>NC_059203.1:59607163-60343830 GCF_020615455.1 Coregonus clupeaformis | reverse complement strand
CCCGTGGGGTCAAAATGATCACAAGAACGGTGAGCAAAAATCCCAGAACCACACGGGGGGACCTAGTGAATGACCTGCAGAGAGCTGGGACCAAAGTAACAAAGCCTACCATCAGTAACACACTACGCCGCCAGGGACTCAAATCCTGCAGTGGCAGACGTGTCCCCCTTCTTAAGCCAGTACATGTCCAGGCCCGTCTGAAGTTTGCTAGAGTGCATTTGGATGATCCAGAAGAGGATTGGGAGAATGTCATATGGTCAAATGAAACCAAAATAGAACTTTTTGGTAAAAACTCAACTCGTCGTGTTTGGAGGACAAAGAATGCTGAGTTGCACCCAAAGAACACCATACCTACTGTGAAGCATGGGGGTGGAAACATCATGCTTTGGGGCTGTTTTTCTGCAAAGGGACCAGGACGACTGATCCGTGTAAAGGAAAGAATGAATGGGGCCATGTATTGTGAGATTTTGAGTGAAAACCTCCTTCCATCAGCAAGGGCATTGAAGATGAAACGTGGCTGGGTCTTTCAGCATGACAATGATCCCAAACACACCGCTCCGGGCAACGAAAGAGTGGCTTCGTAAGAAGCATTTCAAGGTCCTGGAGTGGCCTAGCCAGTCTCCAGATCTCAACCCCATAGAAAATCTTTGGAGGGAGTTGAAAGTCCGTGTTGCACAGCGACAGCCCCAAAACATCACTGCTCTAGAGGAGATCTGCATGGAGGAATGGGCCAAAATACCAGCAACAGTGTGTGAAAACCTTGTGAAGACTTACAGAAAACATTTGACCTGTGTCATTGCCAACAAAGGGTATATAACAAAGTATTGAGAAACTTTTGTTATTGACCAAATACTTATTTTCCACCATAATTTGCAAATAAATTCATAAAAAATCCTACAATGTGATTTTCTGCATTTTATTTTCTCATTTTGTTTGTCATAGTTGACGTGTACCTATGATGAAAATTACAGGCCTCTCTCATCTTTTTAAGTGGGAGAACTTGCACAATTGGTGGCTGACTAAATACTTTTTTCCCCCACTGTATCTACTGCTGTACACACCTTTTCTATTCATATACCTTCCATACTGTCTATACACAGCATTCACATACATATATTTATATTCCGGACTCTGACATTGCTCGTTCTGAAAATGCTTGTTCTAATGCTGTATAGTGGCTCGCGAAAGTATTCACCCCCCTTGGCATTTTTCCTATTTTGTTGCCTTACAACATGGAATTAAAATGGATTTTTGTATAAATTTGATTTACACAACATGCCTACCACTTTGAAGATGCAAAATAATTTTTTTTGTGAAACAAACAAGAAATAAGACAAAATAACTGAAAACTGAAGCGTGCATAACTATTCACCCCCCCAAAGTCAATACTTTGTAGAGCCACCATTTGCAGCAATTACAGCTGCAAGTCTCTTGGGGTATGTCTCTATAGACTTGGCACATCTAGCCACTGGGATTTTTGCCCATTCTTCAAGGCAAAACTGCTCCAGCTCCTTCAAGTTGGATGAGTTCCAATGGTGTACAGCAATCTTTAAGTCATACCACAGATTCTCAATTTGATTGAGGTCTGGGCTTTGACTAGGCCATTCCAAGACAACTCGAGTGTTGCTTTAGCAGTATGCTTAGGGTCATTGTCCTGCTGGAAGGTGAACCTCTGTCCCAGTCTCACATCTCTGGAAGACTGAAACAGGTTTCCCTCAATGATTTCCTTGTATTTAGCGCAATCCATCATTCCTTCAATTTTGACCAGTTTCCCAGTCCCTGCCGATGAAAAACATCCCCACAGCATGATGCTGCCACCATGCGTGGATGGTGTTCTCGGGGTAGATGAGAGGTGTTGGGTTTGCACCAGACATAGCGTTTTCCTTGATGGCCAAAAAGCTCATTTTAGTCTCATCTGACCAGAGTGCTTTCTTCCATATGTTTGGGTAGTCTCGCCTTTTGGCGAACAACAAACGTGTTTGCTTATTTTTTTCTTTAAGCAATGGCTTTTTTTCTGGCCACTCTTCCGTAAAGCCCAGCTCTGTGGAGTGTACGGCTTAAAGTGGTCCCATGGACAGATATTCCAGTGTGGAGCTTTGCAGCTCCTTCAGGGTTATCTTTGGTCTCTTTGTTGCCTCTCTTATTAATACTCTCCTTGTCTGGTCCATGAGATTTGGTGGGCAGCCTTCTCTTGGCAGGTTTGTTGTGGTGCCATATTCTTTCCATATTTTAATAATGGATTTAATGGTGCTCCGTGGGATGTTCAAAGTTTCTGATATTTTCTATAACCCAACCCTGATCTGAATTTCTCCACAACTTTGACCCTGACCTGTTTGGAGAGCTCCTTGGTCTTCATGGTGTCGCTTGCTTGGTGGTGCCCCTTGCTTAGTGTTGTTGCAGACTCTGGGGCCTTTCAGAACAGGTGTATATATACTGAGATCATGTGACAGATCATGTGACACTTAGATTACACACAGGTGGACTTTATTTAACTAATTATGTGACTTCTGAAGGTAATTGGTTGCACCAGATCTTATTTAGGGGCTTCATAGCAAAGGGGGTGAATACATATTGTCAGTATAGCTGTAGGTGGGTGTGGTGGTGGAATCAGGCGCAGGACGCACAAAATAAGTCCAACAGACTTTAGTGGTGTAGCAAAACAACACAGCACGAAAATCAATGCCCTGAGGCGAGAAACTCTGCACGCAGGCGAAATAAAACGGGCGCACTAAACACGTGCGACAAAATACTCCAAAATCAAATGGAGAGCCGCTCAACCGAGCAAACTGTATACACAAGCAATACGCACGACAGTGAAAACAATCACACACAACACTAGACAAACACAACGAGAACTTATAGGACACTAATTACACTAAACGATAACAGGTGTCACAACAAACAGACAAAAGCAAACGAACATAGAAACATGCAACGGTGGCAGCTAGTATTCCGGAGACGACGAACGCCGAAGCCTGCCCGAGCAAGGAAGAGAGGCAGCCTCGGCCGAAACCGTGACACATATGCACACCACTTTTCCATTATTTATTTTGTATAATTTTTTGAAACAAGTTATTTTTTTCATTTCACTTCACCAATTTGGACTATTTTGTGTATGCCCATTACATGAAATCCAAATAAAAATCCATTTAAATTACAGGTTGTAATTCAACAAAATAGGAAAAACGCCAAGGGGCATGAATACTTTTGCAAGGCACTGTATGTCTTACTTTCTTGTTATTTTTTAAACTTTTGGATTATGTGTGTATTGTTATTGTATTGATAGATATTGCTGCACTGTTGGAGCTAGAAACATGAGTATTTCACTACACTTGCGATAACATCTGCAAAACTTTGTACGTGACCAATAAACAGTGATTTGATTTGAATGCCGTGAACCAAGAGGTTGTGAGTTCAAATCCCAGGAGAGGACATGTTGAATAATATTTACTGTGTAAATGAACATGCACAATGTAATCGTTTGTCAAAATGTGACCGACCGGCTCGATTCGGTCTTTTGCAGCAAAATTTGAAATTGTGTTTTTTACATTGGATAAAAGTAGAGACTCAGAGTTAGAAAATTGTATATCATACATTACAGTTGAGGAACAATGGGAAAGTAATTCTGAATTGAAAGATGATACATTTGTAACCCCACTTTTGAGAAAATGGCCCTTCAATGTCTTGGTAAAATTTCTGGAGAGCTCTTCTTCGTCCCATTCAGCATCGTTCACACCCTCTTAAGCCTTAGCCCCACCCATCTCTTTAAGGATTCACATGTGAGGCCATGTCCTAAACAACCAAAGATGAAGACTGAAGGCTGGTCTCTACTACGTCTATCGACTATTGTCGCAGTGACATCATGAACATTCTATTGTCGTCCGACATCAAACTTGTCGTTGTCGTTATGAAAAAGTATAAACACAAAAACTACAGGCTGCATGACATCAGCAGCCTGGTGGTCCAAAATAGCATAACTAGTGTATTTTAACACCCACCCTTTTAAAAAGGAATTTAGTATATGTCAATCTAGCAAACCAGGCAACTAAAAGCAACTTTCTAAATCATGTGTTGGTTCGTTTCTAGCTTGTTAGCTAGCTAACTAATGTTAAGTTAGCTAGCTAGCCAGTTCAAATAATGACCATATCATATAGCTGACAACGTCTTCACTTTAGCTCATTTGTCTTCATTATTACAGGAAAATAAACTCACGACAATATCATTATTTACAAGTTAATGGCAAGCCAATTACAGAAAATAGCTTACAGTTGTGAGTTTGATGAAATAAAAGCAGGGCATTCTACCTGAGAATTTTAGAACTTGGACACTGTCTCGTTAGCCTGATGTTATATCCTAATTTGACTTTGGTGCAGGTCATTTTCTTCACATTACCGTCTCTGGTAAACACATACTATATCAAATCAAAGTTTATTTGTCACATGCACAGGATACAGAAGGTGTAGTGAAATGGTTACTTGTATAGTGGAATCTTTTGTTTAGACTTGTAGCTAGCTAGCTAAACAATGAACCATAATCCCAACTCATAACGTTCCTACCCTGCGTGAATCTGCAGGTAGCTAACCAACCAGGTTCAATGTTAGCTAGCTAGCTAACATTAGGCTTTAACTAGCAATGCAAATGGCTCTGAGATACGAATAATATTACTACACAGATCACACACGTAATGTTAGCTAGCGACCCAGCCAGCTAACGTTAGCTAGCTAGCTAACAGTACACCCTACCTTGAAATGAAAGAAACTTTTTGACAAAATTAGAAATTTAAAATTTCTGGAAATGTAGTTAGCTAGACTATCTTACCCGTATACATGGATGGACGCTTCTCCCTCTCTGTCACGGATGCCATGGTTGCCCTTACTTTGAAGATGTAATCCGGAGACAGGTGTTTTACACAACAGCCTTCTGTGTGTTCTCTTTTCGACTCCCTCTGCATATTTGCAATAAAATGCCAGAATCTTCTCAATCTCCTTAGCTATCATACTCTAATTCCACCGGGCATTCCACTGATTTCAAAACTCGGTCCTCCAGAACGTGGAGAGCAACACTTTGCAGTTCTACTACGTGATGTCTTTTTTTTTTAATGCGTTATAAAGGATTACCTACACATACTGAACAGCTCATGTTATAGACTGAAGCGTGCTACATGGCAGACCAATCCGAACTCATCTCTCGGCATGTCCAGCCCATCCATTATCTCAGCCAATCATGGCTAGCGGGAAAGTTCCTGTCTTTTTCCATTGCTAAACCAACTAGGATCGTAATTTAACAATTTTATTCGTATTTACAGATGGCATTCAAGTTTGTTATTAAGGCACATGAAAGTACACATGTTCCAGAAGGCATTTCTGCCAAAAAACACATTTTGATTTTTTTAAAAAGTTTACGTTCAAATGCCTCTCCTGTGAAGTAGTGACGTGTAACATAAACCTAGTTTCCTGAAACGTGTCACAAATATAAATTGAAAATGTATGTTAAAAGCACTTGTTGTTTGTGTGTGTGTCCCTAACCTTGACAACAGACAAAGAGCTGTAAATAGATCAGTGGTACACCAATCAGGGCCTTGATGGGCTTGGCATCAGTAACAGGGGATGGTGTGTAAAGAAAAACATTTAGGGATGTCCCCGGAACATTGAACATCAATAGTTTGAAAACATGGTAACCATGTTCTGGTTAAGTTTGGTTTGACATTAAGGGAATGGTCTCTTGTAATGACCAAATGAGACTATTAAGGAAACGTTTGTTGTTAGCTGGGACTGACCAACTAGGTTTGTTTTCATCTGAAAACACACACTACAGACTCCACACATGCACCATCATATTCTCTTCTATTTTTTCCTCACTTCATCCCTCTGTTTAATTTACTTTCCTTTCCTTCAGGTACATGTAGGAAAACTGCATACTTGTTATCGACTTCTCTTTTATTTACCTTCTTCCTTCCCGTTCTGCAAACTCTTCACTTTTTCTTCCTGTCTGCTCCTTCTATGCTTCCTTCTGTAGATAGCAGCTATCTGCAAAAAGTATTTGTAGCGATACGCTGAATCAATAGAGTTAATATAAAAGGTTAAAGAACCACTGCACCCTCATTAGCATAACTGGGTTTGAATGGAAGAGCCACCCTGATCGTGATGCATATTGAATAAGATGGGGAGAGGAGAGGAAGAGAGGAGAAAGAAGAGAGGAGAGGAGAGAGGAGACAGGTTAGGAGGAAATGTATTCTGAGGGTGTGTGGCTACTAGCAGCTATAGCAGCATCACCACCTGCCAACACACCCTCCTCCCGCATCCTTCCTCTCCCCAAAACTAACTTCCTCAACACACCTTCCTTTCCAACACCACTCTCCTCCCCCATCCTACCTCTCCCCAACACTGCCCTTCTGCCCCATCCTTCCTCTCCCCAACACCCTCCTACTCCCCATCCTTCTGAGCCCTAACCCCACCCACCTCCCCCATCCTTCCTCACCCCAACACCCTCCTCCTCCCCATCCTTTCTCTCCCCAACCACACCCTCCTCCCATCTCCAACTCCCCTCAACCCCACACTGTTTTTTTATCTTTCCCTTTCCTCCTCTCCTTCCTGTCTTTCTATTTCTCTTCCTTACTCCTCACTTCTCCATCTCCTCTGCTCCCTCTAACCATACCCTCCTCGTGCCTCCCATCTCTATCCCTTCCTCCTTCTCTCTCTCCCACATCCTCTCCTTCCAACCTCCCTCCCCACCCTCCCCCTCGCTGCCATTACATTTCCATCTGAAGCACCGTTGTGTGTCCGGACCATCTGCTGTGGACAGCCAAACAACTTGATGCAAAACAGTGGAGGGGAGAATGTGTATGTATGTGACAGTGATGTGGTTTGTTCACGCTCTGACAGTCGTGGAGAGGAGGTATTAAGCATGGTGAGAGAGATGGAGAAAAAGAGAGGGGGTGGAGAGCGGGAGAGAGAGAAGGGGTGGGGGAGAGAGAGGGAAAAATAGTTTTATTTTAAAAATACCTTTATTGGCCCTATAATTTACATAGCTTTAGTACACTATTCACTTCACTGTAACAGTACTAAAAGAGAAAGAGACTGTTTATTTAACCATCAAAGTGAAACCAGGCGTCATTGTGCAGTGATCAGTGAAATAAGAAATAAAAACTAAAAACACAGATGACAACATAAATGAAAATAACAAAAATCACCACTGAACAGATTGGACTATTGTAACATCAAATTGACTCAAAACTTAGACTGGTATTGATATGGCATTTGTAATCAAGCTTTACGCTATAGACGGGGGACGGGGGGACGGGGGAGACGGGGAAGGATAGAGAGAGTTGATGGGATGTGGTCCAAGGTGTTTGAGTTTATTTTGAGCTCCATTATCCCTGTAATGAATGGATACTTCCAGCGCCCCTGGAGTCAAGGTTACAGGTGGCTCACTGGAAAACTAATCTCTCCTCCTCTATCTATCTGTTTTGGTCATTTGATCTGTTGGTCGGTCAGTCAGTCTTAATTCCATCAAAATATCCAATCTAGCATATTTGTTAGTTGTGGGAATGTACGTTTTTGGTTTCTCATTGGTTCTGGGAACGAGGCCAGAAGTTTCCGACGTTTTTTAAACGTTCTGAGAACGGAAGTGAAAATGAATCCTGTTCTGGGAACATTACTTTTTAGGTTGCAGGGAGGTTTTGAGAACGTCTTACTATGGTTCCCTGAAAGTTTTCCTGGGAGGTTGTATTAACTCTCTGAGAACGAAAATTATAGAATATTTGTAGGTTTTTCAATAACTTCCTTAAAACTTTAACTGAATGACAATAATACTTTTAATAACACTGCTAGCTTATTTTGGGTTCACAGATAAAACACATGGAAATTCATTTCCTTAGGCATTAATCATGCAAACACATTAATTTATTATTGTGACACTGCATCAGATTTGAAACTACAGTACATTTGGAAAGTATTCAGAACCCTTGACTTTTCACACATTTTGTTACGTTACAGCCTTATTCTAAAATGTATTACATTGTTTTTCCCCTCATTAATCTACACACAGTAACCCATAATGACAAAGAAAAAACAGGTTTTTAGACATTTTTGCAAATGTAAAATAAACAAAAAACGTTTATATCACATTTACATAAGTATTCAGACCATTAACTCAGTACTTTGTTGAAGCACCTTTGGCAGCGATTACAGCCTCAAGACACTACAAGCTCGGCACACTTGTATTTGGGGAGTTTCTCCCATTCTCCTCTGCAGATCCTCTCAAGCTCCGTCATGTTGGATGGGAAGCGTCGCTGCACAGCTATTATCATGTCCCAGAGATGTTCAATCGGATTCAAGTCCGGGCTCTGGCTGGGCCGCTCATGGACATTCAGAGTCTTGTACTGAAGCCACTCCTGCGTTTTCTTGGCTGTGTGCTTAGGGACCTTGTCATGTTGGAAGGTGAACCTTCGCCCTAGTCTGAGATCCTGAGCGCTCTGGAGCAGGTTTTTATCAAGGATCTTTCTTTACTTTGCTCTGTTCATCTTTCCCTTGATCCTGACTAGTCCCCCAGTCCCTGTCGCTGAAAAACATCCCCACAGCATTATGCTGCCACCACCATGCTTCACCGTAGGGATTATGCCAGGTTTCCTCCAAACGTGATGCTTGGCATTCAAGCCAAATAGTTCAATCTTGGTTTCATCAGACCAGATAATCTTTTTTCTCAATGGTCTGAGAGTCTTTATGTGCCTTTTGGCAAACTCCAAGCGGGCTGTCATGTGCCTTTTACTGAGGAGTGGCTTCCATCTGGCCACTCTACCATAAAGGCCTGATTGGTGGAGTGCTGCAGAGATGGTTGTCCTTCTGGAAGGTTCTCCCATCTCCACAGAGGAATGCTGGAGCTCTGTCAGAGTGACCATCGGGTTCTTGGTCACCTCCCTGACCAAGGCCCTTCTCCCCCGATTGCTCAGTTTGGCCAGGCGGCCAACTCTAGGAAGAGTCTTGGTGGTTCCACACTTATTCCATTTAAGAATGATGGAGGCCACTGTGTTCTTGAGGACCTTCAGTGCTGCAGAATTATTTTGGTATTGTTCCCCAGATCTTTGCCTCGACACAATCCTGTCTCAGAGCTCTACGGACAATTCCTTTGACCTCATGGCTTGGTTTTTGCTCTAACATGCACTGTCAACTGTGGGATCTTATATAGAAAGGTATGTGCCTTTCCAAATCATGTACAATCAATTGAATTGACCACAGGTGGACTCCAATCAAGTTGTAGAAACATCTCAAAGACGATCAACGGAAACAGGATGCACCTGAGCTCAAATTGAAGTCTCATCGCAAAGGGTCTGAATACTTACAGTACCAGTCAAACATTTGGACACACCTACTCATTTAAAAAAAAAACTATTGTCTACATTGTAGAATAATAGTGAAGACATTAAAACTATTAAATAACACATATGGAATCATGTAGTAACCAAAAAAGTGTTAAACAAATCAAAATATATTTGAGATTTGAGATTCTTCAAAGTAGCCTCTGTTTGCCTTGATGACAGCTTTGCACATTTTTGGCAATCTCTCAACCAGCTTCATGAGGTAGTCACCTGGAATGTATTTCAATTAACAGGTGTGTCTTGTTAAAAGTTAATTTGTGGAATCTCTTTCCTTCTTAATGCATTTGAGCCAATCAGTTGTGTTGTGACAAGGTAGGGGTGGTATACAGAAGATATCCCTATTTGGTAGTAGTCCCCTGTAGCTCTTTTGGTAGAGCATGGCGCTTGCAACGCCAGGGCTGTGGGTTCGTTTCCCACGGGGGGCCAGTATGAAAAATGTATGCACTCACTAACTGTAAGTCTGGTTAAGAGCGTCTGCTGAATGACAAAAAAATGTAAAATGTAAAAGACCAAGTAAAATATTCCATTTCATTTGGAACGGCAAGCCAGACAAAATTAAACGGGACTATTTATATAATGAATATGAAATAGGAGGACAGAAATGATTAAATATTAAAGCATTAGACCTATCACTAAAAGCTTCAGTCACACAAAAGCTATACTTAAATCCGAACTGGCAAATTAGTAAGATTGTCTCACCCAATGTTCAAGAATGGCCTTTTTCCCTTTATTCAGATTACAACCTCTCAATTTAAGTTATTTGAAAAGGAAATAATCTCCCAAATATCAATATTTCTACAACAATCCATATAAAATTGGTTGCAATTTCAATTTAATCCTCCAGAAACGACAGAACAAATAATGCAACAAATATTGTGGTTTAACTCAAAAATACTAATTGATAAAAAAAAGTTATTTATATTATTACAAACCGGTCATGCTGGAGGATGTTGCAGGCAGCAGAACGTTCTCCATGGCGTCTCCAGACTCTGACACGTCTGTCACATGTGCTCAGTGTGAACCTGCTTTCATCTGTGAAGAGCACAGAGCGCCAGTGGCGAATTTGCCAATCTTGGTGTTCTCTGGCAAATGCCAAACGTCCTGCACAGTGTTGGGCTGTAAGCACAACCCCCACCTGTGGACGTCGGGCCCTCATACCACCCTCATGGAGTCTGTTTCTGACCGTTTGAGCAGACACATGCACATTTGTGGCCTGCAGGAGGTCATTTTGCAGGGCTCTGGCAGTGCTCCTCCTGCTCCTCCTTGCACAAAGGCGGAGGTAGCGGTCCTGCTGCTGGGTTGTTGCCCTCCTACGGCCTCCTCCACATCTCCTGATGTACTGGCCTGTCTCCTGGTAGCGCCTCCATGCGCTGGACACTACGCTGACAGACACAGCAAACCTTCTTGCCACAGCTCGCATTGATGTGCCATCCTGGATGAGCTGCACTACCTGAGCCACTTGTGTGGGTTGTAGACTCCGTCTCATGCTACCACTAGAGTGAAAGCACCGCCAGCATTCAAAAGTGACCAAAACATCAGCCAGGAAACATAGGAACTGAGAAGTGGTCTGTGGTCACCACCTGCAGAACCACTCCTTTATTGGGGGTGTCTTGCTAATTGCCTATAATTTCCACCTGTTGTCTATTCCATTTGCACAACAGCATGTGAAATTTATTGTCAATCAGTGTTGCTTCCTAAGTGGACAGTTTGATTTCACAAAAGTGTGATTGACTTGGAGTTACATTGTGTTGTTTAAGTGTTCCCTTTATTTTTTTGAGCAGTGTAGTATGTATAAGCTGCAAGTAGAGGCCTAAGCATGTTGTTGTTCACTAGTTTACTCTAATTTAGGGAAGGGGTCGTGGGGTTGGAAAGTAGTAAAGGGAAATATATATATTTTTTAAGGATATGTATATGTATGTACGTATATGTATTTATATGTATGTGTATTTATATGTATGTGTGTATATATATATATATATATATATATATATATATATATATATTAAATATATATATATACACACAGTGGGGAGAACAAGTATTTGATACACTGCCAATTTTGCAGGTTTTCCTACTTACAAAGCATGTAGAGGTCTGTAATTTTTATCATAGGTACACTTCAACTGTGAGAGACTGAATCTAAAACAAAAATCCAGAAAATCACATTGTATGATTTTTAAGTAATTAATTTGCATTTTATTGCATGACATAAGTATTTGATCACCTACCAACCAGTAAGAATTCCGGCTCTCACAGACCTGTTAGTTTTTCTTTAAGAAGCCCTCCTGTTCTCCACTCTTTACCTGTATTAACTGCACCTGTTTGAACTCGTTACCTGTATAAAAGACACCTGTCCACATACTCAATCAAACAGACCCCAACTTCTCCACAATGGCCAAGACCAGAGAGCTGTGTAAGGACATCCGGGATAAAATTGTAGACCTGCACAAGGCTGGGATGGGCTACAGGACAATAGGCAAGCAGCTTGGTGAGAAGGCAACAACTGTTGGCGCAATTATTAGAAAATGGAAGAAGTTCAAGATGACGGTCAATCAACCTCGGTCTGGGGCTCCATGCAAGATCTCACCTCGTGGGGCATCAATGATCATGAGGAAGGTGAGGGATCAGCCCAGAACTACACGGCAGGACCTGGTCAATGACCTGAAGAGAGCTGGGACCACAGTCTCAAAGAAAACCATTAGTAACACACTACGCCGTCATGGATTAAAATCCTGCTGCGCACGCAAGGTCCCCCTGCTCAAGCCAGCGCATGTCCAGGCCCATCTGAAGTTTGCCAATGACCATCTGGATGATCCAGAGGAGGAATGGGAGAAGGTCATGTGGTCTGATGAGACAAAAATAGAGCTTTTTGGTCTAAACTCCACTCGCCGTGTTTGGAGGAAGAAGAAGGATGTGTACAACCCTAAGAACACCATCCCAACCGTGAAGCATGGAGGTGGAAACATCATTCTTTGGGGATGCTTTTCTGCAAAGGGGACAGGACGACTGCACCATATTGAGGGGAGGATGGATGGGGCCATGTATCGCGAGATCTTGGCCAACAACCTCCTTCCCTCAGTAAGAGCATTGAAGATGGGTCGTGGCTGGGTCTTCCAGCATGAAAATGACCCGAAACACACAGCCAGGGCAACTAAGGAGTGGCTCCGTAAGAAGCATCTCAAGGTCCTGGAGTGGCCTAACCAGTCTCCAGACCTGAACCAATAGAAAATCTTTGGAGGGAGCTGAAAGTCCGTATTGCCCAGCGACAGCCCCGAAACCTGAAGGATCTGGAGAAGGTCTGTATGGAGGAGTGGGCCAATATCCCTGCTGCAGTGTGTGCAAACCTGGTCAAGACCTACAGGAAACGTATGATCTCTGTAATTGCAAACAAAGGTTTCTGTACCAAATATTAAGTTCTGCTTTTCTGATGTATCAAATACTTATGTCATGCAATAAAATGCAAATTAATTACTTAAAAATCATACAATGTGATTTTCTGGATTTTTGTTTTAGATTCCGTCTCTCAGTTGAAGTGTACCTATGATACAAATTACAGACCTCTACATGCTTTGTAAGTAGGAAAACCTACAAAATCAGCAGTGTATCAAATACTTGTTCTCCCCACTATATATATATATATATATTTGCGAGAGAAAAAAACATATGGGGGATTGGAAGTGATGCAGACAATTACATTGATGGAAGTCAAAATCTATCTGCAATATTAAAGTCCATATTATAACCAGAACAGCTCAAATAAGAAACGAGAAATGACAGTCCATCATTACTTTAAGACGTGAAGGTCAGTCAATCCGGAAAACGTCAAGAACTTTGAAAGTTTCTTCAAGTGCAGTCGCAAAAACCACCAATAAATGCTTCACATAGCTCAAGAAACAGACAGATCTCAACATTAACTGTTCAGAGGAGACTGCGTGAATCAGGCCTTCATGGTCGAATTTCTGCAAAGAAACCACGACTAAAGGACACAAATAAGAAGAAGATACTTGCTTGGGCCAAGAAACACGAGCAATGGACATTAGACCTGTGGAAATCTGTCCTTTGGTCTGATGAGTCCAAATTTGAGATTTTTGGTTCCAACCGCCGTGTCTATGTGAAACGTGGTGTGGGTGAACGGATGATCTCCGCATGTGTGGTTCCCACCGTGAAGCATGGAGGAGGAGGTGTGATGGTGTGGGGATGCTTTGCTGGTGAAACTGTCAGTGATTTATTTAGAACTCAAGGCACACTCAACCAGCATGGCTACCACAGCATTCTGCAGCGATATGCCATCCCATCTGGTTTGCACTTAGTGGGACTATCATTTGTTTTTCAACAGGACAATGACCCAAAACACACCTCCAGGCTATGTAAGGGCTATTTGACCAAGAAGGAGAGTGATGGAGTGCTGCACCAGACGACCAGGCCTCCACAATCCCCCGACCTCAACCCAATTGAGGTCCTCTGTAGCTCAGCTGGTAGAGCACGGCGCTTGTAACGCCAAGGTAGTGGGTTCGATCCCCGGGACCACCCATACACAAAAATGTATGCACGCATGACTGTAAGTCGCTTTGGATAAAAGCGTCTGCTAAATGGCATATTATTATTGAGATGGTTTGGAATGAGTTGGACCGCTGAGTGAAGGAAAAGCAGCCAACAAGTGCAGAGCATATGTGGGAACTTCTTCAAGACTGTTGGAAAAGCATTCCTCATGAAACTGGTTGAGAGAATGCCAAGAGTGTGCAAAGCTGTCATCAAGGCAAAGGGGTGGTTACTTTGAAGAATCTCAAATCTCAAATATATGGTTGCTACATGATTCCATGTGTTATTTTATAGTTTTGATATCTTCACTATTATTATACAATGTAGAAAATAGTAAAAATAAAGAAAAACCCTTGAATGAGTAGATGGTGTCCAAACTTTTTACTGGTACTTTATGTAAATAAGGTATTTCTGTTTTTTATTTTTTATAAATTTGCAAAAAATAAATAAAAAACTGTTTTTCGCTTTGTCACTATGGGGTATTGTGTGTGGATTGATGAGGGTAAAAAAATGTATTTAATCCAGTTTAGAATAAGGCTGTAACGTAACAAAATGTGGAAAAAGTCAAGGGGTCTGAAAACCTTCCGAATGCACTGTATAATCTTCTGTTCTCTATCCATGGAATTAGTCCACTGCACCACCAGGATGGAGCTAGCATGCCATGTTTTTTCATGCACACAAATCTGTTCATTTTAGTCTATTCCAACAGACCCCATCTCAAAGGAAAATAAGTGCTCTTTAATATCAGGTGTGACCAATTAGTGGGCGCGGCCAACACACCTGAACACACTTAACAAGATAGAAGATAGTTTTGTTGATGCTGAGAACGGAATGTATATGGATTTGAAATAACATTCTTAGAATGTTCTCTGAACGTTCCAAAAGTTTTCTTGTGTTTTTTATGGAAAGTTTGATTAACGTTCTGAGAACGGAATGTATGATTTTAAATAAAATTCTTAGAATGTTCTCTGAACATTCCAAAAGTTTTCTTGTGTTTTTTATGCAAAGTTTTCTTAATGTTATCAGAACAATTTGAGAACATAACTTTAAATAGAACCGTGAGGAAACCTGTAAGAAACGTTATGCTGAAGTACTGAAATACCCACAGAAGAACTTGTTTTTTTAACGTTCTTGGAACAATTTGAGAACATGGCTTTAAATAGAACCATGAGGAAACATTATGCTGAAGTACTGAAGTTCCCACAGAAGAATAATGTTTTTTTTACATTTTTGGAACAATTTGAGAACATGACTTTAAATAGAACCGTGAGGAAACCTGTAGGAAACGTTATGCTGAAGTCCTGAAATTTCCATAGAAGACTGTTGTTTCTTAACGTTCTCTGAACTATTTGAGAACATTCCCTATGTCAAACCAGTTGGATAATGTTTTTTTTTGTCAAGTTCCTTAAATGTGCTGAGACTTTCAAAGCCAAGCAACTATCCTACACCATTTCCAGAAAGTTGTGGGAAGGTTGTATGCAAAACAAACATAGGACAACCACACTCTCACCAAGCTCTAAGAAACATATGGTTCTCAGAACATTATGTATTAGCTGGGATGTTTGCGCAAGGTAACAATATATGGCAAAAATACCAACAGAATAACATTGTACAGTATGTTGAATCGTCCACTGCTGATGTAAAAAGGGCTTCATAAAATACATTTGATTGATTGATTGGTCCACATTCTTTTGGAGGCCAAAGGTTGTTTGATCAATACCCAGAACAAGAATCAATCAGCTTGCCTCCCAATTAAACAGTGCTTCTTTGAAACAAAAAAGAGAGAGAGACCAACAGGGGAAACAGTTAAACATACTGCATGAAAATATGGTAGACAACTGTCACTCTAAGATGGCCGCAGTTAACCCATTCATTACTAGGAGAACAGCAGAGTTGTTAGTGTCTGTACCTAATCATTACTAAAGCTCAGAAATCTTCTGCAATTGAAATGGATTAGTCTCCTAGGTCCTTATTCTGTCACATAATGATTCATGCCAATGTAATCCTTTGGAGGTTGTGTTGCATATTCTCCCTGTACAGTAAACTCTGGGATCTGACATGACATTAGTGTGATGGTTGCATAGGAGGGGACACTGTCATGATCATCTACTAACGGTCTGTAAGGACTGGAAGGTTGAGCCTGAGAGAGAGAGATACAAGACAAAGTGAGAGAGCTAGAGAGAGAGAATCAGATACAGACAGAGAAATAAATAGGAAAGTACACTATACATACAAAAGTAGGTGAACACCCGTACAAATGAGTGGATTCTGCTATTTCAGCCACACCCGTTGCTGACAGGTGTATACAATCGAGCACACTGCCATGCAATCTCCATAGACAAACATTGGTAGTAGAATGGCCTTACTGAAGAGTTCAGTGACTTTCAACGTGGCACCGTCATAGGATGCCACCTTTCCGACAAGTCAGTCCGTCAAATTTCTGCCCTGCTAGAGCTGCCTCGGTCAACTGTAAGTGCTGTTATTGTGAAGTGGAAATGCCTAGGAGCAACAACGGCTCAGCCGTGAAGTGGTAGGCCACAAGCTCACAGAACGGGACCGCAGAGTGCTGAAGCGCATAGTGCGTAAAAATTGTCTGTCCTCGGTTGCAACACTCACTACGAGTTCCAAACTGCCTCTGGAAGCAACATCAGCACAATAACTGTTCGCTGGGAGCTTCATGAAATGGGTTTCCATGGCCGAGTAGCCGCACACAAGCCTAAGATCACCGTGCGCAATGCCAAGGGTCGGCTGGAGGGGTGTAAAGCTCGCCGCCATTGGACTCTGGAGCAGTGGAAACACGTTCTCTGGAGTGATGGATCACACTTCACCATCTGGCAGTCCGACGGACAAATCTGGGTTTGGTGGATGCCAAGAGAACGCTACCTGGCCGAATGCATAGTGCCAACTGTAAAGTTTAGTGGAGGAGGAATAATGGTCTGGGGCTGTTTTTCATGGTCCTGGCTAGGCCCCTTAGATCCAGTGAAGGGAAATCTTAACGCTACAGCATACAGGGACATTCTAGACGATTCTGTGCTTTCAACTTTGTGGCAACAGTTTGGGAAAGGCCCTTTGCTGTTTCAGCATGACAATGCCCCAATGCACAAATCAGTGTGGAAGAACTTGACTGGCCTGCACAGAGCCCTGTGGGCCCTTAGGTGTCTGCTGAACAGAGAACCACATGAGTTATGGTCTCACTAACCGGAGTCTGATACTCCACTATACTTAACACCACAGACCCAGTAACAACACAACTGCTACCTCAACCCCATGCACAAAGCGAGGTTCATACAAAAATGGTTTGTCGAGATCAGTGTGGAAGAACTTGACTGGCCTGCACAGAGCCCTGACCTCAACCCCATCGAACACCAATGGATGAATTGGAACGCCGACTGCGAGCCAGGCCTAATCGCCCAAAATCAGTGCCCGACCTCACTATGCTTGTGGCTGAATGGAAGCAAGTCCCCGCAGCAATGTTCCAACATCTATTGGAAAGCCTTCCCAGAAGAGTGGGGGCTGTTATTGCAGCAAGAGGGGGACCAACTCCATATTAATGGCCATGATTTTGGAAAGAAATGTTCGACAAGCAGGTGTCCACATACTATTGGTAATGTAGTGTATATAGAGAGAAGAGAAATGTAGAGGAGAGACAGAAAGGAAGACAAGTAAGATATAGCTGAAGATGCAGAACAGAAGAAGACACACATCCCCAGCAACTTCCTGTGGTCTCCCTTACCTCAGACAGGAAGATACCACCAGGGATTTAGACGCTAGTCTAGAGATGAGTAGACAGATTAGGCTCCCCCCTCACTGCCACCACACTCACCCCCTGAACAGTCCATTTTTCTTACTCCTCCTACCCCCCGTCCCGCACCCACCCATCAGTCACCTCTATGTCACCACAGCGACCGCCTTCACTCTCAAGGTTAGCGTGGCAAGGTTAAATTGACTTTAGATTAATTAACTGTCAATTAAGGTGGTAATTGTTTCACAGTGTGGTCTGCCCCAGAGACAGGGTGGGTGTGTGAACAGGGCCAGGGCTGTCAGATCTGGTTTGACTGTATAAGGTAGTGAGGTGTCTGACTGAAAGTCTTTAGGGAGAGAGAGGGAGTTAGAGAAAGAGAGACAATGAGAAAGAGAGGGAGGGAGAGCGATAAAGATAGGGACATAATACCAGGTACTGTATGTCTGCCTCATGTCTCTTTTCCTCTCCAGTGTGTGTGTGTGTGTGTTCCTCTCCAGTGTAATCAAGCTGTGGTCCACTCTGTGATGACACTACACTCTCACCCCAGTGTTCATCAGTATTCAGCTGGTGTTGAGAGGACTAATACCACTGTAAACCACGGTGTGTTTTCACTCTGAGGTGAACCCTGGACTGCTGTTTACTCTGGGGGAGAGAAGGAGAAAGAGGTGGGAAAAAGAGAGAAAGGGGGAGAGGAAAGAGGAAGAGAGAGATGAGGAGGTGGTGAGAGGGAGAGCAAGAGAAAGAGGAAGGGAGACAGATCATGCGTAGATGAAATGGTGAATGCCTCTCTTCCTAATGTGTGTCCTGGAGTGTTCTCTCTTCTCTCTGCTCAGTGAACATTCTCTATTGTTCAACTCTACTCTCTACATGAAACCCCTCCTCCGTTTCTTCGGTCTGTCTGTACTGGGGAACAGTAGACCAGTCATACTGGCAGCCATGGTTAGACGGCCAGAGGAGAGGATATAGCTTCTTATGGGATGTTTCCTATCAAGACTGTGTATGTGTGTCACACACAGAGACTTGATAGGATTCCCACCTGCAAACATCCACACCGCCTCTCTCTCCTTCCTCTGTTTCTCATCACCCTCTCGGTGTGCACAGTAAGGAGCAACAGAGTAATTATAGATAGATAGATCCAGAGATCTGAACATCAACTGATGGACTCCAGGCGAAATAATGCATACTCTAGAGATGCATTGAACCAGATTACATTTTTAAATTTTTAGTCATTTAGCAGACACTCTTATCCAGAGCGACTTACAGTTAGTGAATACTTTTTTTTATTTTATTTTTTTATACTGGCCCCCCATGGGAATCGAACCCACAACCCTGGCGTTGCAAACGCCATGCTCTATCAACTGAGCTACATCCCTGCTGGCCATTCCCTCCCCTACCCTACCCTACCCTGGACGACGCTGGGCCAATTGTGCGCCGCCCATGAGTCTCCCGGTCGCGGCCGGCTGCGACAGAGCCTGGATTCGAACCAGGATCTCTAGTGGCACAGTTAGCACTGCGATGCAGTGCCTTAGACCACTGCGCCACTCAGGAGTGTACAGTTTACCTACGGTTTCATTTATGACTCAATGTCTCAAATCTCTCCCAATTAATAAAGACATTTCTGACAATTCTGACAATTCTTTACACAGAACGTCTATCTTGAACCTGGTTCTTTCCTAAATATTTCAACCCTCCCAACTATTTCAAGAAATCACTTTACATTTACCCCCCTTTCCAAAAACTATATCTTAATAGTCCTCTTCTGAATAGCAGTGTGGATAAATGTGTCTCTCTCCAGTGTTGTGTTGCTTTCTGTTGGTTGGTGTGACAAGACAAAGCTCTCCCTTCACGCCCAGCTGAGTGTCTGTGATTAAAGAGACGACAACCAAAACCATCTGCTTGTCACATTCATCTTTCATGGCAGAGCATTCGCCATCAGCAGGCCATCACTCAACACAGTGAGAGGAGAACGGCAGAGAGATAGAGGGGTGAATGGGGGATGGGGGTAATATAGAAGAGGGGGAGAGAGAGAGAGGAGGGGGTGAGAGAGACAGAGAGGAGGGGGTGAGAGAGAGGGGGGATTGGGGAGAGAGGGGGCGTGAGAGAGAGGGAGGGTGAGAGAGAAAGAGTGAGTGGACAAATACCATCAGGATGCTGGCCTGTTTTCCCTCTTCTCAATGTAAATCCATCTGTTGACACTGTCCTTCACATGGGAGAGAGACTACAGTAGAGTGGTGGAGCCAGTGTGACTCTGGCCAAGTTCTGTAGCAACAAAAGGTGAACAAGTCTGTGGGAAAACCAGGCATACTGCACACTTCCTACCACCCAACCTTTTCTGCTTCTCTTTATCTATCCCTCCCTCCCCTGTTCTCTCCTCCCATGATGGTCTCTAATAAAAGTCACAGCCAGCAAACAGGCCCTAGGAGATCATGGGAAAACCTGCTCTCATTCTTCATCCTCCCATCTCAAGTCCTCTCTCTCTCTCACTCGCTCTCTCCCCCTCATCCGTAGGAGTATCGATTTAGCGTGTGGTGTGATTGAGTCTAGGTGGTGTAATGTGGGCCCTTAGGTGTCTGCTGAACAGAGAGCCACGTGAATTATGGTCTCACTGACCGGAGTCTGATACTCCACTATACTTTACGCCACAGACCCAGTAACAACACACCTGCTACTTCTGACCTCACACCCGGTAATAACAGATGACAATGATCTTACCCTAGTAGTCTACTACTCCTGACTCCACAATACACAGCAGCAGAGACATTTGCTACCCACACAGACAATGTCTACATATTTATATGGGACTGTAGCTCTTTGCTGATACAGTATACTCCAAATCGATGTGTGCATTTTTTTTATTTGTGCACTGACTCATTGTAATTCCTGAATCCTATTAGTTAGTGTCCCCAGAGTTGCTCAGAGAAGACCTGAGCTAAGAGCAAATAAATAATGGTAATGATGATGATCCCTCATCTTGTCACCTTCTTTCTCCTCTCTCTCCCCTGGGGCCTGGGGCGGTGCCAGCACAGGTGTGGGCTCATGGCCATGGGCCTCCACTGATTGTAATTGCTTCCAGCCCTCCTGCAGCCTTTTCTCTATGGGCCTTCTCTCTCTCTCCCTCCCTCCTTGTATCTCTCATACACACACACACACACACACACACACACACACACACACACACACACACACAAAAACACAAACATAGGGCAATAATGTACACACAAACACACCACTCCCTGAATGAGGTATCGGACTACCATCCGACCCCCAGTAGCTTGGCATTCTTTGCCTCAGCCCTCTAGTTGGCCAGACCAGAAACAGATCCAGCCCTCTAGCTGTGTGGATTTCTGGACCTCCATGTGGACCTCTGGAAAAAAGATAACATTCTGAATGGCTGAGTAATGAAGATTAATAATCATACATATCAGATTAGATAATTGAATTTGGTCTGAGTTACAAATGGCACCCTATTCCTTATATAGTGTGCTACTTTTGATCAGGGTTCCTGTATATAGGGAATAGGGTGCCATTTGGGACATACCTTAGTCTGCAGTGAAAAATGAGAGGAAATGGAAGAAGAGTTACAGTGCCTTCAGAAAGTATTCATTCATTGCAAGTTTATTGAAAATTAAATATATAAATAACTAATTTACATAAGTATTCACACCCCTGAGTCAATACTTTGTAGAAGCAAGCACACCTTTGGCAGCGATTACAGCTGTGAGTCTTTCTGGATAAGTCTCTGAAAGCTTTCCACACCTGGATTGTGCAACATTTGCCAATTATTCTCTTCAAAATTCTTCAAGATCTGTCAAGTTGGTTGTTGATCATTGCTAGACAGCCATTTTCAGGTCTTGCCATAGATTTTCAAGTAGATTTAAGTCAAAACTGTAACTCGGCCACTCAGGAACATTCACTGTCTTCTTGGTAAGTAACTCCAGTGTAGATTTTGCCTTGTGTTTTAGATTATTGTCCTGCTGAAGGTGAATTCATCTCACAGTGTCTGGTGGAAAGCAGACTGAATCAGGTTGTCCTCTAGAAAATTGCCTGAGTTTAGCTCCATTCCGTTTCTTTTTTATCCTGAAAAACTCCCTAGTCCTTAACGATTACAAGCATACCGATAACATGATGCAGCCACCACTATGCTTGAAAATATGGAGAGTGGTACTCAGTAATGTGTTGTATTGGATTTGCCCCAAACAAATCCAATACACTGTATTCAGAATAAAAAGTGAATTGCTTTGCCACATTTTTTGAAGTTGTTGCAAACACGATGCATGTTTTGGAATATTTTCTATTCTGTACAGGCATCCTACTTCTCACTCTGTCATTTAGGTTAGTATTGTGGAGTAACTACAATGTTGTTGAGCCATCCAGAGTTTTCTCCTATCACAGCCATTAAACTCTGTAACTGTTTTAAAGTCACCATTGGCCTCATGGTGAAATCCCTGAGCGGTTTCCTTCCTCTTCGGCAACTGAGTTAGGAAGGACGCCTGTATCTTTGTAGTGACTGGGTGTATTGACACACCATCCAAAGTTGAATAACTTTAAATTAATAACTTTACCATGCTCAAAGGGATATTCAATGTCTGCTTTTTTCTTTATTTTACCCATCTACCAATAGGTGCCCTTCTTTGCGAGGCATTTGAAAACCTCCCTGTTCTTTGTGGTTGATGAGAGATGAGGTAGTCATTCAAAAATCATGTTAAACACTATTATTGTGAGACCATTCAACTTATTATGTGACTTAAGCACATGAAGTACTCCTGAACTTATTTAGACTTGCCATAACAAAGGGGTTGAATACTTATTGACTCAAGACATTTCAGCTTTTAATTTTTTATTAATTTGTAAAACATTATTCCACTATGACATTACGGGGTATTGTGTGTAGGCTAGTGGCCAAACATCTAATCTTAAATCAGTTTTCAATTCAGACTAACACAACAAAATGTGGAAAAAGTCAAGGGGTCTGAATACTTTCTGAAGGCACTGTATTCTTCGACAATTACTAAAAGAATAATGTCAGGAGCATTCATCTTATGCTTTAGAGGTTCTGTCATATAATTTCGGTTGTGGGACATGTTTGCAGACACGCAAGGACACGTACTGTACATATACGCATGTGCGCACACACACAAATGTAAAACCAATACCTCCAAGAAGCAGGAAAACAAAGAAAATAAGCTACTACCTCAGCTTAGCAAATGCCTAAATGTCATTTTGTTACTCTGAGAGGTTGGGAAAAGAAGAAACAACACAGGGAAGATAGTTATGTGTTGATGTCAAAAAGGGCCCTTTGCAAGACCAGTTTGGTGGAGGAGAGCCGAGGGGGGATGATATAGGAATGTTTTATCTGACCTGGATAGGTGTTCTCAGTGTTTTCACTAAGGGATGAAATTCTACAGACAGACAGATTCACCCTCTTTACATTATTGTGTGATGCTGGGTTGGATGAATATAGGTATAACAGCATCCTCTGGTGGAATAATGTATCACAGCAATCTCTGTACCATCATAGTGAGTGTTCAAATCAAATCATATTTGCCACATGCTTCGTAAAACAACAGGTGTAGACTAACAGTGAAATGCTTACCTATGGGTTAAAGATAAAGATTTTTTATATACATAGTGACACGAAGGATAAATACACAGCGAGTAAAGTAAAGACTACATGGCTATATACAGGGAGTACCAGTACCATGTCGATGTGCAGGGGTACGAAGTCATTGAGGTAGCTATAGTGCCTTGCAAAAGTATTCATCCCCCTTGGCGTTTTTCCTATTTTGTTGCATTACAACCTGTAATTGAAATTGATTTTTATTTGAATTTCATGTAATGGACATAAACAAAATAGTCCAAATTGGTGAAGTGAAATGAAAAAAATAACTTATTTCAAAAAATTCTAAAAAAAAAAATACGGAAAAGTGGTGCGTGCATATGTATTCACCCCCTTTGCTATGAAGCCCCTAAATAAGATCTGGTGCAACCAATTACCTTCAGAAGTCACATAAATAGTTAAATAAAGTCCACCTGTGTGCAATCAAAGTGTCACATTATCTGTGACATGATCTCAGTATATATACACCTGTTCTGAAAGGCCCCAGAGTCTGCAACACCACTAAGCAAGGGGCACCACCAAGCAAGCGGCACCATGAAGACCAAGGAGCTCTCCAAACAGGTCAGGGTCAAAGTTGTGGAGAAGTTCAGATCAGGGTTGGGTTATAAAAAGTATAATAAACTTAGAACATCCCACAGAGCACCATTAAATACATTATTAAAAAATTGAAAAAATATGGCACCACAACAAACCTGCCAAGAGAGGGCCGCCCACCAAAACTCACAGACCAGGCAAGGAGGGCATTAATCAGAGAGGCAACAAAGAGACCAAAGATAACCCTGAAGGAGCTGTACAGCTCCACAGTGGAGTATCTGTCCATAGGACCACTTTAAGCCGTACACTCCACAGAGCTGGGCTTTACGGAAGAATGGCCAGAAAAAAGCCATTGCTTAAAGAAAATAAATAAGCAAACACGTTTTGTGTTCGCCAAAAGGCATGTGGGAGACTCCCCAAACATATGGAAGAAGGTACTCTGGTCAGATAAGACTAAATATGAGCTTTTTGGCCATCAAGGAAAATGCTAAGTCTGGCGCAAAACCCAACACCTCTCATCACCCCGAGAACACCATCCCCGAAGTGAAGCATGGTAGTGGCAGCATCATGCTGTGGGGATGTTTTTCATAGGCAGGGACTGGGAAACTGGTCAGAATTGAAGGAATGATGGATGGCGCTAAATACAGGGAAATTCTTCAGGGAAACCTGTTTCAGCCTTCCAGAGATTTGAGACTGGGACGGAGGTTCACCTTCCAGCAGGACAATGACCCTAAGCATACTGCTAAAGCAACACTCAAGTGGTTTAAGGGGAAACATTTAAATGTATTGGAATGGCCTAGTCAATGCCCAGACCTCAATCCAATTGAGAATCTGTTGTATGACTTAAAGATTGTTGTACACCAGCGGAACCCATCCAGGAGCTGGAGCAGTTTTGTCTTGAAGAATGGGCAAAAATCCCAGTGGCTAGATGTGCCAACCTTATAGAGACATACCCCAAGAGACTTGCAGCTGTAATTTCAGCAAAAGGTGGCTCTACAAAGTATTGACTTTGGGGGGTGAATATTTATGCACGCTCAAGTTTTCTGTTTCTTTGTCTTATTTCTTGTTTGTTTTACAAGAAAAAATATTTTGCATCTTCAAAGTGGTAGGCATGTTGTGTAAATCAAATGATACAAACCCCCCCAAAATCCATTTTAATTCCAGGTTGTAAGGCAACAAAATAGGAAAAATGCCACGAGGGGTGAATACTTTCGCAAGCCACTGTATGTATATACATACTGTATAGGTAGGGGTAAAGTGACTCAGCAGCAGGATAGATAATAGACAGTAGCAGCAGCGATTGTGGTGAGTGTGAGTGTGTGTGTGTGTCATCAGTATGCATGTGTGTGCGTGTTATGTGTGTGGGGGTGGATGTAGTGTGTGTGTGTAGAGTCAGTTCAAGATAGTTATTGCAAAAAAGGGTCAATGCAGGTAGTCTGGGTAGCCATTTGATTAGCTATTTAGCAGTCTTGTTTAGGAGTCTTATTGCTTGGGGGTAGAAGTTGTTCAAGGTCCTGTTAGTTCCAGACTTGGTGCACTGGTACAGCTTGCCATACATTAGCAGAAAGAACAGTCTATGCCTTGGGTGGCTGGAGTCTTTGACAATTTGTTGGGCCTTCCTCTGACACCGCCTGGTATAGAGGTCCTGGATGGCAGGGAGCTCGGCCCCAGTGATGTCTTCTGTAGCACCTTGAGGTCGGGTGCCTTGCAGTTGCCGTACCAAGCGGTGATGCAGCCAATCAAGATGCTCTTAATGGTGTATAACCGAGGGCCCATGCTTTTCAGCCTCATGAGGGGGAAGAGGCGCTATTATGCCCTTTTCTCAACTGTGCGTGTGTGTGTGGACCTTAGTGGATTCCTTAGTGATGTGGACACAGACGAACTTGAAGCTCTCGATCCGCTCTACTACTGCCCCATCGATGTGTATGGGGGCGTGCTCGCCCCTCCGTTTCCTGTAGTCCACGATCAGCTCCTTTGTCTTGCTGACGTTGAGGGAGAGGTTGTTGTCCTGTCACCATACTGCCAGGTCTCTGTCCTCCTCCCTATAGGCTGTCTCAGCATTGTTTCATCAGCAAACTTGATGATGGTGTTGGCGTCGTTAGCGGCCACACAGTCGTGGGTGAACAGGGAGTACAGGAAGGGACTAAGCACACATCCCTGAGGGGCCCCTGTGTTGATGGTCAGCGTGGCGGATGTGTTGGTGCCTACCCTCACCGCCTGGGGACGGCCCGTCAGGAAATCCAGGATCCAGTAGCAGAGGGAGGTGTTCAGTCCAAGGGTCCTGAGCTTGGAGGTGTTGAATGCTGAGCTGTAGCCAATGAACAGCAATCTTACATAGGTATTCCTTTTGTCCAGGTGGGTGAGTTCAGTGTGGAGTGCAATAGAGATTGCGTCATCTGTGGATATGTTGGTACGCATGCGAATTGGGGAGGGTCCATGGTGTCTGGGATGATCGTGTTGATGTGAGCCATGACCAGCCTTTCAAATCATTTCATGGCTATAGATGTAAGTGCTACGGGGCGATAGCAGGTTACCTTGGCGTTCTTGAGCACGGGGACTATGGTGATCTCTTTGAAACAAGTTGGTATTACAGACCGGGTCATTGATAGGTTGAAAATGTCAGTGAAGACATTTGACAGCTGGTCAGCGCATGCTCTGAGTGCGCATGCTCTGAGTACGCATCCTGATGTTCCGTCTGGCCCTTCGGCCTTGCAAATGTTAACCTGTTAAAGGTCTTACTCACATCGGCCACGGAGAGCGAGATCATGCATGGTTCAGTGTTGCTTGCCTCAAAACGAGCATAGAAGGCATTTAGGTCGTCTGGTGGCTCGCATCGCTGGGCAGCTTGTGGCTGGGTTTCCCTTTGTAATCCGTGATAGTTTGCAAGCCCTGCCACATCTGTCGAGCGTCAGAGCCAGCGTAGTAGGATTGAAAGCAGCAGCTCTAGCCTTTACCTCAGTGTGGATGTTGCCTGTAATCCATGGCTTCTTGCTGGGGTACATACAGTGCCGCTAGAAAGTATTCACACCCCTTGACTTTTTCCACATTTTGTTGTGTTACAGCCTGAATTTAATATGGATTAAATTGAGATTTTGTGTCACTGGCCTACACATAATACCCCATAATGTCTAAGTGGAATTATGTTTTTAGAAAGTTTTACAAATTAATCACAAATGAAAAGCCCTTTGTTATGGCAATCCTAAATAAGTTCAGGAGAAGAAATTTGCTTAACAAGTCACATAATAAGTTGCATGGACTCACTCTGTGTGCAATATTATTGTTTAAAATGATTTTTGAATGACTACCTCATCTCTGTACCCCATACAATTAATTATTTGTAAGGTCCCTCAGTCGAGCAGTGAATTTCTAACACTGATTCAACCACAAAGACCAGGGAAGTTTTCCAATGCTTTGCAAAGAAGGGCACCTAGTGGTAGGTGGGTAAAAAAAAAAAAGCATACAATGAATATCCCTTTGAGCATGGGGAAGTTATTAATGACACATTGGATGGTCTATCAATACACCCAGTCACTACAAAGATGCAGGTGTCCTTCCTAACTTGCCGGAGAGGAAGGAAACCACTCAGGGTTTTCACCATGAGGCCAATGGTGACTTTTAAACAGTTACAGAGTTTAATGGCTGTGATAGGAAAAAACGGAGCATGAATCAACAACATTGTAGTTACTCCACAATACCAAACAGAGAGAGTGAAAAGAAGAAAGCCTGTGCAGAATAAAAATATTCAAAAAATGTTCTGAGAATGGAAGTGAACATTTTGCCTGTTATGGGAACATACATTTTGAGGTTGCTTGAATGTTCTGAACATTTTACTATGGTTCCGTGAAAGTTTTCCTGGGAGGTTCTACAGTGCCTTCGGAAAGTATTCAGACCCCTTGACTTTTTCTACATTTTGTTATGTTACAGCCTTATTCTAAATTTTTGCTAATTTATCCTTTTTAAAACCCCTGAAATATCAATTGTACATAAGTATTCAGACACTTTACTCAGTACTTTGTTGAAGCACCTTTGGCAGCGATTACAGCATCGAGTCTTCTTGGGTATGACGCTACAAGCTTGGCACACCTGTATTTGGGGAGTTTCGCCCATTCTTCTCTGCAGATCCTCTCAAGCTCTGTCAGGTGGGATGGGGAGCATTGCTGCACTGCTATTTTCAGGTCTCTCCAGAGATGTTCGATCGGGTTCAAGTCCCGGCTCAAGGACATTCAGAGACTTCTCACGAAGCCACTCTTGCATTGTCTTGGCTGTGTGCTTAGGGTCGTTGTCCTGTTGGAAGGTGAACCGTTCGCCCCAATCTGAGGTCCTGAGTGCTCTGGAGCAGGTTTTCATCAAGGATCTCTCTGTACTTTGCTTTGTTCATCTTTGTCTCGATCCTGACTAGTCTCCCATGCCCTGCTGCTGAAAAACATCCCCACAGCATGATGCTGCCACCACCATGCTTCACCGTAGGGATGGTGCCAGGTTTCCTCCAGATGTGACGCTTGGCATTCAGGCCAAAGAGTTCAATCTTGGTTTCATCAGACCAAGAATCTTGTTTCTCATGGTCTGAGAGTCTTTAGGTGACTTTTGGCAAACTCCAAGCAGGCTGTCATGTGCCTTCCATCTGGACACTCTACCATAAAGGCCTGATTGGTGGAGTGCTGCAGAGATGGTTGTCCTTCTGGAAGGTTCTCCCATCTCCAAAGAGGAACTGTAGAGCTCTGTCAGAGTGACCATCAGGTTATTGGTCACCTCCCTGACCAAGGCCCTTCTCCCCCGATTGCTCAGTTTGGCCGGGCGGCCAGCTCTAGGAAGAGTCTTGGTGGTTCCAAACTTCTTCCATTTAAGAATGATGGAGGCCACTGTGTTCTTGGGGACCTACAATGCTGCATAATTGTTTTTGTACCCATCATCAGATCTGTGCCTCCACACAATCCTGTCTCGGAGCGCTATGGACAATTCCTTCGACCTCATGGCTTGGTTTTTGCTCTGACATGCACTGTCAACTGTGGGACCTTATATAGAAAGGTGTGTGCCTTTCCAATTCATGTCCAGTCAATTGAATTTACCACAGGTGGACTCCAATCAAGTTGTAGAAACATCTCAAGGATGATCAATGGAAACAGGATGCACCTGAGCTCAATTTCGTGTCTCATAGCAAAGGGTCTTAATACTTATGTAAATAAGGTATTTCTGTTTTTTATTTTTAAAAACCTGTTTTTGCTTTGTCATTATGGGCTATTGTGTGTAGATTGCTGAGATTGTTATTTATTTAATCCATTTTAGAATAAGGCTGTAACGTAGCAAAATGTGGAAAAAGTCAAGGGGTCTGAATACTTTCCGAAGGCACTGTATTAATGTTCTGAGAATGGAAATTACAAATTATTTGAAGGTAATTAAATAACATTCTGAGAACATGTTTCAATCAGACTTGACACTGCTAGCTTAACTGTTAGGCATTAATTATGCAAACACATTTCTTTTTTATAGTGTCACAGCGTCTGACTGAGATACAAAATAAATACAAAATGACCTCTGATTCTTCCACACAACTGCATAGATCTCAACTCACAGCCATGTCACTGTGATGGCCTATTGCCATGCTCCTGCCTGCCTCTTTGGTTGCTGCCTGTCTGTCTAGAGGTGGCAGGGGTTAGAGGTCAGAGATTACATGGCAGATGTGATGTCAAGTCTCCCCATCCTGCTATCTCGGCAATGGGCAGTGTGGCTGTTTCTAAGGGGAAGTGACCCGTGTCTGAAGGGTTCCACTGTCGTCCAATCAGAAGGCTGCTCAAGCCTAGCGACACTGCTCAAGCCTAGTGACAGCCACCTGTATCATATACTTCTCTCTCTCTCTCGCTCTCTCTCTCTCTCCCTCTCTCTCCCTCTCTCTCTCTCTCTCTGAGGGGAGGCGTAACTCAACAACACTCAAGCTATCATGACGTTATCTCTGTGTGTATGTGTGTGTGAGTATTACTGAATGGTGAATCTAATCTAATTAGGCATATTAGTTTAAATTACAACGACAAGGTGGTTTAGGGGTAGAGGGTGAAAGACAAGAGAAAGATAGAGTCATAGAGAAAGAACACAAAAGAGAGGGAGGGAGAGAGAGAACTAGAGAGAGAACACTAAAGAGTGCAAGAGAGACGGAGAGAGAGAACTCGAGAGGGAGATTGATTATAGAGGTGGAATGCCAACCTGTCCCTGTCCATCTCTCTGTGCCTGTCACTCAGACCGAATATTATGCCCAATGGGAGACAGAACTGTCATTCCCAAAATGATCTGCCTCTGACCCAACCACCACACTAATTCCACTACTGTTTCTTCTAACTCAGGGGTGGCCAATCGTAAAAAAGGCAATCTTACATGTACTGTATCACATATACAGTGGGGGAAAAAAGTATTTAGTCAGCCACCAATTGTGCAAGTTCTCCCACTTAAAAAGATGAGAGGCCTGTAATTTTCATCATAGGTACACGTCAACTATGACAGACAAAATGAGGAAAAAAATTCCAGAAAATCACATTGTAGGATTTTTAATGAATTTCTTTGCAAATTATGGTGGAAAATAAGTATTTGGTCAATAACAAAAGTTTCTCAATACTTTGTTATATACCCTTTGTTGGCAATGACACAGGTCAAACGTTTTCTGTAAGTCTTCACAAGGTTTTCACACACTGTTGCTGGTATTTTGGCCCATTCCTCCATGCAGATCTCCTCTAGAGCAGTGATGTTTTGGGGCTGTCGCTAGGGCAACACAGACTTTCAACTCCCCTCCAAAGATTTTCTATAGGGTTGAGATCTGGAGACTGGCTAGGCCACCCAGGACCTTGAAATGCTTCTTACGAAGCCACTCCTTCGTTGCCCGGGCGGTGTGTTTGGGATCATTGTCATGCTGAAAGACCCAGCCACGTTTCATCTTCAATGCCCTTGCTGATGGAAGGAGGTTTTCACTCAAAATCTCACGATACATGGCCCCATTCATTCTTTCCTTTACACGGATCAGTCGTCCTGGTCCCTTTGTAGAAAAACAGCCCCAAAGCATGATGTTTCCACCCCCATGCTTCACAGTAGGTATGGTGTTCTTTGGATGCAACTCAGCATTCTTTGTCCTCCAAACACGACGAGTTGAGTTTTTACCAAAAAGTTCTATTTTGGTTTCATCTGACCATATGACATTCTCCCAATCCTCTTCTGGATCATCCAAATGCACTCTAGCAAACTTCAGACGGGCCTGGACATGTACTGGCTTAAGCAGGGGGACACGCCTGGCACTGCAGGATTTGAGTCCCTGGCGGCGTAGTGTGTTACTGATGGTAGGCTTTGTTACTTTGGTCCCAGCTCTCTGCAGGTCATTCACTAGGTCCCCCCGTGTGGTTCTGGGATTTTTGCTCACCGTTCTTGTGATCATTTTGACCCCACGGGGTGAGATCTTGCGTGGAGCCCCAGATCGAGTGAGATTATCAGTGGTCTTGTATGTCTTCCATTTCCTAATAATTGCTCCCACAGTTGATTTCTTCAAACCAAGCTGCTTACCTATTGCAGATTCAGTCTTCCCAGCCTGGTGCAGGTCTACAATTTTGTTTCTGGTGTCCTTTGACAGCTCTTTGGTCTTGGCCATAGTGGAGTTTGGAGTGTGACTGTTTGAGGTTGTGGACAGGTGTATTTTATACTGATAACAAGTTCAAACAGGTGCCATTAATACAGGTAACGAGTGGAGGACAGAGGAGCCTCTTAAAGAAGAAGTTACAGGTCTGTGAGAGCCAGAAATCTTGCTTGTTTGTAGGTGACCAAATACTTATTTTCCACCATAATTTGCAAATAAATTCATAAAAAATCCTACAATGTGATTTTCTGGAAAACAATTCTCAGTTTGTCTGTCATAGTTGACGTGTACCTATGATGAAAATTACAGGCCTCTCTCATCTTTTTAAGTGGGAGAACTTGCACAATTGGTGGCTGACTAAATACTTTTTTTCCCCACTGTAGGATACTCCAAAGACTTCGGTGAAAGCAGTTTGACATTGGTATAACACACACAACTGTCCTTCACAAAGTCCACAGGAAAGAAATGAGTACACTTTACTCATGGTGCCAAGTAGTAAGCGCACTCTTGACAAAAACATGATTACCATTATCACAAGTCTAATCCCATAGGGCAAATTACAGTAATGATGCTAGTAACTTTATAAGCACAGTAAACACAGCTTAAAGCTTGACCTACAGTCCCGGTCTTTTATACAAAAAGCCAAATACAAATCTGTTTATTACAGTGCCTCAGTGTGCAGTGACATAAAGCTATATTATGTGGGGAAAAAGTGCTTCAACATTCTCAAATTGTGCCCCAGTCCAGTCCCCTCCCCCCAAAAATAAAATAATATTGTATTTGTATAAACACAATTCTGGAACTCAGTCCGGCTTTTAGCTAACTCTTGAAAGTTGTAATAGTAGAATGCACAAGGTGCAATCTGGGTAGCGCATCATCAGTTTTCCTCTTGTCATGTCAGTCATTGCATACCTTAGAGAGCTATTTATAACTTGTAAGAAATGTCCAGATCAACTAGCCCATGTCGTTTTTTTTTTGTTGCCCATACATATTTTTGTAATGTTTGAGTCACACAAATAAATATCACATGAATATCAGTGGCGGTCGGTGCCGTTTAAGATGAGAGAATACCATTTTTTTTCATGAGCATGGCCTTATTTCTATTCCAGCATATTGAATGGCTGTCATTCATATTCCATTCAACCAGTTCAATGTAACATCGATAGGTTTAGGCTACTACATGATACTCACATTTTTTCCTATAGCCATCATGAGGTTGCAACAACCTAGCCTATGAATGAAAGTTTACAACGTAGGTGCACACAGTTTGAGAGAACAATTTGAGGTGACAGACAGTGACAGATAGTGACACATTCAATACTGCCCAACACACAATATTTTAAATTTTTTGTACTTTTACCCCTTTTTCTCCCCAATTTCGTGATATCCAATTGGTAGTTACAGTCTTGTCCCATCGATGCAACTCCACTACGGCCTCGGGAGAGACGAAGGTCAAGAGTCATGTGTCCTCCGAAACACGACCCTGCCAAGCCGCACTGCTTCTTGACACACTGCTTGTTTAACCCGGAAGCCAGCTGCACCAATGTGTCGGAGGAAACACCGTCCAGCTGGCGACCGTAGTCAGCTTGCAGGCGCACGGCCCGTCACAAGGAGTCGCTAGAGCGCAACGGGACAAGGAAATCTCAGACGGCCAAACCCTCCCCTAACCCGGACGACGCTGGACCAATTGTGCACCGCCTCATGGGTCTCCCGGTCACGGCTGGCTGTAACACAGCCTGGGATCGAACCCGAGTTGCAAATGAGAGTTTCTATTGGACAAATAAATGTAGGTATGTTTATGCCTGTTCCGTTCCATTTGCCTCCGTTTAAGATTTTTTTTTCAACAGAATCGGCAGAATGAATAAACCCCTGATCACACAAAAACACAGTTCACTTTCATAGCAGCCACGTTGTATTCCTTCTCGCATCTACGTGCTCTCCTACTCTCACCTTTTCCCTTCGCTTGTGGACTTCAATGCACAACAAGTCAGCTGTATGTGACGAGGTGAAAAAACCTTTCCAAGCCAAACCATATCATAACCGCTAAACACAGCCTACATCGTTGTCACCACATGAGCTAAAGTAACATCATAGTCAACATAGCTAATAGAACTAACGCATTAGTATACCCGCTACAATCATGCAGTACAGTGTACAGTCAGGAAACAGTTTAGCAGTTACACCGGTGAGCCCCGGTTTCAATAAATTAGTAAAACCAAAAGCTTACCTTGATTTGGAAGAGTTCCAGTGTTGTGTTGGATAGTCATAGCCAGCTACCTAACATAGCATCCTTCTTTTTGAGCCGGGTGTTTGAGTACAGTCGTGGTCAAAAGTTTTGAGAATGACACAAGTATTGGTCTTCACAAAGTTTGCTGCTTCAGTGTTTTTAGATATTTTTGTCAGATGTTACTATGATATACTGAAGTATAATTACAAGCATTGCATAAGTGTCAAAGGCTTTTATTGAAATTACATTAAGTTTATGCAAAGAGTCAAAATTTGCAGTGTTGACCCTTCTTTTTCAAGACCTCTGCAATCCGCCCTGGCATGCTGTCAATTAACTTCTGGGCCACATCCTGACTGATGGCAGCCCATTCTTGCATAATCAATGCTTGGAGTTTGTCAGAATTTGTGGGGTTTTGTTTGTCCACCCGCCTCTTGAGGATCGGCCACAAGTTCTCAATGGGATTAAGGTCTGGGGAGTTTCCTGGCCATGGACCCAAAATGTCCATGTTTTGTTCCCCGAGCCACTTATTTATCACTTTTGCCTTATGACAAGGTGCTCCATCATGCTGGAAAAGGCATTGTTTTGTCACCAAACTGTTATTGGATGGTTGGGAGAAGTTGCTCTTGGAGGATGTGTTGGTACCATTCTTAATTCATGGCTGTGTTCTTAGGCAAAATTGTGAGTGAGCCAACTCACTTGGCTGAGAAGCAACCCCACACATGAATGGTCTCAGGATGCTTTACTGTTGGCATGACACAGGACTGATGGTAGCGCTCACCTTGTCTTCTCCGGACAAGCTTTTTTCCGGATGCCCCAAACAATCGGAAAGGGGATTCATCAGAGAAAATGACTTTACTCCAGTCCTCAGCAGTCCTATCCCTGTACCTTTTGCAGAATATCAGTCTGTCCCTGATGTTTTTCCTGGAGAGAAGTGGCTTCCTCGCTGCCCTTCTTGACACAAGGCCATCCTCCAAAAGTCTTTGCCTCACTGTGCGTGCAAATGCACTCACACCTGCCTGCTGCCATTCCTGAGCAAGCTCTGCACTGGTGGTGCCCCGATCCCGCAGCTGAATCAACTTTAGGAGACGGTCCTGGCGCTTGCTGGACTTTCTTGGGCGCCCTGAAGCCTTCTTCACAACAATTGAACCTCTCTCCTTGAAGTTCTTGATGATCCGATAAATGGTTGATTTAGGTGCAATCTTACTAGCAGCAATATCCTTGCCTGTGAAGCCCTTTTTGTGCAAAGCAATGATGACGGCACGTGTTTCCTTGCAGGTAACCATGGTTAACAGAGGAAGAACAATGATTTCAAGCACCACCCTCCATTTAAAGCTTCCAGTCTGTTATTCTATCTCAATCAGCATGACAGAGTGATCTCCAGCCTTGTCCTCGTCAACACTCTCACCTGTGTTAATGAGAGAATCACTGACATTTTTTTGGGATTATGTTCATTTTCATGGCAAAGAGGTACTTTGCAATTCATTGCAATTCATCTGATCACTCTTCAGAACATTCTGGAGTATAAGTATATTGCCATCATAAAAACTGAGGCAGCAGACTTTGTGAAAATTAATATTTGTGTCATTCTCAAAACTTTTGACCACGACTGTAGGCTAAACCAGCTAACTGCATTTGATAGCTAAGTGAAAGTAAAAAATAAAATGAAGAAATTTCTCTCGCTCTTGCTTCTCCTTCATTTTTGAAGAAATTAATTTGTTCAAAACTGTTCAACTATTGTCTATCTCTCTGAGTCAACTACTCACCACATATATGCACTGCAGCTGTAGCTTATGCTTTCAGTACTAGATTAATTATTTGATCCTTTGATTGGGTGGACATGTCAGTTCATGCTGCAAGAGCTCTGATAGGTTTGGGGATGTCCTCCGGAAGTTGTCATAATTACTTTGTAAATCTATGAAAGGAGGTGAGAAGAACCATTAACTAATGCAGCTACACAGGAACATGAATACACATGGTCGCCAACTATAATATATTGCCTTGTAATAACACAGATATAATGGTGAGTAGGAATATCTAACTAGAACAGCTAACAAGGACATATTAGCATAGGAGCTAGCACATAGTGGAAAGCTATAAGGGCAAGTTACAACTTGTGTAGCTGTGGCGATATATACAATTTGCAATAATGCACACAGAATCCCAAAATAGGCAAAGGAAAGAACACAGTAAATGTTCATTAGAAAGCAGCTATAACTGCAGGTGACTGCTGATGCCATGCTGAGCTGGAAACTGAGGATGGAGAGAGTTGCGTGGGCACAGCCCAGATCGTGATTGTGGGGAACAGGGAGTTCTTCACAACTGCCCCCACATTTATAAAGCGAATGTGTTATATTGACAGAAGTCCCTGCAGTCAGTGCTGGGAACGGCAGTGTGAAGTAAGGCGATGTCTAGGAAGTCTCTAGTGGTCTAGGAAATGCAGAGTGGGGAGGAGGCCAGCCGCCCCCATCTGGGAGATACTGGGAGTGGAGCATGGATGTGGTCAGAGGATACAGTCTCTGCTGGTGTGACCCCCCAGATGCTGGCTGACAGTTCAAATGGACTCTCGGGGTGTCGAAGTCATCTGGACGACCTGGAGCTGGGCGGGGGCTTGGCATGCCCGGCCTAGTGCATGACAGAACTGACAGGGGATGGCGTACTGGTACTGGACGGCAGCAGCAAGAGCCTGGGTCTCCAGGGCTGGAGACAGGGAACTCAGGGCTGGAGTGGTGGACTCATTCAAGGCTGGAGATGTTGAAGCACCCAAGGATGGCGCTGATGAGGGATGTAGGGCAGGAAGCTGCATGGACCCAGGGACAGAGAGCTGAGTGGACCCAGAAAGCAGCGTAGACCCAGGTACAGGGAGCTGCATCGCACCCAAGGAGCAGCATGGAGGACCCAAGGATGGCGAGCTGCGTATACCCAAGGACCGTGAGCAGCGTGGCTCTGGACAGGCACCACCCTCTGCAACTGGATCCTGGACTTCCTGACAGGCCGCCCCCAAGTGGTAAGGGTAGGTAACAACACATCTGCCACACTGATCCTCAACACGGGGGCCCCTCAGGGGTGCGTGCTCAGTCCCCTCCTGTACTCCCTGTTCACCCATGACTGCATGGCCAGGCACGACTCCAACACCATCATTAAGTTTGCCGACGACACAACAGTGGTAGGCCTGATCACCGACAACGATGAGACCGCCTAAAGGGAGGAGGTCAGGTGCCAGGACAACAACCTCTCCCTCAACGTGACCAAGACAAAGGAGATGATTGTGGACTACAGGAAAAAAAAGAGGACTGAGCACGCCTCCATTCTCATCAACGGGGCTGTAGTGGAACAGGTTGAGAGCTTCAAGTTCCTTGGTGTCCACATCACCAACGAACTATCATGGTCCAAACACACCAAGACAGTCATGAAGAGGGCACGACAAAGCCTATTCCCCCTCAGGAGACTGAAAAGATTTGGCATGGGTCCTCAGATCCTCAAAATATTCTACAGCTGCACCATCGAGAGCATCCTGACTGGTTGCATCACCGCCTGGTATGGCAACTGCTTGGCCTCCGACCGCAAGGCACTACAGAGGGTAGTGCATACGGCCCAGTACATCACTGGGGCCAAGCTTCCTGCCATCCAGGACCTCTATACCAGGCGGTGTCAGAGGAAAGCCCTCAAAATTGTCAGAGACTCCAGCCACCCTAGTCATAGACTGTTCTCTCTGCTACCGCACGGCAAGCGGTACCGAGTGCCAAGTCTAGGTCCAAAAGACTTCTCAACAGCTTCTACCCCCAAGCCATAAGACTCTGAACAGCTAATCATGGCTACCCAGACTATTTGCACAGCCCCCCACCCCATCCTTTTACGCTGCTGCTACTCTGTTAATTATTTATGCATAGTCACTTTAACTCTGCCCACATGTACATATTACTTCAACTACCTCAACTAGCCGGTGCCCCCGCACATTGACTCTGCACCGGCACCCCCCTGTATATATAGCCTCCCTACTGTTATTTAATTTTACTTCTGCTCTTTTTTTCTCAACACTTTTTTTGTTGTTGTTAACTTTTTACTTTTTTGTTAAAAATAAATGCACTGTTGGTTAAGGGCTGTAAGTAAGCATTTCACTGTAATGTCTGCACCTGTTGTATTCGGCGCATGTGGCCAATAAAATTTGATTTGATTTAATTTGACATGAGCTGGCGAGGAACCCAGGACATAACGCTTGAAAGGGACTGATAAGGTACCCAGACAGGAGAACTGGACACCACAGCAGACTTGGGTAAGGAACCTGTAGGGAGAGAAGAAAAATAAAGTAATGCTACCCACTGGCTGGATATCAGTGGTAGTAGGTAAAGCCCCAGACTGGAAACCTGAGACAGTACAAGTCAAATGCTCCCAGGGAGGAGCTTGCTGCATCACAGGCTGAGTAGATGGCAGTAGCATGGGCTGCATAACAGTCTTTGGCCTGGACGGTGACACAGGAGGAGCAGGTTCTACGACCAGCTGTGGCTTGAGCTGTGGAGCTGGCTAAGGCTCAGACAGGGCAGGCGAAGTCAGCTGTGGTCCCAGTAGAGCAGACGGAACCGGCTGTGGCTTGGGCTGCAACTTTGGTTGAGCTCATTGTAGAGCTGTTTATAGCTTTGGCTGGGAGGATGGCTGTGGCTCTGGTAGGACAGGTGAAGTCAACTATGGCCTATGCTTGGTAAGTACAACAGGCTGAGCTCACTGTGGCCCTAGTAGAGCAGGCAAAGTCATCTGGAGAAGTACAGAATGGGTCCCCAGTGTCGGTGACAATTGAGGCACGATGGAGGGGACCAAACTTGGTCGGAGGTCAGGAGGAGTGACCGGTGACTCCTGGATGGCAACTCGCAAGGCTCCTCAGACAGCAAGTTAACAGCGTCCGATTGAGGCTCCATGGCGGAGGTTGTGACGAGTTCCATGGTGGCAAACAGTATAGGCTCCTTGGCAAAGGCAGCAATGCTGAGTGATGACCTCCGGTTGGAGGTCAGCGGCGTAAGTAGAGACTCTTCCATGATGGGCTGCATGGACGTGCGAGTCAGGAAAAGGATGGCTCTAGGCTGGTGTCACTCCGTGGGTGAGCTAGGGCTTGTGTGTCCATGTACTACGTGGGGGCTGGATTCCACTGCGGAGGCTCGGCTTTGGAGGATGTAGGCTTCTGGAGAACCATGGGGGAAGCTACCGAAGCTGCTAAGGGGGTGTGCAGGGTGAAGTGGCACGCTGCACGGTTGTCTGGCTTCCTAGTGGGTAGCCATGCTCAGAGAGCAGTAGAGTGCTGTAGTGCTCAGGATAGGACTAGTAGTGCTGAGGGCTGGTCACCTCTGGGTAAGGGAGGTGATGTCCTTCATCGGAGGGCTGACGAGCGCACCTGGCATCTTCCATGTCTTTGCACAGGAGGGTCATGCTCCGACAAAGGCGGCTCATGCGTTGCTCCATCTGGCTGCATATCTCGATGTGGTAGCTCTCGTAGTGTGGGGGCACGGATGTGCTCCGGGTAGGGGAGTGAAGCGTGGTAGACCTTCCAGGCTTGGTAAGGATCTCATGGCATAGTAAATGGACTGCAGTGTTGTGGGGAGGAGTTTGGCACGTAGCCCAGCGGATGTCCCAGAATCCGCTGGATCCCGGCGGGACGGGGACCGAATAGTGTAGACTCTTCCCAGTGAACCTCAGGCATTGCGCTTGGTTGCCTACGAAGGAACGCGTCACCTTGCACACCCTCCCGAACGCACCCTAATGATGTAGTTAGCTGGCAGGAAGCCAGCCCTCTTCCATATCTTACCCTGAAACACAGGTAAGGAGCGAGATGAAGTGATACAAGTTTGACTTCCCATCTTATGTGCTGAGTAAGAAGGGATAGCAGTTCCCTGTGAGATTTGACTACTGCCAAGTTCCAAATCAACCCCTAGCCCCTAAAGCCTGTGCACTTCTGAAAGGTATAAGCAATACCAAATTGTCCACACATGATAAGGCATGGTGGATCTACTCAATAGCGGTGCATGGGTAAAATCACTGAGGAAGTCAAGCCAAGCCAGTAAAAAAGCCATATTACATATTTTGATAATTGCGTTGTTTGCTCTATAACCCATTCGCTCATACGCCACCGTGATATACAATAAGGCTGTGACAACAAAAGACTACAGTCACACAGTGGAGGAATAAATTCAACTACATATAGGTTTGTTTAATAACAAAATCGGAAAGCAACATCTGTCCGGTGATGTCCACAAAGCAAATATTGCATACAAACAGTGCATTCGGAAAGTATTCAGACCCCTTGACTTTTTCCACATTTTGTTGTGTTACAGCCTTATTCCAAAATTTATTAAATGGGGGGGGGGTTCTCTTCAATCTACACACAATACCCCATAATGACAAAACAAAAATTGTTTTTTAGACATTTTAGCACATTTATTAAATAAATAAAAAAAACGGAAATATCACTTTTACATAACTATTCAGACCTTTAAGTCAGTACTTTGTTGAAGCACCTTTGGCAGCGATTACAGCCTTAAGTCTTCTTGGGTATGACGCTACAAGCTTGGCACACCTGTATTTGGGGAGTTTCTCCCATTATTATCTGCAGATCCTCTCAAGCTCTGTCAGGTTGGATGGGGAGCGACGCTGCACAGCTATTTTCAGGTCTCTCCAGAGATGTCCGATCGGGTTCAAGTCCAGGCTCTGGCTGGGCCACTCAAGGACATTGAGACTTGTCCCGAAGCCACTTTGCCCCAGTCTGAGGTCCTGAGTGCTCTGGAGCAGATTTTCATCAAGGATCTCTCTGTACTTTGCTCCATTCATCTTTGCCTCGATCCTGACTAGTCTCACAGTCCCTGCCTCTGAAAAACATCTCCACAGCATGATGCTGCCACCACCATGCTTCACCGTAGGGATGGTGCCAGGTTTCCTCCAGACGTGACGCTTGGCATTCAGGCCAAAGAGTTAAATCTTGGTTTCATCAGACCAGATAATCTTGTTTCTCATGGTCTGAGAGTCTTTAGGTGCCTTTTGGCAAACTCCAAGCGGGCCATCATGTGCCTTTTACTGAGGAGTGGCTTCCGTCTGGCCATTCTACCATGAAGGCCTGATTGGTGGAGTGCTGCAGAGATGGTTGTCCTTCTGGAAGATTCTCCCATCTCCAAAGAGGAACTCTGGAGTTCTGTCAGTGTCCATCAGGTTCTTGGTCACCTCCCTGACCAAGGCCCTTCTCCCCCGATTGCTCAGTTTGGACGGGCGGCCAGCTCTAGGAAGAGTCTTGGTGGTTCCAAATTTCTTCCATTTAAGAATGATGGAGGCCACTGTGTTCTTGGGGACCTTCAATGCTGCAGAAATGTTTTGGTACCCTTAAACACATCTGTGCCTTGACACAATCCTGTCTCAGAGCTCTATGGACAATTCCTTCGACCTCATGGCTTGGTTTTTGCTCTGACATGCACTGTCAACTGTGGGACCTTATATAGACAGGTGTGTGCCTTTCCAAATCATGTCCAATCAATTGGATTTACCACAGGTGGACTCCAAGTTGTAGAAACATCTCAAGGATGATCAATAAAAACAGGATGCACCGGAGCTGAAATTCAAGTCTCATAGCAAAAGATCTTAATACTTATGCAAATAAGGTATTTCTACATTTTCTAAAAACCTTTTTTCGCTCTGTCATTATGGGGTATTGTGTGTAGATTGATGAGGGAAAATTTTAATTTAATCCAGTTTAGATTAAGGCCTTAATGTAACTAAATGTGGAAAAAGTAAAGGGGTCTGAATACTTAGGTTGGAATCATTAAAACTAGTTTTTCAACCACTCCACAAATTTCTTGTTAACAAACTATAGTTTTGGCAAGTCGGTTAGGACATCTACTTTGTGCATGACACAAGTAATTTGTCCAACAATTGTTTACAGACAGATTATTTCACTTATAATTCACTGTATCACAATTCCAGTGGGTCAAAAGTTTACATACACTAAGTTGACTGTGCCTTTAAACAGCTTGGAAAATTCCAGAAAATGATGCCATGGCTTTAGAAGCTTCTGATAGGCAAATTGACATAATTTGAGTCAATTGGAGGTGTACATGTGGATGTATTTCAAGGCCTACCTTCAAACTCAGTGCCTCGTTGCTTGACATCATGGGAAAATCAAAAGAAAATCAGCCAAGACTTCAGAAAAAGAATTGTAGATCTCCACAAGTCTGGTTCATCCTTGGGAGCAATTTCCAAACACCTGAAGGTACCACGTTCATCTGTAAAAATAATACTACGCAAGTACAAACACCATGGGACCACGCAGCCGTCATACCGCTCAGGAAGGAGACGCGTTCTGTCTCCTAGAGATGAACGTACTTTGGTGCGAAAAGTGCAAATCAATCCCAGAACAACAGCAAAGGACCTTGTGAAGATGCTGGAGGAAACAGGTACAAACGTATCTATATCCACAGTAAAACGAGTCCTATATCGACATAACCTGAAAGGCCGCTCAGCAAGGAGGAAGCCACTGCTCCAAAACTGCCATAAAAAAGCCAGACTACGGTTTGCAACTGCACATTGGGACAAAGATTGTACTTTTTGGAGAAATGTCCTCTGGTCTGATGAAACAAAATAGAACTGTTTGGCCATAATGACCATCGTTACGTTTGGAGGAAAAAGGGGGTTGCTTGCAAGCCGAAGAACACCATCCCAAACGTGAAGCACGGGGGTGGCAGCATCATGTTGTGGGGGTGCTTTGCTGCAGGAGGGACTGGTGCACTTCACAAAATAGATGGTATCATGAGGAAGGAAAATTATGTGGATATATTGAGGCAACATTTCAAGACATCAGTCAGGAAGTTAAAGCTTGGTCGTAAATGGGTCTTCCAAATGGACAATGACCCCAAGCATATTTCCAAAATTGTGGCAAAATGGCTTAAGGACAACAAAGTCAAGGTATTGGAGTGGCAATCACATAATAATTGAGTGTATGTGAACTTCTGACCCACTGGAGATGTGATGAAAGAAATAAAAGCTGAAATAAATCACTCTCTACTATTATTCTGACATTTCACATTCTTAAAATAAAGTGGTGATCCTAACTGACCTAAGACAGGTAATATTTACTAGGAATTAATGTCAGGAATTGTGAAAAACTGAGTTTAAATGTAATTGGCTAAGGTGTATGTAAACTTCCGACTTCAACTGTATACACTTAGTTTAATACACTGAAAACAAACAAAGGTACCAAAAACAATGTAGTTTTTGTGTCTGTCCATTGCACTGATTTGTGTGTGTGTGTGCGCAAGTAAAGAAAAAAAGTTGGACTCACCCTACTTGTAGACTAGTTGAACACCAATTCAAACCTCCTCTCTTTCATGTTGGCAAAACGGTCTATGGCTCTGTCATACAGTACACGTTTAGTTTTTGTTGTCATAGGCTACCTAGCTAAAATGCTTCCTAGCCTTACTTCTTCACATGGGCAACAATGAACCAGCTAAGTTAGCTAGCTAGTTAATGTGAGCCTACTAGGCTACATATTGAACTTCGAACGTCTCAGGCCAGTGGTTTAGACAGAATCGGCGTCATAATCATTGGTCTGTACTGAGAATTAAGTCAAAACCACAAGTCCAAATCCCCAACCATGGTTTAGGAATGAGCTGATTCAGCAAGCTAGCTACTGCAGGACATCAACACAAGCAGACACATTTTTTCTGAAAACGACGTTTTGCTAAGGAAGTGATATGATTGGTCTGAAGCCAAATCCAAACTGGCCTCCTTGGGGGGCGTTTTGCTGCACCGGGACAACCCACAGTTGAGCTCAGCTCAATGCTGATTGGCTAATTATTTTATTTATTTTTTATGAAGGGCGGCCAAATTTATTTTATTTTATTTATTTTACCTTTATTTAACTAGGCAAGTCAGTTAAGAACAAATTCTTATTTACAATGACGGCCTACACCGGCCAAACCCGGACAACGCTGGGCCAATTGTGCGCCGCCCTATGGGACTCCCAATCACGGCCGGTTGTGAAACAGCCTGGAATCGAACCAGGGGGTCTGTAGTGACGCCTCAAGCACTGAGATGCAGTGCCTTTGACCGCTGCGCCACTCGGGAGCCCATGCTTGCTGGCGTTAATCAATCAAATGCTACGGCGGCAACATGTTCTACTCTTTTGGTCCAGACAGCATCAGATACATGGGCTACACATACTGAGACAGATGAGGCACTGTTTCCCTCGCTTTGATTATTTCTCCGGGGAGATTCAGCCCCTTGCGAATTGACGGGAAATGATGAAAACACAGAGAGAGACGAAAAATACATTATTTTATCATTTACATTTATTTATTGGTCAAATATTTGGGGAAGCCTGGCTTCCCTTGGCACCCATGTATACACACCACGGGATCTACTACCTTTTTTCGGACACCTACAGTGAGGGAAAAAAGTATTTGATCCCCTGCTGATTTTGTACATTTGTCCACTGACAAAGAAATGATCAGTCTATAATTTTAATGGTAGGTTTATTTGAACAGTGAGAGACAGAATAACAGCAAAAAAATCCAGAGAAACGCATGTCAAAAATGTTATAAAATGATTTGCATTATAATGAGGGAAATAAGTATTTGACCCCCTCTCAATCAGAAAGATTTCTGGCTCCCAGGTGTCTTTTATACAGGTAACGAGCTGAGATTAGTAGCACACTCTTAAAGGGAGTGCTCCTAATCTCAGCTTGTTACCTGTATAAAAGACACATGTCCACAGAAGCAATCAATCAATCAGATTCCAAACTCTCTACCATGGCCAAGACCAAAGAGCTCTCCAAGGATGTCAGGGACAAGACTGTAGACCTACACAAGGCTGGAATGGGCTACAAGACCATCGCCAAGCAGCTTGGTGAGAAGGTGACAACAGTTGGTGTGATTATTTGCAAATGGATGGAACACAAAGTAACTGTCAATCTCCCTCGGCCTGGGGCTCCATGCAAGATCTCACCTCATGGAGTTGCAATGATCATGAGAACGGAGAGGAATCAGCCCAGAACTACACGGGAGGATCTTGTCAATGATCTCAAGGCAGCTGGGACCATAGTCACCAAGAAAACAATTGGTAACACACTACGCCGTGAAGGACTGAAATCCTGCAGCGCCCACAAGGTCCCCCTGCTCAAGAAAGCACATATACAGGGCCTTCTGAAGTTTGCCAATGAACATCTGAATGATTCAGTGGAGAACTGGGTGAAAGTGTTGTGGTCAGATGAGACCAAAATGGAGCTCTTTGGCATCAACTCAACCGCATCAAAGGGACGATGGACGGCGCCATCAAATGTTTGGAGGAGGAGGAATGCGGCCTATGACCCCAAGATCACCATCCCCACTGTCAAACATGGAGGTGGAAACATTATGCTTTGGTGGCGTTTTTCTGCTAAGGGGACAGGACAACTTCACCGCATCAAAGGGACGATGGACGGCGCCATCAAATCTTGGGTGAGAACCTCCTTCCCTCAGCCAGGGCATTGAAAATGGGTCGTGGATGGGTATTCCAGCATGACAATGACCCAAAACACACGGCCAAGGCAACAAAGGAGTGGCTCAAGAAGAAGCACATTAAGGTCCTGGAGTGACCTAGCCAGTCTCCAGACCTTAATCCCATAGACAATCTGTGGAGGGAGCTGAAGGTTCGAGTTGCCAAACGTCAGGCTCGAAACCTTAATGACTTGGAGAAGATCTGCAAAGAGGAGTGGGACAAAATCCCTCCTGAGATGTGTGCAAACCTGGTGGCCAACTACAAGAAACGTCTGACCTCTGTGATTGCCAACAAGGGTTTTGCCACCAAGTACTAAGTCATGTTTTGCAGAGGGGTTAAACTGCAAATCAATTTATAACATTTTTGACATGCGTTTTTCTGGATTTTGTTGTTGTTATTCTGTCGCTCACTGTTCAAATAAACCTACCATTAAAATTATAGACTGATCATGTCTTTGTCAGTGGGCAAACATACAAAATCAGCAGGGGATCAAATACATTTCCCCCTCACTGTATCCAATCCTTTTTGATCTACATTAAATGTGGTAGGGGTTAGGGATCGATATGTCATTCAGTCCCTCCACCCTCATTGGGATCATCTATCACTGTGATCCGGTCCCCTGCACTACAACACAAACATACACAGACAAATATCAAGATAAATATCGACATGAAGATCAAGATGTAGAGATATCAGGACACAGAGAGAGTGAATCCGTGCATGGAGTTAGGTGAACATGAAGAATGAATTACTATAGGCTACAGTATAATTATTAGGCAGTGATGACTCCAGGTCCTCTTTCTCCACTGAGACAGAGAATACACCTAGCTTCCCCTCTGGCTGAGGTTTCTTATTCTGACAACACACAGCAGGCAGTCATTCACCATCATCACTCTCTCTTACCTTGTCATCTGCGGCAGCTTTGTCTCCTTTCTTGTTTCCCTCCCAGTTTGCTTTCTGAAACATCACACAACACACACAATGTCAGCTACACCATTCTTTAACAACCCCATGGAGAGTCATACAAGCACTGCTCCCTACCAGAATGACAAACACTTGTAAAAGCTCAGCAGTGGCACCTGTTTATCCCCTATTAGCATGCTGAGTGAGGTATGCCAGCTGTGCCTCTGAGGTATCTAAGAGTGTGTGAGCAGAGATGGAACTCTGTATGGAATTAGACACGACTGTAGTCTGACTCACCACCCTGATGAGAGGGTGAGAAAGGCCCAAAGAATGGCCAAAGATTCCAGCCACCCGGGACATGGACTGTTGTTCGTGCTCCCATCTGGCAGACAGTACCGGTGCATCAAGGCTCAGACCAACAGACTCCTAAACGGCTTCTATCCCCTGGCCATAAGACTGTTAAATGGCTGACAGCTACTGCTCCCGCCTCACCTACGCTGCTGCTAAAATTAGTATTGATTCGATTCATTATTACCACTACGTTGCTGTTCATTGATTAGTGATTGCCATTACCATTTGTATCTATCCATTTATCCTGCTAATAGTCACTATTACTCCTGTTTATTACCATTAGAATATTACCATAAGTATTTATATATTACTGCTACCAGTCACTTTTCAGCCTTGTTTGTGTTTACATGTATATCCGCTTAGCGCACACACACACACACACACACACAATTACACTTACATAGACACACTCACCACCACACACACCAACAACTTATGCTGCTGCCATACTGTTTACTATTATGATTATTATTATTTATCCTGCTACCAGTCACTTTCTCCTAATCCCTGTCTACATGTACATGTCTACCTCAAGCACTTCAGTATCCCTGCACATTGTACATTTGGTACGGGGCACTGACCCTGTATATAGCTTCCTCTCTTATTTCTTGCATTTTTTAAATATATGTTGCAAGTTAAGCATTTCTCTGTACTTGTGCATGTGACAAATAAAACTTGAAACTTTATCAAACTTGAAACATCAATATCTTTAATCAATCATGAGTGAATGAGAGAAGCAGCCATGTTAGCAACTCTATATAAACAATAATGTCCATATAGCACTCTCTAATCATCTCACTTCAAGGCTGTAGATTGTGACGAATTTACGGACTATCACGCGAGCACAGACATCACAGAACTTGGGCTTCTTGCAGTAGTGGTCTTTGAACGTATGACGTTTATCATTGATGGGTCTGATTGGCTAAGGGGGAGGTGGCTCCTCCTCATCATATATGAAGTACACCTAGACAGGGAGGGAGCATAACTGGGGAATTAGTGGGGAAGCTCCTAAAATAACCTTCAACAGAGATCCAGAGAAATGCCATTTGCTATTAATGGAGAGTGACATTGCTCCTAAATAAACTTGTCAAACACACACTGAAGCCCCCACGCCCCCCATACAACCAGGATTAAAACTGTTGCCAGGCTGAGTAGCTCTATTCTCACTATAACTATTTAATACCTGCCCATTGTTCACACATTATCTGGTGTGTTAGCTAGTTGGAGAATGTGGGGACCTCTGTCTGTCAGACTGACTGAGAACACTCAACAACTGCATCTCAAATGGTGCCCTATTCCCTATATAGTGCACTATTTTTAACCCAAAATAGTGCACTATATAGGGGATAGGGTGTCATTTGGGATGCACCCATCCTTTCACCGTGTTCTCCTCCTCTGACTAAATTCTCAGGGGCTGGAGGGTTGTCATGGATATCCAGAGTGAGTCCTTTTGTCCAATCTGGAATGTAGGACAGATAAATGGACAAAATATATGCAACAAATATATTGTTAATTAGGACACAAATTAAGTGAAAAATATGGGACAAAATAGCCCCAATTAAAATCTCTCTGGATTTAAAAACAAATATTTTGAAGAGTATATTAAGTGTCATATAGCCATTGTGCTGCTATGCTGTGTGCTCAAGTCTTGGTGCCTGTGGAACAGTAGAGGGAGCTGTAAGATGCTGTTGAGACAAACAAGCCACTGCTAAAGCTGCTACTGATTCTCTTGTGACTGCGCATCAGTTATTTATTTTCCATAATAAATATGTACAAATATGCCAAAAAACTAACAAATACAGTAAATCATTTGTAATTACTGTGTATTTACCATGTTACCATGTCATTTCTTAGGACATGTAGCTAGCCATCTGGGCATTTTCTGTAGCATAAAAAAGTAGGTGTATAAATCTATGATCATGGTACTTATTATAGTTTTCATGGTCACTCAAGTCAACCACTGCTTGACCATCAACAGTCAATTTAGTACACAAGTGGACAACAGAACTGGGTACATCAATTGGTAATGACATACATTATATACAATTAATATTGTACATTTTCTTATTACAAGTTATATTACTGCATAAAGGAATCCTAAATTCTCAACTTCATTTTGACAATGGAGTGAGATAATTTGAACTCACCTTGCTTCTGAAAGTTCCTCACCAGCTGAAGAGGTCCGCATCCAGCCAGAGTGGTCCACTCAACCCAAGCTCTGTCCTACAAAACCATGGGCGGCTTGGTAGGCACTGGGCATCAGTTCCAGTTTATTCCCCTGGTCCTTTGTTTGGGTCTTTACATAGTCAACTTCCCAAATGCCACCCTATTCCCAACATAGTGCAGTACTTTTGACCAGGACCCAGGATGCTGGTCAAAAGTAGTGGACTAAATAGGGAACAGGGTGCCATTTGGGACACATTTATAGTCAACTGTCCAAATGGGGTTGAACAGGTGGGAGATTGAGTGAGTAAGGCTGCAGCCCAACCCGGTTTCCTGTGGGGTTTGTGGGGGCATGTATCGGTGTGTGTGTTTCAGTGTGTGTTCCTGTGAGTGTTTTTTGGTCTGTGTGTGTGTCTAAGACAGCTGAGTAGTAGGAAAAAAATGAGAACCCTTTGTTTCCTCAAAGTGTTTAATTTATGACTCACAATTTAGAATGTGAATCTTCGGTACAGATTCTGTCAGAACTGGGCCCAGACAGATTTTGAAATAATGGCGCCGGAGGAGACGGCTGCCGTTTAATGGGCATCTAACCAATTGTGCTATTGTGTGTGTTATTTCGCATTATTTGTAACTTATTTTGTACATAATGTTTCTGCCACTGTCTCTTATGACCGAAAAGAGCTTCTGGATATCAGAACAGCGATTACTCACCTCGTACTGGACGAAGATTTTTTCTTTAACGAGTCGGACTCAAAGGATTTACTGCAGATACCAGACCAGGCCCAATTTCCCGTCATTCGCATGAAGAAGAGACGGAGATATAGGAGTCGTAAGTTGGGGTGCCTTGTAAGAATCCGACAGCGAGTGGGTAACCCGCCTCTATCATCAGTCCTATTAGTCAATGTTCAATCATTGGAGAATAAACTGGATGAGCTCCAATCAAGACTATCCTACCAACGGGACATTAAAAACTGTAATATCTTATGTTTCACCGAGTAGTGGATGAACGATGACATGGACAACATCCAGTTGGCTGGGTTTTCCCTGCATCGGCAAGATAGAAAAGCTGCCTCTGGTAAGAAAAGGGGTGGCGGTCTGTGTCTATTTGTCAATAACAGCTGGTGCACAACATCTAATATTAATGAAGTCTCAAGGTTTTGCTCGCCTGAGGTATGAGATGATAAGCTGTAGACCACACTATTTACCAAGAGAGGTTTCATCTACATTTTTCGTAGCTATCTATTTACCACTACTAACCGAAGCTGGTACTAAGACCACACTCAACGAGCTGTATAAGGCCTTAAGCAAACAAGAAAATGCTCATCCAGAGGCGGAGCTCCTAGTGGCCGGGGACTTTAATGCAGGGAAACTTAAATCTGTTTGCCCTAATTTCTACCTGCATGTTAAATGTGCAACCAGATGGAGAAAAAAAAACTCTAGACCACCTTTACTCCACACACAGACAGGTACAAAACTCTCCCTCGCCCTCCATTTGGAAAATCTGACCATAACTCTATCCTCCTGATTCCTGCTTACAAGAAAAAACTAAAGCAGGAAGAACCAGTGACTCGCTCAATACGGAAGTGGTCAGATGACGCAGATGCTAAGCTACAGGACTGTTTTGCTAGCACAGACTGGAATATGTTCCGGGATTTTTCCGATGGCATTGAGAATTACACCACATCAGTCACTGGCTTCATCAATAAGTGCATCGAAGACGTCGTCCCCACAGTGACCGTACGTACATACCCCAACCAGAAGCCATGGATTACAGGCCACATCCGCACTGAGCTAAAGGGTAGAGCTGCCGCTTTCAAGGAGCGGGACTCTAACCCCGACGCTTATAAGAAATCCCGCTATGCCCTACGACGAACCATCAAACAGGCAAAGCATCAATAGAGGACTAAGATTGAATCATACTACACTGGCTCCGACGCACGTCGGATGTGGCAGGGCTTGCAAACTATAACGGACTACAAAGGGAAGCACAGCCGCGAGCTGCCCAGTGACACCAGCCTACCAGACGAGCTAAATGACTTCTATGCGCGCTTCGAGGCAAGCAACACTGAATCATGCATGAGACCACCAGCTGTTCCTGACAACTGTGTGATCATGCTTGCCGTAGCCGATGTAAGACCTTTAAACAGGACAACATTCACAAGGCTGCAGGGCCAGATGGGTTACCAGAACGTGTACTCCGAGCATGCGCTGACCAACTGGCAAGTGTCTTCACTGACATTTTCAACCTGTCCCTGGCCCAGTCTCTAATACCTATATGTTTCAAGCAGACCACCATAGTCTCTGTGCTCAAGAACACCAAGGTAACCTGCCTAAATGACTACCGACCCATAGCACTCACGTCTGTAGCCATGAAGTGCTTTGAAAGGCTGATCATGGCTCAAATCAACACCATCATCCCAGAAACCCTAGATCCACTCCAATTTGCATACCGCCCCAACAGATCCACAGATGACGCAATCGCTATTGCACTCCACACTGCCCGTTCAACACCATAGCGCCCTCAAGCTCATCACTAAGCTAAGGACCCTGGGACAAAACACCCCCCTCTGCAACTGGATCCTGGACTTCCTGACAGGCCGCCTCCAAGAGGTAAGGGGTAGGTAACAACATCTGCCACGCTGATCCTCAACACGGGGGCCCCTCAGGGGTGCATGTTCAGTCACCTCCTGTACTCTCTGTTCACCCATGACTACATGGCCAAGCACGACTCCAACACCATCATTAAGTTTGCCGACGACACAGTGGTAGGCCTGATCACCAACAATGATGAGACAGCCTATAGGGAGGAGGTCAGAGACCTGGCAGTGTGGTGCCAGGATAACAACTTCTCCCTCAACTTGATCAAGACAAAGGAGTTGATTGTGGACTACAGGAAAAGGAGGGCCGAGCACACCCCCATTCTTATTCCTGTAGTGGAACAGGTTGAGAGCTTCAAGTTCCTTGATGTCCACATCAACGAACTGTTATGGTCCAAACACACCAAGACAGTCGTGAAGAGGGCACGACAACGCCTATTCCCACTCAGGAGACTGAAAAGGTTTGGCATGGGTCCTCAGATCCTCAAAAACTTCTACAGCTGCACCATTGAGAGCATCCTGACTGGTTGCATCACAGCCTGGTATGGCAACTGCTCGGCCTCCGACCACAAGGCACTACAGAGGGTAGTGCGTACAGCCCACTACATCACTGGGGCCAAGCTTCCTGCCATCCAGGACCTCTATACCAGGTGGTGTCAGAGAAAGGCCCTAAAAATTGCCAAAGACTCCAGCCAACCTAGTCATAGACTGTTCTCTCTACTACCACATGGCAAGCGGTACCGGAGCGCCAAGTCTAGGTCCAAAAGGCTTCTTAACAGCTTCCACCCCCAAGCCATAAGACTCCTGAACAGCTAACCACATTTTTACACTGCTGCTACTCTGTTTATTATCTATCCATAGTCACTTTACCTCTACCTACATGTACATATTACCTCAATTACCTCGACTAACCTGTGCCCCCACACATTGACTCTGTACCGGTACCCCCTGTATATAGCCTCATTAATGTTATTTTATTGTTGATCTTTAATTATTTGTTATTTTTCTATTTTCTTATTTTTTTCTTATTATTGTTTACTTCAGTTTATTTAGTAAATACTTTTAACACTTATTTTTTCTTAAAACTGCATTGTTGGTTAAGGGCTTGTAAGTAAGCATTACACCTGTTGTATTCGGCGCATGTGACAAAATAAAATGTGATTTGATTTGATTTTCATATCAATGACATTGGTGACCATCTGGTAATTCAGAAATCAAGTGTTGAGTGTTTGCATTAGGCCTAATACCTGACCCAGGACCAGCCTCACACGGTGAACATTGTTAATAAATCAAATTAATATTAGTATGCATTGTCCCCATGCTCAAACAGTATTGTTGTACCTTCAACAGAGAACCGGACAGTGAGATGGATAGAACCATCTCTAAAGAGTACTAGTCATTATAGCTGTCCAGTGATGATGTGATGCTGACAAGAGTGTCACGTCTCTGAAACACACAAACGTCTCTTGGAAGGGTAGAAGTCATCACATCTCTCCAGTGATGTTGATGTCAATAGGTGACTCACTTCAGGATTCTAGAGGGGATAGAACATAGCGATACATTGCATTCGGTAAGTACTCAGACCTAGACTTTTTCCAATGTGTTACTTTACAGCCTTATTCTAAAATGGATTAAATGTTTTCTTCTCAATCTACACACAATACCTCATAATGACAAAGCAAAAACAGGTTAGTATAAATCCTTGTAAATGTATAAAAAATTTACAACGGAAATATGACATTTACATAAGTATTCAGGCCCTTTACTGAGTACTTTGTTGAAGTACCTTTGGCAGCGATTACAGCCTCGAGTCTTCTTGGGTATGACGCTACAAGCTTGGCACACATTTATTTGGGGATTGTCTCCCATTCTTCTCTGCAGATCCTCTCAAGCTCTGTCAGGTTGGATGGGGAGTGTCGCTGCACAGCTATTTTCAGGTCTCTCCAGAGATGTTCGATCGGGTTCAAGTCCGGGCTCTGGCTGGGCCACTCAATGACATTCAGAGACTTGTCCCGAAGCCCCTCCTGCGTTGTCTTGGCTGTGTGTTTAGGGTCGTTGTCCTGTTGGATGGTGAACCTTCGCCCCAGTCTGACATTCTGAGCGCTCTGGAGCAGGTTTTCATCAAGGATCTCTCTGTAGTTTGCTCTGTTCATCTTTCCCTCGATCCTGACTAGTCTCCCAGTCGCTGCTGCTGAAAAACATCCCCACAGCATGATTCTGCCATCACCCTGCTTCACCGTAGGGATGGTGCCAGGTTTCCTCCAGATGTGACGCTTGGCATTCAGGCCAAAGAGTTCAATCATACCAAAGAATCTTGTTTCTCATGGTTTGAGAGTCCTTTAGGTGCCTTTTGGAAAACTCCAAGCGGGCTGTCATGTGCCTTTTACTGAGGAGTGGCATCCGTCTGGCCACTCTACCATAAAGGCCTGATTGGTGGAGTGCTGCAGAGATGGTTGTCCTTCTGGAAGATTCTCCCATCTCCACAGTGGAACTCTGGAGCTCTGTCAGAGTGACCAACGGGTTCTTAGTCACCTCCCTGACCAAGGCCCTTCTCTCCCGATTGGCCGGGTGGCCAGCTCTAGGAAGAGTTTTGGTAATTCCAAACTTCTTCCATTTAAGAATGATGGAGGTCACTGTGTTCTTGGGGACCTTCAATGCTGCAGAAATTTTTTTGGTACCCTTCCCCAGATCTGTGCCTCGACACACTCCTGTCTCAGAGCTCTACGGACAATTCCTTCGACCTCATGGCTTGGTTTCTGCTCTGATGTGCACTGTCAACTGTGGGACCTTATATAGACAGGTGTGTGCCTTTCCAAATCATGTCCAATCAATTGAATTTACCACAGGTGGACTCCAAGTTGCCGAAACATCTCAAGGATGATCAATAGAAACATGATGCACCTGAGCTCAGTTTCAAGTCTCATAGCAAAGGTTCTGAATACTTAGCTAAATAAGGTATTTGTTTTTTAAAATAAATTAGCAAACATTTCTAAAAAACGGTTTTCACTTTGTCCTTATGGGGTATTGTGTGTAGATTGATGAGGAGAATATTAGTTTAATCCATTATAGAATAAGGCTGTAACGTAACAAAATGTGTAAAAAGTAAATGGGTCTGAATACTTTCCGAACACACTGCATACGCTCAGTGGCCAGTTGATTAGGTACACCACACCATTCACAAAAATGGATCGCTCCTACAGACAGTGAGTGATGTGGCCGTGACTTGCTATATAAATCAGGCAGACAGGCATCCAGTTACTGTTCAACTGAACATTAGAATGGGCAAAACCAGTAACCTAAGCGACTTTGAGCGTGGTATGATCTTCGGTGCCAAGCAGGCTGGATCCAATATCTCAGAAACAGCTGGCCTCCTGGGTTTTTCACGCACGACAGTGTCTAGGGTTCACCGAGAATGGTGTGACAAACAAAACATCCAGTCAGCGGCAGTCCTGTGGGCGAAAACAGCTTGTTGGTGAGAGGTCGAAGGAGAATGGCAAGAATCTAACAGGCGGGCCACAAACAGATAACAGTGCAGTACAACAGTGGTGTGCAGAACGGCATCTTAAAACACACAACTCGTCGATCCTTTTCGCGGATGGGATATTGTAGCAGATGACCACACAGCGTTCCACTCCTGTCAGCTAAAAACAAGAAGCGGCTCCAGTGGGCACGCGATCACCAACACTGGACAATTGAGGAGTGGAAAAACCTGGTCCGACGAATCAAAGATCCTGTTGCATCATGCTGATGGCAGGCAGGATTTGGCGTAAGCGGCATGAGTTCATGGCCCCATCCTACCTGGTGTTAACAGTACAGGCTGGTGTCGGTGATGTGCGGAATGTTTTCCTGGCACACGCTAGGTTCTTTGATACCAATTGAGCAGCAATTTAACGCTATGCCCCTTAGAATTCAGGCTGTTCTGGAGGCAAAGGGGGGTCTGACTCCGTACAAGATGGTTGTACCTAATAAACTGGCCACTGAGTGTTCTATTTCATTCCATGGGATAGAAGCAAGGAATAAAATAAAAAAAAGGAGCAACTGTCAGATGCATCATAATACCCCCGGAACTTCATAAATTCCTTGGATATAAGGAAGTCTGTGTTCCGTAAATTGCAAAATGCACCTCAATCTCATGATTCACCTTGTGTGTTACAGAGATTAGATAGAAGTCAAATTGATTAAATAAATCCCACAGCAAAGATTCCACCCAGATCTGTTCAAACAATGACGACAGACAGTATTTTTTTTGTTGCTTTTATATTTTTAAAAACAAACAAAAAATAACAGATTAAATAAAATTTACAGCAGACATTATGCAATCATTGTGCACTTTTAACTATTTATTCTGATACGTTCTGCACAGCTGTCAACGAAAAACGCAAGCACAATGAGGATGACAGAGTGGGTTAGAGGTAAGTTGGGGGGTAGTGGGGTATATCGGGTTCAGAGGGGTGGCGGAGAACGAGGTAGTTTGGGTATTGGGGTGGGCGAACATGGGGTAAATTTAGGTCGTAAGGTAGGGGAGAAAGGGGTAATTTGGGATAGTGGGGTGGGGGAGAATGGGTAAGAAGTAACAGGGTAGTGGGTTGGGGAAGCACAGGGTACATTTGGACAATGGGGTAAGTTGGGAGAGTAAGGATAGAGGATATGGTAGTGGAGTAGGATAGAACGGGGTAAGAGGGGTAGGGTAGGAAGGGGTAAGTTGGAGGCGTGAGGTAGGGGAAAGAGAGGGTATCATAAAGGGGTTCCTAAACTTATCCACTGAAAAAAATCACTGAATATATAGATTTATTCCTTACATCAATATATAAATATATCGAACCGAAAAAGAACAATACTCTTCTGAGAAAAACAGCGCAATACAGAAACCCACAACAGCAGTATAAGGCAAACAGAAAGCAAGAGGAGAGAGGATTGAGTGGGGTTATGCAGAGAAGAAGAGAGCATGAGACACGCGGCGGGAGTGTAAGAGAGGGTAATAGAAAGAAAAAGGAGGAAGGCTGGAGGAGAGCAGGGGGAGGGAGGGGAAGGATGGACTGAGGTTGAACTGTCCAGTGTGTTCAGGTGTGTGCTACGTGATCCTGTTGCCCGTCTGTACATAAGAATGTGTGTGTTTGTGTGTGTGTGTGTGTGTGTGTGATGGCACTCATACATGGCAACAGTGATCCACATGCTCACGTATCTTATGTGCTCTTAAGGTATCAATAATATAAAATAAAACAATCAAAAACAATAATTGTATATTTTGCAAACACCATCCTCTCCATTTGTGTTCGGTGTTCACCCCTTCCCTTTAATGTATGACGTCTTATCCATCTTTTCCCCTCAGTCCAACTCCTTTCCACTCCTCCTTTCCAAAAGTCTTTCTTTCTTCGTCCCCCCTCTCTTTCTCTTCACTGGGAGCTGGCCCTCTCCAGGACTCTCAGGTCATAGTTCTTTTTGGCAGCCCTCAGTTTGAAGAGGCTGACCCCACTGTTGTTGAGTTTAAAGGAAGCACTCTGTGCAGCCATGGTGGAGGGGAACACAGCCACCACTGTGTAGAGGTGAGCTGGGTCACTGCCGGGGCAGTCACCTTTCCCCCCTCCAGCCCCAGGACCATACCCAGGACCGTGATGCACTCCTGGGCCACCATAGCCTCCACGGCCCCCCGCCACTGGGTCCTTGAGCCACTGGATTTTGGCACCACACATGGAAAGCTGGTTGAAGAGCTTCTCAGCCTCTGGACGACTAATGCCCTCTGGGAGATCGGTCACCTCCAGCACCCGACTCACCACTGGAGACAGGGAGGAGAGAGATCAGACACTAATACAACTTCCATACAATCAGACCCATTCCAGGCCATCATTGTAAATAAGAATGTGTTCTTAATTGACCTGCCTGGTAAAATAAAAGGTACAATGAAATAAATGAATTAATAAAAAAATCAAGTATTTGTGTTCTGGATGTGTGTGTGTGTGCAGGACGTAAGTCAAATGTACTGAATCATAGAGAGGCCCAAACCTTGAGTCCTGAGGTCATCTGGATCGTGAAAGCACAAAATATACTGTAGATATACCATATAGACCGTAATGGAGACGTCTGTGTTGTCTTACCTACGTCAGTGGCGCCCAGATCTGTAGATTGAGACTTCAGTGTCTGCCTCTTCCCTCTCGCACCATGCTTCATTCCTACTTGGCTCTGCAACATACCAACAGCAAAAGTGTCAACAAGGTTACAGGCTAGTAGATATGCAGGAATGGAGTGGAGGGAGGGATGGCTGGAGGAGTAGCTGCAGTGTGCTTCAAGGAGGGTGAGAAGGGAGGGATGGGGAGAGAGAGAGATAGAGGGGGAGAGAGGTAGTACCTGATGTGAGCTGTAGTTTGTCTGGCTGTGCATGAGAGGGGGACAGAGGCTGTACTGGAGAGGCTGACCCAAAAGAGAGTAGCGCCCGTCACCTGCACAACACAAACAGAAATATAATAAACAACTAATAGACCAACGTCGGTTCAATTATTTGGATTCCATTTTGGGGGTTTTCTTCTGTGAGCTCATTGCGCACATTCTCTAGAGATAACTCAGATCAAACCTGAACTGTGCGATGTAGTAAGGAGTTGTAGTTTCCAACAGGCCAATATTCTACATTGTTAATTACTACATTTTCTGTGATAAACTATGACCTTAACCCATTGTGCACCTACTTGTCCGGTCTGTGACAGGAATGCACGAGAAAATACATGATCTAAGTGATTGATAGTTGGTATTCAGCAGTCAGTCATAAAAGTATGCCTTATTTACTTTGAAGAACTACTAAAATAGTGATTTTGTCAGACAGCATAGGTAGCAGCTACAGTGAGGGAAAAAAGTATTTGATCCCCTGCGGATTTTGTAAGTTTGCCCACTGACAAAGACATGATCAGTCTATAATTTTAATGGTAGGTTTATTTGAACAGTGAGAGACAGATAAACAACAACAAAATCCAGAAAAACGCATGTCAAAACTGTTATAAAATGATGTGCATTTTAATGAGGGGAAATAAGTATTTGACCCCTCTGCAAAACATGACTTAGTACTTGGTGGCAAAACCCTTGTTGGCAATAAGAGAGGTCAGATGTTTCTTGTAGTTGGCCACCAGGTTTGCACACATCTCAGGAGGGATTTTGTCCCACTCCTCTTTGCAGATCTTCTCCAAGTCATTAAGGTTTCGAGCCTGACGTTTGGCAACTCAAACCTTCAGCTCCCTCCACAGATTTTCTATGGGATTAAGGTCTGGAGACTGGCTAGGCCACTCCAGGACCTTAATGTGCTTCTTCTTGAGCCACTCCTTTGTTGCCTTGGCCGTGTGTTTTGGGTCATTGTCATGCTGGAATACCCATCCACGACCCATTTTCAATGCCCTGGCTGAGGGAAAGAGGTTCTCACCCAAGATTTGACGGTACATGGCCCCGTCCATCGTCCCTTTGATGCGGTGAAGTTGTCCTGTCCCCTTAGCAGAAAAACACCCCTAAAGCATAATGTTTCCACCTCCATGTTTGACGGTGGGGATGGTGTTCTTGGGGTCATAGGCAGCATTCCTCCTCCTCCAAGCACGGTGAGTTGAGTTGGTGCCAAAGAGCTCCATTTTGGTCTCATCTGACCACAACACTTTCACCCAGTTCTCCTCTGAATCATTCATTTATTTTACTTCTGCTCTTTTTTTTCTCAACACTTTTTTTGTTGTTTTAGTTTGTTTTAAAATAAATGCACTGTTGGTTAAGGGCTGTAAGTAAGCATTTCACTGTAATGTCTGCACCTGTTGTATTCGGCGCATGTGACCAATAAAATTTGATTTGATTTGATTTTAGATGTTCATTGGCAAACTTCAGATGGGCATGTACAGTGGGGAGAATAAGTATTTGATACACTGCCGATTTTGCAGGTTTTCCTACTTACAAAGCATGTAGAGGTCTGTAATTTTTATCATAGGTACACTTCAACTGTGAGAGACGGAATCTAAAACAAAAATCCAGAAAATCACATTGCATGATTTTTAAGTAATTAATTTGCATTTTATTGCATGACATAAATATTTGATACATCAGAAAAGCAGAACTTAATATTTGGTACAGAAACCTTTGTTTGCAATTACAGAGATCATACGTTTCCTGTAGGTCTTGACCAGGTTTGCACACACTGCAGCAGGGATTTTGGCCCACTCCTCCATACAGACCTTCTCCAGATCCTTCAGGTTTCGGGGCTGTCGCTGGGCAATACGGACTTTCAGCTCCCCCCAAAGATGTTCTATTGGGTTCAGGTCTGGAGACTGGCTAGGCCACTACAGGACCTTGAGATGCTTCTTACGGAGCCACTCCTTAGTTGCCCTGGCTGTGTGTTTCGGGTCATAGTCATGCTGGAAGACCCAGCCACGACCCATCTTCAATGCTCTTACTGAGGGAAGGAGGTTGTTGGCCAAGATCTCGCGATACATGGCCAAATCCATCCTCCCCTCAAGACGGTGCAGTCGTCCTGTCCCCTTTGCAGAAAAGCATCCCTGAAGAATGATGTTTCCACCTCCATGCTTCACGGTTGGGATGGTGTTCTTGGGGATGTACTCATCCTTCTTCTTCCTCCAAACACAGCGAGTGGAGTTTAGACCAAAAAGCTCTATTTTTGTCTCATCAGACCACATGACCTTCTCCCATTCCTCATCTGGATCATCCAGATGGTCATTGGCAAACTTCAGACGGGCCTGGACATGCGCTGGCTTGAGCAGGGGGATTTTGAGTGCGCTGCAGGATTTTAATCCATAACGGCGTAGCGTGTTACTAATGGTTTTCTTTGAGACTGTGGTCCCAGCTCTCTTCAGGTCATTGACCAGGTCCTGCCGTTTAGTTCTGGGCTGATCCCTCACCTTCCTCATGATCATTGATGCCCCACGAGGTGAGATCTTGCATAGAGCCCCAGACCGAGGGTGATTGACCGTCATCTTGAACTTCTTCCATTTTCTAATAATTGCACCAACACTTGTTGCCTTCTCACCAAGCTGCTTGCCTATTGTCCTGTAGCCCATCCCAGCCTTGTGTAGGTCTACAATCTTGTCCCTGACATCCTTGGAGAGCTCTTTGGTCTTGGCCATGGTGGAGAGTTTGGAATCTGATTGATTGATTGCTTCTGTGGACAGGTGTCTTTTATACAGGTAACAAACTGAGATTAGGAGCACTCCCTTTAAGAGTGTGCTCCTAATCTCAGCTCGTTACCTGTATAAAAGACACCTGGGAGCCAGAAATCTTTCTGATTGAGAGGGGGTCAAATACTTATTTCCCTCATTAAAATGCAAATCAATTTATAACATTTTTGACATGGGTTTTTCTGGATTTGTTGTTGTTGTTATTCTGTCTCTCACAGTTCAAATAAACCTACCATTAAAATTATAGACTGATAATTTCTTTGTCAGTGGGCAAACATACAAAATCAGCAGGGGATCAAATACTTTTTTCCCCTCACTGTATATAGATGTTAAAGTACTTGGAATGAAAAAAAGTCATCAAATAAAACAAATGTAATATACACAACTGAAATATTTTATTAAAGTAATGTGAATAAATGGTTAATAAGTGATAACCAGTCCCCTGTAGCTCAGTTGGTAGAGCATGGCGTTTGCAACGCCAGGGTTGTGGGTTCGATTCCCACAGGGGACCAGTATGAAAAAATGTATGCACTCACTAACTGTAAGTCACTCTGGATAAGAGTGTCTGCTAAATGACCAACATGTAAATAAGCAGTAACGAGCAGTCACTACCATCATGTGACTTTTATTAATTGTTTTATTCTGTGTTGTTACAGCATTCTACCCACATAATGCATAGTGCATTTCATGTTTAAAAAAATGATTGCACCGTAATCGACCTCAAAAAGCACTAATTGCTCAGCACTAGTGAGAGGGCATGTTATGTGTGTGTGTGTCTGGGTCAGTGCCAGCCATGAGGGTAAGGTGAGTAACGCAAGGTCAGGTTCTCGGGGCCTATTGGTGGCTGGCCAAAGACCAAATGGAAAGGTCATAAACAGGCCAGTGTGGAAGTGGGTGAAAGATCAAGAACCAGGGTCTCGTCTTAACCAAAGCAGCGCATTATATTTTACAGCGAAGGCTGTAGGAGAAGCAAACTCCTTTATCGCTGACTCTTTCGTCTGCGCTTGCGCGATTGGCTGGGGAATAACGCGCTGGTGGTGGCGCCGTCGTGGGGAAACTCGAAGGCTCTCATATCTCTTCTGTGGGGAAACTCATTTAAAAACTTGTTTAAATCTGTCTGAAGGCTCTCATATATTGGTTCACTTAGGCCCTAAAAATGTTTTATTAATATGGGCAGAATATTGTATAAAATAAATACCTTCCATTGCCTTCCTTATAGACAGTATAAATTAAACATTTTTATTCATAAACCTACTAATAGGCTACATTAATGAATACATTAATAACAAAAACGTGCACATAAAGGAATGTTATTTCAACCTTGTAATAATTTATTTTCACTGAACAAAAATATAAACGCAACATGTAAGGTGTTGGTCCCATGTTTCATGAGCTGAAATAAAAGTTCACAGACATTTTCCATTCGCACAAAAAGCTTATTTCTCTCAAAATGTTTTTGCACAACTCTGTTTACATCCCTTTTAGTGAGCATTTCTCCAAGATAATCCATCCACCTGACAGGTGTGGCATTTCAATAAGCTTTTTAAACAGCATGATCATTACACAGGTGCACCTTGTGGCAGGTAGCTTAGTGGTTAAGAGCGTTGTGCCAGTAACCGAAAGGTCGCTGGTTCTAATCCCTGAGCCGACTAGATGAAAAATCTGTCGATGTGCCCTTGAGCAAGGCACTTAACCCTAATTGCTCATGTAAGTCGCTCTGGATAAGAGCGTCTGCTAAATGACTAAAATGTAAATGTAAATGTTGTGCTGGGGACAATGAAAGGCCACTTTAAAATGTGCAGTTTAGTCACAGATGTCTCAAGAAACATCCTCCGAAACACGACCCTGCCAAGCCGCACTGCTTCTTGACACACTGCTCGCTTAACCCGGAAGTCAGCCGCACCAATGTGTCTGAGGAAACACCATCCAACTGGTGACCGTGTCAGCGTGCACGCGCCCGGCCCGCCACATGAGTCGCTAGAGCGCGATGGGAAAAGGACATCCCAAACCCTCCTCTTACCCGGACGACGCTGGGCCAATTATGCGGCGCCTCATGGGTCTCCCGGTCGTGGCCGGCTGCTGGGATCGATCCCGGATGTGTAGTGACGCCTCCAGCACTGCAATGCAGTGCCTTAGACCGCTGCGATACTCGGGAGGCCCCACCAGAGCTGTTTCCAGATAATTTAATGTTAATTTCTCTACCATAAGCTGCCTCTGTCATTTTAGATGGGGAAAAACCTCATTCTGATTGGCTGGGACTGGCTCCCAAGTGGGTGGGCCTATGCCCTCCAAGGCCCACCCATGGCTGCACCCCTGCCCAGTGATGTGAAATCCATAGATTAGGGCCTAATGAATTTATTTCAATTGACTGATTTCCTTATATGAACTGTAACTCAGTCAAATCGTTGAAATTGTTGCATGTTTCGTTTATATTTTTGTTCAGTATATTTACATAAAGGTGAATAGGCATCACAATAGATACGATATGGGTTTTGTGTGAAAGTGTCAGTGTAGTGTGTGAGAGAGTGTGTATACAGTGTGCATATACACTGAGTATACCAAACACTCGGAACACCTTCCCAATATTGAGTTGCACCCCCCCCCCGCCCTCAGAACAGCCTCAATTCATCGTGCATGGACTCTATAAGGTGTCCAAGGCATTCCGCTGGGATGCTGGCCCATGCTGGCCCATGTTGACTCCAATGCTTCCCACAGTTGTGTCAAATTGGCTGGATGTCCTTTGGGTGGTGGACCATTCTTGATACACACTGGAAACTGTTGAACGTGAAAAATGTGCAATGTTACAGTTCTTGACACAAACCGGAGTGCCTGGCACCTACTACCATACCCCGTAACCAATCCATGTCTCAACTGTCAAGGCTTGAAAATCCTTCTTTAACCTGTCTCCTCCCCTTCATCTACACTGATTGAAGTGGATTTAACAAGTGACATCAATAAAGGATCATAGCTTTCACCTGGTCATTCTATGTCATGGAACGCACAGGTGTTCTTAATATTTTGTACACTCAGTGTTTTCGGAAAGTATTCAGACCCCTTGACTTTTTCCACATTTTGCTACGTTACAGCCTTATTCTAAAATTGATTAAATCGTTTTTCTCCCCCCGTCATCAATCTACACACAATACCCCATAATGACAAAGAAAAAACATGTTTTTAGAAATATACAAATTTATAGAAAATAAAAAAACGGAAATATCACATTTACATAAGTATTCAGACCCTTTATCAGTACTTTGTTGAAGCACCTTTGGCAACGATTACAGCCTCGAGTCTTCTTGGGTATGACGCTACAAGCTTGGCACACATGTATTTGGGGAGTTTCTCCCATTCTTCTCTGCAGATCCTCTCAAGCTCTGTCAGGTTGGATGGGGAGTGTCGCTGCACAGCTATTTTCAGGTCTCTCCAGAGATGTTAGATCGGGTTCAAGTCCAGGCTCTGGCTGGGCCACTGTGTACTTAGGGTCGTTGTCCTGTTGGAAGGTGAACTTTCACCCCAGTCTGAGGTCCTGAGCACTCTGGAGCAGTTTATCATCAAGGATCTCTCTGTACTTTGCTCCATTAATCTTTCCCTCGATCCTGACTAATCTCCCAGTACCTGCCGCTGAAAAACATCCCCACAGCATAATGCTGCCACCACCATGCGTCACCGTAGAGATGGTGCCAGGTTCCCTCCAGACGTGACGCTTGGCATTCAGGCCAAAGAGTTCAATCTGGGTTTCATCAAACCAGATAATCTTGTTTCTCATGGTCTGAGAGTCTTTAGGTGCCTTTTGGCAAACTCCAAGTGGGCTGTTTTAAAATAAGGCTAACAAAAAGCGGAAAAAGTTAAAGGGTCTGAATACTTTCCGAAAGCACTGTATATACACATGTATGTGCACGAGCGTGACTGTGTGTGTGTGTGTGTGTGACTGCATGTGTGCCTCCATGTCTGCGTGTGTGTCCATGTGTTATTACCTTGCGCAGGCCCTGGTCCGGGCCGAGGGAACTGTGACAGTAGGGGCAGGGGGCCGAGGCCAGGACAGACGCTGCTCACGCTGCCTGAGGGGGAGAGAGTGGGGGACTGGGTGGGGGAGGCCAGGGGACTGCTCATCTGGGTACTGGCCTGGTGAGGAAAGGGGGGGGGGGTCAGAACTCCAAGAGACAGAGTCAGAACTCCTCAAGGATCCTTTATATGAATGCTATACAGTATGTGTATGCTGTATTGTATGTGAGTGAGAGTATGTGAGTGAGAGAGGTATGAGTATAGTGGTAGAGTGTACCTGTTGTGTGTTGTCTGGTTTGTAGAGTTCTCCAGGCTTGCTGGGCCTCTGCTCTAGGCTGTAGTATTTGCAGGGGTTCCACTGTACCAGAGGAGGGTTCTGGGTAGGCTGCGGTCCGTTGGGGACGCTAAGCTGCATGACCATCACTCCGGGGCCTGGGGGCGGCACTCCTGTAGCACACACAGACAAAGTTGAATGAAGTTACACAGTCGAGCAGTGTTCTTCAACCCAGGCAAGGCCACATTTAGTAGGACACAATATTGTGAAGTGTCCTGAAAAAGATATAGTGCAGAACAGACTTTCTGTATTGTTAGGAAAGTAGAGTTAGGAATCATGATAGCTCTGTTTGTGGCATTTCTATCTGTCATGGCCCATGTACAGTTTGTTGCAACCTCCTAGGCGCAACCCTGGTCTAGGCTTATATGTCAAGGCCAGTACTAACACAGGTGATTGACGTAATCAACAAATTCCGAAAACATCTCTATGTGGCCTTTCTTCGGTTTCAGAGTGGACCAGATTAACTGTCACCTGAATATTGCTGCGGCATCTGCTGAGGGTTGCAGGGGGACGGAGACTGGCTCATCTGGTACTGCTCGGAGCTGGGCTGCAGGTACCCCACTGATGGACTGAGAGACACACACACACACAGAGCGACACACACACTGTGTAAGCACTTGGCAGCCCTCCACATCCAAACGGTAGGCATATCACATCGACAAGCTGCGGTCTGCTAGGCTTCAATTACAATGCTAATATTTTGTTTAGCAAGCGTGTAGAAGGAATGTGAAAGCAGCAAGTGTGTGTGTGTGTGTGTGTCACAGGAAATACAGATTAAAGTGTTAAAGAGGTGGCTTATTGATGCCAGTCATTTGAGTTTCTATCGTATTCAATAGTTTGTAATGACTTCTGATTGTCAAACACTTAGAGTGCATTCAAGCGGTTGGCGTGTCAGCAGGAGAACTTGTTACAGATAGACGCACTGGCAGCACACTTCTTGTTACAGATAGTGTTAAACAACTTAATTCATACCTGGATGGATTCAGACCATTACTCTGCTCCTGGAGTTCAGACAAATTCTAATGTAATGCTTTTGTTTTTAAAGTGTACTTTATTGCATTTTTGTTATTCTAGAAGTGAGAAGTGTTACTAATACTTATTAAGAACAAGTTATCTGGGGTTCTAGCTCGAAATGCCAGGTGTGCGCAACACGTTGGGAGCAGCGGAGTTCTTCCTATACAATATCAAGCACTTTAGCATCTGTTCAAAGCGTGTTATATACACTGCTCAAAAAAATTAAGGGAACACTAAAATAACACATCCTAGACCTGAATGAATGAAATAATCTTATTAAATACTTTTTTCTTTACATAGTTGAATGTGCTGACAACAAAATCACACAAAAATTATCACTGGAAATCAAATGTATCAACCCATGGAGGTCTGGATTTGGAGTCACACTCAAAATTAAAGTGGAAAACCACACTACAGGCTGATCCAACTTTGATGTAATGTCCTTAAAACAAGTCAAAATGAGGCTCAGCAGTGAGTGTGGCCTCCACGTGCCTGTATGACCTCCCTACAACGCCTGGGCATGCTCCTGATGAGGTGGCGGATGGTGTCCTGAGGGATCTCCTCCCAGACCTGGACTAAAGCATCCAGCATATGGTCTCACAAGGGGTCTGAGGATCTCAACTCGGTACCTAATGGCAGTCAGGCTACCTCTGGCGAGCACATGGAGGGCTGTGCGGCCCCCCAAAGAAATGCCACCCCACACCATGACTGACCCACCGCCAAACCGGTCATGCTGGAGGATGTTGCAGGCAGCAGAACGTTCTCCACGGCGTCTCCAGACTCTGTCACGTCTGTCACATGTGCTCAGTGTGAACCTGCTTTCATCTGTGAAGAGCACAGGGCGCCAGTGGCGAATTTGCCAATCTTGGTGTTCTCTGGCAAATGCCAAACGTCCTGCACGGTGTTGGGCTGTAAGCACAACCCCCACCTGTGGACATCGGGCCCTCATACCACCCTCATGGAGTCTGTTTCTGACCGTTTGAGCAGACACATGCACATTTGTGGCCTGCTGGAGGTCATTTTGCAGGGCTCTGGCAGTGCTCCTCCTTGCACAAAGGCGGAGGTAGCAGTCCTGCTGCTGGGTTGTTGCCCTCCTACGGCCTCCTCCACGTCTCCTGATGTACTGGCCTGTCTCCTGGTAGCGCCTCCATGCTCTGGACACTACACTGACAGACACAGCAAACCTTCTTGCCACAGCTCGTATTGATGTGCCATCCTGGATGAGCTGCACTACCTGAGCCACTTGTGTGGGTTGTAGACTCCGTCTCATTCTACCACTAGAGTGAAAGCACCGCCAGCATTCAAACGTGACCAAAACATCAGCCAGGAAGCATAGGAACTGAGAAGTGGTCTGTGGTCACCACCTACAGAACCACTCCTTTATTGGGGGTGTCTTGCTAATTGCCTATAATTTCCACCTGTTGTCTATTCCATTTGCACAACAGCATGTGAAATGTATTGTCAATCAGTGTTGCTTCCTAAGTGGACAGTTTGATTTCACAGAAGTGTGATTGACTTGGAGTTACATTGGGTTGTTTAAGTGTTCCCTTTATTTTTTTGAGCAGTGTATAAATCATATTTTATGCATCTACCTTGTGCTGTTCTGTTGTGTGGGGGTGATGACGCTGTAGTATATGGGCATGCCTTGGCCTGGCATGGGTCCCTGTACCCCCTGGACAGTCTGGAGAGACTGGCTGACTGGCACCATGACTTGCTGCTGGTACTGCTGCTGTACCACCTGCTGAGACTCATTGGCCACCGGCACCTGGTGGGGAGATGTAGAAGGTGATACACTGTAGATATCTCTTAGCCAGAACAGTGCGTAAAGTAATGACACTGTGGAATACTTGACTTGGGAAAAGGTTATTGGGGTTCAGGCATGTTCTGGGGTTTGTCTTTGAACTAAATAAGAAATCAATATTGATAATCGAAGAGAGAAGTTGTCTTGCTCCTCTTTAGATCCACATGTTTAATAGACAAGACTTGGGTACGACTTTTATCAAGATATGGGTGGTAGTTCATGTACCATGATTCATTGAACTGTACCAGCTGTCTATCATCCACATAGCTGGAAAAAAACGGACACTAGGAATCGCATCACAGAGAAGTATCATATTCAATAAAAACAGAGCCTTGAGGAACTCGAAAACGTACATGTACACTCGCATGATTTAAGAGTGACATCATGCATGGAATTCATGTCAATTCAATATACCTATATGTATCCCCTCAGGAATAATTCAGACAGGCAATTTGCCTTTCTTAATTGCCCCTGAGAGGATAAATAAAGTTGTATTGAATTGACTTGAATTGAGGGCCTACTGTACCTGATATGAGGGCATCTGTGGGTACTGGACCATCATCCCTGTGACCTGTCCTTGTATGCTCTGCCTCTGGGAGGTGAGGAGGGCCTGGTTCTGGGGCTGCTGGGGTACTCCTATCATCCCCTGGTACTGGGGCTGCTGGCTGGGCATCATGGTCTGGAGAGCTGCTGGAGACAACATGCAGTGTGTTAATACAGGTGTGTGTGTGTGTGTGTGTGTGTGTGTGTGTGTGTGTGTGTGTGTGTGTGTGTGTGTGTGTGTGTGTGTATTCTGGGGATGCTGCACTCCTATTACCCCTGGACCTACTGGTGACGACCATAGCACATGTCATGGTCATGTTAACACAGGCTGTCTAGAAAGAAAAGAATGTACACCTAAAGCCAAGGGGGTGAAGCTTAAAAAGTTGCAAAGGACAGTCTAGCAGGGGGTAGGCTTCTTGCAGCCTTAATGCTCAGGTTCCTATGAGTATAATCATGGTAACTTTCCAGGACTCATTGCATCAGTACTGTTCTCCCCAACTACACAATGTGGTGACTAAAATAGCCATTTATTCCTGGTAACCATTATTTGGCTGACCTTGAGCCTTGTGTTAAGAGATATCAAAAAGTCCAACAGTTGCACCATTGAGAGCATCTTGACTGGCTGCATCACCGCTTGGTATGGCAACTGCTTGGCATTCGACCACAAGGCCCTACAGAGGGTAGGACCTCTATGACTTTTTAGGGCCTTCCTGACACCGCCTGGTATAGAGTGTCCTCTCTGCTACCGCATGGCAAGCGGTACCAGAACGCCAAGTGGTACCGGAACAGCTTCTAACCCCCAAGCCATAAGACTGCTGAACAGTTAATCAAATGGCTACCCGGACTATTTGCATTGACCCTGTTACCTTTGTTTTCACTGAACTCTACCCACACATACTACCCTGACACTCCAACACACACACACACACTTTCACACTTCACCCTGCTGCTACCCTGTTTATTATCTATCCTGACTGCCTAGTCACTTTTACCCCTGCCTACATGTACATATTACCTCTCAACTACCTTGTACTCTTGCACATTGACTCAGTACCGGTACTCCTTGTATATAGGCTCGTTATTGTGTTACCATTTCCTCTTCTTTTTTCATTTCGTTTTTGTACTTTTTAACTCTGCGTTGTTGGGAAAGGGCTCGTAAAGTAAGCATTTCACCGTAAAGTCTACACCTGTTGGATTGGCGCATGTGTCAAATCAAATTAGATTTATTTTAGACATCTGAGCCTTACTGGTGTTGTTTCTGTTGATTGTGTTGACTGGGTGGCCGAATGGACTCCCGTATACAGCGTTGCCAAATCAGGTAGGCAGCGATTCGGTCATCAATGCCTTGATGAAGGTTTTCTATGCCCGAAACGCAACACACTGTTGATAAATGTTTATTCAGCAAATACACACAGTGATACACACAGTGTACAGGAGTCCAGGCTTTCCCCAGCTGCTTACTTTTCACCCACCCTACTGGATCTAATTAAGATTCTCACGCAACTGTGTATCTTCATTTTAATATGAAGTGTAGGAATGTAGTTAGCGTTTGGCCCCAAAAATCGGAATTTGACATCGGAATAATGATCCTAATTCAAATCTGGTACTTGGTTCTCAAAAACGGCTGGATGGATCATTACGATACGCGGGGGTTGTATTGGGTACCCCCATCCAAGTAGATTAATCGAAATTGGTGTGTGAACGAGAACGTGGTCGGATGTAATTTAAACTGTACAGCACTTTAAAGACAGTCAGATAGTTACATGAGAGGGACAGCATGGTACTGACCAGACTGCTGTGTGGGCTGGGGCATGGGCTGGGAGTGCTGGGTATGAGCTGGGTGCTGGGCAGGGTAGGACACCTGGTGAGACATGGGTCCAGGCTGGTACTGCTGCCCCGTGCTGGGGTACTGCCCAGGGGGGTAATACGACACATGGATCTGTGGAGGGGTTCGGTAGAGGGAGGGAGAAATACACAGTCAGTTCATTCATAGAAGGTAGAAAAATAAACTTTCCAACCAAGGTGCATGAATAGAGGAGCAAACTAGAAATCAACTGTTGGAGGACAATGGAAGTTCGAAGGTAACGTATGCACATCCAACAAGCGGTGTAGGGTGTTTTGCTTGCCCCCCTACGAGCGTGACTCCATCTGAGTTAGCCCCCTATTGTTTAGCTCTACGAAAGAGACCGATCTGTCATTTGTGAGCCATGCTGCCTTATAGCTAGTGGCTGTCCTGAAGGGCACACTACAGGAACACTAGTGCTCTACAGAAATCTCACTCTGCCCATGCTATTCTCCCTACTGTGAAAGCACTGCCACCAGCTACCTCACAAAGTGCTAAAAGAACTAGAACTGCCACTTCCTCACAAAAGCCAGTAAAAGACATCAGTGCAGCTATTTGCCAAATTCCTACTTGGGCATTATCCCACCCCCCTAGTGCAGGGTCAATGACGTGGAGGTTTTCTCCTCCAGAATATAAATGAATATTTTATGGCTCCAAGCGCCTCATTACTGACTCAGCTGGAGGGCAGTGTGGTGAGAAGAGAGAGAGGGGTAGAGAGAGGTAGAGAGAGAGAGAGCGAGAGAATAGAGCGCACACCACCACCGTGTGAATCCCGCCGCGATTTCACAGGAATCACACCATTGACACTTTCTCACATTTGATGGTAAAGTTGTCTAACCAAAGTGTTTGACTCTCTCTACCTTCTCAAGCTGTGTGTATACTCTCAGTCTGTAACTCGTGGAAATGCAACTTATATCCAACTTCTGCTCTGTATTCATTCTATTTGTGCACAACTGCTGATGTAAAAAGGGCTTTACAAACATGTGATTGATTGCACATTTTTTTAAATAATACCTGTTGCGGGGGAGGCGGCTGCATGTATCCCTGTGGCGGTGGAGGGGGCTGCATGACGGTCTGGGAGGGAGGGGGTGGAAGAGGAGGGGGGTGGGGGTGTCCAGAGTTAGGCTGGTAGCCAGACAGAGGGGCCAGGGGCTGGCCTGTGGTGGCCATGATGTAGCCAGTCTGGGGTGGGGGGTGCTGGGTGAGGACAGTGGGCCCCTGGGTCTGGTACATGGTGGGGGGCTCCGGGGCCTCGCTGGAACCCTGTCTACTCAGAGTCATCTGGCTGAACTGGGGAGCCAGCTCCTCACCCTGAGAGAGAGAGAGACGAAGGGTTAGAATTACTGGTGTGTTTAAAACGGTAACAATACTGGGTAAAGTTCATGAACGATATCAAGGATCTGGAAGGATTCTGTATGGAGGAATGGTCTAAGATCCCTCCCAATGTGTTCAACTCATAAAACATTTTAGAAAAAGACTATCCTCGCAAGGTGAGGTGAGGTATTGAAAGGTATTGAAAACAGGGGTGTCAATTTTGACACCTACCATTTTGAGAATTGTTTATTACTTTCTCTGAGTACTTGTATAAAATAATTATATAAACAAAACATGTGCACATACAATATAGCTCAGTATTTCAATTATTTATTTTATTACAGCCATTTTTGCTCATCTTTATCAAGGGTGTCAATACTTTTGGACACCACCGTATATACAGTTTATTAGGCACACCCATCTCGTTCCGGGTCGGAGCTCCCTTTGCCTCCAGAACAGCCTGAATTATTCGGGGCATTCTACAAGGTGTCGGAAACGTTCCACAAGGATGTTGGTCCATGCATCACGCAGTTGCTGCAGATTGGACGGCGGTACATTCATGCTGCGAACAGCCAGTTCCATCTCATCCCAAAGATGCTCTATTGGGTTGAGGTCTGGGGGCTGCACAGGCCACTCAGTAAACTGAACTTGCTGTCATGTTCCAGGCAATGTATTTCCACTCCTCAATTGTCCAATGTTTGTGATCACGTGCCCACTGGAGCTGCTTCTTCTTGTTTTTAGCTGATAGGAGTGGAACCCAGTGAGGTCGTCTGCTGCAATAGCCCATCTGTGACAAGGACCAACGAGTTGTGCGTTCCAAGATGCCGTTCTGCACACCACTGTTGTACTGCACTGTTATTTGTCTGTTTGTGGACCGCCTGTTAGCTTGAACGATTCTTGCCATTCTCCTTCCACCCCTCATCAACAAGCTGTTTTCGCCCACAGGACTGCCGCTGACTGGATGTTTTTATGTTTGTCGCACCATTCTCGGTAAACCCTAAACACTGTCGTGGCACGCTCAAAGATCACTCATTTTGCCCATTCTAACATTCAATCGAACAGCAACTGAATGCCTCAATGCATTCTGCCTGCTTTATCTAACAAGCCAGGGCCACGTGACTCATCCATTTTTGTGAACGGGGTGCTGTACCTAATAAACTGGACGGTGAGTGTATTATGACTACAGAACACTCCACTGCAACTGAGCCTTCCATACCTTGCCTTTCTCACTGTCAGTCACACAAACAATCACTATTAGTCATTAGATTAATGACATTGTAACAACATGATAATTCCTCATTTACACCAACAGCCTTACAAACTGCCTGTGTTCATGGTGTATCAAGGGTGTCAATAATGTCAGACCCCACTGTATATAGTGAGACAGGATGGTAGAAGTACCATGTACTGCTGGGGAGGAGAGACAGGCAGCAGAACCTGGGGACAGGAGGAGGAGTAGGACACAGGCTGAGATGGCTGCAGAGACCCCACCGGCTAACAGAGGGACAGATAGTGGGAGAAGGAGGAGGAGGAGATGGTTTAGGTTAGGAAACCGAGGGCAGTTACTGGGCAAAAGAGGAAAAATGCAGGAATATAGCCATTTGCAGTTTATTTTTTCTAAACTGAAACAGCATTTAAATCACCAGGTATTTAAATTTAAAAAAGGGTTTGTGACATGAGCTTCTCTCTCACCTGAGCCATCATGTGGTTGTGATTATGGTTGTGGTTGCCCATGGGGTGTTGCTGTGGAGTGGGCAGCAGGGCGGTCTGGGGAGGCTGGGTCTGGACCTGGGGCTGTTGGGAGGGGCAGGGTAACAGACTGCGACCCCCAGGGCAGGGGCCAGGCTGGGGAGCTGGGGGCTGAGGACACCCGTCTGGACTCACCAGGGGCAGACCTGCAGGAGATAACAAGACAACACAAGTCAAAACAAAGTTATACAGAAACCGCAATGTCTGTTCCTCAACATTTCTGCACTCACCTCAGCATTCCTTTCCTCTACGATTTATGAGCTTTTGTTACTCCCCAGACTGTCTCCTCTAGTCAGTATGGAGATGTGTGTGTGTGTGTGTGTGTGTGTGTGTGTGTGTGTGTGTGTGTGTGCGCCGTAAAATACGTACCAGTGCGTGAGCCCCTGCAGGAGCCCTGTGAGCTCTTGTTACTCCCCAGACTATCTCCTCTGGTCAGAATGGAGATGCCAGAGAAGCTGGATGCCTTTGTGACCGGGGGCCGGAGGGTCCTATTGGAGCTGTCCGAGTCTGTGCTACTCCAGGGCCTCGGCTCCGGGCACTTCATATCACTGTCCGTACTGCTCTGGCGGCTGCTGGAAGCACGGCTGGAGCTCTCACGGTTACCCCTGGAGAGGGGAGGGGGAAGAGAGGGAGAAGAGAAAGAGTGAAGGGGACAGCGTAGAGGATATAAGGAGAGAGGGAAAGATGAGGGAAAAGAGGGGGAGGGGGTCAGGGAGAGAGAGGAACAGAGGTGGAGAGAAAGAGGGTGGGAGAGAGAAATGGGGTACAGAGGCACAGGGTGATCAGCAACAGGTTAAGAGCATACACTTTGACATGTAGAGAGAATATGGGGCATTCAATAAACCAAAATACAAAAAGGTGTTGACTGGCTGGTAAAACCAAAATTCAGGCAACAAACCAAACAGTTACCACCACACACTGTAGTGCACCCTCACCCAACCAGCACACACCCAACACAGAGAAACACACATGCAGATGACCGATGCTTTTTCCAATCAACACCAAGGTGAACGAACAAAGGAAGAAAAGCCATAAGGCCAGCAGAATGAGTGAGTGAGACAAGTTCCATAACGCACACCTGACACACCACTAAGACTATATGGATTCTTTACAATGGACAAAACACGCATAGATACACACACACAAAATAAACCACTGTCACCACCACCCCCCCACCATCACTTCATTGTTATAACTATGGTGTTGTATATAGAAACCAGTATATAGAAACCAGGCCCCCAGGGTCCGGTCTGAAGGGTGAAGTCACAAGCTCTGCTGGTCGGCTACTGTGTAGCAACCTTGCGGTGCCTATTATTATTAAATAGCAATCTATTGTGACTACTACATTTGTCATCACACAGTTCCACGTACTGACAGACCAATCACGGGCCGGCAGGCTACGAGGAGGCTCACGCCCTCATGCCATAGACGTCAATGCTGACTATCTCAGGCAGGATGAAAAAGAATACGTTGACCATGATCCTTCGCTAGTTTTGGCCTCCTTCGCCATGATCCTTAGTGATTTTTTTGGTGCCATTCAGCCCCATTCATCAATATGGCGCGCTTCAAATTCAAATACTTCCGGCTTCATGCGCCATCGGGAGTTTTCCATAGGAATACGTGGATGACGTCAGCACTATCACTATCTACTGGTTTTAACGTCTACGATAAAAACACACTGTCTCGTTGCAAAGGTCACATAGTGCTGTCACCCTGGGTAAGGGCTACTGCCAAGATAATTAATCACACCAGGCATTATTAGAATGCATCCAGCGATGACCAGGAAGCTATCAACTTGTCATCACCTACTATACAACCCCGTCATCGGCTCACTGTCGCTTACTTTTTCTTATTTCTAGCTTAATCAAATACCGATTTTAATGCATTGCACTTCACAAAAAAATTGACAAATGCAGGTTTGGGACAGTAACGTGATGACAGTGTTCGAATATTCAGCGATATCACCTAAAATGCTGACAACAAATGCTTGGATTTCTGACTAACAAAAGAAAATTAAACTAAACTGAAATACAGTGGGGTGCGCTGACTGCAAATACTGTGGTTCCCTATTGGAGGGGAATAACCACAGAACAATAAGAAGCTATATCTCTGCAAGACAACACAGGCAGGCAAAATGGCCAATTCTGCTAATCTCGTCTGTGCCAGATATTCTGAGAAATGACTGAGGTAGCCTAAAGCTGATCTTAACTTTTTTTGTACATAATGTACTGCCATAATTTCCTATGACCAAAAACAGCTTCTGGACATCGGAACATCGATCACAAACCTCGATTTGGATGAAAACGTCTACTTCAATGAGTCTGCAGCTCAGGACGTTCTGCATACTCCGGACTAGGGCTGTTACGGTGACCGTATTACCGACACACCAGAGGTCACAAGTCATAAAGGCAGTCAAATTCCACGTGACCGTTTAGTCACGTAATTAGGCTTCTCCAAGCTCTGATGCTGCTGATGGTCTTTAGTAGCCTACCAAACTTGCTAACTGCCTGGTACTCAGCACTCTATTGTCCCTCTAATCACTCTGACATCAATGCAAATGTAATCGAAAATCTAAATCAAACACTTCATGACAGCCCATGAGCTCATGTTGCGCAACATTTCTATAGGCTATGCAATTGAGTGAGAAAACCGAGTGATGGCCTCTATTAAAAAGAGGAGGATCCCATCAGCTTTCTATAGGCTAGGCCTACTATATTTATATCTTAACTTTCCTAATATTAAGCACATTGCTTGTCTTTACAACAGGAGTATAGCCTACCTGGCTTGCATGAAAATGAACCACGGGAAAAGCGTCCTCCATTTGCTATTTAAGTGCATAGATGACATGTATTTTTTCCCCCTGCCCCTGTTTGAGACAGGTGCATGATAATGGTCCATTCTAAATCCAAACAAATTTCACACATATTATTTAGTATATGTAAAGATTAAATCAAGAAAAGTCTGATGGGTGACAATATTAGCCTATCACTTGTGAATTATATATCACTTGTGAATGATGCCCAGCGTAAGGCAAGAAACAATGCACCTTTATAATAAAAGCATTACATGCATAATCGCATTTATGGTCACTTTTGATAATGGTGTTTTCCCGCTAATGGAACATTCGCGCTTATAGCCTAATGCCGTGTGCGCATTGCTGCGCTTATAATGTGAAGAAATAGCCTCATTGCATAAAAAATGTTTTTTTGATGCTAGTGGTTGTATTACTTTGGGATCTATCACATCCCACAACTGTCCCAGACTATGTTTGGAATATTTATTTATCTCACAGAATAGGTCAACTTTTATATTATGGGGGATAGTAGATTGACATAGGCTAGTTCTTTTGCTGTTCGTTAGGCCTACTCATCTTGTTGGCTGACAAAAAGTAAAATGTGGACAGTTCTTCAACATGCGCCAGTTCTTCAACATTCACCCTCTGAATGACACAAACACACAATCCATGTCAATTGTCTCAAGACTTAAAAATCCTTCTTTAACCTGTATCTTCCACTTCATCTACACTGATTGAAGTGGATTTAAGTGACATCAATAAGGGAGCATAGCTTGCACCTGGATTCAGATTTGTTTCATTTTAGTCGTTTGTTTGATCTGCTGCTCACAATGAATCCTACAGCAGGATTAATACGCTATTCTCCGGCCAGCGGCTCCAGAGACGTGATCCAAACACCAACTGTTTATCATATGTGCAAGCAGGAAAATAGATCATGCTGCATGCAGCATAGAGAAGAAAAACTGATAATTTATCTTATGGGCAAGTATTGATGTATTTAATTAATTGATAGATTATTGATTGACACAGCTTTGCAGAACCAAAACATAGCCTGCCCCTGCTCAACAAACTCAAACTTGAGAACAAATTGTTTTGGGGGGCTGCTGCAGTTCGAACGATATGTAATTATCTCGGCAATCAAGTCATTCTGCCAAAAGTCGTTTACAATCTAGTCCGGTTGTGGCCACAACTAGACCTCGTTTCAAAGGTATCAAGAAATAATCCTATTTGTAAGCCTAGCAATGACAAATGTACATTGTTTGAAGCACACTTTTGTGTCTCAGTCACAAATGACAGCTCCAATAAGCCCCCTATGGTGAACGAGAGGCTTGTAGAACCATGAGTAATTCGAGTTTTTAGTTTGTCGTTCGCCGGTAGGGGGTCCCGCGCACTCACGGCATTACTGAATCAAATGAACGAAATTAGTTGAAAGATTCGTTATTTTGAATGAACGAGTTGAAAAGATCTGAATCAGTAAAAAAAAAAAAAAAAGAGTCACACTTCCTATCACTAATGTCTATGGAACTAATAACAACCTACCTCAAATCCCTTTTTCAACATTACTGAGGTAAATCGGCTAAAGACGTTTCATTGTGATTGTTTCGCTGCTGCAGATCACAACCAACACAGAGCGATCTCTCCTTAGGATACCGCAAACAGTAGTAGTAGAGACAACTACTGTACAAGTAGCAGAACAAAGATAAAGAAGGGGTTACAAAACCAAACCAGATTAACAACCACCAAATCAACAAAAACAGAGATTTAGGGGGGTGGGGGGGGGGGGGGAGGGGATGCAATGCAGTAGTACAGTACTATAAAATATGTAGTAGTGATGATGACGGGTAGATAAATAAGTAGTACCCGCTCCCAGAAAAACCACCCACAAAGCAGCCATGCAATAGGTCTTGGACCTCACAGTGCCAACCCCACGTCAAGCAAGAACACCCACAGTCAGTGGCAGCATCTGAAATGGCACCCTATCCCCTATATTGTCCACTACTTTTGACTAGAGTCCATAGGTCTCTGGTTGAAAGTAATGCACTACGTAGGGAATAGGGGTGCCATTCCGGACGCACCCAGTCAGTCATATAAAATCACTACTAGATAGAGGGTAGATGGGTACGGCAACACAATCACAGACTGCTAGAGTCACACGTCACCCGATTGTGTCAGTACCTAAAAATCTGCCTCCTCTTTTGAGAGCTAGAGGAGTAGCCTTCAGTGGAAAGTCTGTTGGGTGATAGTGGAGGGAGAGAAAGGCAAGGCCGGGGGGTTAGTGGGTGGGTATAGGAGAGGGGGCCAGGTAGGTAGGTAGGTAACAGTGCTGCACTGTATCTAACCACCCCCAAAACAGAGAAATAATGCACACAGAGCAGAAATGTTGACAGCTCAAAACAAGGAACAAAGTTTGCCTTCTTCTTTCCTTCTCTCAGCACATCTGTTTAATAATCGTTCATCTCCATCAGAAATGGAGGGGGGTTGAAAGCTGTACTTATTCATTTTGAATATATTTGGAAAAATATTCTCAGCTATATGTGAATATCAATTCACCCCACAGTCCAACCAATTATTTAAATATACACTAGATGACTGCTAGGGGGCGCTGTGTTGAAGCCACCATGGCTTGCATCTTGGAACTCCCCTACCATTGTAAAAAATATTTTGGAAGCTATAGAAATGCATTTATTAATGTCTACATCCGTTTTTTTTTGCCACATTTATTCTATTACAAACACCTTAATGCATACTTTTAAATTATATTATGTGAGCTAAACATACAAATAAAATAAAAATATAAAAAATGTTTCATTAAAGTATAACTTTTAGAGATAACTAATGTTACTGTCCCCACTACAACAACAAAATACCTAAATACATTTAATTTAGTCCTTGAAATATTTAATTGAAATACTGTAGAATTCCATTCATTCCTATGGAGGACTGCTCCTGCTGGGGAGTGCCAATATGGCTGACCGGTGGCTTCAAAGCCTCTCAATGGCCAATACATAGCATCAGCAATCCAGGGTTTATACACATCATTGATTCCAAATCAGCAAAACCGAACCCTGGTCCTTGAAACTTCAACTTATGATATACTGCCAGAATTATTATATTGCCAGCATTATCGCATGTGAACTTTTAAAATCTCTTGAAATACACCTAAATGTAACTTGGTGGCCTAGTTTGATGGTGCCAGGGGGTTTGGAACAGGGTTAGAGAGCCTTGATGTGACCAGGCCGCCCCCTGACTGCTTCTGCTACCCACCTAGGGGAGTAAACTGGCTGGGGACTAACTCCATACTCTGGGGTCCCTTTACAAGTGCACACATGAAGCTATCCACTGTGATGCATACTGTACCGTGAGCTTACCTGTTGTCGTTGATGTATCCATTTTGAGAGGACTGAAAAGGAAAAGACACCTGTAAATTACGAATAGCTAGAGCTAGTCGATCCCAGAACTAGATTTATTTATTAGCTATAATTGGACCGGGTAGTTTATTGAGAACATATTCCCATTTGCAACTGCCTGGACAATGAACACTGACTCATGTCAATTCTGTCAAATACTGTATTAGCCAAGGTTACCCAAGGTTCACTCATGACCTCCAAGAATATGGACTTCACTTATTACTCTGCCTTTTAACTCTATACCACATGAATAGGCTGTATTGTATGAAGTAACCCGTTCTCTCTCCACCCATAAGTTATTAAAATGAGCTGTTAGTTGATACAGTGGGAGGAATGGTTAGTGGAACAGACAGAGTGGGGTACAAGTTAACAAGTTAGTCAACTGCCCATCCTCACTGTTGAGTGTCCCCCACGACTTACTTCTCGGGCGAAGATCCGGTCTCGTACCCTCTGATACTCCTCCTCCCTCTCCTCTATTGATTTGCTGCGCCGCCCGTCCTGCAGCGGCACACGGATCTGCGATTGGACAAGAGAAAAAAGAGGGGTGGGATCAGCAACCTCTTGGACAGAAGTGGTAGTCACTGAATACAATTCAGAGCATCTTCTCAACAATACAAGAAGTGTAAGGTAAAACAGATTTATTATACAACGATTCGTTATCAATACTAGAGTCAATTGGATAGATGATATTCACTCTTCTCATATCTCGTGCATCGTGTTCTATAAAGATCAACAAAGCTAAAGACAGTAAGAAATACGTTAAAACATATATTTGGAATAATTAAGTATTTTAATCACTACATAATAAAAAGCGTCTATCATCACCTGATTATCGTCCTTGTCCATACTAACATCGTCTCTCTTGAGGATAAACTTCTTCTGGAAGTCCAAGTTCCTTTCATCCTTGATGTGCTCTGAGAACCTCTGATCTGGGCTGAAGAAGTAAACATATATATATTTTTTATGTGTTTCATTGTCTTACAAGTTCCACTCACTGTCCTCTAACTTCCATTCATTGTCCTCTAACTTCCATTCATTTCCTTCTATGTTCCACTCATTGTCCTCTAACTTCTACCATTCTCCCACTTACATGCGTGTGTTGCCAGTCTTGTTGATGATGACTGCCTTGCCAGTCTGGTCTACGTTGTGGTCCATGCCAAAGTAGGCAGCTACACGGTGCAGCAGCATGCGGTGGTACGATGTCATCTGGGGGAACTTCTTGTACTGGTTACTAGAGGGGAGAGGAGAAGATGACACAACAAAATGGATAATCACGCACAACAAAATAAACTTTAGATGAGAGTAAGGATACCATCAGGCTGGAAAATGTACTTTCTGGTCCACCAGCCACTGTGACAGGTAGATAAAAAAAATCAAAAAAATCTACCAGTCACTGATTTTTTTACACACAAAAAAAATACGGATGACCATGCTTTCTGTTTTTCTAAAACAATAAATGTATTACTAGTAAGAAGTAATGTGGTAAATTTTTTGTGACCTGTGTCTTTTAACCAAAGTACGTTAAAATAAATAATTTAGATACAATAGTAAAAATAGAAACAGTTCTACAACTGAACATCAAGAATCAACAACAACAACCCTGCCACAAAAGGCTGAGTGATATGGTTTATTTACGCGGACATTTTTTACAAGGAGTACATAATGTGCTCCCGAGTAGAAATATAGAAGCACACAAATACATCTAGGAGAACAAAAGTATTTGAGTGTTTTAATGATAAGAAATTACTAAAAAAGTTCATGAATAAAAGTTTTTAGGAGTGATCCATGCTAAATCAAGCACAATAATTAGGTGAGACCAAACATTTTCGCCTGCCCCTTTAAGGGACGGGCAGTTACCATGGTAACTTGGGCACTCGCTTGTCTGTGATTTAAAAAATCTTAGACTGTGATGTCTTCCTAGCAGCAGACAGTTGCAGCAAACTCAAACTAACATTGAACAACAACCTAGCATGTGAACAAAACAATGTAACTGGCCATGAAACACGAGGACAAAGTCCCATTTTAGTAGCCTTACTTGTCAATTTGACCAACTTCTTCTACATGTGGCCTTTGGATTATAAAAAAAAAAAAATAACTGTTCCCAAATGGTCCGTGTGACCAGCCGCCAGCGTGGATGGTAAAATATACATTCTTACCCGCCAATGACAAAATCTACCCGCATTTGGCAGGTGTTCATTTCCAACCCTGGATACCATCCCATCGACAGGGGGACACAGAGTTGCAGGCTGATTTTCCATACTGATATACCAACTACAGCACAATATACCATCAATAAATATACTGTGACGGACAGACATAGAAAGCTAAAATGTAAGTAGAGTGAGTTGAGTTGTAGTAGAGAATGTGTAGGCGTCCCAAATGACATCCTCTTCCCTTTGTAGTGCGCTACTTTAGTGTACTATATATAGGGAATGTGTCTCACTCACTTGTCGTCATTAATAAACTCCAGGATATCTTGTTCTAGTTTCAGCAGCATCATTCGATCTCTGTTGGAGAGAAAGAGAGGGAGAGAGAAAGAGAGGGAGAGAGAAAGAGAGTTCCAACTACTCATACAAAGATCAAAAGGCTCATTTCATCGCAGTGAATACTTCAGCAATCCGTCCTCACAGAGGCTAGGCAGCTACTGTAGTCCAGACCACCACAGGATTACTACAGCTGCAGCAGCATTCGCTTAGAGCCAGAACCCAACTTGAGATCTGTACACTTAACTTGGATTTTCACTTAAATCATGCATTGATGATAGAAGATTTGAGTTAGAAGAAAACTTGAGTTGCGCACGGAAATCTCAAATTAAGATTCGGCCCTTAGAGAGCAGAGTTTCTCAATCCATTTCCATTACTGGTAGAACTACAGGCTCAGATGGCCACAGACTACATCTAGATGCCATTGAGTGTTGTGGCTGTGATAGGAGATCAATAAGGCTCCCTTGCCATACCTCGTGTTGTTTTTAAGTGTGTGTGTGTGTGTGTGTGTGTGTTACCTGGGGTTGTTTTTCAGTGTGTTGACCAGGAACTCGTGCACGTCGATACCGGTGGAGTCTGTGTACTCCTGGCTGGAGTCTGGAAGGGAAAGAGACAGAAGGCTTAACATACCTCCAGAAATGACACCACACACACGCACCATCTGCAAACCGCACGCACGCAATCAGGAGCATCCACACACACACAAAGTATCGGTCAGAGGGGTCAGAGAGGGTGTGTTGTTTCTGAACACACTTAGAGGATCGTTTCTATGTCAACTCTTTTCTGCTACACACAAACACCACGCTAGCGTACACATCACGCTCGTGTGCAGGCACACACACGGTCAGAGGGGTCAGAGTCTAGCAGCAGAAAGGCTGGAAGACTGCTTGGCTCACAGTGTGTTGTTTCTGAACACACACGAATGGCAGATCGTTTTTTTACACACACTTTCCCTAACAATAATAATAATAATAATAATAATACAAATACTCCCTGCATATCCCTCTTCAGCTCTCCCTTTCAAAAACCCTAACTCCTGAACCGATTATTCATTGTATGGATAACTTTTTTTCTTTCTAGGAAAGCAGCTTACCTCGTGAAAGCATCTTGCGTGGAGTCTTGTCCATGTTCATTTCCTCATTCTCATCCTTACAGGACTTCTCCTCCTCCTTGTCTGATGGGCAGCTGATGTGTAGCTGGATGATGTCCTGGTCTGGAGGTCCGTCGGTACAGAACGGACCTGATGACTCCTCACACACCGCCAGGCTCCTCACCAGCTTCAGCTTGGCATTGGACTATTACACACACACACGAATGGAGAAACTTATAGAACTTTGGTCCTTAGATACAAATAGACCAAACACATTGCACACTGTAAATATTTGACAACATATATTAAATATTGTAGCGTAAAGAAGCTAGAAGTTAACTGATGTGAGAGAGAAAAAAAAGCTGCATGCAGACAGTGCTGAGCGGTTGGCCGAAATGTCGGCTTATTTACACCACCGTTCAAAAGTTTGGGGTCCATTAGAAATGTCCTTGTTTTCGAAAGAAAAGCAAAAAAATGTGTCCATTAAAATAACATCAAATTGATCAGAAATACAGTGTAGACATTGTTAATGTTGTAAATGGCTATTGTAGCTGGAAACGGATGATTTTTAATGGAATATCTACAGAGGCGTACAGAGGCCCATTATCAGCAACCATCCTGTGTTCCAATGGCAAGTTGTATTTGCTAATCCAAGTTTATCATTTTAAAAGACTAATTGATCATTAGAAAACCCTTTTGCAATTATGTTAGCACAGCTGAAAACTGTTGTGCTGATTAAAGAAGCAATACAACTGGCGTTCTTGAGTCTAATTGAGTACAGTGAGGGCAAACGTACAAAATTAGCAGGGGATCAAATACTTTTTTCCCCTCACTGTATCTGGAGCATCAGCAATTGCGGGTTCGATTACAGGCTCAAAATGGCCAGAAACAAATAACTTTCTTCTGAAATTCGTCAGTCTATTCTTGTTCTGAGAAATGAAGGCTATTCCATGCGAGAAATTGCCAAGAAACTGAAGATCTCGCCAAACGCTGTTTACTACTCCCTTCACAGAACAGAGCAAACTGGCTCTAACCAGAATAGAAAGAGGAGTGGGAGGCCCTGGTGCACAACTGCGCAAGAGGACAAATACAGTCGTGGTCAAAAGTTTTGAGAATGACACAAGTATTGGTCTTCAAAGTTTGCTGCTTCAGTGTTTTTAGATATTTTTGTCAGATGTTACTATGGTATACTGAAGTATAATTACAAGCATTCCATAAGTGTCAAAGGCTTTTATTGACAATGACATTAAGTTTATGCAAAGAGTCAATATTTGCTGTGTTGACCCTTCTTTTTCAAGACCTCTACAATCTGCCCTGGCATGCTGTCAATTAACTGACCACAAGTTCTCAATGGGATTAAGGTCTGGGGAGTTTCCTGGCCATGGACCCAAAATGTTGATGTTTTGTTCCCCAAGCCACTTAGTTATCACTTTTGCCTTATGGCAAGGTGCTCCATCATGCTGGAAAAGGCATTGTTCGTCACCAAACTGTTCTTGGATGGTTGGGAGAAGTTGCTCTCGGAGGATGTGTTGGTACCATTCTTAATTCATGGATGTGTTTAGGCAAAATTGTGAGTGAGCCCACTCCCTTGGCTGAGAAGCAGCCCCACACATATTTTTTTTTTTTTTTTTGTCATTTAGCAGACGCTCTTATCCAGAGCGACTTACATGAGCAATTAGGGTTAAGTGCCTTGCTTAAGGGCACATCGACAGATTTTTCACCTAGTTGGCTCGGGGATTAGAACCAGAGACCTTTCGGTTACTGGCACAACGCTCTTACCCACTAAGCCACCTGCCGCCCATGTTGGCATGACACAGGACTGATGGTAGCGCTCACCTTTTCTTCTCCTGACAAGCTTTTTCCAGATGCCCCAAACAATCGGAAAGGGGATTCATCAGAGAAAATGAATTAATGTGTGTCATTCTCAAAAATGTTGTCCACAACTGTACATTAGAGTGTCTAGTTTGAGAAACAGGCGCCTCACAGGTCCTCAACTGGCAGCTTCATTAAACAGTACCTGCAAAACACCTGTTTTGAACAGGGCGACTACGGGATGCTGACCTTAAAGGCAGTGTTGCAAAGAAAAAGACTGCCCATCTTAATCTTTTCTTTTTATTGGCCAGTCTGAGATATGGCTTTTTCTTTGCAACTCTGCCTAGAAGGTCAGCATCCTCTTCACTGTTGACGCTGAGACTGGTGTTTTGCGGGTACTATTTAATGAAGCTGCCAGTTGAGGACCTGTGAGGCGTCTGTTTCGCAAACTAGACACTAATGTATTTGTCCTCTTGCTCAGTTGTGCACCGGGGCCTCCCACTCCTTTTTCTATTCTGGTTAGAGCCAGTTTGCGCTCTTCTGTGAAGAAGTAGTACACAGCGTTGTACGATCTCTTCAGTTTCTTGGCAATTTCTCACATGGAATAGGCGTCTCAGAACAAGAATAGACTGACGGGTTTCAGAAGAAATGTCTTCGTTTCTGGCCATTTTGAGCCTGTAATCGAACCCACAATTACTGATGTTCCAGATACTCAACTAGTCTCAAGAACGCCAGTTTTATTGCTTCTTTAAATCAGCACAACAGTTTTCAGCTGTGCTAACATAATTGCAAAAGGGTTTTCTAATGATCAATTAGCCTTTTAAAATGATAAACTTGGATTAGCAAACAACGTGCCATTGGAACACAGGACTGATGGTTGCTGATAATGGGCCTCTGTACGCCTATGTAGATATTCCATTTAAAAAATCTGCCACTTACAGCTACAATAGCCATTTACAATATCAACAATGTCTACACTGTATTTCTGATCAATTTGATGTTATTTTAATGGACAAAAAAATTGCTTTTCTTTCGAAAACAAGGACATTTCCAAGTGACCCCAAAATTTTGAACAGTAGTGTACGTCGGCTCAATTATTAGAATTCCATTTAGTTCTTTTTTTTGTGAGCTCAACGTGCCGTTTCTGTAGAGAGAAATCAAACCAAGCATAAACTGACATTGCAGGAAGGTGTAGTTTTCAAAAGGCCAATATTCATAGTTTAGCGCATAAAACGTGGTGATTAACTACAATGACCAGAATCCATTGCACCTAGCTGCCTGTTCTCGTTGGTTCTTGCCTGGGCAAGCCTGTGGGGCCAGCAGACAGACACAGAGAGGAAAGGAGTGACAAAAAGCTTCATGAATGAGAGGGATAGACAGTTGCTTAGGTACAGTGCATTCGGAAAGTATTCAGACCCCTTCACTTTTTTCCACATTTTGTTAAGTTACAGCCGTGTTCTAAAATTGATTAAATTGTGTTAGATCGGGTTCAAGTCTGGGCTCTGCCTGGACCACTCAAGGACCTTCAGAGACTTGTCCCGAAGGCACTCCTGCGTCGTCTTGGCTGTGTGCTTACGGTCGTTGTCCTGTTGGAAGGTGAACCTTCACCCCAGTCTGAGGTCCTGAGCAGGTTTTCATCAAGGATCTCTCTGTACTTTGCTCCGTTCATCTTTCCCTCGATCCTGATTAGTCTCCCAGTCCCTGCCGCTGAAAAACATCCCCACAGCATGATGCTGTCATCACCATGCTTCACCGTAGGGATGGTGCCTGGCTTCCTCCAGACGTGATGCTTGCCATTCAGACCAAAGAGTTTAATCTTGGTTTCATCAGACCAGAGAATCTTGTTTCTCACGGTCAGAATCCTTTAGGTGCTTTTTGGCAAACTCCAAGCGGGCTGTCATGTGCCTTTTACTGAGGAGTGGCTTCCGTCTGGCCACTCTACCATAAAGGCCTGATTGGTGGAATGCTGCAGAGTTCGTTGTCCTTCTGGAAGGTCCTCCCATCTCCACAGAGGAACTCTGGAGCTCTGTCAGAGTGACCATCAGGTTCTTTGTCACCTCCCTGACCAAAGCACTTCTCCCACGATTGCTTTCTAAAAACCTGTTTTTGTTTCGTCATTATGGGGTATTGTGTGTAGATTGATGAGGGAAAAAATGTATTTAATCAATTTTAAAATAAGGCTGTAACAAAATGTGGAAAAAGAGAAGGGGTCTGAATACTTTCCGAATGCACTGTACGTCTATCCGACAATACATCTAATTGATTGATAGGTGTTACCAAACACAAAAAGCACTAAATAGCTCAGCGCTAGCAGACATGCATATGATCGTTTTGAGATGTATAGACTTCATTTTCCAAACGTTGGGAAGGATTTCATTTGGAGGAAGGGCTAGCTCACTTGGCATCGTCCCTATCTAGTGAGAGAGAAGATGATGTCATGATGAAGCCTACACTAGAAATTAAGTCGTGACAGACAGAGGGAAAGTGGTTTTGCTGCAAAGACCCAGCTGCAAGGAGTGTGTGGACAGAAATTAGATGCAAGGTAAGAGAACATGTTTTATCCTATTAGCATGTAAACTGAGTGCACACACACAAAAGCTGACTTCCATAAATACACTAGGTAAGCTGAGCTCATGGCTTGGCAGGCCTCACCTCTGCGAATTCTCCTGGTCTATCTAACCTGCTCACTAAGATGAACGAACTCTGGGGATAGTAGGGCTAGTAAGAATGACCCTTTCTAACGGGTGGACTGGATTGGGATCATGATATGCAAACTTACACCAACAACAACAATGCAACAGACAGAATAATGCAGTTCTTACCCTGGCCCTTTTCCTCCCATGGCCGTGGTTCTGAGCCCTTCTCTGCAAGGGGAGAAAATGTGGTAATACTAAGAATACTAGCTACACTCAAAACGACTATTTCCTATGATTTACAATGTTAAATAACGTTTATGCGAAAACCGTATTTTAGTGGGGGAAAAAAACAATTTCGTTTTGAAAGGATTGGTTCACTATTTTAGAACCAAATCTCTATTGTTGATGTAAATGGCATGTTATAGAAGGGTCCAGAAGCCATTTTTTTTTGCGATTTCACTTGGTTTTGACAAACTTACCGCACCCGGAATATACTTTCTCATTGCTCGTTCTGCAGTACGGGGGCTCAGGAACAACATGAACAAAGGCTCCAAAAACACCCAAATACGTCCTTTTAGAAACGGCAAAGCTCTCAGTATAGTGATGCAGGTCTTTGGATGTTGTACACATGACATTGTGTAATTACTAACTTTATCTGCAACCTTCTATTCCATTTTGTGCAAATCCAGTGGTTTCTGCCTACCAGTTCTGCTTCTCTGTGTAGCCCGCCAAGCACAGCTGGTAGGGGAAACCACTGGATTTGCACAAAATGGAATATAACGTTGCTGATAAAGTACTGTACACCTGAAATTTCTACTACATTAAGATGTAGATAATGTTTGAAACTAGAAGCACAGCTAGCTATATTTTACTGTTTCAACAAACTAGCTAGCTAGCTTCAAGCTAGTTAGCTACTTTTGACTGGACCATGTGGCTCGCTAACAATGGCTAGCTATGCTGCTAGCTAGCACAAGCAGGCACTACTAGTCAGCTGCCTGCATCCAGCAAGCAGAAACACAACTAGCTAGATACTCTTGCAAACTAACATGATGATATGCCATGTTATATGTAGTTATGCAGTCTAACCTGTTATCTAACTAGTTTGGAGTGCTTGGCTGGTAACAGCATAGTCGCTAGCTAGCTAATCAGCCAGACGAAGCAAGTAGCAGCTAACTACAGTGAATCAAGCTAGCTAGATAGACACCTCTGCTTCAAATTCAATATTCAAGCAAGGCATGAAGATAACATGCAATTTGTTTGTAATGTTTTAATGACAGTCATTCCAAAGAAGGGGCAATTTGTCTCAACCATAACCACATCCAACCCCTCCAAACCACCCCCACTACACTCCTTTCGTATGCTTGCAGCACACGCATCATGACCGTAAGCAACGACGCAATGCATGATGGGAGATTAAGTTCAAACAGAGCTGAAAAATACCTCTCAGTGCAGTTTATTTTGAGCCCATGTCAGCGAAAATATACTTTGTCATCCCAATATAAAATGGATGAATATGTCGTAATCTAAACAGCCACAAAATGCATAGACATTCAATTCTGGACTGTAGTATTCCTTAAAAACCTTTCCAGAAATTGCAACTCTAGTGCAGTGCCGAGGAGGCAAAGGGTGCTTCCCAATAATCTCGCCTTCCTCCTGAAGTGTGCACTTGTTCACTACTGCCCACACATTTAATGATGTTGGCATGGACTAGAGTTTCCATATACCAGTCATTTCCATATACCAGTCATTTCCATATACCAGTCATTTCCTTTCAAATCCATTAAGAAAAGTGAACAAGTTCACACTTCGGGAGAAAGGAGAGATTATTGGGATGCAACGAAAGTCGCCTGGAGGTCAGTTACCTGTGAGTCATGTGTGGCACTCTCCTCTGCCTCCATGCCCTCCCCAGTGCCCCCATTGCCCTCTTTCCCCTGGCAGGGCTCAGGGGATGGGGAGAGCTTCCCTCTGTTGCTGGAGTCATCATTGATCTCATTGAGCACTCCACTACTTCCACTCTCACCCTCCATCTGGATATCCTCCCCAGCCAGGCTCACAGACATCTTCTCAGGAAAGGGTGGAGGGGTAGGAGGATCCAGAGACTACTTTAAGATGAGGAGGGAGAGAGGATAGATCCGTTAAATGGTCCTGAGTTTCAATGCAGTATAGGGCCAAGGAAAACCCTAAACATGGTAGGAATCAGGAGACACAGACAATGTAGTTAATGTATACAGTGAACAGTACCTGATTCTGTGATCAGCTGTGCTGATTCCTTATGGAGTGGGTACCCAGGAGAGGGTCCTAAAGAGGACTGTGCCCGTCTGCTGGGTGAGGGCATTCCATAGCAAGTTCTGTACAGGGAGGAGGTAGCTGTGGGGAGAAACAGCTGACACGGGGAAGGAGTGGGAGGAGGGGGGAGGGGGGGGGACACACCCGCTGAATGGGTCTATCAGTCTGTCTGTCCGTCTATCCTTCCGTCTGTCTGTCTGTGAGTCTCAGTGCAGCAGCATGTTGAAGATAGTTCCACCAGCCAGGACCCCTGGGGAAAACAGGAAGACAGAATGACGTCACCAACAGCTACAACACACCGGCTCTCTGACTGGGTCCAGTCTGACTCACAGCTCAAAGCGTGGGATGAGTAGGCTATAGGGCTGACTGTGGAAGTATGAATTCAGCCAATGCATGAATGACCACTTGCAGACCTGGGCTGAAAAAGTATTTGTTTTCGTTCAGAAACTTTAGGTTTTGAACCAATTTACACAAACTGACACAGGTGAGACGGCATGTTTCTCGCTCCCACTCATAAACAAAACACTCCACTAACGTTAACATGACAACATACTGCTAAAACCTTCAGGACAGGCGGCGCTCTCACTACTCGACAACAAAAACACAGCTAGGCAGACTAACACCGGAAGCTTTGAGAAACTGTCCATCTGTCCCACAACCACACTCTTCAGCTTAACACAGTTTCCTCCGGCGTCATCAGAAGCCTGTGTGTGTGTGTGTGTGTGTGTGTGTGTGTGTGTGTGTGTGTGTGGTGCTGCAGCAGAGAGGAGAGGAGGCAGTATGGCATGCAGGGATTCCCACAGCAGGGGAGGACCCAGGCACAGCAACAGCGTCATCACTGAGGCAACAGCAGCGCCGCACAGCATCAATGACCAGGGCACGCACACGGATGAATGCCAACCAACTGCACTCAGCGCTGAGGAGTCCCGGCTTATACAACTCTGCACCACTGAACAGCCTACGCAGAGAGACAGGGAGACACAGACACGCTGCAAAACTCTCTCACACACACACAGTCACACACAAACACACACGTCAACATTATCAAAATGACTAGATAAGGTCTGAGCAGAACAAATGTGTAATTCTTAGTGTGGAGAACAACATGGCTGAGAGACTGTGGCTCTGAGGGGCAGAGGAGATGGGGGACATTCTGTGCTAAAACACACACTTAGCTCTCGCTCTCTGCCAGAAAAACTGAATGAGTGTGAAATTGAGGCGCCTATGAATGAACCGGGCAACGCCAGCCAGCCCATTCTCAGCTACCATTTCCTCTCTCTCCCTCTGCTTTTCCTCCCTTTTTCACAGGCTCAGAGTTGCCAGGGAGACGGTGACGTAATTATCAGCTGCTGCCATTGGTGTCGAGAGAGTGAGGGATAGAGCGAGAGAGAGAGAGACAGGAAGAAGGATGATTTTATAAATAAATATGTGGATTGCAGAGAACAGAGCAGAGGAGAGCAGGAAGAGACACCAATCATCCACATCACATAACAGCTTTCTAATTGTCCATCTAACGCACACAAATCTACACATGGCAGTGCCAGCGGCACTATTTCCACATGCTAATTTGTAAGTCGCTCTGGATAAGAGCGTCTGCTAAATGACGAAAATGTAAAAAAATGGTTTTAATGCTAACGTTTTAGCATTTGTGTCACTAATCCCATTCAATTCACTGGACCGATATTAGCATTTTTCGCACATGTCCAAATCAACCGAAAGTATCTCAAATTGATTGACAAGCTCAACAAAGTCCCTCATAGATTAGTGTGAAAAATGTTAATATCTGTCTCATGACTTCGTGAGAGTCTCATCTTTAGTCTCATAATAGTTTGTAGGCCAAACCGTTACGAAAACATCTAGCTCTGCCACCTTTCACCGCAGATGCGCAGCCCATGCAAAAAAAAAACATCTCTCTTGCTTAAACAGACAGATTTTGATGGGGATTTTAATCACATTTCCAAAGGGCCGCGGAAATTGTAGGAGAAGGGTTAGAAAAGCAACATGTCCTGTCAAACAGACGGAGGGAACCTAGAGAGAGAGAGATAGTGAGAGAAAGGGGCAAAGAAAGAGAACGAAAAGAGAAATAGTGAGAAAATGGGACAGCGATAGGAGGGTGAGTGTGTGTCTCAGAAAGAGAGAGACGAGAGGGGGAGATGGAAGGAGAAAGAGAGGGATGGAGGGAGAGAGTGATGGCGGGAGAGAGAGACAAAGGGAGGGAGGGAGATGGAGACAGGGAGGGAGGGAGGGAGGGAGGGAGGGAGGGAGGGAGGGAGGGAGGGAGGGAATGAGTCAGAGCTGAGCGTGTCCCACAGGAGTGAGTGGGCTGAGCAGAGAGGAGGAGGATGGCGTCAGCAGGCTGACAATTTAAGAGAAGACATTAAAAGAGGAAGAGAAGAAAAAAAAAAAAACACTGCAGAGAAGAGAGAGGCGGAGGAAGAGAGGAGGAGGGGCAGAGCAGGGGTATCCTCTATGACACAGAAGAGGAAAGAGAGTGTGTGGCAGGTCAGGATTGAGAGAGAGGGAGGGAGGGGGAGAGAGAAAGCGAGAGAGTGACATGAAGAGATGGAGCGTAAGAGCAAAGGTGTTGGCCAGGATGTCACCCCTCCCTCATTCATTCATTATGAACGACAGAGCGGAGAGAAAGAAAGGAAGAGGGGATTGTGATCTCTCTATCCATTATTGATGAGGGAAGGAGTGCTGGAATGTGGGCGGGGGAGCGAGCCAGAGAAAGACAGGGGTTAAACCTTCCTTATCATACAGCAGTAAGACAAGTCATCATGAGACAACAGAAGACACACACAGACACTACCACGAGAGCACTTCTTTATGAACCACTAGCCTTCTGCCTACCTCACAACTATTTTCAGCCACACTTGTCAATATCGTTCATCATTATCATTAGAATATAAGGAGTCAGGCCAAGTCACAAGTACACCTAAGAGTGTGTTAACACTAGTGCAGATGAGTGTGTTACTGGGATGGGATGTAGCCTAAGCCCAAAACAACTGTATGAGTCACCTCTCAGCACTGCTACTCACAGACGGCGGACTCCACCATGCAGCATCAATTCACGTCCACAAGTCTTTACATTCACATTTTCTAACAAACGGGCAGATGATTCAAGACACTGAAATACCATTGGAGTTACACGCACTGGAGTTCGGCTGCATGTTGCATGCACTGCATGATAGTACTAGGCTACACCTGATGTTGAAATCTAGGATAAGTCTGTGCCAATGAATGTGTATCTTGCTTAGCCTCATTCAAAAAGATGCTGCATGCAACGGATCGGTTGCTACATTTTCATTCACTAACACAACATATAAATGTGTCAAGACAAACATCAGAAGCTATTCCCGCTCCCATTACAGATCTTATGTAATTTCTGCACTTTTTCTAGTTTAGGAAGGGGGGAGCAGTGAGTGAATGAGTGAGTGATGAGAGAGAGGGGGAGAGAGAGAAATGGCAGAGAAATAAATTCTCAATGATGAAACAGACTGTGCTGCCATGTGATTGGCCCAGGCCACCACCAATGGGAGGCCCAGCTCCATGGCAACAGGCTCTGTCACCAAGACTACTTTCTGTAGTACCCCCCTTCCTGCCTGCCGAACACACACCTCTCTCTCTCTCTAGGCTATATCACCCCGCTTCCTTCCCCAATTATCTGTGTCTGTGCATTTAAGGAGTTCAGCTCTCTCACAAACACACACCGGGGGGAGAGAAATAGATCAGGGTTTCGCACACTGGTTTGTGTACAGATCAGGGTTTCACCAGGACATTTGACAGGCGGCATTTTAATTTACCGGACATTTATAAGTAACCTGATTAGGGCGTCCACCCACGGTGCTCAGAATGACAGAAATCCCCTTTAGATTATGGTAATTCATATTAACAGAGCATAAAAGTTGAGGATGCAACGATGCGCGGCCCTTTTTATCGAATTCTGATGCGCACTTTGAAGATGTTAGAATAACTGTCCACATTTACTTTTCCTCAGCCAAAAAGACGAGTCACGAACAGCAAATATTGGTCGAGAAAGAAATAGCCTATTCCAGACAGACTCTGGGACAGCTCTGGGATGATAGATCCTAGGCAACACCCCCCCAAAAAAACGGTAAAAAGCAAGAGTCTGACGCAATAGATCAGAACGTTTAGCTTAACATGTTGATAAACTATTATTTCTTCACATTATAAGTGCAGCAATGCGTACAAGGCAGTAGACTAAGCGGAAATGTTTGATCCATAATGCAATTAGCGGGAAAATACTGTTGTCAAAAGCACAGCACACATGAGAACAGTTTCATGTGACAGAGATGTAAAATATTCTTTAGACATTTAGAAAGGAGATCTAATTTTAAACAACTAGCATGGGTTGCTAATATAACTCGGATTGTGCGTTTGGCTACTGGACAATGAAAGAAAGTTGATGAAAAAATTATAGCCTCCACGGATATGGTCTGATTTTGGCTAGGCTACTTTGAAGAAAGGTAAGACATGCCTCATAATAAAAAATTCAGGTTTAAAAAAAAATAAAATATATATATATATATATATAGTTAAACGCATACTGCCTCCAGCTAATTGCAAAGTGGTGTGTGACCTGCTGATGAAGCCTGTCTTCCGTTGCCTATGCACATGCTGTTTGAGATGCTGTAGCAGCAGAGCTCTCGTGCTGTCTGACAGAGCCTTTTGAGTGGAAAATATGTACCTGTACGCGTGTGATAAATAAGATAGTGCCTTCGGAAAGTTTTCAGACCACTTGACTTTTTCCACATTTTGTTACGTTAGAGCCTTATTAGAGCCTTATTCTAAAAAAAGAATTGTAAAATTGATTAAATAAATACAAATCCTCAGCAATATGCACACAATAGCCCATAATGACAAAGCAAAAACAGGGTTTTAGACATTTTTGCTAATGTATTAAAAATAAAACAAAAATACCTTATTTACATAAGTATTCAGACCCTTTGCTATGAGACTTGAAATTGAGCTCAGGTGCATCCTGTTTCCCTTGATCATCCGTGAGATGTTTCTACAACTTCATTGGAATCAATCTGTGGTAAATTCAATTGATTGGACATGATTTGGAAAGGCACACACATTTACATTTACGTCATTTAGCAGACGCTCTTATCCAGAGCGACTTACACACCTGTCTATATAAGGTCCCACGGTTGACAGTGCATGTTAGAGCAAAAACCAAGCAATGAGGTCGAAGGAAATGTCCATAGAGCTCCGAGACAGGATAGTGTCAAGGCATAGATCTGGGGAAGGTACCAAAAGATATCTGCAGCATTGAAGGTCCCAAAGAACACAGTGGCCTCCATCATTCTTAAATGGATGAAGTTTGGAACCACCAAGACTCTTCCTAGCGCTGGCCGCCCTGCCAAACTGAGCAGTCTGGGGAGAAGGGCCTTGGTCAGGGAGGTGACCAAGAACCCGATGGTCACTCTGACAGAGCTCTAGAGTTCCTCTGTGGAGATGGGATAACTTTCCAGAAGGACAACCATCTCTGCAGCACTCCACCAATCAGGCCTTTATGGTAGAGTGGCCAGACGGAAACCACTCCTCAGTAAAAGGCACATGACAATTTCAAAAAACCTGTTTTTGCGTCGTCATTATGTGGTATTGTGAGTAGATCGATGAGGAAAAAAAATATTTAAGCAATTTTAGAATAAGGCTATAACCTAACAAAATGTGGAAAAAGTAAAAGGGTCTTAATACGTTCCGAAAGCACTGTACATAATATGAATAGCTATTACTGGCTAACGGAAACCCTGGTACAGATGGTTGACTCCCTCACACACACTGCTCTGTTCTGTGTTATGTTGGTGAATAAGCTAACTGGTGCAGGCTGCAGCAGATCTGTTCCAAGTGAACCCTGAACTAAGCAGATTGAGGACACAGAGAGAGGGAGGAGGAGTGAGGTCTGAGGAGCTAACTCGTAAACCTCGACAGATAGGGAGGTGAACTTCCCTTTCCGGGGTCCTACACTCGCATATGGACAGCTGGTAGCCTACTCAGCCCAGCGTGAGCCCAATACATCAGCCTTATTCCCTACTTTCCACATGCTGCGCCAATGTAGCCAAGAGCATTCACCAAATACCTTAATACTTCTCCAAACACTGCTAGTTAAAAACACATGGCCCTTATAATGTATCTCACAAAGCTAGTTAATACAGTAGGCTTCTGTTTATGTGGTTGATGTGGAGATGCCTCCCACTCCCTCCCTCCACACATCCATCCATCTAGGAGTTTTCCAGGAATGCCTGAGCCAGACTGCAGCCCGTGGGGAAAGACAGGATGATTAGAATGGAGAGGACACCATCCATCCATCCATCCACCCATCCAGCCAGCCAGCATGCTACGTCCTTCCCTTCCTCCCTCTCCCTTCCTCCAGCCCTCCATCCATCCAGCCAGGCCTCCTGCTACCCCCCTCTCTCCCCCAGACATCCAACACTAGACAGGGCTACAGACTTGGGCAGCGCTCCTGTCCAGTCGGGCTGGGAATTGCCAGGGACCTCACAATATGATATTATCACGATAGGTGGCGATACGATATGTATTGCGATTCTAACGATTCTATATGTATTGCGATTCCACGGTCAAAACATACTGCTCGCCATATGTCTGCTGCAGAGGGACAAAAGAGAGCTATGAGAAAGTGAGTTTTGATCAGCCATGGAAATAAAAGTGCTGAAAACAAATTGGTGACCTAATTAAAAAGATGGAGAATAAGCTATGAAGGAAAAATACAGGAGTTTTGGTGTAGGTACAGCCAACTGGCGCAAAAATAATATTGCGATAGTCAAAACGATACAATATATCGTCAAAACTAATATCCCAATTGGTAACTATCGATTTTTTCACCCCATCACTACAGTCCAGTGGTTTTCATCCAGGGCCTGGCTGAAAGTAACCACAACCCATCAATGAAAATATGCCAAATAAATAGACGCATTAAAACCTGTGTGCGGCCAAAATGGCTAGATCGCCCTGTGCTGTTCCAAGTTACTGAAATGCAATAGCTACTGTGTGGTGTGCTGTATTAGGCTGAAACTTCCTGCCCTGAAGCCTACACTAGATCAATATCATCAGTCAAAACGGACATGAGGCCAGGGCACGCACCAGAACGAATCAGTTAGACGGGCATTCGATTTTCATAGGGGGGGCAAGGTTTTTTTTCACGGGACCTGTGTGTGCACGCACTTGTGCACATATTGTTTTTTATGGGTGTTATAGTGAAGACCTCAGGCAGCTCTCGTGAGTTTCAAGTTTGTGGAAGCTTACAATTTATCCTACTATTTCTCCCGATCTGCGTGCCAGTTACGATTATTATATGCGCATTTTCGTGGAACAGTTTCATTTCAATAATACCGTTTTTGTTTCTCAAAATCATTGTAATGTATTACAAATAATAAAAATCTAAAAGTCCAAATTCAACTAATGCGAGAGCACCAGCCTCTGCCATATGGACACATTGACACTAGGGCTGTTGCGGTGACCGTATTACTGACACACCCAGCAGACAAGTCATGAAGGCAGTCAAATTCCACATGAACGTTCAGTCACGGTAATTAGGCTTCTCCAAGCCCTGATGCTGCCGATGGTCATTAATAGCCTACCAAACTTGCTAACTGCCTGGTACTCAGCACTCTATTGTCTCTTTAAGCACTCTGACATCAATGCAAATGTATTCGAAAATCTGATCAAACAATTCATGAGAGCCCATGAGCTCAAGTTGTGTAACATTTCTGTAGGCTATGCAATTGCGGGAGAAAACAGAGTGATGGACGCTAATAAAAGAGGAGGATCCCATCAGCTTTCTGTAGGCTAGGGCTAATATATTTATTTCTTAACTTTCCTAATATTAAGCCCATTGCTTATATTTACCCGGCTGGCATGAAAATAAACCACGGGGAAAACTGTCCTCCATTCGCTATTTAAGTGCATAGATGACATGTATCTTTTCCCGCTGCCCCTGTTTCGATACAGGTGCATGATAATGCTCAATTCTAAATCAAAACAAATGTTACACATACAGTTGAAGTCGGAAGTTTACATACACCTTAGCCAAATACATTTAAAATCAGTTTTTCACAATTCCTGACATTTAATCCTAGTAAAAATTCCATGTCTTAGGTCAGTTAGGATCACCACTTTATTTTAAGAATGTGAAATGTCAGAATAATAGTAGAGAGAATGATTTATTTAAGTATTTATTTCTTTCATCACATTCCCAGTGGGTCAGAAGTTTACATACACCCCCGTGCTTCACGGTTGGAATGGTGTTCTACGGCTTGCTACATAACGATGGTCATTATGGCCAAACAGTTCTATTTTTGTTTCATCAGACCAGAGGACATTTCTCCAAAAAGTACAATATTTGTCCACATGTGCAGTTGCAAACTGTAGTCTGGCTTTTATATGGCGGTTTTGGAGCAGTGGCTTCTTCCTTGCTGAGCGGCCTTTCAGGTTATGTCGATATAGGACTCGATTTATCGTGGATATAGATACTTCTGTAGCTATTTCCTCCAGCATCTTCAAAATGTCCTTTGCTGTTGTTCTGGGATTGATTTACACTTTTCGCACCAAAGTACATTCAACTCTAGGAGACAGAACGCATCTCCTTCCTGAGCGGTATGACGGCTGCGTGGTCCCATGGTGTTTATACTTGCATACTATTGTTTGTACAGATGAACGTGGTACCGTCAGGTGAACCAGACTTGTGGAGGTCTACAATCTTTTTTCTGAAGTCTTGGCTGATTTCTTTTCATTTTCCCATGATGTCAAGCAAAGAGGCACTGAGTTTGAAGGTAGGCCTTGAAATACATCCACAGGTACACCTCCAATTGACTCAAATGATGTCAATTAGCCTATCAGAAGCTTCTAAAGCCATGACATCATTTCCTGGAATTTTCAAAGCTGTTGAAAGGCAATGTCAACTTAGTGTATGTAAACTTCTGACCCACTGGAATTGTGATACAGTGAATTATAAGTGAAATAATCTGTCTGTAAAGAATTGTTGGAAAAATTACTTTTGTCATGCACAAAGTAGATGTCCTAACCGACTTGCCAAAACTATAGTTTGTTAACAATAAATTTGTGGAGTGGTTGAAAAAAGAGATTTAATGACTCCAACCTAAGTGTATGTAAACTTCAGACTTCAACTGTATGTGAGAATGATACTCATTGACTACAGCTCAGTGTTCAACACCATAGTGCCCTCAAAGCTCATCACTAAGCTAAGGACCCTGGGACTAAACACCTCCCTCTGCAACTGGATCCTGGACTTCCTGACGGGCCGCCCCCAGGTGGTAAGGGTAAGTAACAACACATCCGCCACGTTGATCCTCAACACGGGGGCCCCTCAGGGGTGCGTGCTCAGTCACCTCCTGTACTCCATGTTCACTCATGACTGCTTGGCCAGGCACGACTCAAAACACCATCATTAAGTTTGCCGATGACACAACAGTGGTAGGCCTGATCACAGACAACGACAAGACAGCCTATAGGGAGGAGGTCAGAGACCTGGCCATGTGGTGCCAGGACAACAACCTCTCCCTCAACATGATCAAGACAAAGGAGATGATTGTGGACTACAGGAAAAATAATATACCGAGCACGCCCCCATTCTCATCGACGGGGCTGTAGTGGAGCAGGTTGAGAGCTTCAAGTTCCTTGGTGTCCACATCACCAACAAACTAACATGGTCCAAGCACACCAAGACAGTCGTGAAGAGGGCACGACAAAACCTATTCCCCCGAACGAGAATGAAAAGGTTTGGCATGGGTCCTCAGATCCTTAAAAGGTTCTACAGCTGCACCATCGAGAGCATCCTGACTGCTTGCATGACTGCCTGGTAATGAAACTGCTTGGCCTCCGACCGCAAGGCACTACAGAGGGTAGTGCGTACGGCCCAGTACATCACTGGGGCCAAGCTTCCTGCCCTCCAGGACCTCTATACCAGGCGGTGTCAGAGGAAGGCCCTAAAAATTGTCATATACTATAGCCACCAAAGTCATAGACTGTTCTCTCTGCTACCGCACGGCAAGTGGTACCGGAGCGCCAAGTCTAGGTCCAAGAGGCTTCTAAACAGCTTCTACCCCCAAGCCATAAGACTCCTGAACAGCTAATCAAATTCCCCCCCTCCCTTTACGCTGCTGCTACTCTCTGTTTATTATCTATGCATAGTCACTTTAATAACTCTACCTACATGTACCTATTACCTCAATTACCTCGACTAACCGGTGCCCCCGCACATTGACTCGGTACCGGTACCCCCTGTATATAGCCTTGCTATTGTTATTTCACTGCTGCTCTTTAATTATTTGTTACTTTTATATCTCTTAATTTTTTATTTAATGTTTTTGGGGGGGATTCTTTCTTAAAATTGCATTGGTGGTTAAGGGCTTGTAAGTAAGTGTTTCACTGTAAGGTCTACAGTTGTGGTCAAAAGTTTTGAGAATAACACAAATTCTAATTTTCAAAGTCTGCTGCCTCAGTTCTGATGATGTCAATTTGCATATACTCCAGAATGTCATGAAGAGTGATCAGATGAATTGCAATTAATTGCTATGTCCCTCTTTGCCATGAAACTGAACTTAATCCCCAAAACATATTTCCACTGTATTTCAGCCCTGCCACAAAAGCACCAGCTGCCATCATGTCAGTGATTCTCTTGTTAACACAGGTGAGAGTGTTATCGAGGACAAGGTTGGAGATCACTCTGTCATGCTGATTGAGTTAGAATAACAGACTGGAAGCTTTAAAAGGAGGGTGGTGCTTGAAATCATTCTTCTTCCTCTGTTAACCATGGTTACCTGCAAGGAAAAACGTGCCGTCATCATTGCTTTGCACAAAAAGGGCTTCACAGGCAAGGATATTGCTGCTAGTAAGATTGCACCTAAATCAACCATTTATCGGATCATCAAGAACTTCAAGGAGAGAGGTTCAATTGTTGTGAAGAAGGCTTCAGGGCGCCCAAGAAAGTCCAGCAAGCGCCAGGACCGTCTCCTAAAGTTGATTCAGCTGCGGGATCGGGGCACCACCAGTGCAGAGCTTGCTCAGGAATGGCAGCAGGCAGGTGTGAGTGCATCTGCACTCACAGTGAGGCGAAGACTTTTGGAGGATGGCCTGGTGTCAAGAAGGGCAGCAAAGAAGCCACTTCTCTCCAGGAAAAACATCAGGGACAGACTGATATGCTGCAAAAGGTACATGGATTGGACTGCTGAGGAATGGGGTAAAGTCATTTTCTCTGATGAATCCCCTTTCCGATTGTTTGGGGCATCCGGAAAACACCTTGTCCGGAGAAGACAAGGTGAGCGCTACCATCAGTCCTGTGTCATGTTAACAGTAAAGCATTCTGAGACCATTCATGTGTGGGGTTGCTTCTCAGCCAAGGGAGTGGGCTCACTCACAATTCTGCCTAAGAACACAGCCATGAATAAAGAACGGCCCAAATAAAGTCCCAATAGACCTATAGCAGCATCTAACAAACAACTCAATATACCTAAGTCAAGAGGGAGAGGGGGATCAAAGACAGGACGGAGGGAGAGATGGAGGAAGAGAATGATTAGATCAATTTGATTCAAATGTTTAACCGCTGTATGTGGTTATGTATAGCCTAGGCTACCATTCTATATTATTCCTTCATAATAATAATAGTAATATAAGCTACACTGAACCAATGCAGAGAAACACTGAGCAGAGTAAACAATTCGTTTAAAGGATGTGTAAACCTGCTGACTTAAGGCAATTACTGAGGCAGTCGCTAAAGGGATCGATTTTATCCTCCCTCTCGTTCTTTCCCTCCATCCCTCTCCCCGGTCGTCTTTTTACCACAGATTACTATTAGCATGCAGAAAAGAGTTGCTAGGTAGCAAGAGCGACCAACTAACTGGCCAACTCTCTCTCGCCCTCCCGCTCTCTTTCCAGGAAACAACAAATAGAACAACCCACCTCGAATGACTCGATTCTAAATGTGGGAGGTTGAGGATCGACTTCCGTTCATTATTTTGTGCTATGCTACTGCTGTGCTGCTGAACAGTAGGGTTAATAAACTAATTGACCGACGTCTGTTCAATTCACTTTCAACGTGGCACTGTCATAGGATGCCACCTTTCCAACAAGTCAGTTGGTCAAAATTCTGCCCTGCTAGAGCTGCCCCGGTCAACTGGAAGTGCTGTTATTGTGAAGTGAAAAATCTAGAAGCAACAACGGCTCAGCTGCGAAGTGGTAGGCCACACAAGCTCATAGAACGGGACCGCCAAGTGCTGAAACACGTAGCACATAAAAAAGGGGATGTTGCGGTGACCGTATTACCGCCAGACAGGCAGTCACGAGTCATATAATAATAATAATAATAATAATAATAATAATAATAATATGCCATTTAGCAGACGCTTTTATCCAAAGCGACTTACAGTCATGCGTGCATAATTTTTTTTTTTGTGTATGGGTGGTCCCGGGGATCGAACCCACTACCTTGGCGTTACAAGCGCCGTGCTCTACCAGCTGAGCTACAGAGGACCACTACAGGACCAGCTACAGAGTCATGAAGGCAATCAAATTCCACGTGACCGTTTTGTCTCGGTAATTAGGCTTCTCAAAGTTCTGATCCTGCTGATGATCATTAGTAGCCTACCGAACTTGCTAACTGCCTGGTACTCAGCACTCTATTGTCCCTTTAATCACTCTGACATCAATGCAAATGTAATAGAACATTTTATCAAACACTTCATGACAGCCCATGAGCATGTTGCGCAACATTTCTATAGGCTATGCAATTGCGCGAGAAAACAGTGATGGCCTCTATTAAAAAGAGGATCACATCAGGCTAGGCCTAATATATTTATTTCTCACCTTTCCTAATACTAAGCACATCGCTTATCTTTACAACAAGAGTATAGCCTACCTGGCTGGTATGAAAATGAACCACGGGAAAAGCATCCTCCATTAGCTTTTTAAGTGCATAGTGTATTTTGTGTGTGAATGATGCCCAGTGTAAGGCAAGAAATAATTCAAATTTTTCCCCGACTTTTTCTAATCATAGTCACGCATCATGTAGCTTAGCCCATAGGCCTATATGTTTTGATAAGGTTTGTATCACAACTAAAGTTGCCAAATAACGTCTTAAAATCAAGCACATTAATCCGCTTTACAAGGGGTGTAGAGCCTAACTGGCATACATAAGCAGCGCGTGAGTTTCAAGTTTGGGGAAGATCATTTTCACCATAAAATGCACCTTCATAATAAAAGCATTAAATGCATAAAACGCATTTATGGTCACTTTTGATAATGTTGTTTTCCCGCTAATGAAACATTTGCGCTTATAGCCTACTGCCGTGTATGCATTGCTGCGCTTATGTGAAAAAAATAGCTGAATAGTTGATCACATTTTAAGGTAAACGTTCTGATCCGTTGCGTCAGCCTCATTGCGTAAAAAACGTTTTTTGATGCTAGTGGTTGTATTAATTTGGGCTCTATCGCATCCCACAACTGTCCCAGACTATGTTTGGAATATTTATTTCTCACACAGAACAGGTCGACCTTTGTACGATGGGGGATAGTAGATTGACATAGGCTAGTGGTTTTGCTGTTCGTTAGGTCTACTCATCTTGTTGGCTGACAAAAAGTAAATGATTATAACCAAATCTTGTCTGCTAAATGAACTAGTGTAGCCCACAGCCATTTGGCATAGACAGATCAGGGCCTAACATAAGGACAACTCAGAATATGTTATTATTCCATTCTTCTGAAACAGACTTCATTTTCTTCATATCATGTTTCTTTAGACCTGTCTAAAATAATGGATTTATTGTGAAGGTGTAGGCTTTATTACATGGATTTATTAGACTTTTAAAAATGTAGATGTTCCAAAGGGTCTACATCAGTGGCTTGTAGGCTATGCGTGTAAGACAGTAGATGCTAAATGTGTTTGTTAATTAACGGTCAATTACTGTGAGACCGACAGTTATTTGCTTGACAATCACCGGCTGATGAAATTTCGTGACCGCTACAGCCCTACTACAGAGTTCCAAATTGCCTCTGGAAGCAATTTCGTTGGCAGCTCCATGAAATGGGTTTCCATGGTCGAGCAACCGCACACAAGCCTAAGATCACCATGCGCAATGCCAAGCGTCGGCTGGAGTGGTGTAAAGCTCGCCGGCATTGGAGCAGTGGAAACGCGTTCTCTGGAGTGATGAAACACGGTTCACCATCTGGAAGTCCAACGGACAAATCTGGGTTTGGCGAACGCCAGGAGAACGCTACCTGCCCCAATGCATTCTGCCAACTGTAAAGTTTAGCGGAGGAGGAATAATGGTCTGGGGTTGTTTTTCATGGTTCAGGCTAGGCCCCTTAGTTCCAGTGAAGGGAAATCTTAATGCTATAGCCTAAAATGACATTCTAGACGATTCTGTGCTTCTAACTTTGTGGCAACACTTCGGGGAAGGCCCTTTCCTGTTTCAGCATGACAAAGCCACCGAGCACAAAGCGAGGTCCATACAGAAATGGTTTGTTGAGATCAGTGTGGAAAAACTTGACTGGCCTGCACAGAGCCCTGAACTCAACCCCATCGAACAACTTTGGGATGAATTGGAACGCCGACTGCGAGCCAGGCCTAATCGCCCAACATCAGTGCCCGACCTCACTAATGCTCGTGGCTGAAAGTCCCTGCAGCAATGTTCAACATCTAGTGGAAAGCATTCTCAGAAGAGTGGAGGCTCTTATAGCAGCAAATGGGGGACCAACACCATATTATGTCATGTAGTGTATTTTTGTTCAGTGTACTTTAAAGAACGAGTAAAGTGATTTTGTCAGACAGTTCTGCTGCATACTTAGGCATAACAAAAGACAGTACAGTATGGGGAGCACAGAGATAACGTTGTCTGGATGGCTGGCTGCTAATCCCTGAGCAGAGATGAGATGACTTTAAAAATAATAAAGCAATCAAATAAAAACTAAGTAATATGCACAACTGAAATATGTTCCTATTTTTCTACTGATGTCTACCCAATGTGGACCTGACAAGATTCAATGGACTATTGAATTAATGTTCACTATTTTGGGCTTTTGAAAAACCCATTAAAAAGCTCTAAAATCATTTAAATTCACCTGGAGATTCAACCCAAATCAAATTTTACTGGTCGTGTACACAGATTTGCACATGTTATCGCAGATGTTTCCAGCTCCAACAGTGCAGTAATAACTATTTTAAAAAACTAACAATACACAATCCAGAAAAATATATAATAATATCAGAACAAGCAATGTCAGAGACCGGAATAAATACTGAACAAAAATATAAAACAACATTCAACAATGTCAAAGATTGTACTGAGTTACAGTATATAGAAGAAAATCAGTAGACTGAAAAAAATCCATTAGGCCCTAATTTATGGATTTCACATGAGTGGGCAGGGGCGCAGCCATGGGTGGGCCTGGGAGGGCATATGCCCACCCATTTGGGAGCAAGGCCCAGCCAATCAGAATACATTTTTCCCCATTAAAAAACGGCATTATTACAAACAGAAACAATCCTCAATATCATCAGCTGTCCGGGTGGCTGATCTCAGACGATACCGCAGATGAAGAAGCCGGATGTGGAGGTCCTGGGCTGGCGTGGTTACACGTGATCTGTGGTTGTGAGGCTGGTTGGACGTACTGCCAAATTCTCTAAAACGAGGTTGTAGGCGGCTTATGGTAGAGAAATGAACATGCAATTCTCTGGAAACAGCTCTGGTGGACATTCCTGCAGTCAGCATGCCAATTGCACACTCCCTCAAAACTTGAGACATCTATGGAATTGTGTTATGACAAAACTGCACATTTTAGAGCGGCCTTTTAAATGTCCCCAACACAAGCTGCACCTGTGTAATGGTCATGCTGTTAATCAGCTTCTTGATATGTTAGTCCAGTCCACTAGGGACCAGTTTTCATTGTATTACGTCAGTAATCCCGAGTGGCGCAGTGGTCTAAGGCTGTGCCACTAGAGATCCTGGTTCGAATCCAGGCTCTGTCGTAGCCGGATTGGATTTCATGTAATGGACATAAACAAAATAGTTTTAAATTGGTGAAGTGAAATGAAAAAAATTACTTGTTTCAAACAATTCTAAAAAATAAATAACAGAAAAGTGGTATGTGCACATGTATTCACCCCCTTTGCTATGAAGCCCCTAAATAAGATCTGGTGCAAACAATTACCTTCAGAAGTCACATTAGTTAAATAAAGTCCACCTGTGTGCAATCTAAGTGACACATGATCTGTCACATGAGCTCAGTATATATACACACACACCTGTTCTGAAAGGCCCCAGAGTCTGCAACACATTTTACATTTACATTTTAGTCATTTAGCAGACGCTCTTATCCAGAGCGACTTACAGTTAGCACATACATTATTTTATCGAACCCACAACCCTGGCGTTGCAAATGCCATGCTCTACCAACTGAGCTACATCCCCTGCCGGCCATTCCCTCCCCTACCCTGGACGACGCTGGGACAATTGTGCGCCACCCCATGGGTCTCCCGGTCGCGGCCGGCTACGACAGAGCCTGGATACGAACCAGGATCTCTAGTGGCACAGCTAGCACTGCGATGCAGTGGGGCACCACCAAGCAAGCGGCACCATGAAGACCAAGGAGCTCTCCAAACAAGTCAGGGACAAAGTTGTGGAGAAGTACAGATCAGGGTTGGGTTATAAAAAAATATCAGAAACTTTGAACATCTCACGGAGCACCATTAAATCCATTATTTAAAAAATTGAAAGAATATGGCACCACAACAAACCTGCCAAGAGAGGGCCGCCCACCAGGCAAGGAGGGCATTAATCAGAAAGGCAACAAAGAGATAACCCTGAAGGAGCTGCAAAGCTCCACAGTGGAGAGTGGAGTATCTGTCCATAGGACCACTTTAAGCCGAACACCACAGAGCTGGCCTTTACGGAAGAGTGGCCAGAAAAAAACCATTGCTTAAAGAAAAAAATAAGCAAACACGTTTGGTGTTCGCCAAAAGGCATGTGGGAGACTCCCCGGTACTCCCAGGTACTCTGGTCAGATGAGACTAAAATTGAGCTTTTTGGCCATCAAGGAAAATGCTGTGTCTTGCGCAAACCCAACACCTCTCATCACCCCGAGAACACCATCCCCACATTGAAGCATGGTGGTGGCAGCATCATGCTGTGGGGATGTTTTTCCATCGGCAGGTACTGGGAAACTGGTCAGAATTGAAGGAATGATGGATGGCGCTAAATACAGGGAAATTCTTGAGGGAAACCGATCTTCCAGAGATTTGAGACTGGGGTTCACCTTCCAGTAGGACAATGACCATAAGCATACTGCTAGAGCAACACTCAAGTGGTTTAAGGGGAAACATTTAAATGTCTTGGAATGGCCTAGTCAAAGCCCAGACCTCAATCCAATTGAGAATCTGTGGTATGACTTAAAGATTGCTGTAAACCAGCGGAACCCATCCAACTTGAAGGAGTTTTGCCTTGAAGAATGGGCAAAAATCCCAGTGGCTAGATGTGCCAAGCTTATAGAGACATACCACAAGAGACTAGCAGCTGTAAATGCTGAAAAAGGTGGCTCTACAAAGTATTGACTTTTGGGGGGGGGTAGTTATGCACGCTCAAGTTCTGTTTTTATGTCTTATTGCATCTTCAAAGTGGTAGGCATGTTGTGTAAATCAAATGATTAAAAAAAACAAAAAAAACAATTTTAATTCCAGGTTGTAAGGCAACAAAATAGGACAAATGGCAAGGGGGGGTGAATACGTTCCCAAGCTACTGTATGTTAGAATATTACTTGAATTATAAATATTGTTTCTTTTGAAATCAAAATATGAGTTTTAGCATGCTAGCAAACAGACCACATGCTGCATCAGTACAGTAGCTGCATAGTATGGTTCATTGCAATGACAAAGCATGATAAGCAGGTATAGTTTACATTTTTGTATGCAGTTTATATTTTATACTGTTAAATAGACAATAAATGTGTATGTTTATCTTTATTAATTTTTTTTATTCACATTTTTACCTGGCGGGCTTAAAGGGGACGCTAGCAAAAATATCACACTGTCTGGGGTGGATGTAAATTAGTATAGCTAATTACTTATCTGCATGATAAATGTATACTTTTCATGTTATGTTAGTGCACCATATATAGATTTATTTCATATAGTAGTTTTTTTATTGCCATGCGCGTAGAATAAAATATTCTGTATTTTAACCATAAATTCACTGATGTTCCCTTTAAGCCCACCTGCTCCCATTAAGCACACTTGACTGTGTTTAAATGGGGATTTTCTTCTTTTTGACCTTTGAACCATTTTCCTCCCTAATTTTGACCTCACCTGATAAATCAGCTCCATAATTCAGATAATTAATACCCATAAGACAAGATCTGAAAAGAGGACTTCCCATCCAAACTGAAGGTGGTGTTGGAGATAGGTCTAAAGGATGAGAATCTGAAGAGTGGGTTTAAAAGCACTGGCATTTATCCTTACTGTCCAAACAGGGTGATCACAGAAGACTACACACCGTTCACCATGGAAGATGGCAAATCACAACCACAGCCTCTGGCAAAAGCTATGACAAGCAACGATACTCCTCTGGGACCCCATGTGATCTTTCTGTCTCCACCTGCACAACCTCGCCCAGCCAGGAAAACAGCACTAAACTTTCCAGTGGGACCCCGTGCCACCTCTATATCTCCAACTGCACAACCACGCACATGCGCAACATCTGTGGGCGAAGAATCCATGTCCCAGATTATCCACAGTGTAGAAACTCTTGCTTGGTCCAACATTCTCAACATCACCAATAGGAGGTTGCAATGCCTGCAAATGATGAAATGTCACAACCCCAGCCATCAACGTCTGCATAGTCTGCAACTTCAAGCCCTTCACCCTCATCAGCCATTGGCATCAAAGATGTCTTCCTGCAACGCATCATTCCAACCAAGAAGAGCAATCCTGCCAAAAGACAGATAATCAACACTCTAAAATATGGAGAGTCTCTAACATCTGAACAAGCCTTGTTGCGGCTAGGGGAAAGTGAAAAAAAGAAGGCAGCAAAAAATAAACAACCAAAGGATGGCAAGACGGTATGGTATAGGGCGGCAGGTAGCTTAGTGGTTAAGAGCGTTGTGACAGTAACTGAAAGGTCGCTGGTTCTAATCCCCTGTAAGTCGCTCTGGATAAGAGCGTCTGCTAAATGACTAAAATGTCAAATGTAAGACCAAGAAGACTCCTCTGGAGAAGGCAAATGCATCGGAGGCAGTGGGCAATGAGGCAGTGAGAATGCAGAAACCTGTACCACAACCTTCACAGTGGAGAGAGACGTGTACTACGCTGTCATGTTCAGCGGCATATTACATCGCACCATCACTTAACGAGTCAGCACCACCAGAGGGTGAACGGTATGTGATGAAGTTCCTAGACAGAGGGCCAAACAGCACATTCTTCCTCCCAAAGACAACCACAATGTGGGCAAAAGATTGAAACAAACAAAATACATCTTAGACCACCCTATAACCCGTTTTGTTACACTACTAAGATAACTAAAACGATAAAATCACATCAAAGAGCATAGGCCTGCGTTTAGCCTAGGAGAAAATAGAAATTACAGAAATGTTTGTTTATTTTGCTTAAGTTCTAGGCTAATGATGCATGAGCTTCAAGATGTTTTGACTGATGTCTACTCACAATGAATTGTATGTTTTAATGCTACTCCACAATGAACTGAATGGTTTTAAAATGTGTTTTTACAATGTTTTCAAACTACTAGCCTAAATGTGATTAACATTTGAAAATCAATTAAAGTTATTGTTTAAATGTAAATCCTGAAATTGACTCATTTACTATCCTTAGAACATTAGTATTGAACCTGCAAACTGATTTTATTTTAGTCAGTCGGTCTTCAGAAATCTTCATAAAAACATCTGCACTTTCAACCAGTTGGCTGGACCAGAAATGTTGGCCAATTTCAAATGCCAACAGCACACCACAGGTTAGAGATACAGACTAAATGACAACACATATTGAAAGATGAAGTATTGAAGAGTAATTTCCACTATAGCTTTGATTTCGTTCATAAATAGTTTTTTGGCTACATTCCAAAGAAGACATGTTGTAAGTTTGGCTTTTTCTGCGTTGACAACACAGCAAAAAGGCTGGTCACGCCCATTTCAAATGCCATTTACAGGCCATAGGATAGGAGTGGAGACTAAAGACAAATTAAATAATAAAAACATTAGAAATTGGTATAAATGAATTGACACTTCAAATGAGATTAGACTTTCATTTTAACTAAAAAAGTTTTCACTTAAATTGGGGCAGTATATATAAAAAAAATGTATGAAAAGAGGATTTGGTGGTTTTCCCTATTGCTGATTCTTCAATAAGGTTAGGGTTCTTGCGGGTTCAAGGATTATGTGACGTTCAGAATGAGACTGATAAGAGGTAATTATTTAATAAGTGACTTATCGATATATAACATATATCTTCTAAGAGTTTAATTCGGGAGATGGTAACTCGTTAAACAACTTCTTCCGTGGTGCCCCAAATTCCTAATGAGTTAATTGTTACATGATTAATTTAAATCGAGTGACAATTAAACATAGATGGGTGATTGGATAAATAACAGTCATACATTAAAGTAAGTCACGTCAATAGTAGAAAGAGGCGAGAGCAAGCATTATGGGGTAAAGGAGAAGCCCGGTTTTCATTCACCTGAAAGAGCGAAAGAGACAGAAAGAGAAACGAGAGTGAGAGATTGGTGTGAGGGAGGAGAGAACAGGAGAGGGAGCCGTGAGGACACTACGCTATAAATAGCAGCAGATTTTTTTTCATTGAAGAGGGCTTTGCTGCTGCGCTCTCCCTCTTTCTCTGGGAGAATCTCAATTACATATTCCTTGCGTTGTCTCTCCTCGCCTCCTTCTCAAAACCTCTTTCCTCGCCTCTTTCTCAAAACCTCTCTCTCTCCTCGCCTCCTTCTCAAAACCTCTCCCTGCCTCCCTCTCTGTTCCAGCTAGCACATTGTGTTACTCTAATGGTTAGCTAGATGTTCCCCCCAATGTTTTGTAACAATCATCTATTTAGCTACAGTACACATCTCCATGGATACCAGGCTCCTTATGACGAATTCTGTCCGTGTGTCCCCCTCTCCTTTCCTCTCCTCTGCATAGATACACAAACCAACTAAGCCACCCACGGGGTGACCTCACCTCCACTCGCTCTCCCTTCCTCCCCCCTTCTCTCACTCCCCGTCTACCTCTCTCCTGGCTCCGTCTCTGTTTTCCTTCCCTCCGTCTACGTCCTCCCTTCCCTCCTCTCTGCTCTATGACAGGTTCCAAAGTTACGGCCCCTTCCTGTCAACTCTCCACCCCTGCCCCCCCTTCCTCCCTCCCATCTCCCCTTTCCCCTCCCTTTCGCCCACAGGACAACACAGTAGCAGGGAACTCCTCATTACCTCAGCACTGGCTTCACCAAAGTGTGTGTGTGTGTGTGTGTGTGTGTGTGTGTGTTCACACTAGCCAACCCACCCACACACACACACCCTGACACAATTGCACAATCTAGAAAGCCATACAGATGCAGCATAGCTTACATGCACCACTAATAAAACAGAACAGTCCATAGACATAGTTACATAGTCAGTGATTCATTGCAGTCTCTTAACATCACAATTACAACCACCGCTTCCAAACCACAGCCTAGCAACATCTAAAAACCAATGCAGGTGAACAGAGATTAACATCGTACATCCCCATTTTTACAGAAGAGAAATTAGATCGATTATAAAACCTTAGTTATGGGGGGGATATTATTTTAGACAATATATCGTATCGTTTTGACAATTTCTCAATAATATTTTTGCGCTAGTTGGCTGTACCTGCAGCAAAAGTCCAGTATTTTTCCTACATAGCTTGTTCTCTATCTTCTTTTTAAATAGGGAGCCAATTTGTTTTCAGCACTTTTATTTCCCTGACTGATCAAAACTCATTTTCTAATGTTCTCGTCTCTCTGCAGCGGACACATGGTGACTAATATGTTTGGAACATCGAATAGCAATAAAATCACAGAATCGAAATACATATTGGTACCTAAGTATCGTGATAATATCGTATTGTGAGGTGCCTGGCAATTCCCAACCCTATAAAACTGTACTTTATAGAAGCTATTCTAAGCTCCAGATAGATGATGTCAGCTACTGTAGAGCCAGACAGTACGAGCAGAGAGCTAAATCATACCTTAGCGACATTACAAAAGACAGGACACGAACAAAGACAGATAAGAGGCAATTATGAGCTAAGGCAGTCCACCGAATAATAGTTCAGTTTAACTTGGACACCTCCTGTGTTACCAGTAAATGCATGTGAATAATACAAACAGTGGAGCACATGCAAACACACATAGCTTGCTTACTGTGTTTAGAGTTGTGCAGCTCCCGGATGAATGACCAGGTGTTTGAGAGATCAAAAAAGGTAAAAGCTCTATTCTTTTCTAAATGTAGCTGTGGAACAACAGTCTAGAACAACACGTCGCTACGCTAGCAGACAGCTGACATTACTTTCGTCTCACTAAACATCGACTGAAGGCGAGGAGATTCCATCCATCCCCCACGGTCATCTAGCTACCGCTAGCCTAAAGCTTATTTTAGGGTCGGGGAGCACTCACGATCTGTCTGTCTGTCTGTCCTCTCCGTCTGTCCTAGCTAGCTGTACATGTCGGAGCTATTCTATTCTACCTCGCGTCAAGGGTTTGGTAAACGAGGAAGGAAGGACACCTCTTGACTGCCCCCTTCTTTTTCTGAATGAAGTGTACAAGCACAACAGAGACAGTGAGCGAACGAGCGAGCGAGCACTCTCCTTCTCTCACTACATCGTGTGCAACACCGCTCTGCCTTACTCATCTCCTTCACCAACCCTCCCTTTCTCTCGCACTCCCTCTCGCTTTCTCTCTCAGTAACAATAGAATTTTGCTGACAAGCAGCCCAGGGCTAGTGAGGAAAGCCAGCTGTTTAAAGGACTATGTCACTGGGGGAATAGCAAGACACACTTTAATTATGGAAAGAAAACTGACAATTAAATGTTCATTCCTCCATTCGCCCACTCAAGGTTTGCATTGCATCCTTCCTTGCTGTATAGGAAGCCACATATAACCTAGATCCACAAGCGCAAGCCATGTGACCATCTCTAACCATCATGTCCTCAATTACAACCAACTAGGCTAGATTCTCTGTCACACTAGTCTCATTCAGTGGCCCTTGGGTTTGGATGAAAACAAACAAACTGGTGGTGGTAGGAGAAATGCACTGCAGGGGTATGGATGGGCGTAAAGAAAGAAAGATCGATCGCAAGAAAGAAAGATACCTCATTAGTGGGGGGGAAAGATAATTCCCTAGACAGGATGAATGGATTTGAATGTTCTTCCTTAGTTCTCCCTGCCTGTAACAAGCCCTCGCTACAGCACTGCATGTTTAAAGGCAGTCAAAAGTTCAACAGCATCAGAGAGAGAGAAAGAAAGAAAGAGAGAGGCTGGATTACAAGGTCAGGACTTGGAAAGGGTCCCATTGAAAAGGGTCAGAAGAACAGCAGGGTTAGATTAGCTTAACATCACCTCATGTGGCCTGTTAAGTTTGTTTACCTTTCACGTGGCAAAGTCACTAAGAGGCAAATAGCCTAAGGTACAAGCAGATTCAGCACCAATGACAGCGATTGGAAATCCAACGATTTGACAGATCCAACAAATGAAAGTGGAAAATGCAATTTATTTTTCGCAAAATTATAAATGAAAAACAATAAGCAATCTATTGTAATAACTTGATGTTCCTAAACAGACTTCTACCAACATTCACTGACACCTTTCATTCAATGGGCATTGCACATAGGCCTAATGAGTACAAATGTTCCACAGAAGCTGCATGGATAGAAATGTCCAATATTTTTAAAAAAAGGCAATGTCTTAACCTATGCTAATTTAATAAAACTCATGCTAATTTTAATAAAACATTGGTTATAGGCTACTGAGCGCTAGAGCTGGCAAAAATCGATGCCATAACCAATTGCGTTACCGCTAAGACCAGCTTTAGGTGAGTCTTAAATATAACCAGTAGTGCTGAGTGATTAACCAAAATGTTGGTTATTTTTGTTTTTAAACAACTGACTGATGTCAGTTCAATTATTTTAATTCCATTTCGTTTTCTGTGAGCTCAATGCACAGTTTCTCTAGAGATAAATCAGATCAAGCCCAAACTGTGCGATGCAGTAGGGCATCGTAGTTTCCAACTGGCTAATATTCTACATAGTTTAGCGCCGAAAACGTGGTAATTAACTACATAATCCATTGCGTGCCTTCCTGTCCGGTCTGTGTTTCTTTTAAGCCTGCTACATTAGGTTAGTGTGGGGAAGACATTGAGAGAGAGAGAGAGAGAGAGAGAGGGCGAGAAAAAAACAGAAGAATGCGCGATTGAGAGGCATAGAGCAGTTGCTTTGCGACGTACACTAAATAAAAAATCTAATCAAATTGTATTTGTCACATGCGCCAAATACAACAGGTGTAGACCTCACAGTGAAATGCTTACTTACAAGCCCTTAACCAACAATGCAGTTTTAAGAAAGAATACCTACAAAAAATAAGAAATAAGAGTAACAAATCATTAAAGAGCAGCAGTGAAATAACAATAGCAAGGCTATATACAGGGGGTACCGGTACCGAGTCAATGTGCGGGGGCACCGGTTAGTCAAGGTAATTGAGGTAATATGTACATGTAGGTAGAGCTATTAAAGTGACTATGCATAGATAATAAACAGAGAGTAGCAGCAGCGTGAAAGACGGGGGGGGTAGAAGCTGTTTAGAAGCCTCCTGGACCTAGAGTTGGCGCTCCGGTACCACTTGCCGTGCGGTAGCAGAGAGAACAGTCTATGACTAGGGTGGCTGGAGTCTTTGACAATTTTTAGGTCCTTCCTCTGACACCGCCTGGTATAGAGGTCCTGGATGGCAGGAAGCTTGGCCCCAGTGATGTACTGGGCCGTACGCACTACCCTCTGTAGTGCCTTGCGGTCGGAGGCCAAGCAGTTGCATTACCAGGCAGTGATGCAACCAGTCAGGATGCTCTCGATGGTGCAGCTGTAGAACCTTTTGAGGACCCATGCCAAATCTTTTCATTCTCTTTCGGGGGAATAGGTTTTGTCGTGCCCTCTTCACGACCGTCTTGGTGTGCTTGGACCATGTTAGTTTGTTGGTGGACGCCAAGGAACTTGAAGCCCTCAACCTGCTGCACTACAGCCCTGTTGATGAGAATGGGGGTGTGCTTGGTCCACTTCTTTTTCCTGTAGTCCACAATCATCTCCTTTGTCTTGATCACGTTTAGGGAGAGGTTGTTGTCCTGGCACCACACGGCCAGGTCTCTGACCTCCTCCCTACAGGCTGTCTCGTCATTGTCGGTGATCAGGCCTACCACTGTTGTGTCATCGGCAAACTTAAATGATGGTGTTGGAGTCGTACCTGGTCAAGCAGTCATGAGTGAACAGGGAGTACAGGAGGGGCTTGAGCACGCACCCCTGAGGGGCCCCCGTGTTGAGGATCAGTGTGGCAGATGTGTTGTTACCTACCCTTACCTAATTCTAAATAAATCACAGACTGTGCCACCAGCAAAGCACCCCCACACCATAACACCTCCTCCTCCATGTTTTACGGTGGGAAATACACATGCGGAGATCACTACCAGTCAAATTTTGGGACACAGCTACTCATTCCAGGGTTTTTCCTTTATTTTTACATTGTAGAATAATAGTGAAGACAACAAAACAATGAAATAACACATATGGAATCATGTAGTAACTAAAAAGTGTTAAACAAATCAAAATATATTTTATATTTGAGATTCCTCAAATAGCTACCCTTTGCCTTGATGACAGCTTTTCACACTATTGGCTGCTTTTCCTTCACTCTGCGGTTCCTTCACTCATCCCAAACTACTTTCACCATTATGTTCCTATTGGGAAAAACACTGAAACACAACCAAAAGTAACTGCAAATGCATCACAAGCTTGAAGTAGTCATTGCGTGCTAGGAATATGCGACCAAATACTAAACATTTAACTACTTCGATAGAATAACTGAATTTGTCCAAATACTTAAAATATACATACTTAAAGTGCTTCCATTTCTAAATGGTAAAACAGATATGTATGAAAATACTGTGATGGAAAATGTTATGTTTGTGCTTTTCTAATAACCAATTTCTGTGTTCATGCAAGTGACTGATTGAACGTGCATAGGAGGAATCCTCACTATCAGTATCTGCAATTTGGCAGCAAACCCAGAACCTTGTTTTGAGAAAGGAAAGGGATCTCTCAGTTTCAAGGTCTCAGCTTGGAGAGAAGAAGCCTTGTGAGGTATTGGTCGGTCACATGCATGAACCAAACTTTAACGATGAATTAATTATGAATGATGAATAAGTTAAATCATGCAAATATAACTTGTCTGTGTAATCAGTATATAAGTAAACTAACGGGACTGCCCAGGGGGAGCTCACTTCTGACCAGTAATTTATGCATCTAAGTTAGACTGTGACCTCTCCAGCTTGCGGTTAATAAACAATGATTCATTTAAGATTAACATTGAGTGTCCCTGTGTAGAATTTCCACAACAATACCCTAAAATAAAGTGGCATTCTGTACTGTCGCCTCATATGAAACATTTGATCTCAAATCCAAAATGCTGGAGTAGAGGCAAATGTAAAAAATTTTGCTTTACTATCCAAATAAATAAGGAGGTGAGTGTACTCTGCAGTTCTATCGTGCGTGCAATGATGTCCGACCACCCCAAAAAAATATTATTTGAAGTAATGTCTTTGTTGTAATATCGTAAACAGACGTGGGAGTTTCACCGCAACAGATTCCAACTTTAAAGTGCAATTCCACCACTTTTCAATCTCATACTCATCTCCGGTACCAAACCAGTGTCTACATATGTAAAAACAGCGTGTTCCTATGATCTGTGGTTAAAAAGATAAGGTTCTAAAAAAAAACTTCTGACATCACATGGTAGGATTAAAAATAAAAATAAAGTGATTTTTAAAACCTGCAACGAGTTTCTAACCAGAGGGAGGGTATTTTATTGCTCCTCACGTCACCACGAATCTCAGTTTGAAAATCACTGTTTTTAAAATGTTTTAACTTTTGATGTCATCGGGTAGACCTTTTTAACGTTGTATTTTAATGTGGAAATGCGCAGTTTTCACATATGTAGACACTGGTATTGTGCTGGAGATAATGAAAATTTTATTCAAAAGTGGTGGAAAACATAAATAAAAGTCAAATATTCAACAAAAAAAGTCAACAAATATTATTCATTCCTGAATTGAAATGGCATTGACCCCAACACTGCAGAACAGAACACGGTCTATCTCAGGTTGACCTGTCATTTGACCAGGATAAGGACACGTTACTAATGCCACCTAATGCCTCCAGGCCAACCAGCAGCTTGGCTTGCTGTGTGAAGCATCCTCTTCCTCCCATGGCATTTAGGCTACTACTAATACATAGGTCTACCTGCGTCTGAAATGGCACCCTATTCCCTATATACTGCACTACTTTTGACCAGGACCTATAGGGCTCTAGTAAAAAGTAGTGTACTATTTAGGCAATAGGGAGCCTTTCAGAGACACATGGGGATGAAGTTTGAAGGAATAACAGCAGCATCCAATGACGTCACCCATGCTGGCTGGTTATTGAATAACAGGGATCGTTCGATGTATAGCTTTAATGGAGGGGTTCAAAGGCACTTAAATATTTTGTCTTTCCCATTCACCCTCAATGGCACACATACACAATCCATGTCTCAATTGTCTCAAGGCTTAAAAATCCTTCTTTAACCTGTCTCCTCTCCTTTATCTACAATTTTGAAAATTCCAAAGAACAGGCATATTAAACGAAGTCTAACGTCTGTATATCGAAAAGACAGATTTTGGTTTGTAACGTGAAGAAAATGTATTTAAACTTGCCAAATTAAGCCCAGTTTCAAATGACTGTTCCAGACGGGATATGCCCTCACTTCACACTGGCAACTTTTCATTTGGAAAAATATTCTGTTCTATGTTATTCTGTTAGATTCCATGTTTTTTTTAAACTATAAAATAGGTGTCTTGACTGTGATACCGGCCTGGGAAATAAGAGCGTCTCATCTGCCAAATTAACAAAACAAGGCTATGCCATTGCAGCCATAGGCTTCTACAAGCAAGCATCACTGGGAAAGTTGATAGCTAGTCAGGCTTCTCTGCCAAAAAAAAAATGCATTTACTACTTTAAAATGCCTTTCCTTTGAAATAGAGACGTCCGTCATATGCCCAGTTTTCTTTAATGGGTCACATACAGTGCATTCGTAAAGCATTCAGACTCGTTCACTTTTCCACATTTTGTTACGTTAGAGCCTTAATCTAAAATTGATTAAATTCTTTTTTTTTTCATCATCAATAACCCATAATGACAAAGTGAACAGGGTTTTAGAAATGCTTGCAAATGTATTAAATAAAAACAGAAATACCTTATTTACATAAACATTCAGACCCTTTGCTATGAGACTCGAAATTGAGCTCAGGTGTATCCTGTTTCCATTGATCATCCTTGAGATGTATCTACAACTTGATTAGAGTCCACCTGTGGTAAATTCAACTGATTGGACATGATTTGGAAAGGCACACACCTGTCTATATAAGGTCCCACAGTTGACAGTGCACGTCAGGGCTAAAACCAGTCCATGAGGTTGAAGGAATTGTCCGTAGAGCTTTGAGACAGGATTGTGTCAAACCACATATCTGGGGAGGGTACCAAAACATTTCTGCAGCATTGAAGGTCCAAGAACACAGTGGCCTCCATCAATCTTAAATAGAAGAAGTTTGGAACAACTAGGGCTGTTGCGGTGACCGTATTAAAGCTACACCGGTGGTCACAAGTCATGAAGGCAGTCAAATTCCACGTGACCGTTTAGTCACGGTAATTAGGCTTCTCCAAGCTCTGATGCTGCTGATGGTCATTAGTAGCCTACCAAACTAGCTAACTGCCTGGTACTCAGCACTCTATTGTCCCTCTAATCACTCTGACATCAATGCAAATGTTTCGAAAATCAAATCAAACACTTAATGAGAGGCCATGAGCTCATGTTGCGCAACATTTCTATAGTCTATGCAATTACGCGAGAACAGGGTGATGGCCTCTACTAAAAAGAGGAGGATCCCATCAGCTTCCTATAGACTAGGCCTACTATATTTTTCTCAACTTTTCTAATATTAAGCATATTATTTATCTTTACAACAGGAGTATAGCCTACCTGGCGGGCATGAAAATGAACCACAGGAAAAGCGTCCTCCATTCGCTATTTAAGTGCATAGATTACATGTATTTTTTCCCGCTGCCCCTGTTTCGATACAGGTGCATATGATAATGGTCCAGTCCAAATCAAAACAAATTTCACAGATATATTATTTAGTATATGTAAAGACAAGATTAAGTCAAGAATAGTCTGAAACGTTACAATATTAGCTTATCACTTGAATTATATATTATCACTTGTGAATGATGCCCAGCATAAGAAACTGCCTTTTTTCAGCTTTACAAGGGGTTTAGAGCCTAACTGGTATACATAAGCAGCGCGTGAGTTTCAAGTTTGGGGAAGATGGTAGAGCACGGCGCTTGTAACGCTAAGGTAGTGGGTTCGATCCCCGGGACCACCCATACACAAAAATGTATGCACGCATGACTAAGTCGCTTTGGATAAAAGCGTCTGCTAAATGGCATATTATATTATTATTATTTATCTTGCGTGGAGCCCCAGATCGAGAGAGATTATCAGTGGTCTTGTATGTCTTCCATTTCCTAATAATTGCTCCCACAGTTGATTTCTTCAAACCAAGCTGCTTACCTATTGCAGATTCAGTCTTCCCAGCCTGGTGCAGGTCTACAATTTTGTTTCTGGTGTCCTTTGACAGCTCTTTGGTCTTGGCCATAGTGGAGTTTGGAGTGTGACTGTTTGAGGTTGTGGACAGGTGTCTTTTATACAGATAACAAGTTCAAACAGGTGCCATTAATACAGGTAACGAGTGGAGGACAGAGGAGCCTCTTAAAGAAGAAGTTACAGGTCTGTGAGAGCCAGAAATCTTGCTTGTTCGTAGGTGACCAAATACTTATTTTCCACCATAATTTGCAAATAAATTCATTACAAATCCTACAATGTGATTTTCTGGAAAAATTCTCAATTTGTCTGTCATAGTTAACGTGTATCTATGATGAAAATTACAGGCCTCTCTCATCTTTTTAAGTGGGAGAACTTGCACAATTGGTGGCTGACTAAATACTTTTTTCCCCCACTGTAAGTCATCTCTCTCCGCTCTCTCTCGCTCTCCATGCCGCTTTCCACACAGACCTAGAACCCGTCACTCAAGGAGCGAATTTGTTGTTGCTCGACCATGAGACACTTGCGTTCAGTCTGCATGGTCAATGCAGCACATGCAACAATGATGACTACGATGCTGTTTCCACTTTGCTTTTTATTATTCTTTTTTTAGGAGGTAGATCAGCTTTAATATTGCAGACAGATTGTAACTTCAATCAATGTAATTGTCCCCCATATGTTTTTTTTTTCTCTCATACACATTTATATATACAGTGGGGAGAACAAGTATTTGATACACTGCCGATTTTGCAGGTTTTCCTACTTACAAAGCATGTAGAGGTCTGTAATTTTTATCATAGGTACACTTCAACTGTGAGAGATGGAATCTAAAACAAAGATCCAGAAAATCACATTGTATGATTTTTAAGTAATTAATTTGCATTTTATTGCATGATATAAGTATTTGATCACCTACCAACCAGTAAGAATTCCGGCTCTCACAGACCTGTTAGTTTTTCTTTAAGAAGCCCTCCTGTTCTTCACTCATTACCTGTATTAACTGCACCTGTTTGAACTCGTTACCTGTATAATAGACACCTGTCCACACACTCAATCAAACAGACTCCAACCTCTCCACAGTGGCCAAGACCAGAGAGCTGTGTAAGGACATCAGGGATAAAATTGTAGACCTGCACAAGGCTGGGATGGGCTACAGGACAATAGGCAAGCAGCTTGGTGAGAAGGCAACAACTGTTGGCGCAATTATTAGAAAATGGAAGAAGTTCAAGATGACGGTCAATCACCCTCGGTCTGGGGCTCCATGCAAGATCTCACCTCGTGGGGCATCAATGATCATGAGGAAGGTGAGGGTTCAGCCCAGAACTACACGGCAGGACCTGGTCAATGACCTGAAGAGAGCTGGGACCACAGTCTCAAAGAAAACCATTAGTAACACACTACGCCGTCATGGATTAAAATCCTGCAGCGCACGCAAGGTCCCCCTGCTCAAGCCAGCGCATGTCCAGGCCCATCTGAAGTTTGCCAATGACCATCTGGATGATCCAGAGGAGGAATGGGAGAAGGTCATGTGGTCTGATGAGACAAAAATAGAGCTTTTTGGTCTAAACTCCACTCGCCGTGTTTGGAGGAAGAAGAAGGATGAGTACAACCCCAAGAACACCATCCCAACTGTGAAGCATGGAGGTGGAAACATCATTCTTTGGGGATGCTTTTCTGCAAAGGGGACAGGACGACTGCACCGTATTGAGGGGAGGATGTATGGGGCCATGTATTGCGAGATCTTGGCCAACAGCCTCCTTCCCTCAGTAAGAGCATTGAAGATGGGTCGTGGCTGGGTCTTCCAGCATGACAACGACCCGAAACACACAGCCAGGAGTGGCTCCGTAAGAAGCATCTCAAGGTCCTGGAGTGGCCTAGCCTGAACCCAGACCTGAACCCAATAGAACATCTTTGGAGGGAGCTGAAAGTCTGTATTGCCCAGCGACAGCCCCGAAACCTGAAGGATCTAGAGAAGGTCTCTATGGAGGAGTGGGCCAAAATCCCTGCTGCAGTGTGTGCAAACCTGGTCAAGACCTACAGGAAACATATGATCTCTGTAATTGCAAACAAAGGTTTCTGTACCAAATATTAAGTTCTGCTTTTCTGATGTATCAAATACTTATGTCATGCAAGAAAATGCAAATTAATTACTTAAAAATCATACAATGTGATTTTCTGGATTTTTGTTTTAGATTCCGTCTCTCACAGTTGAAGTGTACCTATGATAAAAATTACAGACATCTACATGCTTTGTAAGTAGGAAAACCTGCAAAATCGGCAGTGTATCAAATACTTGTTCTCCCCACTGTATATATATATATCACACAAACTTTTTTTAAATATATTTCCCTTTATTACTTTCCAACCCCACCACTCCTTCCCTAATTGGAGTAAACTAGTGAACAACAATGCTTAGGCCTCTACTTCCAGCATATACATACTATATACATTTTATGGACACAGACAATTTTACAATAATTATATTTTGTTTGTTTTCACTCCTGAACTTCCTCTACCCTCAACCTCTCAGATCATTTTCATGATGTCCATATGGTTTACTTCTATATGCCATATCTTTCTAACTGTGCTCTTTCACAAAAGCTCTCAACCTATTACCTATATACTTATTATGGACACAGCATGCCCTACATTAGATATCTTGTTGTTATTAGTTGTCGTTAGTTGTTATTAGTCCCATCCTTCAACTCCATTCAACACCACCAATCTATCTCTTAACACCATCCATATTGGATTTCTATTTGCCATATATTTTTCAACTGTACTGTGATGTTTTACAAAAGTTATGAACCCTTCTATTCTCATTGTAAATTGAAAATAAACATATTTGCTAAAAGTATTATTATATTATTGATCGATTGAATATGACTTTTCAGATCACCCAGTAGTGCTATCTGCAGGGTTAGCTCCAGGTAAATATTGCAATTTTTTAGCCATTCCTGGACCTGTGTCCAAAAACAAGCTACAAATGGAAAGTACCAAAATAAATTATCTAATGATTCTGTCTCTTCGCAGCAAAATCCAAAATATGAAACTGGTATACTTTTTTATTTATCACAATTTTCTTTAACCAATTATGTTCTTTAATGCAGGGCCAACAGACAAGTTCCTTTTTCCCCCTTCCTCTTCCATTTTTTCGGTAATGCTGCAATTATTTGGTTGTAATTTTGGGTAGAGCAGACATTTCCATATGCTTTTGTTAGCTGCATGTGCGACATAACTCCACCAGTCCTACCTATGATATCATTTACGAAGATTGTACTTTTTTTTTTTTTTTATCAATTAGTATTTTGGAGTTTAACCACAATATTTGTTGCATTATTTGTTCTGTCGTTTCTGGAGGATTAAATTGAAATTGCAACCAACTTTGTATGGCTTGTTTTAGAAATAGTGATATTTGGGAGATTATTTTATTTTCAAATAACTGAAAGTGAGAGGTTGTAATCTGAATAAAGGGAAAAAGGCCATTCTTGAACATTGGGTGAGACAATCTTACTAATTTGCTAGAGAACCAGTTCGGATTTAAGTATAACTTTTGCATGACTGAAGCTTTTAGTGATAGGTCTAATGCTTTAATATTTAATAATTTCTGTCCTCCGAATTCATATTCATTATATAAATAGGCCCGTTTAATTTTGTCTGGCTTGCCGTTCCAAATAAAATGGAATATTATTTTCTCATATAATTTTTAAAAACTGTTCGCTAGGCGTAGGCAAGACCATAAACAAATAGGTAAACTGGGATAATACTAAAGAGTTCATCAGGGTGATTTTTCCACAAATAGACAGGTATTTTCCTTTCCATGGTAGCAAGATCTTATCTATTTTTTCTAACTTTCTATTACATTTTATTGGAGAGAGATCATTTATTTCATTTGGGATATGTATTCCGAGTATATCCACATCACCATCAGACCATTTTATTGGTAAACTACATGGTAATGTAAATATTGTATTTTTTTGTGATCCAATACGTAATATAGTACATTTATCATAATTTGGTTGTAATCCAGAGAGGTTAGAACATGTATCTAGATCCACTATGGGGCTGTGGAAGGATTCTAGTTGTGGATTTAAAAGAAAACATGAATCATCAGCGTACAATGACACGTTTGTTTTTAAGCCCTGAATTTCTAATCCCTTGATATTATTGTTGGATCTGATTTTAATAGCTAACATTTCGATGGGCATAATAAATAGATATGCCGATAGTGGACAACCTTGTTTCACTCCTCTTGACAGTTTAAAACTTTAGTAGAAATAGCCATTATTTACTATTTTACACCTAGGGTTACTATACATGATTTTAACCCATTTTATAAGATATTCCACTTTGCTTCTTAATATAAATCCACAGGAGTCTATAATTACACAATTATACTGAACAAAAATATAAAACGCAACATGTAAAAACTGTTAGTCCCATGTTTCATGAGTTGAAATGTTCCATACGCACATAAAGTTTATTTCTCTCAAATTGTGTGGACAAATTTGTTTACATCCCTGTTAGTGAGCATTTCTCCTTTGAAAAGATAATCCATCCACTTGACAAGTGTGGCATATCAAGAAGCTGATTAAACAGCCTGCCGCTACACAGGTGCACCTTGTGCTGGGAACAATAAAAGGCCACTTTAAAAAATGTGTAGTTGTGTCACATTTCTGTCTGTAATAACGCCCTTTTGTGGGGCAAAACTCATTCTGATTGGCTGGGCCTAGCTCCCCAGTGGGTGGGCCTGGCTGCCAAGTGGGTGGGCCTATGATCTCCCATGCCACCATTGGCTACACCCCTGCCCATTTACATTTACATTTTAGTCATTTAGCAGACGCTCTTATCCAGAGCGACTTACAGTTAGTGAATACATATTTTTTTATACTGGCCCCCCGTGGGAATCGAACCCACAACCCTGGCGTTGCAAACGCCATGCTCTATCAACTGAGCTACATCCCTGCCGGCCATTCCCTCCCCTACCCTGGACAACGCTGGGCCAATTGTGCCGCCCATGAGTCTCCCGGTCGCGGCCGGCTGCGACAGAGCCTGGATTCGAACCAGGATCTCTAGTGGCACAGTTAGCACTGCGATGCAGTGCCTTAGACCACTGCGCCACTCAGGAGTGTAAAATCCATAGATTAGGGCCTCATGAATTTATTTCAATTGACTGATTTCCTTATATGAACTGTAACTCAGTAAAATCTTTGTTGCATGTTCCGTTCATATTTTTGTTCAGTATAAATGTTGGCCGGCTATATATCTTAACTTAAAGTGGAACTGACGGCATTTTAACAACATACAATCTCATTAAAATCTGTTCATATACACCCCCCGGGAAGAATATGACAATTTTCTTTATTACATTTCCTGACAAGCCAGCACTTAGATATGGTCATTTTCACATTTTCATAAATTCGTAGAATGTTTGGGAATTACGTATAGTAAGGTATTTGTGAAATTCTATAGCAATATAGAGTGGGAAAGCAGCCGTGCATTTGGAAAATTAATAGACACTGCAGTAAATAAAACATTTATCTTGTCCAGGACCGGAGTCTGCAGACCGGTGCACCACAGCCAATAAGAGCTACAGTAGGCCTATATGCAAATAAGCCATTTGCCACATGGGCCTGACTTGTGATCATTGCCCTTGCTAGTTTGATTGTATTGACATTCCCAGCCTTAGTTACATTTGTCCATTTTGTTCTAAATATTGAGTCATTGAAACCAAAACAGTGAATCCCGAATGGGTGGTGGAAGCAAACAATGCACAAGGCCAGCTGCGATTTACAACCTGATAGCAATAGTTTTGGGACTACCAAGAAATGTATTGGTTAAATTATACTACTCATGCATTGAACTGCATCCATCTATTCTGCCAACAATGCCTTACTGTACGCCATGGAATTGAGTCAATTAGAACCTTTTTTTAAAACCTCTTATAATGTTAGTTTTGTAGCATAAACTGGGAATTGTATATTTTTTACTGATATTATGATTGTCTGTTTCATATCTGCAAAGTAGTTCAAAAGCTGTCAGTTCCACTTTAACTGTTTAAAATGTGCTAAATGCTCTGCAGTTGTGTATGTCTTTATTCTAATTTAGTAGCCATCTAGCTAACGTTAAGTGGTTAGCTTCTTCCAAAATCAAGCATCGCTTGGTAACAGCAAAGAATCCCCTCCCGGATTAAAAGCCTTGCTGTCTAATATTTGTTTTGTCCGTGCAGCAAACTGTGAGTAGCATTTTTGAGTTACTTGTATAACTATGAGCTGGGATGTCTGTCGTGCAAATACTTTAGGCCAGAGCCGATATAAAATGTTCGAATGCACACATTAGCATTCTCTATGGCATTTGACATGTATTTTTTTGCATCGCTACCTTTCGGTTTACAAAAGGGTCAGCAGGGTTTTAAAATAGCGCCTCTTGTGTTCAGTGCCGGCATTACAGAATATCAAGGTATTGCACAAGGTCGGTTTGAAGGTATGAAAATCTGGATACCGCCCAAGCCTAACACACTCTCTCTCTCACGCACACACACAGGTATGAACTGCATGCACCTCTCTCACATGCACACACCCTCACATGCATCATGGAAAAAATATATGGCAAAGGTTAGGCTAGTTAAAATGTACAAAACGGTAGCTTAATTCAATCAAGATCAAAACAATAAAATTCCACGTGCAGATTATGGTCCTATTGCGTATGACCGCTAGGGGGCAATGAAATTCTGTCTAAATACACTCAATTAGTATTTGGTAGCATTGCCTTTAAATTGTTTAACTTGGGTCAAACGTGTCGAGTAGCCTTCCACAAGCTTCCCACAATAAGTTGGGTGAATTTTGGCCCATTCCTCCTGACAGAGCTGGTGTAACTGAGTCAGGTTTGTAGGCCTCCTTGCTCACACGCTTTTTCAGTTCTGCCCACACATTTTCTATAGGATTGAGGTCAGGGCTTTGTGATGGCCACTCCAATACCTTGATTTTGTTGTCCTTAAGCCAATTTGCCACAATTTTGGAAGTATGCTTGGGGTCAAATGTCCATTTGGAAGACCCATTTGCGACCAAGCTTTAACTTCCTGACTGATGTCCAGAGATGTTGCTTCAATATATCCACATAATTTTCCTTCCTCATGATGCCATCTATTTTGTGAAGTGCACCAGTCCCTCCTGCAGCAAAGCACCCCCCACAGCATGATGCTGCCACCCCCGTGCTTCACGGTTGGGATGGTGTTCTTCGGCTTGCAACGTCCCCCTTTTTCCTCCAAACATAACGATGGTCATTATGGCCAAACAATTCTATTTTTGTTTCATCCGACCAGAGGACATTTCTCCAAAAGGTATGATATTTGTCTCCATGTGCAGTTGCAAACCATTGTCTGGCTTTTTTTAAGGCGGTTTGGGAGCAGTGGCTTCTTTCTTGCTGAGCGGCCTTTCAGGTTATGTTGATATAGGACTCATTTTACTGTGGATATAGATACTTTTGTACCCGTTTCCTCCAGCATCTTCAATAGGTCATTTGCTGTTGTTCTGGGATTGATTTGCACTTTTCGCACCAAAGTATGTTCATCTCTAGGAGACAGAACGCGTCTCCTTCCTGAGCAGTATGATGGCTGCGTGGTACCATGGTGTTTATACTTCTGTACTATTGTTTGTACAGATGAACGTGGTACCTTCAGGCGTTTGGAAATTGTTCCCAAGGATGAACCAGACTTGTGGAGGTCTACAATTTTGGCTGATTTCTTTTGATTTTCCCATAATGTCAAGCAAAGAGGCACTGAGTTTGAAGGTAGACCTTGAAATACATCCACACGTACACCTCCAATTGACTCAAATGACGTCAATTAGCTTATCAGAAGCTTCTAAAGCCATGACATCATTTTCTGGAATTTTCCAAGCTGTTTAAAGGCACAGTCAACTTAGTGCATGTAAACGTCTGACCCATTGGAATTGTGATACAGTGAATTATAAGTGAAATAATCTGTCTGTAAACAATTGTTGGAAAAATTACTTGTGTCATGCACAAAGTAGATGTCCTAACCGACTTGCAAAAACTATAGTTTGTTAACAAGAAATTTGTGGAGTAGTTGAAAAACAAGTTTTAATGACTCCAACCTAAGCGTAAGTAAATTTCCGACTTCAACTGTATTTGTCCTCTTGCTCAGTTGTGCACCGGGGCCTCCCACTCCTCTTTCTATTCTGGTTAGAGCCAGTTTGCACTGTTCTTTGAAGGCAGTAGTACACAGCGTTGTACGAGATCTTCAGTTTCTTGGCAATTTCTCAGATGGAATAGCCTTCATTTCTCAGAACAAGAATAGATTGACGAGTTTCAGAAGAAAGTTATTTGTTTCTGGACATTTTGATCCTGTAATCGAACCCACAATTGCTGATGCTCCAGATACTCAACTAGTCTCAAGAAGGCCATTTTTATTGCTTCTTTAATCAGCACAACAGTTTTCAGCTGCGCTAACATAATTGCAAAACGGTTTTCTAATGATCAATTAGCCTCTTAAAATTATAAACTTGGATTAGCAAACACAATGTGCCATTGGAATACAGGACTGATGGTTGCTGATAATGGGCCTCTGTACACCTATGTAGATATTCCATTTTAAAAAATCTGCCGTTTCCAGCTACAATAGCCATTTACAACATTAATGTCTACACCGTATTTCTGATCAATTTGATGTTATTTTAAAATAGACCAAAAAATTTGCTTTTCTTTCAAAAATAAGGACATTTCTAAGTGACCCCATACTTTTGAACGGTAGTGTGTATATAAAGTATATAGAAATAAATATATACCGTATAGAAATAAATATATAGAAAGATATATAGCTAAGTTGTAACGTATGGTCAGCTAAAAGCACAGATCGCAGCAGCATACTTGATACTGTACTGACTCGTGGCATAGCAGGCTGTTCCTGCTGTCGCATACCTTTCACTGCCATTTTTCAACTTAACAACGATGACGTGCGAAGCACCTTATATCCGTGGCATTTCATTTGAAAGATTAATATCTCCTACTAACGTTACAGCATTGTTGCGTTAGGTATTTGTTACATTTTTTATTTTCCCCTTTCTGATGACGGGGACCTGTTAGTGGTAGTTTCACTGTGACTTTAAATTTCGTGGAAGAAACATTGTTTTTCAGTTTTCTTAATGTTAATGTCCCAATTTCGTTTTAACGTTTAACCGTTCACACCCCTAGTATAGTCATAACATGTCCAATCCCCAAAAATACAGAATGACCAGCAGCTGTAGCCAAATCCTACTGCCATTTACACATCTCTCACAACAATGAATTGAATGAGTGCTTTTTGTTTGGACCTCGTGGCTGAAATATCAGATCTAACAGTGATGACTGATGATCCAGTTTCTCTCTCCCCCTCTACTCATCCCTCGATACCGGTTCCTGTCTTCTCTCAGTTTTGCTGCCTAAATCCTCTCCTTTAACCAGGTTTCCATCCAACCTTTCTATGTTAGTAAAGTACACGTTGAATAAAAATGTCACGACAGGCCTGACTGAAACAGCACATTTTTCTAAACTTTCCAAATGTCAACAAAACAAAATAAGCTTTTTTATTTATTTTATGCGCAAATATTGATATAGTAGCCATCATATCGAAGTATCTTGGAGCCATGCGATGATATGTTGTGAGGTCCTCCCCCTACGTCTCGGGAAAGCATGCAGTTTATTTGGTTACAAAGTACAGATGAAATAAGTTATGATGAACTTCACAGGGTGGTGAAAGTGCACAGTGATGAGCTTGATGCTCCTTTCCAATAAATATTGAGGGTTTTATTCTGGTGACATGATGATCGATGCTTGGCTGCAGTATGACAAAAAACATTTCTTGCTACTTTGTCCATAACAATGTCATCATGTAGGCTATACCCACACTGTATCTGGGAGCTGTTGGCTAGAGCCCACATGCTAAGACCAGAGTGGGAACACTCGCTATATAACGCATCCTTTTTCGTGATAAAACCATCAGTAGAACTAAAAATACGATGGAAACCCATTTAACTTGTATTTTTTAATTCAGTACATGGGAATTTAACCCCCCCAAAAAAAGTTATTTTCATGTGCACTACGTCATCACACAGCCTTTTATCCGCAAAAAAAGTAAATTTGATGGAAACATCTCTGGTGGGAAAATACACATACTGTTTTTATGCAGATTTTTGAATATTCGCATGAAAATGTGTCGCCAATTGGATGGAAATCTAGCTACTGACAGTAATGACAGGTCTGATTCAATCTAAACCCAGTCTGGACCCAGAGCCATGCAACCAGTCACCTATTCCCTCTCAGCCTCCAGTTCTGATCAATTATTTACATCTAGCAAGCAGTGGAGGGAAAGACAGCAATGAGGAGAGAAGGAGAGAGATACAGATAAAGAGAGAGGGGGGGGGAAGAGGAGGAGAGAGGGAGAGAAGCAGCAGTAGCACCAGCTCTGTGCTCAGGCAAAGATCTATAAATATCTCTTCACATCTCTCTAGAAAAAGCCACCATCTCCACTGCCGCTGCAAACACAGAAGCAGATCTCAGGTAGACAAACTGATGAGTAGGGATAGGGTTTCTATGGCGGTGATTCTACCCCAGGATTTGTTCTGGATCAAAAAGGGGCTTAGGTGGTGGGCGTGGCAGGGGGCTTGGCATTGAGCGCGGTTGGCCCGTCAGCGCGGCTAAATTTGAGAGAAAAATTTAAAGGCCCCCATCCTGGCGGTGTATAGAAACTTTTGCATTTTTAAGACAACTTCCTGCAATTCTACAAATGTGTCCATGGAGCTGAGATAATCTATTGCAGTTTTAAAGCTGATTTCCTGCAATTTTACCCATTTTGCCATGCAGCTGGGAGAACATGTTTCAGTTTTAAAGCTAATTTCGTGCGATTCTACATATTCTGCCATGGAGCTGAGAGAAAACTGCTGTTTTACAGCAAGTTTCATGCAATTCTATGCATTTTGCCATGGCTTATGCTGTGTTCTTTGCTCAAACATAACAAAATGAACACTGATAAATTCATTGTTTTGGGTATTTTCATATCTCCCTGTCTAGCTTTTATTTCGGTGATTTTTAGATAGATAGATAGGACTGAGTGTACAAAACATTAGGACGATTGCTCTTTCCATGAGAGACTGACCAGGGGAATCCAGGTGAAAGCCATTGTCCCTTACTGATGTCACTTGTTAAATTCGCTTCAATCAGTGTATATGAAGGGGATGAAACAGGCTAAAGACGGGTTTTTAAGCCTTGAGACAATTGAGACATGGATTGTGTATGTGTGCCATTCAGAGGGTGAATGGGCAAGACAAAAGATGCAAATGCCTTTGAACGGGGTAGGACAGAAAGAGATGACTCATCACTGGAATCACAATTACTCAGGGCTATCTAATCACCATCTCAAAGACAACAATATTTCTGATATACTACTTCCATCTATAGGACTATCAATTGTATGTCTAATATATTCTGAAAACCGTTCAGCTATAAAAAAATAAATATATATATATATATATATATATATATATACAAAAAATAGGCTAGATAACATAAGGTAGAACCTAAGGATAGACAAACATGTCTCTTTTGAGCCTTTTCATTTTCCAGTAAAAAAAACTCAAACTAAACAGGCTCAAATAAGGACAAATTGACAAGGGAAACAGCATATTTCCACGTGTATGTACCGAATGCTATTTAGGGTGCAGCCACCATTGCAATAGCAAATTCAGGTGGATGACAGAGACAGGCAGCCACAGCAGGCAGCTCCCACCACACTGCCACTTCATTAGGAGCAAACTGTTGATTCAATGGTTCACCTATGGAAGACAAGCCTGTTCCTAAAACCACACAAGCTATTCTTTAAAAACCACATGCCCCATCCATAACATTCTGACACCAGTTTACTATATGCTACACAGAGCACAAGTTAGAGTGAGTGGTGTGCATTCATCTGCACAAAATGCTTTTCCTATCCAAGCTCCTATGAGTTCATTAGCCAAGATGAGTTGAGGGAGGGGGGGACTGAAGATGGCTAAATTAACTAATCAAACCAGATTGTGGAGTACTGTTAGTTTAGGCTATATAGTATATGATGGGTATTTGATCCCCTTACAACTAAGAGTATTTTAATAGTGCTTCCCAAAACATGTTAGTTCAGGCTGAGGCTCTATTTCCAGTAAAGCTTTCAATCTCTCCCACAACACAGTTCCTAGTACACTGTATGATATGTAGGGTATCCAACAATGCACCCAGAAATCAACTATTCTCCCAAAAATATAGGTAGAGGGGCAATGACTAACACACACACACAGAGAGAGCTTGAGACCATAACAAGATATAGCTACACTTCCATACAGCCGTTACACAAGTAGTTAGTGTGAAGCATAGCACAGTGACTTGGAAGACACTTGGAAGTGACTTGGAAGTCTTCTAAACTTCCATGTCTAGTTGCAGGGGGTTCGTTTGAATTTAGAAAATGCTCCGGTATTAACGTAAATAAATGTTTTGCTCCATGAAGTAATCAAATGTGTACGCCACCATCTTGTCTATTTCAAATCTTATCTCATTGATTGAGGTGGGTTTCCACCCCAAAGTGCCGCAAGTCAAGATACCGAGTCTACCATTACGCTCGTTTACACTGCACTACACTGAGTTCGGAACGCAATCATGGTTACAATAAGACACCGTGGAGCCAACGTGAGATATGGGTCGGAAAACGTACGTCAATGCAGGGACGGGATGTGCCACTATACTCCACGTTACTTTCAGTGTTGATAAAGGTACAATTTGGAGTACAGTGGCATATCCCATCCCTGTATTGAGGTATGTTTTCCAACCCATAGCTCACACCAGCTCCATGGTGTCTTAATGTAACCATGATTGAGTTCAGACCTCAGTGCAAACGAGCGTCACGGTAAGGTCGGTATCTTCTGGCAAGTACATTAGGTAGACTAGCTAGCTAGTTAATCTACAGGGGTTGGTAGAAGATTTGGAACCTCTCGCTTACCGTTTAGATTAGTCTTCTCCCAATAAAAAGTTTATTCGATGATGAGGGGTAGTTTATTTTCCGAGTCGAAAGCAGCTAACGTGTTAGCTACTGCTAGTACACAGACAGGCTAACGTTCGTGTGGGGTAAGCTAGCAGCTGCTAGTGCAGTGCTGAGTTCCCGAATGTTTAACGTTAGCTAGCTAAACAGACAGCTCACACTGACAACAATACGCAGCACACCAAGTTAGCCTTTTCTTCTGCGCTAACGGTAACATCTGTCAAACAAGGTGTCAGCTCACCTGCACCTTTAGCTAGATAATTAGCTACAACGTTAACGTTACAACAAATTAGATTTTTTTTTTTAAATATCAATGACAGGATCATGGGTTATGAGCCCATTGACGAAATGCCGATATGTATGCGGTTCGTTAACGATACCGCTTGTCAACCACCCTCTGAATGGTTTACCCAACGCTAACTAATAATGTTAACAACAAATCGCTAGCTAATTAGTAACGTTAGCTCCATGGCTAACCAAACGCTGCCCTGGCTGAGTTTGCTCACCGTGAAAAGCGACTGTCAAACGCTGTCGACTCAAAACAGCACGTGCGTGAGAGGTAGTTACACGGAACGTTGAAGATCAAATCAGAGAGCAAGCATCCAATAACTTCTAAAAACGAAAATAACGAGAACCTTCCAGTTTAGATAAAATAAAGAAAAACGAGATTCTCTTCAGCTCCGGCTTCCAATAGTGTGTGATTGCGGCCCACAATTCGGGGTGTTCCTGCATGTGGGCAGAACGCCCCCCTCCCCATCGAGCATCCTATTGGTTCCTGCATGACCGCCTCTCTCCTCGAGCACTACTTCTTCTTGTTCATCTTGTTCTGTATTATGGCGGTCCACAAACAAATGTTATAGGTGCATGCCGCCACCTACTCTATTGTGTAGTATGAATTCATTACACTTTGTGAAAAACTGCCCAACCAACTAACCCTGCACCCATTAAAACCTCACCACTATTCCACCACTTATCTTATCCTACTCCAGGCCAGCAGCCTGGGAGGATGGGACACTATCGTTCAAATAATCTTGTAACTCTTCTGCAGTAAAATCTCGTACACCCAAGTACTTCTCTGCAGCTGCCACCACAACATATATTCTCTGTGATTTATATACCATTCCTGCGGTACAATTGACAAACACGGACATGAACGCCAAAAAACAACCTTGCATGTTATTTCTAACACTCTGTTGGCCTTGGTGAGTGGGTAAAATCACTGGGGAAGCCAAGAAAAAGCCATATTACAACCTACTGTATGTGCTGTGATAACTGTCTATAACCTGTTAATTCATACACTCTCAAAAAGTTAAGGTTCCTGGAGGATCCTTTAGGGGTTCTTCAAATTGAAACTGTGGGGGAACCCCTATACGTTTTTCAAAAAACTCTTTAAAAGGGTTCTTCAAAGAACCCCTTTCAATGGATCCTCAAATAACCGTTTGAATAACCTTTTGGGGTTAATTTTTGAACGACTCCCCCTCCCCTATTATTATTATTAGTAGTAGCAGTAGTAGTAATACGCTTAACAATAACACAATATTTTAGTTTTCAGTGTTTATTAGGATTTTAGTGGCAAAGCCGAATACAAAAATCTAAATATAAGGTAAACTCCCAGCAGAGCCCCAAGTACAATGGGTATATCCTCTGGCATGTTGATGTTAATGTGTTGATGTTCTCCGTATCCATAGCCAGAATGATTTTGCAGTGCATGGTGATCAAACAGGTTTCCTGTTATATTCATCAGAGGTGTAGGGAGGGTGAAGTCTGTGAATCCAAATTTTTTTAATTATACAGATGATTAACAAAACATGCACACGGCAGTATTCAAACCTTGGCTTTTGTGGTAAATGTGGATGAATAAAACTATTTTGATAATGGTTTTCATACACATACCTTGTCCATAATGTAGAGGCCTATGGGATTTTCCTTGAAGAGGTAAGTGAGGAGGATTGTACATGTGATCTGCATAACATACAAATAGCAATTGACATACCTATGTATGCCTCCTCGTCTGTAAACCTGCAGACACAGACACAAAAGTGAGCAGTTCAGTCATCTGCACCCAATACAGCTAGCCTTCAACATATTCTTATAGCATACATATTCTTACCTCTTTGTTGGTTGATATCCATTTAATTGTATCCATTTTCTGTTTTAGAAAGATTTGCACAAATATGAAAAGATAGATGGTATTATCATAAAACAATATCAATTTAGATCATACAAGGGACAAACCTTACCTTAAATTGTGGAGATCTTAACATTTGTCAGTTAAGTGCCTTCACCTGCTGTCCATTCAAATTCAAATCCAAATGTTTCAGTTGGGCAGTTAGGTTCCTGCAAGAACCCCCACCAACTAATAAGGTTCCTCGATGAACCCCACCTCCTATGGGGTTCTTAGAAGAACCTTTTCGGGGAAATGTTCAGTGCCAAGAACCCTAAGGTTCTTCGAAGAACTTTGAGGATCTTAGAAGAACCCTTGTTGAACCCCTAAAGTGTATGCCTTGTGACCATGATATATAGGCCTACAGGCAGAGACAATAAGACACAGTGGCAGAATAAATTCAACCACACCTTTGTTTTATCACAAAACCGGATAGCAACCTCTGTCCAGTGAAGTCCACAAAGCATATTGCATGTACAGTAACAGACAGTTACATGACCTACAGCACGGTCAAGCTAGTTAATGTTTCCGACATTTTCAGACCACTAAACAACTACTGATTTACAACCACAGAGTTACTGCAAGTCGCAAAGAAAACAGGAGCTGCCTCCACAATTCCAGCACTATTTAAACTTGAACATTTTAACATCATCAAATCACCTCTGCGTAGTCTAATATACTGACAACTAAAATATACCAAAAACTATTTTGTCCAATCAATGTGAGTTAAATATGATGTGGCTGTCCACGGTTCTGATTTCTGTGTGCACGTCTGTGTGCGTGTGTGTGTGCATGAGCGTTCGTGCAAGTAGAAAAACATGTTGACTCACTCTACTTGTAGAGAAATGCCAATGCCATCCTCCTCTCTTTCATGTTGACGTAACAGTCTATTACTCTGTCATACAGTCCACGCTTTTATTTTTTGTTGTCCTAGCTACAGTTGAAGTCGGAAGTTTACATACACTTAGGTTGGAGTCATTAAAACTCGTTTTTCAACCACTCCACAGATTTCTATAGTTTTGGCAAGTCGGTTAGGACATCTACTTTGTGCATGACACAAGTAATTTTTCCAACAATTGTTTACAATCAGATTATTTCACTTATAATTCACTGTATCACAATTCCAGTGGGTCAGAAGTTTACATACACTAAGTTGATTGTGCCTTTAAACAGCTTGGAAAATTCCAGAAAATGATGTCATGGCTTTAGAAGCTTCTGACAGGCTAATTGACATCATTTGAGTCAATTGGAGGTGTACCTGTGGATGTATTACAAGGTCTACCTTCAAACTCAGTGCCTCTTTGCTTGACATCATGGGAAAATCAAAAGAAATCAGCCAAGACTTCAGAAAAAAATTGTAGACCTTCACAAGTCTGGTTCATCCTTGGGAGCAATTTACAAAAGCCTTAAGGTACCACGTTCATCTGTACAAACAATAGTACGCAAGTCTAAACAACATGGGACCACGCAGCCGTCATACCGCTCAGGAAGAAGACGCGTTCTGCCTCCTAGAGATGAACGTACTTTGGTGCGAAAAGTGCAAATCAATCCCAGAACACAGGTACAAAAGTATCTATATCCACAGTAAAACAAGTCCTATATTGACATAACCTGAAAGGCCGCTCAGCAAGGAGGAAGCCACTGCTCCAAAACCGCCATAAAAAAGCCAGACTACGGTTTGCAACTGCACATGGGGACAAAGATCATACTTTTTGGAGAAATGTCTTCTGGTCATGAATGACCATCGTTATGTTTGGAGGAAAAAGGGGGACGCTTGCAAGCCAAAGAACACCATCCCAACCGTGAAGCACAGGGGTGGCAGCATCATGCTGTGGGGGTGCTTTGCTGCAGGAGGGGCTGGTGCGCTTCACAAAATAGATGGCATCATGAGGAAGGAAAATTATGTGGATATATTGAAGCAACATCTCAAGACATCAAGCAGGAAGTTAAAGCTTGGTCGCAAATGGGTCTTCCAAATGGACAATGACCCCAAGCATACTTCCAAAGTTGTGGCAAAATGGCTTAAGGACAACAAAGTCAAGGTATTGGAGTGGCCATCACAAAGCCCTGACCTCAATCCTATAGAAAATCTGTGGGCAGAACTGAAAAAGCGTGTGCGAGCAAGGAGGCCTACAAACCTGACTCAGTTACACCAGCTCTGTCAGGAGGAATGGGCCAAAATTCACCCAACGTATTGTGGGAAGCTTGTGGAAGGCTACCTGAAACGTTTGACCCAAGTTAAACAATTTAAAGGCAATGCTACAAAATACTAATTGAGTGTATGTAAACTTGTGACCCACTGGGAATGTGATGAAAGAAATAAAAGCTGAAGTAAATCATTCTCTCTACTATAGGCCCTTTTCACGATGACGTCATCTAACTTCCGCCTTTCCGCGTAGCAGGTTAACTTCACTTCCGTTCGCCCGTAACCTGAGACTTCTCTTCTGAGGTACGTTTAAGTTAAATTAGTAAAGTTAAGAGTAATAATGTTTACGTATATGCAATGGTTTGTAACTTGCTAACGTTATTGTTAATTCATAATTGTTCACTGCCTTAGTTACTTAAAAGTGGGCTAACGTTAGCTAACAACAACTTAGTACCAGATACCGATAACGTTAAAAGGTAGCGTTACATTGCTGCCTGGCTGTAATGTAACAAGTTTACTTAGCTAGCTATCTAACCCTTTGTTAGGCAGTTAGTTTATTCATGAATGTATAGTAACTCACCTATTCAAATACTGTTGTGCATGATAGCTAGATAAATATTGATTCCTGGTCAAAGCTGAATGTTAATTTAGCTGTTTCTTTTCTCCCGGTGTCTGTATCGCAACAGTATCCCATCCAACACCGAAGCATGGCACAATCTTCGAGAAGATGCTATTGCAGTGTACCATTTTGTTCAAACAACAAACAGAAATTCCCGTATCTTCCCGTAAAAATCTCCTCAGCTCAGCAGGGAGGACACTCTTAAGACCCAGGCCATCGCCCGGCTGAGGATTTTAGTCGAGAGGGCCATACGGAGGGTGAAGGAGTACCATATCTGGGATGGGCTTGTTCCTCTTTCCACAGTGGGTTCAGTGAATCAGCTGTGGGCCATCTGCTGCCTCATGTCGAACTATCAGGGACCTCTTGACATTAAAGGAGACAAACCAGTCTGATGTTTTTGTCAACTGGAAGTTGTATATTTCCTGAGTAAGCTAGATGGGCTGTAAATAGAAGTACTTTTATATTACTGTATTGTATGTACAAAAAAATGTAAATATGAATTAACTTTGTTGGTAATTTAATTGATCTAATGTTATACTGTATGTTTTTGTTAAGGGTAATAACTTTTTTCATAGCTATTAATGAACCTAATGTGATATATTGTAAAAATATCCAACTATTAACCATGTTATGTGCTTATGTGTCATGGCACTGATGGAACTATTAAATATATGTTTGCAAGCAACTGCTTCCAATCCTTTTTGATTTTGGTAAGAGCATTTACAACATCGCAATCCTTTTCAAAATTTGTATTTCAATACATAGATATACAGTATATAACACAATTAAGTTCATTTGCAGTTAAAGAAAAACATGTCGACATTTACATCACAATCCTTTTCAAAATGTGTGTTTCAGTACATAGGAGATATACAGTATATGACAAGTTAATTTGCAGTTAAAGAAAAAAATGTCAAAGGTTCACCTTCCACATTTACCTTAACACTATTTACACATAAAATTCTGCCTTATGTTTTATAACTTAAGAAGACATCCATGTAGATGTTATAATAGAAATGATCAAGCTTCTGTCGCATTGAGTGGATAATCTCCTCATCCCTAAAGATTCTCTCAACTGTGAAGTCAGTGCGGGTATCTGTAATGAAGTCACACCACTGAAGTCCGCTTAAGGCGAGTTGGCCTTGAACCTGATAGTAGTATTTGTGGCTCTTCTTAAGGCAGGCCTGGCCTTTAACTGTGATCAGGTGTTTAACTTGGGTAACATTTTCAACATCGCAACTCTTAACCTCAGCAAGACCAAATGGTGGTGCTTCTGTTGGGCAGAAGACTTTAGCATCCGGGCTGGCTGCAAGGTGAGGTGAATCAGGGTGGATGATGACCCCGCATTGTTTCAGAGAGACATCACAAAAATCAGAATATTGCCTCAGTATCTCAGGTTCCAGATCCAACCCTCTTCTCATAGCAGCTGTCTGAGGAGTTCCTCTCAGAATGCGGGTTGCCAAAGCCTTGGCAGACAACTCCCCACGAACATGGCATATTTCACGGAATCTGCTGGCTGTCAGTCGGGGGTTTGCGTACCTGGCTCCACAGCTGGCATTCTGACTGCATTCTTGTTTCTGCTTCAATAGCAGCAGACATCTCCTCTGACACAATCAGGCTGTCCAAATGACATTGTTGTATGTAGTTGGGCTCAAAATCAATGGGAAATTTAAAGTTGTAACCTTCAATAGGCAACTGAGGAAACTCACTGGCACCAGGGTGTTTAATAATATCTCTACTTAATTCTAGAGGGCACTGGTAAGAAAGCACAGACCCAAATGGCACAGGGCCAAATTTAGAGTCCACCAAATTAAGGCCCTCAAGCCCGTGCAGCAATTTGCAAATCCCTGGTTGTGGACGGATGTCTTTCAGTTTCTCAGCACTGGCCATGACGTGAGGATCCGGAATAGGCCCTGGCATGAAAGTGAGATATGTCAAGTTTAGATTTCATTAAATGCCACCTTATCTTTTTCACTAAAAAAGACAACCACACTCATCCAGTCTCGTACATGCTTCTAATACAAATAAAAAAATATCCACTGAAAGTCTATATAAAAAGTAACAAATAATAATCACTTTTATGTTTGTATTATTTTAGAAATGCACTAAAGTCTTTGTGCTCTAGTACAGGCGGGGGCTCATTCAGACTCACCATCATAGGCTCGGTACAGTGTGCACTTCACACCAGCTCTGACACTTGTTTTTTTCTTAGCCGCTGGTTTACACACCGCCATATCATTGGTGGCCTCTGGTACAATTCCCTGTGATATAATAATGATGAACAATACATTGTCAAAAGTCAATACAAACTGCAAAGTTCTGCATCAGTGTAACAAATAATGTCTGACCTGTGTCCTAGGCCGGTGCCAGGTCTGCAGTGCGCTGGTGCATGACAGAGGCAATGGCACTGTCTTAAAGCCCATGGTAACATAGTGAGCACTTTGAAAAGAAGTGCTACTATGTGATTACATAGTGCTTTCCCAGCAGAGCAGGAACATGACATGTGATTGAGTACCACAGGAACCTCTGCAGAGTCTAGTGTAACCTGTTCATAGAGACATAACAATTAGTGCTGTACTTACAAAACATTTTTTCTGCGTTTCATTATAAACTACTGTACACAATTTTCAAAACCCAATTTCTTTTTTTAATTAAGAAAAATTGGCTGTTCTGAAACCTTTGACAAGTAGTGCCAACACTTATCGAAAATTTGAACATTTTGAGTTATCACAGAATCTTTCCCAGTCTTTATTGCCGTCAACAACCCACATCGGTTTGTTAGAATTTCGTTGTGTATTAAGTTTAATGATACAAAATCAGAGCTCAGACTGAGAAACAAACTGATCCACAGTGGAACATTGTGGAATCATTCTTATTAAATCTGCAACCGCAGCAAAACACAACAAAAAGAAAACTTATCTATCTTAACCTATCTTATCATAATGTTAGAGAACTGTTTATCTGAGAAACCTGAAGCCGATGAGCCTCCTCATTTTTCTTCATGGACCTGTAACATCGCCCTCTCACTGTCACCTCACCGTTAACTACACTTGAGACTGTTTCAATACAGTGATTGGGAGAAAGGGCGCAGCATTAGCCATTAATACATTACTGACTCTTATCTTACGGTCGATACAAACAGCAGTAATATTAAAAAGAGGCTGCAAAACAGAAACTCGTCAGCTCATAACCTTCGCTAGCATAGGGCTAATTTAAGCTAAATAAAGATAAACACGTACCTTCATAATCAAACAGGTAACCTTCAACGAAGAACTTGTAGCCTTTATCAAGCTTCGATCTTGAAGTAAGGGACCACTTGTCAGCAAGTCGTTCTACGTCGTTAAGTCGTATTGGTGGCAGATGTGAAAGGGACTGGGTGAACTCCATAATGATGTGCTACTAGCTAAGCGTTCCTAAGCGACACCGGATGTAAACATAACCTGCATCGCGGCAGAACGGAAGTTGTCTGACGTCACGTGAAAAGGGCCTATTATTCTGACATTTCGCATTCTTAAAATGAAGTGGTGATCCTAACTGACCTAAGACAGGATATTTTTACTAGGATTAAATGTCAGGAATTGTGAAAAACTGAGTTTAAATGTATTTGGCTAAGGTGTATGTAAACTTCCAACTTCAACTGTACCTGGCTATAATGCTTGCTCACTAGCCTAACTTCCATTCATGGGCAACGTTAGCTAGTTAATCTTAGCCTTTCTACATCTAGCTACATATTAAACTTCCATCCTCTCAGACCAGGGGCACAACAATGTATGAATTACTGGTGGATCAGAATCGTCGTTATAATTATTGGCCACTACAGAGAATTAAGTAAAACCACAAGTCCAAATCCTTATCTCCATCCATGGCTAATTTAGGAAAGGGCCAATTTTAGCTAGCTAGCTAGCTAGCTAGCCACTGGAGGACAACAACCCAAAGAGATGCAACAATTCAAAATTTCTGTCAATGACGTATGCTCTCAATGGGATTTGATAGGAGTGACGCCAAAATCCAAGCTGGCTTCCCTTGAAATTGTTTTTTGGGGCGCCAGGACCATTCACAGTTGAGCTCAACGTTGGCTATTTAAAAAAATATATTTGTATCAAAGGAGGCCAAATGCTCGCTGGCTTCCCTTGCCTTCAATGCTATGGGCGGCAACAATGTCATACCCGTTTGGACCAGACAGCATCAGATAGATGGCCTACACATAGAGAGACAGAGGGGCACTGTTTCGCTCGCTCAGATGCTTTCTCCTGTGCAATACATTGAGCCTCTTGCGAATTGAAGGAAAATTATGAAACACAGAGAGACGAAAGATAAATTATTTTATGCTTTTTTATTTTCTTGGTCAAACACCTTCTGCACTACTCTGATCCTAGCAACCTCAACCTGCCTTTCTCTCACCGGACACCTCTAATCTCCAGCACCATGGGTACCCCTACAGTTTACACACACAACTTTTTCCACCGATACTACAAATTCCTTTGTCTCATGTCGTCTTGCAAACTTCTCACATCTAGGAATCTCCCTTATACACACTGCTGCCACATGACCATAAGCTTGACACCTAAAACAAATCAAATCAAATTTGTCCCATGCGCCGAATACAACATGTGTAGACCTTACCGTGAAATGCTTACTTACAAGCCCTTGACCAACACAGGGGGTACAAGTACCGAGTCCATTTGAATAGCTGTTCAGCAGTCTTATGGCTTGGTGGTAGAAGCTGTTTTGGACCTAGACTTGGCGCTCCGGTACCGCTTGCCGTGTGGTAGCAGAGAGAACAGTCTATGACTAGGGTGGCTGGACTCTTTGGCAATTGTTAGGGCCATCCTCTGACACCGCCTGGTGTAGAGGTCCTGGATAGCAGGAAGCTTGGCCCTAGTGATGTACTGGTCCATACGCACCACCCTCAGTAGCGCATTGCGGTCGGAGGCCGAGCAGTTGCCATACCAGGCGGTGATGCAACCAGTCGGGATGCTCTCGATGGTGCAGCTGTACAACTTTTTGAGGATCTTTTCAGTCTCCAGAGGGGGAGTAGCAGGAAGCTACTAATCTCACTGCAACTCCCCTCCATGTCTCTGACCACTACTTTGTATCCTTCTCTCTCTCACTCTCCTCCAACACTACTCACTCTGCCCCTACACAGATGGTAATGCGCCGTCGCAACCTTCGCTCTCTCTCTTCCGCTACTCTCTCCTCTTCCATCCTATCATCTCTTCCCTCTGCTCAATCCTTCTCCCTCCAATCTCCTGATTCTGCCTCCTCAACCCTCCTCTCCTACCTTTCTGCATCCTTTGACTCTCTATGTCCCCTATCCTCCTGGCCGGCTCGGTCCTCCCCTCCAGCTCCGTGGCTTGATGACTCATTGCGAGCTCACAGAACAGAGCTCCGGGCAGCTGAGCGGAAATGGAAGAAAACTAGACACCCTGCGGACCTGGCATCTTTTCACTCCCTCCTCTCTACATGTTCTTCATCTGTTTCTGCTGCTAAGGCCACTTTCTACCACTCTAAATGCCAAGCATCTGCCTCTAACCCTAGGAAGCTCTTTGCCACATTCTCCTCCCTGCTGAATCCCCCCTCCTCTCTGTGGATGACTTCGTCAACCACTTTGAAAAAAAGGTTGACGACATCCGATCCTCGTTTGTTAAGTCAAATGACACTGCTGGTCCTGCTCACACTGCCCTACCCTATGCTTTGACTTCTTTCTCCCCTCTCTCTCCAGATAAAATCATGCGACTTGTGACGGCAGGCCGCCCAACAACCTGCCCGCTTGACCCTATCCCCTCCTCTCTTCTCCAGACCATCTCCGGTGACCTTCTCCCCTACCTCACCTCGCTGATCAACTCATCCTTGACCGCTGGCTATGTCCCTTCCGTCTTCAAGAGAGCGAGAGTTGCACCCCTTCTCAAAAAAACCAACACTCGATCCCTCTGATGTCAACAACTACAGACCAGTATCCCTTCTTTCTTTTCTCTCCAAAACTATTGAGCGTGCCGTCTCTAGCCAACTCTCTTGCTATCTCTCTCAGAATGATCTTCTTGATCCAAACCAGTCAGGTTTCAAGACTGGTCATTCAACTGAGACTGCTCTTCTCTGTGTCACGGAGGCTCTCCGCACTGCTAAAGCTAACTCTCTCTCCTCTGCTCTTATCCTTCTAGACCTGTCTGCTGCCTTTGATACTGTGAACCATCAGATCCTCCTCTCCACCCTCTCCGAGCTGGGCATCTCCGGTGCGGCTCACTCTTGGATTGCGTCCTACCTGACCGGTCGCTCCTACCAAGTGGCGTGGCGAGAAGCTGTCTCCGCACCACGTGCTCTCACCACTGGTGTCCCCCAGGGCTCAGTTCTAGGCCCTCTCCTATTCTCGCTATACACCAAGTCACTTGGCTCTGTCATATCCTCACATGGCCTCTCCTATCATTGCTACGCTGACGATACACAACTAATCTTCTCCTTTCCCCCTTCTGATAACCAGGTGGCGAATCGCATCTCTGCATGTCTGGCAGACATATCAGTATGGATGACGGATCACCACCTCAAGCTGAACCTTGGCAAGACGGAGCTGCTCTTCCTCCCGGGGAAGGACTGCCCATTCCATGATCTCGCCATCACGGTTGACAACTCTGTTGTGTCCTCCTCCCAGAGTGCGAAGAGCCTTGGCGTGACCCTGGACAACACCCTGTCGTTCTCCGCTAACATCAAGGCGGTGACCCGATCCTGTAGGTTCATGCTCTACAACATTCAGAAAATACGACCCTGCCTTACACAGGAAGCGGCACAGGTCCTAATCCAGGCACTTGTCATCTCCCGTCTGGATTACTGCAACTCGCTGTTGGCTGGGCTCCCTGCCTGTGCCATTAAACCCCTACAACTCATCCAGAATGCCGCAGCCCTCCTGGTGTTCAACCTTCCCAAGTTCTCTCACGTCACCCCGCTCCTCCGCACACTCCTCTGGCTTCCAGTTGAAGCTCACATCTGTTACAAGACCATGGTGCTTGCCTATGGAGCTGTGAGGGGAACGGCACCTCCGTACCTTCAGGCTCTGATCAGTCCCTACACCCAAACGAGGGCATTGCGTTCATCCACCTTTGGCCTGCTGGCTCCCCTTCCTCTGCGGAAGCATAGTTCCCGCTCAGCCCAGTCAAATCTGTTCGCTGCTCTGGCACCCCAATGGTGGAACAAGCTCCCTCACGACGCCAGGACAGCGGAGTCACTCACCACCTTCCGGAAACATTTGAAACCCCACCTCTTTAAGGAATACCTGGGATAGGATAAAGTAATCCTTCTACCCCCCTTACCCCAACCCACCCCCCTAAAAAAAAAAAAAAAAAACATTGTGAAGTGGTTGTACTACTGGCTATAAGGTGAATGCACCAATTTGTAAGTCGCTCTGGATAAGAGCGTCTGCTAAATGACGTAAATGTAAATGTAAATGAGTAGGCGTTGTCGTGCCATCTTCACAACTGTCTTGTTCTGTTTGGACCATGATAGTTTGTTGGTGATGTGGACACCAAGGAACTTGAAGCTCTCAACCTGCTCCACTACAGCCCTGTTGATGAGAATGGGGGCATGCTCTGCCCTCCTTTTCCTGTAGTCCACGATCATCTCCTTTGTCTTGATCACGTTGAGGGAGAGGTTGTTGTCCTCCCTATAGGCTGTCTCATCGTTGTCGGTGATCAGGCCTACCACCGTTTTGTCGTCTGCAAACTTAATGATGGTGTTGGAGTTGTGTTTGGCCACGCAGTCATGGGTAAACAGGGAGTACAGTAGGAGCCTAAGAACACACACTGAGGGAACCCCGTGTTGAGGATCAGCGTGGCAGATGTATTGTTCCCTAACCTTACCACCTGGGAGGGAGGTGTTTAGTCCCAGGGTCCTTAGCTTGGTGATGAGCTTTGAGGGCACTATGGTATTGAACGCTGAGCTGTAGTCTATGAACAGCATTCTCACGCAGGTGTTCCTTTTGTCCAGGTGGGAAAGGGCAGTGTGGATTGCAATAGAGATTGTGTCATCTGTGTATCTGTTGGGGTGGTATGCAAATTGGAGTGGGTCTAGGGTTTCTGGGATGATGGTGTTGATGTGAGGCATTACCAGCCTTTCAAAGCACTTCATGGCCACAGACGTAAGTGCCATGGGTCGGTAGTCATTTAGGCAGGATACCTTGGTTTTCTTGCTTGAAACATGTAGGTATTACAGACTTGGCTAGGGACAGGTTGAAAATGTCAGTGAAGACACTTGCCAGTTGGTCAGCGCATGCTCGGAGTACACGTCCTGGTAACCCGTCTGGCCCTGCGGCCTTGTGAACGTTGACCTCTTTAAAGGTCTTACTCACACTGGCTACAGCGAGCGTGATCACACAGTCGTCAGGAACAGCTGGTGCTCTCATGTATGCTTCAGTGTTGCCTGCCTCGAAGCGCACATAGAAGTCATTTAGCTAATCTGGTAGGCTCGTGTCACTGGGCAGCTCGCGGCTGGGCTTCCCTTTGTAGTCCGTAATAGTTTGCAAGCCCTGTCACATCAACGAGCGTCGGAGACGGTGTAGTAGGATTCAATCTTAGTCCTGTATTGACGCTTTGCCTGTTTGATGGTTCGTCGGAGGGCATAGCGGGATTTCTTATAAGCATCCGGGTTAGAGTCCCGCTCCTTGAAAGTGGCAGCTCTACCCTTTAGCTCAGTGCGGATGTTGCCTGTAATCAATGGCTTCTGGTTGGGGTATGTATGTACGGTCACTGTGGAGACGACATCATCATTGCACTTATTGATGAAGCTGGTGACTGATTTGATATACTCCTTAATGCCATCGGATGAATATTCCAGTTTGTGCTAGCAAAACAGTCCTGTAGCTTAGCAGCTTGAAAGCAGGAATCAGGAGGATATAATTATGGTCAGATTTGCTAAATGGAGGGCGAGGGAGAGCTTTGAATGTGTCTCTGTGTGTGGAGTAAAGGTGGTCTAGAGTTTTTTTTCCCTCTGGTTGCACATGCTGGTCGAAATTAGGTCAAACCGATTTAAGTTTCCCTGCATTAAAGTCCCCGGCCATTAGGAGTGCCGCCTCTGGATGAGCATTTTCTTGTTTGCCTATGGCCTTATACAGCTCGTTGAGTGCGGTCTTAGTTCCAGCATCGTTTTGTGGTGGTAAAAACACAACTACGAAAAATATAGATGAAAACTATCTTGGTAAATAGTGTAGTCTACAGCTTATCATGAGATACTCTATCTCAGGCAAGCAAAACCTTGAGACTTCCTTAATATTAGATTTTGCGCACCAGCTGTTATTGACAAATAGACACAGACCGCCACCCCTTGTCTTACCGGAGGCAGCTGTTCTGTCTTGCCGATGCACAGAAAACCCATCCAACTGTATATTATCCATGTAGTCGTTCAGCCACGACTAGGTGAAACATAAGATATTACAGTTTTTAATGTCCCGTTGGTAGGATAGTCTTGAACGGAGCTCATCCAGTTTATTATCCAATGATTGTACGTTGGCCAATAGGACGGATGGTAGATGTGGGTTACCCACTCGCCGACAAATTCTCACAAGGCACCCGGACCTGTATCCCCTGTATCGGCGTCTTTTCTTCATGCGAATTACGGGGATTTGGACCTGGTCCGGTATCTGCAGTAAATCCTTTGCATCCGACTCGTTAAATAAATAATATTTGTCCAGTTCGAGGTGAGTAATCGCTGTTCTGATATCCAGAAGCTCTTTTCGGTCATAAGAGACGGTGGCAGAAACTTTATGTATAAAATAAGTTACAAACAACGCGAAAAAACATACAAAATAGCACAATTGGTTAGGAGCCCGTAAAACAGCAGCCATCCCCTCCATCTCCTCCTAAATAGAATGAACATCGTAATGGATTCGGGACAAAAGTTATCATGGGATAACTTACACATCCTAACTTGACTTTATTTGGTAAAGACACTGCATCAAAACTAGGGCTGTCCCCGACTACAAAAAGTATTGGTTGACTGAAAGTCATCTTTTCTTTTCGACCAATTGATTCGTTAACATTTTTAAACATCTATTTTTCCACATATAGACTATGTGTTTTAATACAATCCACTATATACTGTCTGCATTGAGTTTGTCTGATGCTTTAATAAGTACACTGTTTGATGAAATAAGACACAAATTACTCAAGATGGAGCCAGAGATTAAGATAACCAGAAGAAAAAACCTTATCCTGTCCCGACCATCCTCCTCCCGCTTCTACTGGCTTTCGCAGATGCTGCCGTTACTCTCCTGAAGTTGCCGGTAATAGGCTATAGAGGAGTCGGCAAACTTTCTCATGTGGAATGCCAATTTATCTTACCATTTCTACCGATCTGGGTGCCAGTTATGATCTTCATATGCACATTTTCGTGGAACAGTTTCATTTAATTTATAATAACATCTTCGTATCTCAAAATTAATCAAAATTCTATCCAAATCTAAATTGTGCGCCGGCCTATGGGACTCCCGATCATGGCCGGTTGTGATTCAGCCTGAGCTCCTGAGTGGCGCAGTGGTCTAAGGCACTGCATCGCAGTGCTAACTGTGCCACTAGAGATCCTGGTTCGAATCCAGGCTCTGTCGCAGCCGGCCGCGACCGGGAGACTCATGGGCGGCGCACAATTGGCCCAGCGTCGTCCAGGGTAGGGGAGGGAATGGCCGGCAGGGATGTAGCTCAGTTGATAGAGCATGGCGTTTGCAACGCCAGGGTTGTGGGTTCGATTCCCATGGGGGCCCAGTATAAAAAAAAAAAATGTATTCACTAACTGTAAGTCGCTCTGGATAAGAGCGTCTGCTAAATGACAAAAATGTAAATGTAAATGAATCGAACCTGGGTCTGTAGTGACACCTCTAGCACTGCGAGCACTGCGATGCAGTGCCTTAGACTGCTGCGCCTCTCGGGATGCCCCCTAATAATTTTTTATTATCCCTCTTTTTAAATTGACACTCTGATGCAATGACAAACTTTTAAACCTTTTTAAATGCATCACGTATCCCACTATTCATTATCACCATGAATTATCCTTTTATATACCTATATTTATTACATATATATTAATTCTTATCAGTATGCAAATTCATCCTAATAATAAAGAAAACATGTATAACCTTGTATTAATTCGTATTTAGTGCTTTAGATTACAACAACATTCACATTTCCCAAAACTTTTCCATTGCTCCAATTCCCAGTGAACTGCGAGGAGTAACAGCGTAACCTACGTTGCTACCATAACAAAGACCAAAGCCGGCGGGAGTACCGTTGAGGGCAGTGGTGTCTCTCTATCACAGGTGAAGGATCTTTTAAATGAACAAAAATAGTTCTACAAGCAAGTGTTACATCAACAAGAAAATAGCTTCAAGTGTTGTGTCCAAATACTGGTGTAGTCAACTAATAAAAGAATAGACGACCTGAACAGTTCTCCCAGGGTCAGTTCGATGAGTTTAAACATGAGAATAGCAAGATGACAGCAATCTGTAAGTCATTGAGAGAGGACATCAGTTCTGTATGTGAATCCATGATAACAATGACAGAGAAATCAGATTATCTCGAGGGACAACCAAGGTGGGACAACATTGTTGTGGAAGGAACTGCAGAATCTCCACATAAGACCTGGATGGAGTCTGAGGACAAGGTGAGGGGAATGATCTTGGAGAAACAGAAAATAGACCACAGGAAGATTGAGGTGGAGTGCGCCCACAGGACTGGAAAACCCACCACCAGCCCAGGTGACAGGCCCAATAGTTGTCATGTTCCTGAGGTTCAAGGACAAGGTAGCTGTTCTGGAAAGAGCCAAGAACGTGAGAGGAACGTACATCTTCCTCAACAAGGACTATCCTGAAGCTGTGGACCAGAAGAGGAAATAACTTATCCCAGCCATGAAAGCTGCCAGAGTGCGTGGGGACATTGCTTACATCCGCTATGACAGGCTCATTGTCCACCATCCCTCCCAAAAGCCTGGAAGGGATGAGAGAGCCAAGCCTATGGGTTCGTAGCTTCAACCCCGCAGCACACACACACACACACTTACACACACCAACTGATTAATGGACTGCTGAATGTATTTTTTTTTCTTGCTTTGTTTGCTCTTTTCCATATTATGTCTATCTCTGATAAGCTACCCAGGAAAATACGTTACTCATTGCTTCAAGCCACACCTCGCCACACCAATCAAATGGGAGAAAACGGACCTCAAAGTCTGTTTAAGAACGTACAATAATGTTTTGGAAAAATTTGTCATTCAGTAAAAACCGTTCCGCAACGTAGCAAATGTTCAATCGAACTGAATGCACCTCTGGATTTCCCCTGATACTCAGCATCAGCGTAACGTCATAAATTGGAAAACGCAAAGCCATGCCCCTCGTTTGGGGGACGCATCCCGGTCACTGACATCACTGAGGAATATTAAGAACGGTCCAGGTTCATCCCATAGACTGCCATTCAAAGTTGGTTTCTTTCAGCTGTACTTTTGAAGCTCTCAAATAACGAGAAAATGCCCAAAGGTTGTAGTGTCGCCGGGTGTACGTTTAATAAGAGGAAAAACCCAGACCTCTGGTTTTTCACTCTACCAAATCCCAAAACAGCCTCACGGAAGAGTGCTGTGGCTCTGGTCTATCAAACGTGAGGATGCCCTCAGGTAGCCTGTAGGACCCGGCTTCGTCACCCACTATGTGTGTAGTAAACACTTCATTACAGGTAAGTAAAGGCATTATTGTTTACATTAGACATGGTGTAGATGTGTATTACACTGTTGATTGGTGTTTTTGTGTATAACAAGGAGCGCTATCCAGCTTTTTTTCCTTATGCTTTCAGCCAACTCTAGTTAGAAGTAACGTAGCCTCTTTTTAGAATCCGAGAGTGAAATACTGTACTTACACACTTGTTTCTAACATGTAGGTTCAGCATTCCCGAACAGTCCCATTACAAGTCAGAATGTTGAAAAAACTTCATTTCAATTTACTTTACCTGTTCTCCACCGATTTTGTCCCTATGTCGGAGGTAATCCGATACAAAATATCCACAGGGAAGTGTTATCAAATATACAGCACGCTGGTCTGTATATCGTTTGTATTTCCGGTTTTTATTTTCAATACTGATGCAATTTGCACGTGACAAACAATTGCACAATATGGCTGAACCGAACCGAATGGCAAACACTTCTAGCTGATTGCGAGGAAACATGCTTCGGTCGACTACATTCGGTTACATTCAGCTATTGTTTACAATAGATTTAAAATACAAGCGACAGAACCTACCGGCACTGCAAAAAGTCAGGCAAACAACACTTTCCTGTGGATACCCTCTTTCCACCTCCTACCGCCAAAAGAACCAACAGCATGTACAACCAGTAAAGTAAGTGTAAATATCATATTATTTAACATTCTGCCTTGTAGAGACTATTGCGTATTTTTTACAGCAACTTCTTTCAGACTGATATCTATGGAGTAACCATGGTAACAGTCTGATGTTTAGGCAAGAAGTAACGTTACTAGACTGTAACTGTAACACAAGAGATCCACATAGCACGTTGGGGTTGATGAAACAACGGGGTGACCGTTGGGCGATGTGAGCATGGGCGAGGGATGTGAACAGGTTGGTTCCAAAGTTGGAATAAGCTGAACTTTATTCAAATACTCCGCTACATCGCTCAATATAGTTTCCAGACCCTACTGGATTGGCTGTTGAAACAGTACTGTCACAAGTGTAGAGAGGAGTAGGCAGGAGGCAGTCACAGGTTTAGAGCTACTGAATTTATTAAAGCACCATAGCTCAAAGCGGGACGAAAGCCACAGTGCTCAGGAAATAGTAGGAGAGATTCCTCTCAGGAAAACAAGAAACATATACAATGACCGACAAAGACAAATGACAGAGGGAGTACAGTGGGGAAAAAAAGTATTTAGTCAGCCACCAATTGTGCAAGTTCTCCTACTTAAAAAGATGAGAGAGGCCTGTAATTTTCATCATAGGTACACGTCAACTATGACAGACAAATTGAGTGAAAAAAAATCCAGAAAATCACATTGTAGGATTTTTAATGAATTTATTTGCAAATTATGGTGGAAAATAAGTATTTGGTCACCTACAAACAAGCAAGATTTCTGGCTCTCACAGATCTGTAACTTCTTCTTTAAGAGGCTCCACTGTCCTCCACTCGTTACCTGTATTAATGGCACCTGTTTGAACTTGTTATCAGTATAAAAGGCACCTGTCCACAACCTCAAACAGTCACACTCCAAACTCCACTATGGCCAAGACCAAAGAGCTGTCAAAGGACACCAGAAACAGAATTGTAGATGAGAGAGGCCTGTAATTGTCATCATAGGTACACGTCAACTATGACAGACAAAATGAGAAAAAAAAATCCAGAAAATCACATTGTAGGATTTTTAATGAATTTATTTGCAAATTATGGTGGAAAATAAGTATTTGGTCAATAACAAAAGTTTCTCAATACTTTGTTATATACCCTTTGTTGGCAATGACACAGGTCAAACGTTTTCTGTAAGTCTTCACAAGGTTTTCACACACTGTTGCTGGTATTTTGGCCCATTCCTCCATGCAGATCTCCTCTAGAGCAGTGATGTTTTGGGGCTGTCGCTGGGCAACACAGACTTTCAACTCCCTCCAAAGATTTTCTATGGGGTTGAGATCTGGAGACTGGCTAGGCCACTCCAGGACCTTGAAATGCTTCTTACGAAGCCACTCCTTCGTTGCCCGGGCGGTGTGTTTGGGATCATTGTCATGCTGAAAGACCCAGCCACGTTTCATCTTCAATGCCCTTGCTGATGGAAGGAGGTTTTCACTCAAAATCTCATGATACATGGCCCCATTCATTCTTTCCGTTACACGGATCAGTCGTCCTGGTCCCTTTGCAGAAAAACAGCCCCAAAGCATGATGTTTCCACCCCCATGCTTCACAGTAGGTATGGTGTTCTTTGGATGCAACTCAGCATTCTTTGTCCTCCAAACACGACGAGTTGAGTTTTTACCAAAAAGTTATATTTTGGTTTCATCTGACCATATGACATTCTCCCAATCCTCTTCTGGATCATCCAAATGCACTCTAGCAAACTTCAGACAGGCCTGGCTTAAGCAGGGGGACATGTCTGGCACTGCAGGATTTGAGTCCCTGGCGGCGTAGTGTGTTACTGATGGTAGGCTTTGTTACTTTGGTCCCAGCTCTCTGCAGGTCATTCACTAGGTCCCCCCGTGTGGTTCTGGGATTTTTGCTCACCGTTCTTGTGATCATTTTGACCCCACGGGGTGAGATCTTGCGTGGAGCCCCAAATCGAGGGAGATTATCAGTGGTCTTGTATGTCTTCCATTTCCTAATAATTGCTCCCACAGTTGATTTCTTCAAACCAAGCTGCTTACCTATTGCAGATTCAGTCTTCCCAGCCTGGTGCAGGTCTACAATTCTGTTTCTGGTGTCCTTTGACAGCTCTTTGGTCTTGGCCATAGTGGAGTTTGGAGTGTGACTGTTTGAGGTTGTGGACAGGTGCCTTTTATACTGATAACAAGTTCAAACAGGTGCCATTAATACAGGTAACGAGTGGAGGACAGTGGAGCCTCTTAAAGAAGAAGTTACAGGTCTGTGAGAGCCAGAAATCTTGCTTGTTTGTAGGTGACCAAATACTTATTTTCCACCATAATTTGCAAATAAATTCATTAAAAATCCTACAATGTGATTTTCTGGATTTTTTTTCACTCAATTTGTCTGTCATAGTTGACGTGTACCTATGATGAAAATTACAGGCCTCTCTCATCTTTTTAAGTAGGAGAACTTGCACAATTGGTGGCTGACTAAATACTTTTTTTCCCCACTGTATATATATATACAGTGAGGGAAAAAAGTATTTGATCCCCTGCTGATTTTGTACGTTTGCCCACTGACAAAGACATGATCAGTCTATAATTTTAATGGTAGTTTTATTTGAACAGTGAGAGACAGAGTAACAACAACAAAATCCAGAAAAATGCATGTCAAAAATGTTATGAATTAATTTGCATTTTAATGAGGGAAATAAGTATTTCACCCCTCTGCAAAACATGACTTAGTACTTGGTGGCAAAACCCTTGTTGGCAATCACAGAGGTCAGAGGTTTCTTGTAGTTGGCCACCAGGTTTGCACACATCTCCGGAGGGATTTTTTTCCACTCCTCTTTGCAGATCTTCTCCAAGTCATTAAGGTTTCGAGGCTGACGTTTGGCAACTCGAACCTTCAGCTCCCTCCACAGATTTTCTATGGGATTAAGGTCTGGAGACTGGCTAGGCCACTCAGGACCTTAATGTGCTTCTTCTTGAGCCACTCCTTTGTTGCCTTGGCCGTGTGTTTTGGGTCATTGTCATGCTGGAATACCCATCCACGACCCATTTTCAATGCCCTGGCTGAGGGAAGGAGGTTCTCACCCAAGATTTGACGGTACATGGCCCCGTCCTTAGTCCCTTTGATTCGGTGAAGTTGTCCTGTCCCCTTAGCAGAAAAACACCCCCAAAACATAATGTTTCCACCTCCATGTTTGACGGTGGGGATGGTGTTCTTGGGGTCATAGGGAGCATTCCTCCTCCTCCAAACACGGCGAGTTGAGTTGATGCCAAAGAGCTCGATTTTGGTCTCATCTGACCACAACACTTTCACCCAGTTCTCACCCAGACGGGCCTGTATATGTGCTTTCTTGAGTAGGGGGACCTTGCGGGCGCTGCAGGATTTCAGTCCTTCATGGCGTAGTGTGTTACCAATTGTTTTCTTGTTGACTATGGTCCCAGCTGCCTTGAGATCATTGACAAGATCCTCCCGTATAGTTCTGGGCTGATTCCTCACCGTTCTCATGACCATTGCAACTCCACGAGGTGAGATCTTGCATGGAGCCCCAGGCCGAGGGAGATTGACAGTTTTTTTGTGTTTCTTCCATTTGCGAATAATCGCACCAACTGTTGTCACCTTCTCACCAAGCTGCTTGGCGATGGTCTTGTAGCCCATTCCAGCCTTGTGTAGGTCTACGATCTTGTCCCTGACATCCTTGGAGAGCTCTTTGGTCTTGGCCATGGTGGAGAGTTTGGAATCTGATTGATTGATTGCTTCTATGGACAGGTGTCTTTTATAAAGGTAACAAACTGAGATTAGAAGCACTCCCTTTAAGAGTGTGCTCCTAATCTCAGCTCGTTACCTGTATAAAAGACACCTGGGAGCCAGAAATCTTTCTGATTGAGAGGGGGTCAAATACTTATTTCCCTCATTAAAGGGCAAATCAATTTATAACATTTTTGACATGCGTTTTTCTGGAATTTTTTTGTTGTTATTCTGTCTCTCACTGTTCAAATAAATCTACCATTACAATTATAGACTGATAATTTATTTGTCAGTTGGCAAATGTACAAAATCAGCAGGGGATCAAATACTTTTTTCCCTCACTGTATATATGTAATGTATACAATAACTATGGATTTATACTATGATCCTTCTATGGAATGCCCACCGCACTCATATGTCTAAAATGTTTTACTTGTTTCTTCAATGATAGACGGAACAGATAAGGTTAACTTTGATTCTATACAAGTAAAAACCAACAAAATCCAACTTATCACATGGAATGTGCACAGGTCCATGATGGGGGGAAAAAAGCATATGGTTCTCGAACACTTAAAGAGATTGTCAGCAGATGTGGTTTTCATTTTTTAAAATGAGAAATTCAACATTTAAAGAGGAGCTGGGTTGGAGAGGCCTATGCTGCCACCTTCTGTAGTGGACTACTGCAACTCGTTGTTGGCTGGGCTCCCCGCTTGTGCCATCAAACCCCTTCAACTTATCCAGAACGCAGCAGCCCGCCTGGTTTTCAACCTTCTCTCATGTCACCCCGCTCCTCCGCACACTCCACTGGCTTCCAGTTGAACCTCGCATCCACTACAAGACAATGGTGCTTACCTATACATTTACATTTTAGTCATTTAGCAGACGCTCTTATCCAGAGCGACTTACAGTTAGTGAATAAATTTGTTTTTTTTTATACTGGCCCCCCGTGGGAATCGAACCCACAACCCTGGCGTTGCAAACGCCATGCTCTATCAACTGAGCTACATCCCTGCCGGCCATTCCCTCCCCTACCCTGGACAAATTGTGCGCCGCCCATGAGTCTCCCGGTCGCGGCCGGCTGCGACAGAGCCTGGATTCGAACCAGGATCTCTAGTGGCACAGTTAGCACTGCGATGCAGTGCCTTAGACCACTGCGCCACTCAGGAGTACCTATGGAACAGCAAGAGGAACTGCCCCTCCCTACCTTCAGGCTATGCTCAAACCCTACACCCCAACCCGAGCACTCCGTTCTGCCACCTCAGGTCTCTTGGCCTTCCCACCCCTACGGGAGGGCAGCTCCCGTTCAGCCCAGTCAAAGCTCTTCTCTGTCCTGGCACCGCAATGGTGGAACCAGCTTCCCTCTAAAGCTAGGGTAGCAGAGACCCTGCACATCTTCCGAAAACATCTGAAGTCCTCCAAACAGTATCTTAAATAATCCTCCTCCTCACCTCGACCAGCACTTAACCAGCACTTGCACTGTAAGTCACTCTGGATAAGAGCGTCTGCTAAATGACTAAAATGTCAACTGTAGTAACAGCAGAGATGTAGGCATCCTGATAAATAAGAATACACAATTTTCCCTTATATCCCAGCACCTGGACCATTAGGACGTTTGTAATGTTGAATTGTACCTTACATGGTGAAAAATACACATTGATTTCGTTGTATATCCCACCAGGGGCAAATCTGGTGTTTTTAGATAGAATTCAAGCTATTTTAGATCAAATCAAGACAGGAACTATTATTTTAGCAGGTGACCTAAATTATACATTCCATAATATTGACAGACATACTAATAAAAAAGGCACATTTAGGGAGCCTCCAAAGAGGCTGAAAAATGTCATCTCTACAAATGATTTACAGGACACCTGGAGATTATTATTCCCAACTACAAAAGACTATTCTTTTTTTCTCAAAGTAAGAAAATCTATTCAAGAATTGACTACCTTTTTTTAAAACAAAAATTACTGATATAGTGATATCGGATCATTCTACGGTATCATATTTAATTACACCAATAGAAAATACACTTAGCGAGAGAATTTGGAGAATGAACAGAGCACATTGTCTGGACCCGAAATGTCTTAAATATGTAAATGAAAGAATAAAACCTTTTACCATTACAATGTAGACACAGAGGACAGAGAAAAGCCAACACCCAATATAATTTGGGATGCCTTTACGGTGTACATTAGGGTGTGATAATCTCATACTTTGAAAAAGGTACATCTGAAATAAAAATTTAAGAAAAATAAGTCACTATCTTAGAAAAAGCCCATAACAAATCTTTACAATGTAAAGAAGAAAATCAAATGTCATAACTTAAGCAGGAATACGATATTTTACTTTTGGAGAGAGCCAACAACTACAGGTTAAACTCAAATAAAGCATACTACTTCATGGCGAATAAACCTGGTAAATATCTCGCAGCTCTCACAAAACGAATACATGCTAAACCAGTTATAATTTTAAAAGATAAAGATACAAAGGTGTTAATTAGGAACAACATGATTAATGACAATTTTAAAAGCTTCTATACACATTTATATAAATCAGAATTAAACAACAGTTAGACGGATCCTATAGCTCCTCTGCCTCGACCCTCTCCTTCTCGGTCCTCTCCTGCCACTGGCGCGTGTATTCCTCCCCGGTGAGGCATGTGGTGACCACAGGGAGTCTTCTGTATCGGTCCAGCCGATACTTCAGGACAGTAAGGATGTGCCCCAGGTCCTTCGCTATCAGCCCCCCCCCCTCTATTAGGGGGTGCTCTTCTAGAGCTAGGGCTGGGACTGGAGCAGGGGCTGGGACTGGAGTAGGGGCTGAGGGTCCTCCTGTGGTTGCTGGGGAGGAGGTGCTGATGGACGGCACAGTGCTGCAGGTTCCAGGAGAGGCGGTGGTGGGACCCGGTAAGGACCAAGACGGCATTAAACGGGACCCTTCAATGGCTGAAGGGTCAAAAGGGAAGAGGCCACACTTCTTAAACCCTTCCACCACATAGCGCATGTCCTTGCATCGCTGGTACGGGTAGCAGAATACTCTGGCAAATTCTGATTTGTTTACCATGTAGGAGTGGTCAAAATGGCTAAGGTCTCCAGCTACCTTGGAGAACTCAGCCTTTAAAGGGCCAAAGTATGCCACGTCCAGTGGCTGCAGGACATGGGTGTAGTGTGGTGGAAGACAAAGAAGTATAACCCCTTCCCTTAGTGCCGCCGCGAGCACCTCCGGGTCCATGTGGCTCTTGTGCCCATCGAAGAGGAGAAGGAGAGGGCGCTCTTTCACTGCATGCTTAATGAAGTGCTGAAACCACTTCCTGAACAGGTCCCTGTCAATGTAGCCACTGCTTGACCATCCATACAAGGCTTGGGGGGGGCCTCCCAGTGTGTAGTGGCCACCGGGGAAACACTTCGGGTAGAAATTATAAACAGGGGGACGTCCTGCCCAGCTGCGTTGAAGCAGGCCAGCACTGTGATGTGCTCCTTGGTTCCCGGAGTCTGCTTGTACATGTGTTTTGCGCCCCGGGGAGCCATTACTTTGTGCCTGCTCAGGTCGCTACGAAACCCAGACTCATCGCAGTTATAGATTTGTCTGGGTTTTTCCCTCAACCCACTCTCATCCAAGTGCTTCTCATAAGAAGTGAAGAAGGTGTCCATCGTCGGAAGTGTGGCACACTCAGCTCTCCCCCTGTCCAGGGTGTCCGGCCTCCTCATACTCAGGTTCTTGTGCCTCCTCCTGAACATTTCCCACCACCTCTTCCCCTGTGGTGGGATTATTTCCCCTGGGTGCCGAAACCTACAATAGAATAGAATATATAATTGTCCATCCAGGATGAAAATGTTTGTTTTGGCATCACCATACACATCCACATTTACATCACACATATTGAGAACAGTCAGTCCACCAATCTACATACATAAACACATAGAACACCAAATACCTGCGTATTTTGTCGGCGTATTTCATCAGCCTCTGTCTGGTGAAGGGGAACCCATGGCTGGCGCAGTAGATACAGTACTGCACCAGATCATTTTCATCCTCTGGTGCAAGCAATGTGGGTGGTCCACTGCGACAACCATGGGTCACCCGGACGCTCAGCCTGTCCGCCAGGGTCTGCCGAGGTACACCATGCACCTTGGTAGATAAGAAAATAAAACTGTTACTAGCAGATAAAATTCACATACACATGGTAATCTCCTAAAAACAAAAGATGCCTAAACTTGGCAGCCTGGCAGATAGCCATCCCTGCCCCGCAGTCCTCCATGGCATGGAACATGTCCACCTCACTCCACTGCTTCCTCTTGACTTTCTCCATGCTGTGGTGATAAATACATGTAGCTAAATAACTTCGCATACTATACACATTTTAGAAAGATAACTAAATCTGAATATGTATAAACATTTACTTTTCAAAGCTAAGGCATTGAAAGGTGATTAAAGTTTTCACAATAACAAAGTGTACCCACATTTTTTGTTTGATGTTTTCTGTAATGAAAATTAGTGTCCCAATTAGTTTAATATTGATGCATACATTGTAACATTTGACTAAATACTGCCTCTATGTAGCTGTTGTAAGATGAAACATAGCCAACAGTGATAGGTGTCAAAAAGTCAATGGTTCAAAGTTCCAAATAAATTTTTGCAGATTGTGCAAAACGCCTCCGTCAGGGACTCCAATTTTGATACGGTAAAGCTTGACAACATACAGCTGTTTTCGTGATATGTACAGTGGGGAAAAAAATTATTTAGTCAGCCACCAATTGTGCAAGTTCTCCCACTTAAAAAGATGAGAGAGGCCTGTAATTTTCATCATAGGTACACGTCAACTATGACAGACAAATTGAGAATTTTTTTTCCTGAAAATCACATTGTAGGATTTTTTATGAATTTATTTGCAAATTATGGTGGAAAATAAGTATTTGGTCACCTACAAACAAGCAAGATTTCTGGCTCTCACAGACCTGTAACTTCTTCTTTAAGAGACTCCTCTGTCCTCCACTCGTTACCTGTATTAATGGCACCTGTTTGAACTTGTTATCAGTATAAAAGACACCTGTCCACAACCTCAAACAGTCACACTCCAAACTCCACTATGGCCAAGACCAAAGAGCTGTCAAAGGACACCAGAAACATAATTGTAGACCTGCACCAGGCTGGGAAGACTGAATCTTTAATAGGTAAGCAGCTTGGTTTGAAGAAATCAACTGTGGGAGCAATTATTAGGAAATGGAAGACATACAAGACCACTGATAATCTCCCTCGATCTAGGGCTCCACGCAAGATCTCACCCCGTGGGGTCTAAATGATCACAAGAACGGTGAGCAAAAATCCCAGAACCACACGGGGGGACCTAGTGAATGACCTGCAGAGAGCTGGGACCAAAGTAACAAAGCCTACCATCAGTAACACACTACGCCGCCAGGGACTCAAATCCTGCAGTGCCAGACGTGTCACCTTGCTTAAACCAGTACATGTCCAGGCCCGTCTGAAGTTTGCTAGAGTGCATTTGGATGATGCAGAAGAGGATTGGGAGAATGTCATATGGTCAGATGAAACCAAAATATAACTTTTTGGTAAAAACTCAACTCGTCGTGTTTGGAGGACAAAGAATGCTGAGTTGCATCCAAAGAACACCATACCTATTGTGAAGCATGGGGGTGGAAACATCATGCTTTGGGGCTGTTTTTCTGCAAAGGGACCAGGACGACTGATCCGTGTAAAGGAAAGAATGAATGGGGCCATGTATCGTGAGATTTTGAGTGAAAACCTCCTTCCATCAGCAAGGGCATTGAAGATGAAACGTGGCTGGGTCTTTCAGCATGACAATGATCCCAAACACACCGCCCGGGCAACGAAGGAGTGGCTTCGTAAGAAGCATTTCAAGGTCCTGGAGTGGCCTAGCCAGTCTCCAGATCTCAACCCCATAGAAAATCTTTGGAGGGGAGTTGAAAGTCTGTGTTGCCCAGCGACAGCCCCAAAACATCACTGCTCTAGAGGAGATCTGCATGGAGGAATGGGCCAAAATACCAGCAACAGTGTGTGAAAACCTTGTGAAGACTTACAGAAAACGTTTGACCTGTGTCATTGCCAACAAAGGGTATATAACAAAGTATTGAGAAACTTTTGTTATTGACCAAATACTTATATTCCACCATAATTTGCAAATAAATTCATAAAAAATCCTACAATGTGATTTTCTGGATTTTTTTTCTCATTCTGTCTGTCATAGTTGACGTGTACCTATGATGAAAATTACAGACCTCTCTCATCTTATTAAGTGGGAGAACTTGCACAATTGGTGGCTGACTAAATACTTTTTTTCCCCACTGTATTATCTAACGCTTACAATTTCTTTCCTTTTTTCTGTCTTAGCAGTTCTATCAACATTTAGCAACTAAGCTAGCAACATTAGAAAATCCGTTAGCTATATTTCAGAGGTAAATGTTGGATATTAAATGATGTGTGGTCTGTTGCGCAGTCGAATTTTACAATATGCAGCGTGTCCCACAATATGTGTACATATATAACTTTTTTGAAAACTCTCAAAACCTAACTTAACTTACATAAATTGCACTGAAAATCGGTGGTCAGCTAGCTAGAAGGGTGGCTTTAGTTGCAAAATGTACCGTTATTTTCCAGTCCATTTAAATGTTGAGCTCGGGGTGGTTTAGTCCTCCAACCACTAGAGAGTGTCCGAAGTTAGGGGGTGTCCGATGTTGGGGGAAAATTAGCTAGAAAGATAGCAGTTGATGGGTTATTAAAACAGCTTTATACGAGGTATTGCAAAAATGTATTCTGTTTTGAAAATCAGAGGTAAATGTCATATCTTCTATGTTTTTGTCGGACATTATAAATGTTTTACAAAAGGAGTGTACTAGGCCTTTAGTAGTCGTGTATTAGCGGACCGATATAGCTGTCTGTAGCGCGAGCAAAAAATATGTCCTTTCGCAAGCCACACTAATAAAATGTGCATCTTACTGTAGCCTCTAGTGTTGCAATGGCTGTTGTAGTTTAATTCGAGTACCCACAACTCCCCACTTGGTGGCGGGCAAGTACAAGTCTGGGTACCAGTCTTTTTAGCTAACGTTCTACTCCATGCCATTCCTGTCATTTGCCAAATAATCATTTGACCAATGACAGGAGTGGCAAGGAGTGGAACGTAATAGCTGAACAGAGATGGCAACCAGGCAATGCAAGTATTGAGTTGTGATAAAATAGCCCAGTGAATTATTATAGGACTACACCTCTGGTTCCACTAGGTTTAAAATCAGAAATTAGTCTGTTGGCCAATGTTCATCCGCCAACATAATACTTTTGAATTTCGATTACACATTGGCCTACAATTTAGGATAATTGGTTACAGTATGTGAGTGTCTTCTATTGAGCTGTTATTGTGAATGTCATTGACCTGGTTCAGGTAGGCTATTTATGGTGTTAATGTGCAGTGAGTGGGCAGGCACAGGCAGGCCTATTGGCCATGGCCTACATACACAGAAATACACTTGGTACAAAATCTGTATTTTATTCATAATCTCTTCTTGTAGATGCAGGCCAATATTGGGCTACCATTGTATGAATAGCTGCTTATCTCTATCAATCCCCTTTCAATCCAATTGAAGCGATGCTTGTTCACCATGGCGGCATGAATAACTTCGAACTGTGTATTGTGACTTTATTGGACACCATGTTGCATTTGGGTAAAACGCAAACAAAAAATGTTTACAATACACATAGTCTATAATAATGACCATCCAATTCAGACACTGGCAATTGGCATTTGGACAAATGATTCACATGGTTAAATACATGATACAGAAAAAGCATAGAATAGAATATACAAGACTTCGATTCACATAAGTACAATTTCAAGTTATAATTGAGAGAGTCTACTTCAGTTATCAATATTGTCCCTCTGCAGAAACCTTCCCGACAGAGCAATGGGCCAAATAGATTGCATCATATTTACTGTAGGCCTACATGTGCTGGTTTACATTATTTGACCAGATGGAGATTGAGTAAAAAGAGTGGTAACTAACTGGGGTAAAGTTCATAGTTCTTGACGCGTCTCGCTGAGTAATACCCTGGCTCCATGCCATAATTCAAATAATGACGCGTCAAAGTTGCCTACGGTTACTGGTCTACGTGGCATGTCACACTTGTTTGGCTACTGAAGTTTATTATTCGGTGATATAGTGTAGGGATGACTGATCGATAATATAGCCTCTCTTATCCTTCAAAGCATGTGGCCTATTTGATCACTGTGCGTTATAGCGCATGTGCAATGCTATCGCGCGTCTCTCTGTGCTTGTGTGTGTGTGTGTGTGTGTGTGTGTGTGTGTGTGTGTGTGTGTGTGAGACCTGTCAGAGAGAGTCAGAGACAGAGCAGTGCCTGTCATTTCCTTGATGCGCTCATTGGTGTGTCCATATAACGTGTCACAACTTTTGGTGGATTACCCCAGTTATGTGGCTCATCATCAGGTGTTGAAGTACCACTCACGCTCTCTCATCCTTGTCTTCGAGGCATCCACCTGCAGGAACAAGGTCCCTCTGACTGGAACAGATCAGGAACTTGTTGAATGCAAATAGATCAGCATCCAAAGCAAGTCGGGGAACAACTTTTTCAAACATGCTCTCTTTAATATTATCGGTTCTTATATTTGCGCCTGCTTCTAAAATGCATAGTATCCATGTGTCTAGAGAGCCCACCAACATGCTATTATCTTCTGCTTCCACATTGCCAATGTTTTCATTGATGACGTCTCTGCTGGTGAAGGGACTGGAGGCTGCGACCGTGGTAGGGACCACACCTGGCTGCGCGTCTTGCGGCATTCAGCCGATGGAGAAGGATTCCGAGCAGAGGCTCCTGATTGAGATCGCCAAGCAACAGATCTTGAACAAGCTGCACCTGAAAGAGAGACCGAACATCACCTCGACTATGCCCCGCGCTGCGCTTCTTACGGCTCTCCGCAAACTGCACGCTGGGCGAGTCAGACCGGACGGCACCATTGAACTTGAAGTTAAGATCAATGATACCAAAGATCAGGGATATGAAATAGTGAGCTTCGCAGAAATGGGTAAGTTCAGTTATTTTGAATATTATAGTGTAGCCTACACTAGTGTCACTTTGTTTACTTTCTTATGGACTTTATTGGGCGTTTGGTTATTACCTCCAATGTGGCCTACTGATTGCACTGAATGTGCTTTTGGAACAATGTAAATAAACCATGTCAATTAAAATACAGAGCTCAGACATTTACATTGAAACCCTGACTTGAGATAGCTGGGGTAAATCAAGGTAGGCCTACAGATGTCTAATCTTAACTTGATCACTATTTTGTTGCCAAGAATTTTCCTGATGCATCAGGAAATTCAATTGAGCTTCGTGATTCAACCTGGTCTCAGAGCATTTTGTATTATTCTGTACGTAAATCGAAGACACACCATTTAGTATAATATGTTACGTTTCATATTGTATTTATTAATTTGTGGATGTCCACCTATTTCATATGATATGTTATGAATTACAATTCATATTATGTTACGATTTTTGCAAAATGTACAAAAGTTCAAATTTATAAAACGTACAATATGTTACAAATGTAGGAGTTAGGTTAAAGGGTTAAGGTTAGGATTGAGGGAATGGTTAGCTAACATGCTAAGTAGTTGTAAAGTAGCTAAAAAGTAGTAAGTCGTTGAAAAGTTGCTAATTAGTTGAAATGCTACAGTTGTCCGTGATGAGATTCAAACTCGCAACCTTTGGGTTAAGTTTAGGAGTTAGTTTAAAGAGTTATGGTTAGGGTTAGCTGAAAGTATTAAGGTTAGGGTTAGGTGAAGGCTTAGCTAACATGCGAAGTAGTTGCAAAGTAGCTAAAAAGTTAGTAAGTGAAAAGTTGCTAATTAGCTAAAATGCTAAAGCAACCTTTGGGTTGCTAGACGTTCGCGTTATACACCCGACCAGCCACCCTACTTTTCACCTTAAGTAACCATCTGTCTTGTGTAACCACATCAAACATAACATATCATACTAATTTGGGTGTCCCGGATTTATGTTTACTGTGTTACCTCAGGTCTATTAGATCAGGCTGCGTTGTTAGCTAAAAATGAGCAGTTATCTTTCTCTCCATGCAGTGGCAGTTGAGTCATTGGGATCAAGGCTCTCTATCTTAGAATAATGTTCCCTCTCGCTTGCTCAAACCCCTTACTCCTAGGTCCCATTACTGCAACATTCAAATGTACAACAATCTGAAATGCAGCCATACACATCAACAACCGTCATTTTATATAGCTTAATAACACAAGATAGACATTGATCTCCACTAGGCTACGACATACAACTGTCTAGTGTATCCTCAGGTTACGAATGATCTGTCAGGTTACGAATGATCTGGGGTGTTCTAGCGGTTAGGGTAGTCTAGCGGTTAGGGCCACTACGTGCACATATAGGCATACTGTGTTTGGCGTGGGTTCAATTCCGGCCCGAACCCTTATGGCATAAATAACAATCTCCCGATTTACTCAAAAAAGTTACACATTTAATAAAAGGACAGTCCAAATAACAGTACACCAATGTCAGTTTCCATTCATACAAAGTGTTGGGTAAATTGCCACAGTAGATTTGTTATGGTAAACGAGGAAATACTTTACTTCTATTGTACAGAATGCTTGTAAAATAGATAAATCGCCCTTAGTATGTTAAAAAAGGACTAAGTTGTTCCGATGACAATACCAACCAGAGGGCAAACATATCTTGAAATACTTTGGTTGCAAGCAGGACTAAAGCAGAAAGGAAGAGGCGAAGTGAGAGGGTTCACTCTCACCAAAATGAGCCCAATGCGTTTCTATGGGTTTAATATGCAAACCTAAACTTGTCGTCTGCCTTTGGAATGACTCCCATTGTTAGGGCGGAGACATGAGCATTTTGTCATTATATACAGATCTCTGACTAACACCGGTAGGTGAGCGGTAAAGGTGACCAATAATGGTTGTAATTGAGATCAGCTGTGCGGTTGAATTTTGCTCATATTGATGGTTTAAGGAGACATCAGTTGGCAATAATCTAGTACCATCGATGGTTGCAATAGGCCCCTTGTTATTTGGTTATATTTTAACAGGCTTCCTGTTAGCCTACAGTATCAGTAGTCACATAATGAACGGTGTAAAAACCGATAGTCTACTGTTTGTGTTTCCCTGGCTAAATCGATGAGCTGATTTTTCGCCATCAGTTAATTGAGAGATGTATGCCTACTGTAGAACTTCCTCCATGTGGATGCTCGCCAACTTTCTATAGTTAGGCTATGTATAATTTGCAGAGGTGGGTAGAGTACTGAAAATCTGTACTCAAGTAAAAGTACTGTTACTTAGATTATAATTTACTCAAGTAAAATTAGCCTTAAGAAACTACTCAAGTAAGATAAAAAGTATCCGGTCAGAAAAATACTTAAGTACTAGTTACTAATTTAGTTTGGTAATTTTTTTCACCTGTGACAGCAAACAAAAAGGACAACAACTTAGTGCAATTGTTTTGACATTCATTTATTATTAAAGCCTGCCACCACCATCTTGCAGATGGCCCCCAGCACAGGTACTCTCCAATGAAGACTAATATCAAAGAAAGTCTGTAGGCTGTACAGCTTCAATTACGGTCATTCAATGTTGACTTAATATCTATTAACGTGCACAACTTCATAAAAAGGTACAGTGCATTTGGAAAGTATTCAGACCCCTTCACTTTTTCCACATTTGGTTATGTTACAGCCCTATTCTAAAATTGATTAAATTGTTTTTGTTCCTCATCAGTCTACACACAAAACCCAATAATGACAAAGCAAAAACAGGTTTTTAAAATAAACAACTGAAATATCACATTTACAAATATTCAGACCATTTACTCAGTACTTTGTTGAAGCACCTTTGGCAGCGATTACAGCCTTGAGTCTTCTTGGGTATGACGCTACAAGCTTGGCACACCTGTATTTGGAGAGTTTCTCCCATTCTTCTCTGCAGATCCTCTCAAGCTTTGTCAGGTTAGATGGGAGAGTCGCTGCACAGCTATTTTCAGGTCTCTCCAGAGATGTTCGATAGGGTTCAAGTCCGGGCTCTGGCTGGGCCACTCAAGAACCTAACCCCAGTTTGAGGTCCTGAGCGCTCTGGAGCAAGTTTTCATCAAGGATGTGTCTGTACTTTGCTCCGTTCATCTTTCCCTCAATCCTGACTAGTCTCTCAGTCCCTGCCACTGAAAAACATCCCCACAGCATGATGCTGCTACCACCATGCTTCACCATAGAGATGGTGCTAAGTTTCCTCCAGAAGTGACACTTGGCATTCAGGCCAAATAATTAAATCTTGGTTTCATCAGACCATAGAATCTTGTTTCCCATGGTCTGAGAGTCCTTTAGGTGCCTTTTTGCAAACTCCAAGCAGGCTGTCATGTGCCTTTTACTGAGAAGTGGCTTCTGTCTGGCCACTCTACCATAAAGGCCTGATTGGTGGAGTGCTGTAGAGATGGTTGTCCTTCTGGAAGGTTCTCCCATATCCACAGAGGAACAATGGAGCTCTGTCAGAGTGACCATTGGGTTCTTGTTCACCTCCCTGACCAAGGCCCTTCTCCCCCGATTGCTCAGTTTGGCCGGGCGGCCAGCTGTAGGAAGTGTCTTGGTGGTTCCAAACGTATTCTATTTAAGAATGATGGAGGCCTCTGTGTTCTTGGGGAACTTCAATGCTGCAGGCATTTTTTGGTACCCTTTTCCAGATATGTGCCTCGACACAATCCTGTCTTGGAACTCTAAGGACAATTCCTTCGACCTCATGGCTTGGTTTTTGCTCTGACATGCACTGTCAACTGTGGGACCTTTATATAGACAGGTGTGTGCCTTTCCAAATCATGTCCAATCTATTGAATGTACCACAGGTGGACTCCAATCAAGTTGTAGAAACATCTCAAGGATGATCAATGGAAACAGGATGCACCTGAGCTCAATTTCAAGTATCATAGCAAAGGGTCTGCATACTTATGTAAATAAGGTATCTGGTTTTTATGTTTGATAAATTTGCAACAATTTCTAAAAACCTGTTTTCGCTTTGCCATTATGGGTTATTGTGTGTAGATTGATGAGGATTTGTATTTATTTAATCCATTTTAGAATAAGGCTGTAACGTAACAAAATGTGTAAAAAGTCAAGGGGTCTGAATACTTTCCGAATGCACTGGATATTGGAATAATTTCACCATTTCAATAGCATTAATGAAAATTAATTTAATGTACATGTGATGGTGAATGCATACTAAAGATTTACAGCAAGTGTGATGTTTAATTTTTCACTAAAAATGAACAGGTAAGTGTTACAACAGTCAAACAATCAATACCAAAATTTCACTTCCAATGATGTTACTAGTATGCAAATCAGACACATTTCCCCATGGAATTAAATTGATGTCAAAAATAGATTTTTTTTTGCCATTTTAACTAACCCTAAACATAACATAACCCTAATCCTCCTAACCTGCTACAAAAAGTAAATTTGGACAAACGCTGTATCCCTTCTAGACAAAACTGGATTTACCCTCCTCTTCAGAACTCTCCTTTCCACTTTGAAGGGTATTTTCTTTTCTTGTCTGGCCCATTCTCCTCCCCCTAGGTTGTGCAGCAACAAGCTGGAAATAAAAATATACCCCCCCCCAAAAAAAAAAAAAACTTGATTTCTAGTATACGGCACAAAAAGCTGACCCGTTGATGACTACATGGTTGACATTGCAGCTAGCTAGTTTAGCCAGTTTGGCAATCTAATGTGATAGCTAGTTAGCTATTGTCACACACGTCAGATTAATCTGTTCACTCTTAATGCCAATGTAAAGGTGGCTAGTTGGCCAACAAACATATATCATATGGGGAGCTAAAAACAGGAGATTCAACTTTCTGTCAGATTGTGGGTTAGCCAAAGCTAGGTAACTAGTCCTCGAAACACAATTTCAACAGCAGAATTATATCTTGTAATATTATATGTTTCTGGAGTAAGATTAGTATTTATAAAGGCTGAAGGTAATTAAAGTGCAAGTTTCCTCTGATCGCGTCTGGCTAAGAACCCAAGAATAAAAATATCCTCAGGAGAGAAGTGCGCTTCACTTCAAGAGCGGTGGTGTAGATAAAACTTGGTTTGAAGGACAACTTTAAGAGCCAATGGACTGAAGAGTTTTGATGACAAGCTACTTTGAATACATTTAATTGGTCAAGGGGTTATGAAATATTGATACAGACGTAAAGGGGAACCAATAGTATTGATTCATGTAAAAAACATTTTTTTAGGAGGTTTTCATCCTACTTTGACGATATAATAATATAAATATATGTAACTGAAGTTATTTGGTCAAATGTAATGGAGTAAAAACAAGTACAGCCTACAGAAAGTAACTAGAAAAGTACTAGTTTCTTAAAAAATGTAAAGGGTAGTAGTGGACCAGATTTGAACCCATGCCTACTCTGGCATATGTGTGCCATTGTCAGTGGCTGTACCAGCTGGACCACACAGGCGCTGAGATAACCATTCATTTATTTTGCCTATTGCTTGCCTTCAATAAATAACAAAACAATTTAAAAAACAGATTTTCCCTAATGAAAAATACATCTACAAACATTGTCAATTTATTATATTCCACATAACATTTACATTCACATTTTAGTCATTTAGCAGACGCTCTTATCCAGAGCGACTTACAGTTAGTGAGTGCATACATAATTTTTTTATTTTTCATACTGGCCCCCCGTGGGGGACCTGCTGTATCCTGCACGTAGCCTACATAGGCTACTTGAACTGACGCCCAATGAACCTGCAGTCTAAGTTATTGTATAGCCTACAAACACTACTTCCAGCTGCCCCCTGGCGGCAATTCTAAATATTAAATGTCCATTAAAGTCCTCCTGCTCCAGGATTATTTTCCTCCTGCGATGAAATGGGTCATATTAAGATCCGACATCTGTACCTCGAGCTTTAGCGCATGTCATTCTATTTGACCTCATTCCAATAGAAACTATTAATGATTTGATTTTGAACCTGGATGACGTGCGATAGTAAAGGTAAATCCAGGACACTCCAATTAGTATGATATGTTACGTTTCATATGGCATGTATTTTGAGATTGTATCTTTGCTTAAATAAATAACATGCTGTAACTGTGACTTGTGAACTTATACGAAAAATATTGGCATCACGTAGAACTACCCTGAAAGACTGGTATAGGGTTACAGCAGGGCTGTCAAACTCATTACATGGAGGGCTTAGTGTCTGAAGGTTTTTGTTTTTTCCTTTCAATTAAGCCCTAGTCAACCAGGTGTGGGGAGTTCCTTACTAATTAGTGACCTTAATTAATCAATTAAGTACAAGGGAGGAGCGAAAACCCCCAGACACTCGGCCCTCCGTGGAATGAGTTTGACACGTAGTTTACAGTAAATTATATATACACCTACAGGTATACTGTTTATTGTGACAAAATGACAAACCAATCCTCACACTCTGTATCTTCTCTCTGTGATCTAGATGAGATGGACACTACTGGTGCTCAGCCAGGCCTCACCTTCCAGTTCCTGCAGGAGCAAGGCCATCGCATTCAGGTGCTCCAGTCAGCTCTGTGGCTATACGTCCGCTCCTCTGACACCCCTAACTCAGGGCCCCGCCCCACCGCCACAGCCCACATCTACCTCTCTTGGCCTGGGGAAAGCGGCTCCAACCGCACCCTCCTCCTAGAGAAGATCCTGGATGTGCAGAAGAGCAACTGGTACACCTTCCCCATTACACACACCCTGCAAGCGTTCATGGACGGGGGCCAGCGGCTGCTACAGCTGGAAGTCACCTGCATAGAGACTGGGGTGGCCGGGGTGAATGGGGTTAGCCAGAACCTGTGTGAGCTGGGTAAGTCCATGGACATGGCCCATCAGCCATTCATGGTGGCCCAGGTGCGGCTCCGTGACGACCCCAAACACATCCTCCAGAAGAGGTCCCTACGGTGCGGAGATGATGTTACGGTTTGCTGCAAGAAGGACTTCTACGTCAAGTTCAAGGATATCCAGTGGCAGGACTGGATCATAGCTCCAGAAGGGTACCACATTAATTACTGTATGGGCCAGTGTCCCCAGGCCCTGGCTGGGTCTCCAGGTATCGCGTCTTCCTTCCATGCCACAGTCTTCAGCCAGCTCAAAGCCAACGGCATCAACACAGCGGTGTCTTCCTGCTGTGTGCCCATCCAGCGCAGGCCTCTGTCTATGGTCTACTTCAACTCAAAGCACAGCATCGTCAAGACCGACGTCCCTGACATGATCGTAGAGTCCTGTGGCTGCACGTAAAGAAAGAAGAAAGAGAAAGACAAGACATTCAGCTAATTATGCTTTTAGTCTGAGAAGACTAGATTGAATGTGTCACACATGCACAGACAGATGCAAATACATACTTTCACGATCATGCAGTATAGAATTGAAGATAATCTGTCTTCATCAATTCGATAGAGGGTTTTTGCATGCCAATGGTGAATAGTACTGAGTACTCTAAGGGTTTGTTTAGTCACACACAGATAGCACACGACAGAAAGAGGAGACATATTCATATATCACCTTCATTCCTTTTTTTTTAACTGTAAAACTATGAGCTGTTATAATTGTATTTGTTTTTATACTTTGTGTGTTTTGTATTACTGGTGAGCGTGAGGTGAGCTAAGAAAGATACAGTAAGATTTATGCAGTCTGTGCCTGGATCTAAGTGAATTAGAATAGCGCTTACTCTTTAGCTTTGTTTCTAATAAGATGTGTGCTGCATCGACAATTTTCACACATATCCCACGACTTGTCTAGGTAAATAAAGGTAAAAAAAAAAAAAAAACATATCCGACTGAGAATGTCCATTGTATACACTAGTATATAAAAAAAATCTTACTTTAAAGTTGTCTGATTCCTTCTAGTCCATTACAAGTATAGTTACATACATTGCAGGGCATTTGGACGTTCTGATTCTGAATTCTAAACTTTGAGATCCATAGAGGAGCTACATTCTAGAGACTAATGCAATCGCACTCATGCAGTTCTGATGATTTATGCAACAAGACAGCAGTAAAATCTCACCCCTAGGAAACCACCCAGACAGGAGCAGATATCTGATATGGAGAGGTTAAAAATGGTTTCATCAGCATCTGCACTGTATTATTTGCTCAGATAATCAGTTAAGCAACAGCCTGGCTTTGACGGCATGAACTCAAGGTTATTACACAGCTGTGCGAGCAAACATTTAGCTATTGCCACAGTGTCAGACAACGTGAAGGTCCATGAAACACACAGGTCAACAAGCATGCGCATGTTCCAAGGCACGGAGTCTGCATTTTCCAAAATCTAAGGTTTTTAGGGCTCATGTCAATTATATTCATCCATTCAAGCAAATAAAGTCTGTCTATCTTTGTTTTCGTTTTAAAATGTTTACACTAAATGGGTATAATGTGTGTGTATGATACGTTTAAAGCTGAAACCTCTTTGCTGCCTTCTTAATGGTGTGCATCTTGTGTGTGGTTGGCAGTAGCAGTGTATACTGTACTGTAGACTTTCCTACCATACCCTGGCACTATGCCGCAAAAGGTCCCATATTGCATTGCAGTGTGATATGCTAGCATGGCCCTCGGGATCTTAAAGCAAACACTTCCTGGTTACCTGGCTCTTAGAACATTAGAATAATAGAACATTATATTGTTCTTCTGCAAGCACTTCCTGTCCTCCTGTCCTAGAGCTTAATGTATGTCACATTGAGGAGTCATCCTTCCATAGGGTACATGTACTGCAGTCTGGAATGTACCATGATGATAACTAATACCATTGATTGTGAGACCAAAAAGTGAAAGTTTTTTCAAACAGAACGCCTCACATAACTTTCATAATTGGCAATGATTTATTCATGAGCACTTTATCGGCTTACTGTATATTTATGAGATTCTGCAACGGGTTGTCCTTTACTGCCATTGATGAAGGCAAAATTATTGTTATCAGGTTATTTTCTTTAGCCCTTGCTTTATGTACAGTATGTGTGGCCCTTGATATAACGTCATATTGTATCCATTGTGAACTAAATTATGGAGGAATGTCTCTATACTGTAACTGAATAATGATACCAGCATTTTGATTGAGTATCAATTCCAGTAGATTCTATTGTCTATCCTTTCTATATTACATGATATTTTGAATCATTTGTATTAAGAATAAACATTATATTTCATTTGTCTATTGTACTGTATGCAATAATCCTATTGAAAATGTATTTTAAACAAAACCAATAAATATTTTTGACATGACACTGACGTTTTTTATTTCTCAAGGAGTTGTCTGTTTTACCAGATTGAACAGCTTACAAAGAACAACACAATTCCGCAACTTAAAGGGGAAATTCGCCCATTTTTACATTTGGACTTATTTTCACTCTTTCTGTCCTTGGAGTTGATTGCCCAAACCAGTTTTTATTTTATTTTGTTACATAGAAAATTGGTTGTCACATTTAGCTGAGTCATCACTTGCCATTGACTACAATGCATTATGACATTTTTTCTAAAGCATGTTAGAAAACACTCATAACACTCACATCAGAATCCCATTCTGAATGATGTCTCTGCACTGAAATCTGTTTTAAAAAATCCACTGTCCCATAAATCTATATTTGTATATTTTTGTTGTTGTTGTAAACAGCATCATTCAAACATGGATTTATGGCACAGTGGAATAAAACAACTAAAAAATGAGTGCAGAGACATCATTCAGAATGGGATTCTGATGTAATATGAGTTGGTGTGGAGAATGTTAGTGTTTTCTAATATGCTTTATACATATTAGCATACAGCAGTATGGTCAATGGCAAGTGATGACTCAGCAACTTCCCCTTTAATGTTTACACAACTATGACTTCAAACATATTAATCAAAATACTACATTCTAAGCCACCCTTAGAGGTAGTCACCAAATTAACTTTTAAGAAGGCACACCTGTTAATTGAAATGCATTCCAGGTGACTACCTCATGAAGCTGGTTGAGAGAATACCAAGAGTGTGCAACGCTGTCATCAAGGCAAAGGGTGGCTACTTTGAATCTAAAATATATTTTGATTTGTTTAACACTTTTTTGGTTACTACATAATTCCATAACATTTCATAGTTTTGATGTCTTCAATATTATTCTACAATGTAGAAAATAGTACAAATAAAGAAAACCCCTTGAATGAGTAGGTGTGTCCAAACTTTTGACTGGTACTGTATACATCTCCAAAACTAAAATCAATAGTGTCTGAAAGGCATAGAGCGTGTTCGCCTGGACAAATACTGGAAGTGGTTTTATGGACCATTTGTGTTTGTCAGGTAAATAGTTGTCAAATATTTCTGGCACCCCGCAGCCTCTGTGAACATATCATGCATCCGCCTGCACCCGGCCCAAAAGGTCAGAGAGAAATAGGTTACGGTCAGCACGCAAATGCTCTGGCGAAGGCCGAAAGGCTGAAAAGTTAGAATGATAAAACTTTAATCGTTTTGACACGCTCAGTTTGCTGGAGTTCCCGAAAGTTTATCTGGTATGTAGTGTAGTAGTGTACTGTTCTATATCACACCAAGTTCTCTATAATCATCTGCTCTTCAAAATACATAGTTGGATACATTGGTAATATACACTGAACAAAAATATAAACGCAACATGCAACAACTTCAAAGACTTTACGGAGTTACAGTTCATATAAGGAAATCAGTCAATTGAAATAAATAAATTAGGCCCTAATCTATGGATTTCACGACTGGGAATATAGATATGCTTCTGTTGGTCACAGATTTTGTTTTTGGATCAGAAAACCAGTCAGTATCTAGTGTGTCCACCACTTGCCTCATGCAGCGTGAAACATCTCCTTCGCATAGAGTTGATCAGGTTGTTGATTGTGGCCTGTGGAATGTTGTCCCACTCCTCTTCAGAGGCTGTGCGAAGTTGCTGGATATTGGCAGGAACTGGAACACACTGTTGTACACGTCGATCCAGAGCATCCCAAATATACTCAAAGAGTGACATGTCTGGTGAGTATGCAGGCCATGGAAGAACTGGGACATTTTCAGCTTCCAGGAATTGTGTACAGATCCTTGCGACATGGGGCCGTGCATTATCATGCTGAAACATGAGGTGATGGCGCTGAAACATGAGGTGATGGCGGCAGATGAATGGCACGACAATGGGCCTCAGGATCTCGTCACGGTATCTCTGTGTAATCAAATTGCCATCGATAAAATGCAATTGTGTTCCTTGTCCATAGCATATGCCTGCCCATACCATAACCCCACCGCCACCACGGGGCACTCTGTTTACAACGCTGACATCAGCAAACCACTCGCCCACACGACACCGTACACGTGGTCTGCGGTTGTGAGGCTGGCTGGACGTACTGCCAAATTCTCTAAAACAACGTTGGAGGCGCCTTATGGTAGAGAAATGAACATTCAATTCTCTGTCAACAGCTCTGATGAACATTCCTGCAGTCAGCATGCCAATTGCAAGCTTCCTCAAAATCCTGAGACATCTGTGGCATTGTGTTGTTTGACAAAATGGCACATTTTAGAGTGGCCTTTTATTGTCCCCAGCACAAGGTTCACCTGTGTAATGATACTTTCTGGGATCTTTTATTTCAGCTCATGAAACATGGGACCAACACTTTACACGTTGCGTTTATATTTTTGTTCAGTGTCTTTCTTTTGCACTGAAAATCAAGGGGGGAATTCCGACCCGAGTTAAGCGCACGTAAATGGAAGATAATTTCCTTTTTATACACTTTTCTCTCTACGCGTATTCTGACCTTGAATTTAAGCATGAGAATAGCATGCTATTCACCCGCTATTCGTTTGGGGTGGAGATCAAAGAAATGAAGGTGTGGCGGAGGTGGGTCTACAAAAAAGCCATATTCTGTTACCTTGACTTCATTCCCTCATCATTCCACCACCTTGATGAAACGATGAATAAGGTCGAGCAACCTGTCGGTTCCAAGTGGAACATCTTTATTTTTCCCGATATAAATAATACCATTCTCCGTGCACTGTGATTTACAAATTGATAAGAGCCGGAGCTATTGTAAACATAAATTACAATTGTTTTAGATCTATTTGACCTTATGATTGCTGGAGATAAATGTGAAACCAGTAATATGGCAGCAAACTGAAGCATATCAACATACACGATATGTACAAAAGTATGTGGACACCCCTTTCAATTAGTGGATTCGGCAATTTCAGCCACACCCGTTGCTGACATCTGTATAAAGTCGAGCACACAGCCATGCAATAGCCATAGACAAACATTGGCAGTAGAATGTACTGAAGAGATCAATGACTTTCAATGGATGCCACCTTTCCAACAAGTCAATTTGTCAAATTTCTGCCCTGCTAGAGCTGCCCAGGTCAACTGTAAGTGCTGTTATTGTGAAGTGGAACTGTCTAGAAGCAACAACGGCTCAGCCACGAAGTGATAGGCCACACGAGCTCACAGAATGGGACTGCTGAGAGCTGAAAATCATCTGTCCTCGATTGCAACACTCACTACGGAGTTCCAAACTGCCTCTGGAAGCAACGTCAGCACAAGAACTGTTAGTCGGGAGCTTCATGAAATGGGTTTGCATGGCCGAGCAGCCGCACACAAGCCTAAGATCACCATGCGCAATGCCAAGCGTCGGCTGGAGTGGTGTAAAGCTCGCCGCCATTGGACTGGAGCAGTGGAAACACGTTCTCTGGAGTGATGAATCTCACTTCACCATCTGGCAGTCCGACTGACAAATCTGGGTTTGGCTGATGCCAGGAGAATGCTACCTGCCCGAATGCATAGTGCCAACTGTCAAGTTTGGTGGAGGAGGAATAATGGTCTGGGGCTGTTTTTCATGGTTCGGGCTAGGCCCCTTAGTTCCAGTGAAGGTAAATCTTAACGTTACAGCATACAACGACATTCTAGACGATTCTGTGCTTCCAACTTTGTGGCAACAGTTTGGTGAAGGCCCTTTCCTGTTTCAGCATGACAATGACGAGTTGGTTATTTGAATCAGCTGTGTAGTGCTAGGGCAAAAACCAAAACGTGCACCCAGGGGGGCCCCTAGGTCCGACTATGGGAAACCCTGTTGTAGATTTAGGCACATTTTAGGATTAGGAAGGTATGTATGAATCATAAAAAAATGGTTTGGAGAGCTATAAATATATTGATGAATAAAAAATACAGTGGTTTGATTCATCCTGAAAGTTGTCATATTCAAGTTCATACATTAAATATTGTAAGGTGCAAAAAAGTGTATATAGGGGTTGAACAATAGTTCTGTAAATCTACCCTAATCCTCAATAATCATGGAACTGTATGACAACGGTCCAGTCGTCGTGAACCGTGTGCCAGGCTCCAGGTTTAACCTGCTACGTGCGGTCTGAGTTCCATAATGATTCAAATTGGCTACATGTCCCAAATTATTTCACAACGTTATCCTAATATGACCCACTAATGCTAGCGACCCTCAGGAACAACTACACGGACGTGACAGAGGAAAGAAAGGTAAACAGAGTGGAATGGAATGGAATGATGCAAAATGTAGGCTACAAATTGAAGGAAACTAACACTAAAGTGACAGTTATAAATGTATGTGGGTATTACTGATGGTGGCTCCCGATAGTGGCTAATATTTAACATGATACAAATTGTAAAATAAAACGGAGAAAAGCCTGGGCATATAATTGAAACATTCTAAAGTGCATACAACTTCGCAGGTCTCCAAATTTCATCCATGCAAATTATGAGGGCATACAATTACAATTCGGAATAACGGTACAGCTATTTATAGCCTACTTTACTGTGGAAAAGGGGCTGCAATACAGGTCATTTTGATATGATTTTCAGTTTACTTCCATATGACTGGTTTTACATTCGTCTCCAGGGATCATAAGGAAAAAAGAATCTAAAATAATTGCTATGTGTATTTACAGTCGCCTTCTACAAACGGATTACTCATTTACCTATAGCTCTTATTAATAGCTCTCATCAATTTATAAATTACAGTGCATGGAGAATGCTGTTATTTCTATCTGAAAAAAAAAAGTAAAGTTTTTTTCCACTTGGGACTGGCAGGTTTGCTTGACCTTATTCATGGTTTCCTCGTGCTTAAAGGTGGTGGAATTATGAGGGAATGTCGGAATAAGGCGTATCTGTAGACACACCTCTGCCACACCTTCATTTCTTTGATCTCCACCCCGAATGAATAGCAGGTGAATAGCACACTATGTGTCACGTTCGTTGTGTAAAGGATCGGACCAAGGTGCAGCGTGGTATGCGTACATAGTCGTTTATTTTTATAAACACCGACAAAATAACAAAATCCAACAGCACGTGACGTTCAAGAGGCTAAACATCAAACAAGCCAAACAGCAATAAGATCCCACAACTAAAGTAGGCAACATGGCTGCCTAAGTATGATCCCCAATCAGAGACAACGACCGACAGCTGCCTCTGATTGGGAACCACACCCGGCCCACATAGAAATATATAAACTAGATTTCACACCCTGACCAACTCAACTAGAGATCGCAATGTCAGGGCGTGACACTATGCTCATGCTTAACTTGAAGGTCAGAATACGCATAGAGACAAAAGTGCATAAAAAGGTTCCATTACGAGCGCCTAACTAGGGTCGGAATTCCCCCAGTTAAAAAGTATTGTTGAGAGATGCAAATTCAATACATTTTACATGTTAATACAACATAATCACTTTGGGATAAACATATGTTAAATAAAAACATGAAAACTGTCTGTGCCCATGCAGTTGGCTGTGCTGCATGTGTTCTGATTGTTCTTCAGTGTGAGGACAGTAGCTTTATGTTGACATGTGAGGCATGCACTGCAGGATTAGCCTACGCACTGCCCCAGGAAGTTAATTAATGAAAACGAGATTGAGCTCCAGTGGAAATAAACCTAGTGGCTCACTGATATACTGACACACTGACCTAGAGACCCACTACACTGTGCCGCTAAAACCCTAATCCCAATCCTGGCCGGCCGCAGTACTCTACTTAATCCCCAACGCAAAATCCCCAATACAGGGTTAAGATGTCAGCTGTAACCTGTACACAGGACGTATCCCTTCAGGTGATAGATACTGTACATAGTAATTGGCAAAAGATTTTCATGTGAATATTCTATATTCTTGATAAAACAATATGCACATTTTCCCACCAGAGATGTGTTTCCATCAAATGGACGTATTGTGGATAAAAGGCTGTAGGCCTACGTGATGACGTAGTGCACATAAAAATAACTTTTGTGGTTCAATTCCCATGTACCAAATAAAAAATACAAGTTAAACAGTTTTCCATCGCATTTTCAACTCTACTGATGGTTTTTTCACAAAAACTGTTGAGTTATATAGCAACTGTGCACACTCTGGTCTTGGCATGTGCGCTCTAGCCAGCAGCTCGCAGATACAGTGTGGGTAGACTACCTACATGATGAGATTACTAGAGCAAGATTATTTCTAAATGGCAGCCAAGCATCGATCATCATGTCACCAGAATTAGACCCTCTATATTTATTGGAAAGGAGCATCAAGCTCATCACCGTGCACTTTCACCACCCCATAACTTATTTCATCTGTAGCCTGATAAACTGCATGCTTTCCCGAGTCATATCATCTCGTGACTCGAAGTTTACTTCTGGTTATTATATCAATATTTCCACTGCCACTTTTCGCATAATTAATCGTACAGACACAAAATGATCCCACCATGTCGAACAAACAAAATTGTCTGTCGACATTTATAAATATGTAGCGGAATTTCCTGTTTCCATCAGCCTGGTCGTGACATTTTTAATGCGGCAGGGAATTCATCTTCATGAAATGGTTGGATGGAAACCTGGTTAGTGTGTTAGAAATGTTTGAGTTAAATTGACTATACTGGGGGTATCTTAACCAATGACTGTATATGAATGGACAAAGCCATCGAACACGTGACACCATTAATTCCAATGTGAAAACTCAATAGTGCATTAAAGCCAAATGAAGTCGGTTAACATGGCGTCTCGTGGATACATACAGTAACATGCACAGTTTGAGCTACTCCAGGAAGTGACGTTGCAGGCTAGCTCAGTGCTGCTCCCTCTCATTGAGTAACTCAAGTCGAAGGGTGACCGGGGTAGCCTGATGTAGGCTGCCATTAGCAATTAAATTATCCTTATAACTTCTTCTGTGTGCGATTTTAAAATAATCGGTTCAAGGACATACAACTGGTGTATTGGAAGCAATTATTGGTACCATGATTGTCTTCTAAACATACTTTCATTTACACAAAGATTGACCACAAAGATATCCATTTTACCATGGGGGATCCTGTTTTCTGCAAACAATGCCTGCAGTACCGTGGTCGGCCTTGACATTTCGTCGCTTCAATGAGACGGGGCAGTTGTTCTGCTGTGATTTTAACCCTCAACATAGTGATATGCTTCCTGGTGTTGATAACTGGAGTTCATTGGGCTGTACTTTTAACTTCATTAAGAGTAGCCAGAGACAAGGAGTGAAATCTATGGAGAGGGATAGAGGGCCAGCCCTACCCTGGTGGTAGAATACTCTCCCTGTAACTGTCAGGTAATATCAACAAAAGGAAGGGGACGCATAGAATGCTAACTAATAGGCTACTGAGAATAAAACTTACCACTACAGAGAAATGTATAGCAAATACAGACTATGTATAGCAAATACAAACAATATGGCATCACTAGACTGCAACAGAACAGCATTGCAATCATATATTGTCTTACACACATAGAATCCTGTGGTGTATAAAATTTTCCATTGGACTTTCCCTATGTGCTACAGGAATGGCGACAGTGTCTTTGTGTAGAGCTACAGTAGAGCTTTTTACCCTGTTGATGATGTAAAGGTCAATCCCTGCAGGCCACAGAGCTCAATTACAGGGTTGTGCTTCTCAAGGCTTCAGAGAGTGAGAGAGAGAGAGAGGAAAGGGGGAACAAGACAGAGGGAGAGAAAGAGGGCAGTATAATCTGGAGCCTATAATCACTCAAATCTTTGGATACAGTTTTACAGTTTATAATATTTAGTTAATCTTTATTTGATAGGCCATTGATTTTCTGGTATTTCCACAGTATGTTTATGGTATTAAGATGACCTGGTTAGTTGGACTTTACTTTCTAGTTCTGAAACGGCTGTAAATTAGTGTTACCACTTTCTTTCTAAGCTGCAGACTTATTTCCTCCTTTCCCTTTCTCTCTATTAGTGTAGCCATCAGCTGTCCACCACTGTCTCTTTGACCTATCCACCCCTTCCCTGACATGACAGACCTGCAAGAAAAGTAAAACCTAATTAAAAGACCCCTTACTACGTCTTTCTCTATCGGAGGTCCCAGTCAGACCACTCAGGGTTTCTGTCACCTCACCTGCATGTATGTACCTAGTATTCCATGTTGTGCTCCTTTTCTCAACCATGCATGCAAATGAAAAGATAAATAAAATATACGTTCAAAATGTAGATGTTATATAGCCTACACATTATAGAATATTTAAATCATGCATATACGATCCTCTCTTAAGCACATTAGTGCACCATTATTCACCAACAAAGTCTGTCAATGGACACATACAACAGCCAATGTAAACATAAAAGACCTAAGGTTAAAGCTTTAGTGTCTGCTTTTGCCTTGCGATGTGCGAGCCACTTCAAATAACTCTTAATCACCAGGCTGATCCCATTACGACAGACAGACCCAGTTATCTGACATACAGTGCATTCGGAAAGTATTCAGACCCCTTGACTTTTTCCACATTTTGTTACGTTACAGCCTTATTCTAAAATAGATTACATTGTTTTTTCCCCCTCAATCTACACACAATACCCAATAATTACAAAGCAAGCACAGGTTTGTAGATTTTTTGCAGATGTATTAAAAATAAAAACTGAAATAATACATTTACATAAGTATTCAGACCCTTTACTCAGTACTTTGTTGAAGCACCTTTGGCAGCGATTACAGCCTTGATTCTTCTTTGGTATGATGCTACAAGCTTGGCACACCTGAATTTGGGGAGTTTCTCCCATTCTTCTCTGCAGCTCATCTCAAGCTCTGTCAGGTTGGATGGGGAGCATCACTACACAGCTATTTTCAGGTCTCTCCACAGATGTTCGATCGGGTTCTGGCTGGGACACTCAAGGACATTCAAACACTTGTCACGAAGCCACTCCTGCGTTGTCTTGGCTGTGTGCTTAGGGTCGTTGTCCTGTTGGAAGGTGAACCTTCGCCCCAGTCTGAGGTCCTGAGCGCTCTGGAGCAGATTTTCATCAAGGAGTTCTCTGTACGTTGCTCCATTCATCTTTCCCTCGATCCTGACTAGTCTCCCAGTACCTGCCGCTGAAAAACATCCCCACAGCATGATGCTGCCACCACAATGCTTCACCAGACGTTTCCTCCAGACGTGACGCTTGGCATTCAGGACAAAGAGTTCAATCTTTGTTTCATCAGACCAGAGAATCTTGATTCTCATGGTCTGAAAGTCCTTTAGGTGCCTTTTGGCAAACTCTAAGCGGGCTGTCATGTGTATTTTACTGAGGAGTGGCTTCCGTCTGGCCACTCTACCATAAAGGCCTGATTGGTAGAGCGCTGCAGAGATGGTTGTCCTTCTGGAAGGTTCTCCCATCTCCACAGAGGAACTCTGGAGCTCTGTCAAGGCCCTTCTCTCCCGATTGCTCAGTTTGGCCGGGCGGCCAGCTCTAGGAAGAGTCTGGGTGGTTTCAAACGTATTCCATTTAAAAATGATGGAGGCCACTGTGTTCTTGGGGACCTTCAATGCTGCAGAAATGTTTTGGCACCCTTCCCCAGATCTGTGCCTTCACACAATCCTGTCTCGGAGCTCTACGGACAATTCCTTCGACCTCATGGCTTGGTTTTTGCTCTGATATGTACTGTCAACTGTGAGACCTCATATAGACAGGTGTGTGCTTTCCAAATCATGTCCAATCAATTGAATTTACCACAGGTGGACTCCAATCAAGTTGTAGAAACATCAAGGATGATCAATGGAAACAGGATGCACCTGAACTCAATTTCGAGTCTCATAGCAAAGGGTCTGGTCTGAATACCTATGTAAATAATTTATCTTTTTTTATATTTAACATTTGCAAACATTTCTAAAAACCTGTTTTCACTTTGTCATTATGGGGATTTTATTTTATTCATTTTAGAATAAGATGGTAACATAACAAAATGTGGGAAAAGGGAAGGGGTCTGAATACATTCCGAATGCACTGTCCGATAAAGGTCTCCGATTAATTGAAAGCCAATTCAAACACTAGTTTATTTAGCAAATTGATCAAACTAGATCATGTTTCTATTCAAAGCAGTATGTGTGGAGAAATATGCTTGAATGAAGTATGTGTGGAGAAATACCAAAATCCAAAATGTATTCAGCCACCAATTATTCTGTTCATACATTAACTATTCAATAACATTGTTTTGTTAAATGTACAGTGAGGGAAAAAAGTATTTTATCCCCTGCTGATTTTGTACGTTTGCCCACTGACAAAGACATGATCAGTCTATAATTTTAATGGTAGGTTTATTTGAACAGTGAGAGACAGAATAACAACAAAGAAATCCAGAAAAAGACATGTCAAAAACTTTATACATTGATTTGCATTTTAATGAGGGAAATAAGTATTTGACCCCTCTGCAAAACATGACTTAGTACTTGGTGGCAAAACCCTTGTTGGCAATCACAGAGGTCAGACATGTCTTGTAGTTGGCCACCAGGTTTGCACACATCTCAGGAGGGATTTTGTCCCACTCCTCTTTGCAGATCTTCTCCAAGTCATTAAGGTTTCGAGCCTGACGTTTGGCAACTCGAACCTTCAGCTCCCTCCACAGATTGTCTATGGGATTAAGGTCTGGAGACTGGCTAGGCCACTCCAGGAACTTAATGTGCTTCTTCTTGAGCCACTCCTTTGTTGCCTTGGCCATGTGTTTTGGGTCATTGTCATGCTGGAATACCCATCCACGACCCATTTTCAATGCCCTGGCTGAGGGAAGGAGGTTCTCACCCAAGATTTGACTGTACATGGCCCCTTCCATTGTCCCTTTGATTCGGTGAAGGTGTCCTGTCCCCTTAGCAGAAAAACACCCCCAAAGCATAATGTTTCTACCTCCATGTTTGACGGTGGGGTCATAGGCAGCATTCCTCCTCCTCCAAACACGGCGAGTTGAGTTGATGCCAAAGAGCTCGATTTTGGTCTCATCTGACCACAACACTTTCACCCAGTTCTCCTCTGAATCATTCAGATGTTCATTGGCAAACTTCAGACGGGCCTGTATATGTGCTTTCTTGAGCAGGGGGACCTTGCTGGCGCTGCAGGATTTCAGTCCTTCACAGCGTAGTGTATTACCAATTGTTTTCTTGGTGACTATGGTCCCAGCTGCCTTGAGATCATTGACAAGATCCTCCCGTGTAGTTCTGGGCTGATTCCTCACCGTTCTCATGATCATTGCAACTCCACGAGGTGAGATCTTGACTTGAGCCCCAGGCCGAAGGAGATTGACAGTTATTTTGTGTTTCTTCCATTTGCAAATAATCGCACCAACTGTTGTAACCTTCTCACCAAGCTGCTTGGCGATGGTCTTGTAGCCCATTCCAGCCTTGTGTAGGTCTACAATCTTGCCCCTGACATCCTTGGAGAGCTCTTTGGTCTTGGCCATGGTGGAGAGTTTGGAATCTGATTGATTGATTGCTTCTGTGGACAGGTGTATTTTATACAGGTAACAAACTGAGATTAGGAGCACTCCCGTTAAGAGTGTGCTCCTAATCTCAGCTCGTTTCCTGTATAAAAGACACCTGGGAGCCAGAAATCTTTCTGATTGAGAGGGGGTCAAATACTTATTTCCCTCATTAAAATGCAAATAAATTTTTAAAAATTTGACATGCGTTTTTCTGGATTTTTTTGTTGTTATTCTGTCTCTCACTGTTCAAATAAACCTACCATTTAAATTATAGACTGATCATTTCTTTGTCAGTGGGCAAACGTACAAAATCAGCAGGGGATCAAATACTTTTTTCCCCTCACTGTATAGGCATTTTTTCTATTCAATGGGATTGAGATCCGGGCTCTTCGCTGGCCATGGCAGAACACTGACATTCCTGTCTTGCAGGAAATCACGCACAGAACGAGCAGTATGTCTGGTGGCATTGTCATGCTGGAGGGTCATGTCAGGATGAGCCTGCAGGAAGGGTACCACATGAGGGAGGAGGATGTCTTCCCTGTAACGCACAGCATTGAAATTGCCTGCAATGACAACAAGCTCCGATGATGCTGTGACACACCGCCCCAGACCATGACGGACCCTCCACCTCGATCCCGCTCCAGAGTACAGGCCACGGTGTAACGCTCATTCCTTCGACGATAAATGCGAATCCATCACCCCTGGTGAGACAAAACCACGTCAGTGAAGAGCACTTTTTGCCAGTCCTGTCTGGTCCAGCGACAGTGGGTTTGTGCCCATAGGCGACGTTGTTGCCAGTGATTTCTGGTGAGGTCCTGTCTTACAACAGGCCTACAAGCCCTCAGTCCAGCCTCTCTCAGCCTATTGCGGACAGTCTGAGCACTGATGGAGGGATTGTGTGTTCCTGGTGTAACTTGGGCAGTTGTTGTAATCCTGTACCTGTCCTGCAGGTGTGGTGTTCGGATGTACCGATCCTGTGCAGGTGTTGTTACACATGGTCTGCCACTGCGAGGATGACCAGCTGTCCGTCCTGTCTCTCACAGTACGGACATTGCAATTTATTGCCCTGGCCACATCTGTAGTCCTCATGCTTCCTTGCAGCATGCCTAAGGCACGTTCACGCAGATGAGCAGGGACCCTGGGCATCTTTCTTTTGGTGTTTTTCAAAGTCAGTAGAAAGGCATCTTTAGTGTCCTAAGTTTTCATAACTGTGACCTTAATTGCCTACCATCTGTAAGCTGTTAGTGTCTTAATGACCTTTCCACAGGTGCATTTCATGAATTGTTTATGGTTCATTGAACAAGCATGGGAAACAGTGTTTAAACCCTTTACAATGAAGATCTGTGAAGATATTTGGATTTTTACGAATTATCTTTGAAAGACAGGGTCCTGAAAAAGGGACGTTTCTTTTTTGTGCAAGACACAAGTAATTTTTCCAACAATTGTTTACAGACAGATTATTTCACTTATAATTCACTGTATCACAATTCCAGTGGGTCAGAAGTTTATATACACTAAGTTGACTGTGCCTTTAAACAGCTTGGAAAATTCCAGAAAATGATGTCATGGCTTTAGAAGCTTCTGATAAGCTAATTGACATCATTTGAGTCAATTGGAGGTGTACCTGTGGATTTATTTCATGGCCTACCTTCAAACTCAGTGCCTCTTTACTTGGCGTCATGGGAAAATCAAAAGAAATCATCCAAGACCTCAGGGGGAAGAAATGGAGACCTCCACAAGTCTGGTTCATCCTTGGGAGCAATTTCCAAATGCCTGAAGGTACCACATTCATCTGTACAAACAATAGTATGCAAGTATAAACACCATGGGACCACGCAGCCATCATACTGCTCAGGAAGGAGACGTGTTCGGTCTCCTAGAGATGAACGTATTTTGGTGCGAAAAGTGCAAATCAATCCAAGAACAACAGCAAGGGACCTTGTGAAGATGCTGGAGGAAACAGGTACAAAAGTATCTATATCCACAGTAAAACAAGTCCTATATCGACATAACCTGAAAGGCATCTCAGCAAGGAAGAAGCCACTGCTCCAAAACCGCCATTAAAAAAAGCCAGACTACGGTTTGCAACTGCACATGGGGACAAAGATCATACTTTTTGGAGAAATGTCCTCTGGTCTGATGAAACAAAAATAGAACTGTTTGGCCATAATGACCATCGTTATGTTTGGAGGAAAAAGGGGGTTGCTTGCAAGCCGAAGAACACCATCCCAACTGTGAAGTACGGGGGTGGTAGCATCATGCTGTAGGGGTGCTTTGCTGCAGGAGGGACTGGTGCACTTCATAAAATAGATGGCATCATGAGGAAGGAAAATTACGTGGATATATTGAAGCAACATCTAAAGACATCAGTCAGGAAGTTAAAGCTTGGTCGCAAATGGGTCTTCCAAATGGACAATGACCCCAAGCATACTTCCAAAGTTGTGGCAAAATGGCTTAAGGACAACAAAGTCAAGGTATTGGAGTTGCCATTACAAAGCCCTAACCTCTATCCTATAGAATATGTGTGTGCAGAACTGAAAAAGCGTGTGCGAGCAAGGAGGCCTACAAACCTGACTCAGTTACACCAGCTCTGTCAGGAGGAAGGAACTTATTGTGGGAAGCTTGTGTAAGGCTACCCGAAATGTTTGACCCAAGTTAAACAATTTAAAGGCAATGCTACCAAACACTAATTGAGTGTATGTAAACTTCTGACCCACTGGGAATGTGATGAAATAAATAAAAGCTGAAATAAATCACTCTCTACTATTATTATGACATTTCACATTCTTTAAATAAAGTGGTGATCCTAACTGACCTAAGACAGGGAATTTTTACTAGGATTAAATGTCAGGAATTGTGAAAAACTGAGTTTAAATGTATTTGGCTAAGGTGTATGTAATCTTCCGACTTCAACTGTCTATGTTTCAAATCAATCACTTGGTTTCATTTCAGAGAGGCAAATAATCCTGCAAAATGCTATATACAGTGGGGGAAAAATTTATTTAGTCAGCCACCAATTGTGAAAGTTCTCCCACTTTAAAAGATGAGAGAGGCCTGTAATTTTCATCATAGGTACACGTCAACTATGACAGACAAAATGCGAGAAAAAAAATCCAGAAAATCACATTGTAGGATTTTTAATGAATTTATTTCCAAATACTTTGGAAAACTTACGTTTCTCAATACTTTGTTATATACCCTTTGTTGGCAATGACACAGGTCAAACGTTTTCTGTAAGTCTTCACAAGGTTTTCAGACACTGTTGCTGGTATTTTGGCCCATTCCTCCATGCAGATCTCCTCTAGAGCAGTGATGTTTTGGGGCTGTCGCTGGGCAACACGGACTTTCAACTCCCTCCAAAGATTTTCTATGGGGTTGAGATCTGGAGACTGGCTAGGCCACTCCAGGACCTTGAAATGCTTCTTACGAAGCCACTCCTCCGTTGCCCAGCGATGTGTTTGGGATCATTGTCATGCTGAAAGACCCAGCCACGTTTCATCTTCAATGCCCTTGCTGATGGAAGGTTTTCACTCAAAATCTCACAATACATGGCCCCATTCATTCTTTCCTTTACACGGATCAGTCGTCGTGGTCCCTTTGCAGAAAAACAGCCCCAAAGCATGATGTTTCCACCCCCATGCTTCACAGTAGGTATGGTGTTCTTTGGATGCAACTCAGCATTCTTTGTCCTCCAAACACGACGAGTTGAGTTTTTACCAAAAAGTTATACTTTGGTTTCATCTGACCATATGGCATTCTCCCAATCCTCTTCTAGATCATCCAAATGCACTCTAGCAAACTTCAGACGGGCCTGGACATGTACTGGCTTAAGCAGGGGGACACGTCTGGCACTGCAGGATTTGAGTCCCTGGCGGCGTAGTGTGTTACTGATGGTAGGCTTTGTTACTTTGGTCCCAGCTCTCTGCAGGTCATTCACTAGGTCCCCCCGTGTGGTTCTGGGATTTTTGCTCACCGTTCTTGTGATCATTTTGACCCCACGGGGTGAGATCTTGCGTCGAGCCCCAGATCGAGGGAGATTATCAGTGGTCTTGTATGTCTTCCATTTCCTAATAATTGCTCCCACAGTTGATTTCTTCAAACCAAGCTGCTTACCTATTGCAGATTCAGTCTTCCCAGCCTGGTGCAGGTCTACAATTTTGTTTCTGGTGTCCTTTGACAGCTCTTTGGTCTTGGCCATAGTGGAGTTTGGAGTGTGACTGTTTGAGGTTGTGGACAGGTGTCTTTTATACTGATAACAAGTTCAAACAGGTGCCATTAATACAGGTAACGCGTGGAGGACAGAGGAGCCTCTTAAAGAAGAAGTTACAGGTCTGTGAGAGCCAGAAATCTTGCTTGTTTGTAGGTGACCAAATACTTATTTTCCACCATAATTTGCAAATAAATTCATTAAAAATCCTACAATGTGATTTTCTGGATTTTTTTTTCTCAATTTGTCTGTCATAGTTGACGTGTACCTATGATGAAAATTACAGGCCTCTCTCATCTTTTTAAGTGGGAGAACTTGCACAATTGGTGGCTGACTAAATACTTTTTTCCCCCACTGTATCTGCCTCACTCTCAGAGAAATAAATAGTACTTCTAGGATTTACACAGTCACATGTAACAAATAACTATATTTCTTTAGAAAGAACTGTACAAATTATACATTTGTGACATCAATATTCAACATTAAAAAAGTATAATTCAATACAGTAATATGAGATCTGTATGTAAAACATTGACATTTGAGTAATTTAGCAATGCTCTTATCCAGAGTGACTTACAGTTAGTGCATTCATCTTAAGACAGCTAGGTGAGAACCACATCACAGTTAAATATACAGGATAGGAACATTCCATTCCAGCTAAACAATCGATAAATAGCGTTTAGAAAAATATCACATTTTAATACACATAAAATCAATGATTAAAAAATCTGAGAACAGTAATATTTTACAAACACATGAAGGTACTACCCATAAACAATCATTTCTGATGAAAAAACACAAATGTGAAAAATTGGTGTTTTGGTAATAAACTCTTCAATTTTTAACTTTGTCCTGCACCAGAATAATAGTTTGTTCTCTCCCAGCTTCATTGCTTGAAAGAGGTAATTCCATATAATATAGTAGAATACAAAACAGTACCCTACAGTAATAGTCCACATTCAAAAAGATTACTGGAGTTTGTTTCATTTATTTCCATCCATACCATACTGTACATCTATGGTCTTATGTTTTTCTGTCGTGCGTAATGTGCGGTAGCCTATAGCCCATCATATGTATTGGATAATGGCACAATCATTGGGGCTTGGGCTCATAATATGTATTTAATGTAGGGCTCATAAAATGTCTTTAATGTAGGGCTCATCTGGCTCAGGTAGCATCAGGCTTGAATGTTCATGCAGATCACAGCTCTAATCAAATCCAGACAAATGTATATGCTTTAGAAAGACACTTCTGGTTTTGGTGGGACATAACGGGTTACCTGGGAGAAAAGTGTTTTATTCTTGAGATGTATTTTACAAATGTTCCCAGAAAAATATTGAACCCTAAAACAGACACTGGGAGACAAATTCACCTTTCAGCAGGACAATAACCCTAAAATGAAATGCCAAATCTATTGTAGAGTTGCATACCAAGACTTAAATCTGCTTGAAAATCTATGGCAAGACTCAAAAATGGCTGTCTAGCAATGATCAACAAACTAGACAGAGCTTAAATAATTTTGTAAAGAATAAATGGCCAAACATTACACAATCCAGGTGTGCAAAGCTCTTGGAGACTTACCCCAAAAGACTCACTGCTGTAATCACTGCCAAAGGTGTTTCTAACATGTATTGACTCAGGGTGGTGAATACTTGCCTAATCAAGATAGTTTTATTTGTCATTAGTAGAAAAAATTACATTGTTTCTTCCACTTTGACAGAGTATTTTGTGTAGATTGTTGACCAAGAAAGGACAAATCCATTTTAACCCCGCTTTGTAACAACAAATGTGGAAAAAGTATAGGGCTGTGAATACTTTCTGAAGGCACTGTAATATGTAGTAAGTGCTCTGTTTCCCTAGATGTGCCAACTCAATATCAGTCAGATTTTTTTTTTTACAATACAAAACATACAAATGAAAACAGACGCACAAAAACATCCACAACATCACCCTTGCCCAGACCAATCTGCTCACACCCCCATCTCCACCACCCGCATCACTCTCCGCCACATGGCCTCAAACTGGACCATTTTGTTTCTCTCCGTTGCCCACGCACTTTCAACATTTAGATAGTAAAGTATTTTACCTTTCCATTGTGTTAACGATGAAGGATTGGTTGAATTCCAGTTTAAGTATACTTTTTTCAAGATGATTGACGAGAAATGTTTCGTCCAACCCATCGCGTATCTCACTGTACCCTCATATGCCAGGTCTTAAAATATGACCTATGGAGAACACTAGTTGAGAAGAGACCATAATGGCAGACTAGGTAGTTTAGTGACTGTTTACTATCCCTGTAAGGTTCACGGTCAGGATTCTCCCGAGATGGACATACCAACAAGTGACGAGTGTGAAGTAACACAAGTTTAGACCAAAATGGACCTTTCTCCGGGGAAAAGACCCAGGACTTTTATTCAGGGAAAGAAACAACAGAATGTGCCACAGTGCTGTGTAACCATGAAACCAAACCAAAAACCTAGCTCCTCTTTAAGCCTTTCTACATGGATCTTCCGGTCCCTTTCTGCTACCGGACAGCTAAGCTGTTTACCGGCGTATCAATCAAAATAAAACAGAAATCCAACAGGCTTGTCCTTACTGGGGTCAGGTCTACAGCCAAGTAACGTCCGGTAAGTTCCTGTCCAGTTGTGTTCAATATCCCTTCTAGCATTGGAGGGCTCTACATGTCAGCTCTTGCTGCTCCAGACCAAAAAACAGATCTGGCCAGAGCCAGGTTAAAACAGCCACCAACCAACCTCCAAGCTAATTATATTGAGGTGTTTCTAATTAGGCTCTTACCCTTCCGGTCCACCCTCTCTCCTGGCCAGCAGATGTAGCCAATGAGCAGGAATATACCAGCCTTTACACACCCACCCTCTCACTCCATCACAAGTCCCAACTCGCTCCCTACCCCTAACCCTTCCCCTTGGCCCTTCAATGCCCAACTCACTCCCTACTAAATAAGTTTCCTATATTGTATCCTGTACAGGTCCTAAATGAAAAATCATGTCAAACATTACATAGAGCATCTCCTTGGACCCAGATGTATCCCTTAGTAGTATGTGTTGTGTGTCAGTATGATTATTGTGACATCAGTAGCCTCTGAAACATGTCTATTCGTCTGACACCACACTGGTCCCCTACACAAGCATGTGCTGTAGGCCATCCATGCAAGTACAGTGCCTTCAGAAAGTATTCACACCCCTTGACCTTTTCCACATTTTGTTGTGTTACAGCCTAAATTTAAAATTGATTCAATTGAGTTTTAAGACCCCTTGAATTTTAAGACCCCTTGAAGACTACTTTATTTTTATTTTTTTAATATTTGGCCTTACTGATATTAGCCCATACAAACGCATTGATTAACAGATGCACTAAATGGAACAACAGATAGTTGTAAAAAGGAAAAGGAAGTGTCTAGCCTACTGTATATCTAAGAGATATAAGAAAGACGAGCAAACATTTCTTGTTTATTTTTTACATGTATTTAACCCCTTATTTTTGGAACTAAACTGTCTCCATATACAGTATACAGTGTACTTTGGTGCTAAACTGTGTGTTATTGGATGCTAGCATGCTAGTTAGCTATGGTGTCATAGTTAGGCATCGTGGGCTGTTGTGGGTAGTTATTGTAGGTTAGCATTGTTTTCGGCGGTGCCGGGTGTAGCACGAAGCTAGCTAGCTAGCCGTTTTTCAAACTAAGTCAACACAGTAGCCATTGCTAGCTAGCCAACACGACCAGCTAACTGTACTGTAGCAGCTAAATACAATATATTTGTGCTAGCTAGCCAACGTTTAATTATTGCTGCGTTATGAAAGGAACTAGACACGGACACGAATTATCTGTTTAGTGTGTTAACACACTATTGGTAGTTTGTTGTAACCAAGTATTGGTGCTAAACTGTGTGTTATTGGATGCTAGCATGCTAGTTTATGGTGTCATAGTTAGATAGCTGAATAAAGTAAGTTGAGTCTATTCCTTGAAACATTGAACCGCTGTAGTTCACAACAATTCTAATTTCTAAAAGTGGAAGTTGGGAGAGTTTTTGTTCGGGTGGTTCAGTGAAACAATTATAGTTTCTGAGGTGGAAGTTTTGGTGAGGGAGGCCCTACTCTCTCCTTTCCCAGATGTTTAGTTCATTTCATTCCGATCTCCTCTGCATTATTGTAGCCATTTGCTACAGCCTGTCAACTATGCCTCTGCCTATCCCTGTTCTCTCCTCTCCGCATAGGCTACACAAACGCCTCACACCGCGTGGCTGCTGCCTCTCTAACCTGGTGGTCCCTGCACGCACCCCACACCTGGAGTTCCAGGTCTCAGGCAGCCTCTGGAACTGCCGTTCTGCTGCCAACAAAGCTGACTTCATCCCAGCCTATGCTAACCTCCAGTCCCTCGACTTCCTGGCGCTGACGGAAACATGGATTACCACTGAAAACACTGCTACTCCTACTGCTCTCTCCCTCGTCTGACCATGTGTTCTCGCATACCCGAGAGCATCTGGTCAGAGGGGGTGGTGGCACAGGAATCCTCATCTCTCCCAAGTGGACATTCTCAATTTTTCCCCTAACCCATCTGTCTATCTCCTCATTTGAATTCCATGCTGTCACAGTCACTAGCCCATTTAAGCTTAATATCCTTGTCATCTATCGCCCTCCAGGTTCCCTTGGAGAGTTCATCAATGAGCTTGACGCCTTGATAAGTTCAGGCAATACGCTTGACCTCATCTTTACTAGATGCTGCTCTTCTACTAATCTCACTGCAACTCCCCTCCATGTCTCCGACCACTACTTTGTTTCCTTTTCTCTCTCGCTCTCCTCCAACACTACTCACTCTGCCCCTACACAGATGGTAATGCGCCGCCGCAACCTTCGCTCTCTCTCTCCCACTACTCTCTCCTCTTCCATCCTATCATCTCTTCCCTCTGCTCAATCCTTCTCCCTCCAATCTCCTGATTCTGCCTCCTCAACCCTCCTCTCCTCCCTTTCTGCATCCTTTGACTCTCTGTGTACCCTATCCTCCCGGCCGGCTCGGTCCTCCCCTCCAGCTCCGTGGCTGGATGACTCATTGCGAGCTCACAGAACAGAGCTCCGGGCAGCGGAGTGGAAATGGAAGAAAACTAAACTCCCTGCCGACCTGGCATCTTTTCAATCCCTCCTCTCTACATTTTCTTCATCTGTTTCTGCTGCTAAGGCCACTTTCTACCACTCTAAATTCCAAGCATCTGCCTCTAACCCTAGGAAGCTCTTTGCCACATTCTCCTCCCTGCTGAATCCCCCCCCCCCTCTCTCTCTGTGGATGACTTCGTCAACCACTTTGAAAAGAAGGTTGACGACATCCGATCCTCGTTTGTTAAGTCTAATGACACTGCTCGTCCTACTCACACTGCCCTACCCTATGCTTTGACTTCTTTCTCCCCTCTCTCTCCAGATAAAATCCTGCGACTTGTGACTGCAGGCCGCCCAACAACCTGCCCGCTTGACCCCATCCCCTCCTCTCTTCTCCAGACCATCTCCGGTGACCTTCTCCCCTACCTCACCTCGCTGATCAACTCATCCTTGACCGCTGGCTATGTCCCTTCCGTCTTCAAGAGAGCGAGAGTTGCACCCCTTCTCAAAAAAACAACACTCGATCCCACTGATGTCAACAACTACAGACCAGTATCCTTCTTTCTTTTCTTTCCAAAACTATTGAGCGTGCCGTCTTTAGCCAACTCTCTTGCTATCTCTCTCAGAATGACCTTCTTGATCCAAACCAGTCAGGTTTCAGGACTGGTCATTCAACTGAGACTGCTCTTCTCTGTGTCACGGAGGCTCTCCCGCACTGCTAAAGCTAACTCTCTCTCCTCTGCTCTTGTCCTTCTAGACCTGTCTGCTGCCTTTGATACTGTGAACCATCAGATCCTCCTCTCCACCCTCTCCGAGCTGGGCATCTCCGGCGCGGCTCACTCCTGGATTGCGTCCTACCTGACTGGTCGCTCCTACCAAGTGGCGTGGCGAAAGCTGTCTCCGCACCACGTGCTCTCACCACTGGTGTCCCCCAGGGCTCAGTTCTAGGCCCTCTCCTATTCTCCCTATACACCAAGTCACTTGGCTCTGTCATATCCTCACATGGCCTCTCCTATCATTGCTACGCTGACGATACACAACTAATCTTCTCCTTTCCCCCTTCTGATAACCAGGTGGCGAATCGCATCTCTGCATGTCTGGCAGACATATCAGTATGGATGACGGATCACCACCTCAAGCTGAACCCTGGCAAGACGGAGCTGCTCTTCCTCCCGGGGAAGGACTGCCCGTTCCATGATCTCGCCATCACGGTTGACAACTCCGTTGTGTCCTCCTCCCAGAGTGCGAAGAGCCTTGGCGTGACCCTGGACAACACCCTGTCGTTCTCCGCTAACATCAAGGCGGTGACCCGATCCTGCAGGTTCATGCTCTACAACATTCGGAGAGTACGACCCTGCCTTACACAGGAAGCGGCACAGGTCCTAATCCAGGCACTTGTCATCTCCCGTCTGGATTACTGCAACTCGCTGTTGGCTGGCCTCCCTGCCTGTGCCATTAAACCCCTACAACTCATCCAGAATGCCGCAGCCCGTCTGGTGTTCAACCTTCCCAAGTTCTCTCACGTCACCCCCTCCTCCGCACACTCCACTGGCTTCCAGTTGAAGCTCGCATCCGTTACAAGACCATGGCGCTTGCCTATGGAGCAGTGAGGGGAACGGCACCTCCGTACCTTCAGGCTCTGATCAGTCCCTACACCCAAACGAGGGCATTGCGTTCATCCACCTCTGGCCTGCTGGCTCCCTTCCTCTGCGGAAGCATAGTTCCCGCTCAGCCCAGTCAAAACTGTTCGCTGCTCTGGCACCCCAATGGTGGAACAAGCTCCCTCACGACGCCAGGACAGCGGAGTCACTCACCACCTTCCGGAGACATTTGAAACCCCACCTCTTTAAGGAATACCTGGGATAGGATAAATTAATCCTTCTACCCCCCCAAAAAAAAAGAAAAGAAAATTGTAAAGTGGTTATCCCACTGGCTATAGGGTGAATGCACCAATTTGTAAGTCGCTCTGGATAAGAGCGTCTGCTAAATGACGTAAATGTGCCCTTGAGCAAGGCACTTAACCCTAATTGCTCCTGTAAGTCGCTCTGGATAAGAGCGTCTGCTAAATGACTAAAATGTAAATGTAAAATGTACTTCCATAAATTTTTTTAAACTGGTACCGGGGACCTTCAGACAAGTCTTGTGAGGTCTGTGGGCATCCTAGAGCAAAAAACATCCAGACAACTTGACGCAACTGTGGGCAAAAAAAAAACTAAATATTAGGAAGGTGTTCTTAATGTTTTATACTCAGAGTACATCTAGTTGTTTTTTCTATGCATCGGAAGGACAGAACGGCAGCTTCGGGTTAGCTCAAGGGGGAGGTGTTTGTCTCTTTGTTAACAACAGCTGGTGTGCGATCTCTAATATTAAGGAAGTCTCAAGGTTCTGCTCGCCTGAGTTAGAATACATCATGATAAGCTGTAGACCATACTATTTACAAAGATAGTTTTCATCTATATTTTTTGTAGCGGTCTATTTACCACCACAAACCGATGCAGGCACTAAGACCGCACTCAACGAGCTGTATAGGGCCATAAGTAAACAAGAAAATGCTCATCCAGAGGCGGTGTTTGTAGTGGCGGTGATTTTAATGCAGGGAAACTTACATCCGTTTTACCTCATTTCTACCAGCATGTCACCTGTGCAACTAGAGGTGAAAAAACTCTAGATCACCTTTACTCCACACACAGAAACACATACAAATCTCTCCCTCGCCATCTATTTGGCAAATCTGACATAACTCTATCCTCCTGATTCTTGCTTACAAGCAAAAACTCAAACAGGAAGTACCAGTAACGTGCCCAATACAGAAGTGGTCCGATGAAGCGGATGCTAAGCTACAGGACTGCTTCGCTAACACAGACTGCAATATGTTCCAGGATTCATCCGATGGCATTGAGGAGGCTACCATATCAGTCAACGGCTTCATTAATAAGTGCATCGACGACGTCATCCCCACAGTGACCGTACCAGAATCCACATATCCCAACCAGAATCCATGGATTACAGGCAACATCCACACTGAGCTAAAGGCTAAAGCTGCTGCTTTCAAGGAGCGGGACACTACGACGAGCGATCAAACAGGCAAAGCGTCAATACAGGACTAAGATCGAATCTTACTACGTTGGCTCTGACACTTGTGGGATGTGTCAGGGCTTGCAAACTATCAAGGATTACAAAGGAAAACCCAGCTGTGAGCTGCCCAGTGACGCGAACCTACCAGACAAACGAAATGCCTTCTATACTCGCTTCGAGGCAAGCAACACTGAACCATGCTTGAGAGCACCAGCTGTTCTATGTGATCACACTCTCCGTAGTCGATGTGAGTAAGACCTTTAAACCGGTTAGCATTCACAACCTCTCCCTGACCCAGTCTGTAATACATATATGTTTCAAGCAGACCTGTGCCCAAGAACACCAAGGTAACCTATCTAAATGACTATTGCCCCGTAGCACTCACATGAAAGAGATGAAATGCTTTGAAAGGTTGGTCATGGCTCACATCAACACCATCATCCCAGACACCCTGGACCCACTCCAATTCGCATACCGCCCCAACAGATCCACAGCTGATGCAATCTCTATTGCACACCACACTGCGTCCTCCCACCTGGACAAGAGGAACACCTAGAGTGGGGAGAACAAGTATTTGATACACTGCCGATTTTGCAGGTTTTCCTACTGACAAAGCATGTAGAGGTCATGTGTTCTGATGAGACAAAAATAGAGCTTTTTGGTCTAAACTCCACTCGCCGTGTTTGGAGGAAGAAGAAGGATGAGTACAACCCCAAGAACACCATCCCAACCGTGAAGCATGGAGGTGGAAACATCATTCTTTGGGGATGCTTTTCTGCAACGGGGACAGGACGACTGCACCGTATTGAGGGGAGGATGGATGGGGCCATGTATCGCGAGATCTTGGCCAACAACCTCCTTCCCTTAGTAAGAGCATTGAAGATGGGTCGTGGCTGGGTCTTCCAGCATGACAAAGACCCGAAACACACAGCCAGGGCAACTAAGGAGTGGCTCCGTAAGAAGCATCTCAAGGTCCTGGAGTGGCCTAGCCTGAACCCAGACCTGAACCCAATAGAAAATCTTTGGAGGGAGCTGAAAGTCCGTATTGCCCAGCGACAGCCCCGAAACCTGAAGGATCTGGAGAAGGTCTGTATGGAGGAGTGGGCCAAAATCCCTGCTGCAGTGTGTGCAAACCTGGTCAAGACCTACAGGAAACGTATGATCTCTGTAATTGCAAACAAAGGTTTCTGTACCAAATATTAAGTTCTGCTTTTCTGATGTATCAAATACTTATGTCATGCAATAAGATGCAAATTAATTACTTAAAAATCATAAAATGTGATTTTCTGGATTTTTGTTTTAGATTCCGTCTCTCACAGTTGAAGTGTACCTATGATAAAAATTACAGACCTCTACATGCTTTGTAAGTAGGAAAACCTGCAAAATCGGCAGTGTATCAAATACTTGTTCTCCCCACTGTATGTGAGAATGCTGTTCATTGACTATAGCTCAGCTTTCAACACCATAATGCCCTCCGAGCACATCACTAAGTTAAGGACCCTGGGACTGAACACTTCCCTCTGCAACTGGATCCTGGACTTCCTGACGGGCCGTCCCAAGGTGGTGAGGGTAGGCAACAACACATCCGCCATGGTGACCCTGAACACGGGGCCCCTCAGGGGTGCATGCTTAGTGACCTCTTGTACTCCCTGTTCACCCACGACTGCGTGACCACACACGACTCCAACACTATCATTAAGTTTGATGATGACACGACGGTGGTAGGCCTGATCACTGACAGTGATGAGACAGCCTATATGGAGGAGGTCAGAGCATTGCTTAATTTGTCAATCGGGAGGTGCCGGAACAGAAAGTGAGCATGAGAGGGGGGTGACCTGGGGAGCTCTGAGGTACCGGAACATGAGAAAGAAAATCACCTGTATAATAAGGCATTGCATTTATATCATTGCATTTACGTAGTGGCATAGAGCAGTAGAGTAAAGACACTTACAGAAGTTACACACATGGGGACATTTTTTGTGGCCTAGGGTCCGGGAACTCGGAACTGGGAAATCTCCGACTTCCAATTTCAGTGAATTCAAGACAACTGGGAACGCAGAAATAAAAGACTGGGAAAATGTGTTTTGAACAGTCATCCAACTCGGAATTCCAAGTCGGGAACTCGGGCCTCTTTCTAGAGCTCAGACTTTCTGACCTGAAGATCACTGACGTTATGATTCAATCTAGTTTTTTTCAGAGTTCCCAGTTGTCTTAAAAGCACAACAATATCACACAAATGATCGAAATGACAGGCTACTTTGAAACGGAGAATCTGAGATCAATAAAAATGACCTTGTCTTGAATCCATCAATAGCTTAAGTGTGTGGAGACACATACAGTGCATTCGGAAAGTATTCAGACCCCTTGACTTTTTCCACATTTTGTTACGTTACAGCCTTATTCCAAAATGGATTAAATTGTTTTTTCCCCTCATCAATCTACACACAATACCCTGTCATGACTCTCCCTGGGTGAGGATCAAAGGGGGTACTTTTGCCTCCCCAAAACTTCAACATCCAATAATGAACACTGGGACAATATATTTCAACATCCGAATGTTGGGAATGATGAGAAATGGAATATGGAAAATTAATATAGATGTTTTTATGTCATAAAAAATTGTATAAAGGCGTTATAGCAAAAACATTGTGACTTGAAGAGCTTTTACACTGTGGATATCAGGTTTATATCCTTTTCGTAGTGTAGAAAATATCAAGGAGGAAGACAATGTTTTCGTGAAGGTAGGAATGTGATTTTAGCTTTCTAACAAGATCATAGTGATGATAATACTTTTGCCTCGTAACTAGCCACGCCCGAGGGTATAAAAGATTGAGTTAAGAATTAACAGACCAGACGGACTCAAGCTGCAGATTTTGTCTCCATTGGTTACGACCCTGAAACAACATGAGGTGAAGACGACAAAGTCACCTCTCTGACAATCAATGTTACGGCTGAGTAGCTGTTCAAATACTGTATCTAAGAAGGTGAATTTAAGTGGGACCATCCTGTTACTCTTTTCAAACCATTGTCTACTACATTGCTCACATCACCCCACTGGGGATCATCGACACGGCTGATTAGCCGTCCTCAGAAGACCACTTCCAGAACGAGTGAAAGTAAACAGACAATGAAGAAGAAGGACATTGTGACCTCTTGTGGACAACCAGAGCCTCACATCTAAGGATGAAGGAGAAGGCCCATCCGAAGGAGAAGGCCCAATCGAACCCTTTCCACAAAGGACTGGGTCCAACAGAGATACACGACAAAGATCTTCAACACATAAATACATGCATTACTTCTTACCCAAAAGGGCTGGCAGTTCGGGGCAAGGTATTAGGATTACTGTGAGAGTAGTTCCCAAATGTATCCAAGTGTTGCTTCTCTTCCTTTCTCGCTTTCTCTCTCTCTTTAACTCGCCATCTTTTGTAACAAGTGTCATATTGTGTTAGTCCGCTAGGGACCTGTTTTCAGTGTATTAAGTTTCTCATCCCTAACCTATACCGTGTATGTGTTTGTATCTTGTATTATGATTTTAATTAGTTAGTAAATAAATAATGAAATCAATTTGTGTGGTACGGAATGATCAGTAAGACCCGGGTTTGTGCAGATTTAAGGAGTCTACGACTTTCAGAATGAGACTTATGAGGTAAATTATTAATAAGTGATTGTTAAATGATATAAGAGATATCTAGATATCTTTAGACTTAATTCGGGAAACGGTAACTCGTTAAACAACTTTCCCGTGGTGCCCCAAATTAAACATAGTAGGTAATTATTCAATAAATAACAGTCATCACATTAATGAAAGTCACGTCAAGACAATCCCATAATGACAAAGCAAGAACAGGTCAGTAGAAATTTTAGCAAATGTATATATATATAAAAAAAACATAAACACCTTATTTACACCTCATTTGCACCAATTGGGAAAGTTCTCCCACTTAAAAAGATGAGAGAGGCCTGTAATTTTCATCATAGGTACACGTCAACTATGACAGACAAAATGAGAAAAAAAAATCCAGAAAATCACATTGTAGAATTTTTTATGAATGTATTTGCAAATTATGGTGGAAAATAAGTATTTGGTCAATAACAAAAGTTTCTCAATACTTTGTTATATACCCTTTGTTGGCAATGACACAGGTCAAACGTTTTCTGTAAGTCTTCACAAGGTTTTCACACACTGTTGCTGGTATTTTGGCCCATTCCTCCATGCAGATCTCCTCTAGAGCAGTGATGTTTTGGGGCTGTCGCTGGGCAACACGGACATTCAACTCCCTCCAAAGATTTTCTATGGGGTTGAGATCTGGAGACTGGCTAGGCCACTCCAGGACCTTGAAATGCTTCTTACGAAGCCACTCCTTCGTTGCCCGGGCCGTTCTTGTGATCATTTTGACCCCACGGGGTGAGATCTTGCGTGGAGCCCCAGATCGAGGGAGATTATCAGTGGTCTTGTATGTCTTCCATTTCCTAATAATTGCTCCCACAGTTGATTTCTTCAAACCAAGCTGCTTACCTATTGCAGATTCAGTCTTCCCAGCCTGGTGCAGGTCTACACTTTTGTTTCTGGGGTCCTTTGACAGCTCTTTGGTCTTGGCCATAGTGGAGTTTGGAGTGTGACTGTTTGAGGTTGTGGACAGGTGTCTTTTATACTGATAACAAGTTAAAACAGGTGCCATTAATACAGGTAACGAGTGGAGGACAGAGGAGCCTCTTAAAGAAGAAGTTACAGGTCTGTGAGAGCCAGAAATCTTGCTTGTTTGTAGGTGACCAAATACTTATTTTCCACCATAATTTGCAAATAAATTCATTAAAAATTCCTACAATGTGATTTTCTGGTTTTTTTTCCTCAATTTGTCTGTCATAGTTGACGTGTACCTATGATGAAAATTACAGGCCTCTCTCATCTTTTTAAGTGGGAGAACTTGCACAATTGGTGGCTGACTAAATACTTTTTTCCCCACTGTATATACGAACCACGCTCTGCCCATCACTTGTCTGTCTGGAAATCCTCCGCAAATGAAAACGTTCCGTGTGCCACTGTGAGGGGCTTCTCAAAAGATTGGGTGATGCTGTATGCTTTCCCTCCTCATCTTCGAGCCCGTCGATGACCAGTGATTTCCCGGTCGGCAGTTTCAACCCTGTTTATGACCAGTCCTGGCAGCTATCATCACCAGGTGGCGAATCGCATCTCTGCATGTCTGGCAGACATATCAGTATGGATGACGGATCACCACCTCAAGCTGAACCCTGGCAAGACGGAGCTGCTCTTCCTCCCGGGGAAGGACTGCCCGTTCCATGATCTCGCCATCACGGTTGACAACTCCGTTGTGTCCTCCTCCCAGAGTGCGAAGAGCCTTGGCGTGACCCTGGACAACACCCTGTCGTTCTCCGCTAACATCAAGGCGGTGACCCGATCCTGCAGGTTCATGCTCTACAACATTCGGAGAGTACGACCCTGCCTTACACAGGAAGCGGCACAGGTCCTAATCCAGGCACTTGTCATCTCCCCGTCTGGATTACTGCAACTCGCTGTTGGCTGGCCTCCCTGCCTGTGCCATTAAACCCCTACAACTCATCCAGAATGCCGCAGCCCGTCTGGTGTTCAACCTTCCCAAGTTCTCTCACGTCACCCCCCTCCTCCGCACACTCCACTGGCTTCCAGTTGAAGCTCGCATCCGTTACAAGACCATGGTGCTTGCCTATGGAGCAGTGAGGGGAACGGCACCTCCGTACCTTCGGGCTCTGATCAGTCCCTACACCCAAACGAGGGCATTGCCGTTCATCCCCTCTGGCCCTGCTGGCTCCCTTCCTCTGCGGAAGCATAGTTCCCGCTCAGCCCAGTCAAAACTGTTCGCTGCTCTGGCACCCCAATGGTGGAACAAGCTCCCTCACGACGCCAGGACAGCGGAGTCACTCACCACCTTCCGGAGACATTTGAAACCGTAAAGTGTAAAGTGGTTTTCCCACTGGCTATAGGGTGAATGCACCAATTTGTAAGTCGCTCTGGATAAGAGCGTCTGCTAAATGACGTAAATGTGCCCTTGAGCAAGGCACTTAACCCTAATTGCTCCTGTAAGTCGCTCTGGATAAGAGCGTCTGCTAAATGACTAAAATGTAAATGTAAATCATGCAGGGCTTATACCCAAACGAATGAAGCTATTCTCCATCGTCACCCGGATGCTTTAGCCTTCAGGGCTTAGCCGGTGAGAGAGAAACGACAAAGGAAAGAAACATGGCCGTGACTCTTGTAAAAGAATGCCCGTTATGCCCGCACTCTGTTTTACAGTTGGTGCGTTTCTTTGTGTAGAAGTGGTGTGACTAAACAGATTGTTCCTTCCTATGCTCTGTCTTCCATGGTCCCATGATCCTTGCAGGATTTTCGGGATGGAGAGAAGGTTTATCGCTGTTAAGGTCCTTTAGTCGCTTTCTCGGCCTGCCATGGCCCAGACAGAGGTACAGTTTACCCATAACTGTTGTGTCGTCTCTGAGGGGGGCACATCGCTTACGTCCAGTCTCTAAGCCTTTAGCTCGTCCTGAGACGAGGGGCCGGAGTTATGGGCGGGTCTTAGGGGGTCTGGCCCGCCCTGCCGTACCTCCTTGCCCGTCCAAATAAAATATTGAAATATTGATCCTTTATTTGACCGAGACGCGCGCCTACAGAAAGACGCATCAATCTAAGATAAAGCATCCGAACGAGCGAAACAGCACCCCTCTGTCTCAGTATATGTAGATGTATCTGATGCTGTCTGGACAAAAAGAGTATGGCATGTCGTAATATTTCTGGCCAGACAGAATCAGATACATGGGCTACTTATAGTAAGGGTGTTTTCACACTTGGTCCCTTTCAGACAATTTTTGTGAAATTAGTGAGGTTCGCTTACATTTTTGTCAAGTGTGAACAATCCAAAGGAACTCAGACCCTTCAAAAGAGCCTCCGATGTGAACCGAACTGAGTCTATCTCAAGAGGTGGTCTGAGTTCGGTTCACTTGAAGTCTGTGGACCGTCTTCCTTTTTTAGTGCAATGTGAACATAATGCTCTCCAGGAGACACGGACTGTAAGATGGCAGACAGGAAGAAAAGGAGGAAGTGGAACATATTATTAGTAAATATGGAGTGGGGGATTTCACAAGCCTTCTGGAAGATCTGATAAAGGAGAATATGGTGGACAATAAAAAAAGAAGAAAAGTGGGACATGTTTTGAGTGAATATGGAATAGAGGATCACTCAGAACTATTGGAAGAGCTACCGAAGAAAACTGAATATGATGAGAGTATGGATGAATTAAATGCAGTGGCAGGTGCAGTGGGGACTGCTGAAAACGAAAGCGGTGTGGTGAGGAAGGTTGGCGTCAAGTGAAAAAAAAGGGATACGTACTCCAGTAGCTCAGAGATGGAACCTGATGAGAGTCAGGATGAATTACATGCGGTGAGGACCGCTGAGGTCGAGCCTCATCCTGATGATGACAAGGATGATTCTGGCCTAGTGGGAGTGAGATTTGTGGAGAGAATGGATCCTTGTATTCTGGTTGATCCATATTTGGCGTCAGGTTGGGTGGAGAAGAGGTTGGGGACTGTTGAGTTTGTGAAAGTAACTCGATGTGGATGATTTATTGTGTTTCTTCCTTCGAGAGGAAGCGAGCACTCTGGACCACGTGACTATGGACAAGAACTGTGACTTGCTTTGCTCCTCGGAGCAGGGCGCCGTTGAAAGGAATGATAACGGGGCTGGCATTAAGTGTTGAGGAGGATTAGCTGAAATGGAAGATTCCTGGTGTCTGTGACTGGCCTCACACTCCAGTACAGTAGGTGGCGGTGTATGCACCTTAAAGTTGGAGGCGATCCGCCAACCCAATCCCAAAGAAGAAGAAGAAGAAAGCTCTTCAGGTTCACTCAAGAGCAGTGTTGCCAACGTAGCGACTTTGTCGCTATATTTGGTGAGTATTCAGACCCCTCTAGCGACACATTTTCAAAAAAGTGATAAGCGACAAATCTAGCGACTTTTTCTGGTGTTATTGGAGACTCTGACGTGAAAGCACGTATCGGTCTTACTCTTCTCAACGAGCAGTGGGTGCTGCCGTGGGGGTGGGGGCCCCACCCCCGTCCCAAAGCACTCCCAGTCCTCAAGCAGCTTTTTACTCACTTTTTGTCTCTCCCACAACGTTATTCCTCTCTCCTACAGCGTCCATCACAATTACATGCACATGACCAATTATGCAAATTAGGTGATGACATCATTTAGCGACTTCTAGCGACTTTTAGGACAGCCAATAACTACTTTCCTTACTGAGGAGTTGGCAACAATGCTCAAGAGAACTGCACTATGCCCCTTTTGACATTTCTGCTGCTAATGTGTGCTCTGACAAGAAGTGAACACTGTGAAATTGTTAATTGCTAGCTAGCTAGTAGTTATGGCTGCAGAGGGGTTGTTTGGTTGGATGAAGAAACCACTGCTGTCCTTCAGATTTGGAGTGATGATAATATCAAGCAACAGCTCTCAACAACACAAGAACTCTGAGATTTATATTCAGTTTTCTGTGAGAATGAAAGCCGTAGGCTTTGAAAGGACCCCACTCCAACGTTGAAACAAACCCCAAAAAATGTGCCAACTATATATGAAAACCTGTGATATGCTTCGGTGCAGTGGACAATCTGGCCATGTAAAAGATAAGTGCCCTTCCTACAACGATATTGACAACATCCTCGGAGCAAGTCCTTCCGCCGACCCAGGACTCATCATCGAGGGAGGAACCTGCGACATGACTCAAACTGGTAAGGTAACTTTGGGCTAACGCTAATGTTACTTGCTGGGGGTCTACTACTAGTAGTAGCTAGATGGCAAGCTGACCAGCTGGTGGGGATGAATGGGGTTCTGGGGGATAGCTGTGTGTGTGTGTGTGTGTGTGTGTGTGTGTGTGTGTGTGTGTGTGTGTGTGTGTGTGTGTGTGTGTGTGTGTGTGTGTGTGTGTGTGTGTGTGTGTGTGTGTGTGTGTGTGTGTGTGTGTGTGTGTGTGTGTGTGTGTGTGTGTGTGTGTGTGAGGATCTACTAGCAGCTAACACCAAACAGTTTGTGTATGACTGAATAGGATCCAATGCTAGCTAACAATCATGACAACCTGTAAAAAATATTGTGTACATATACAGAACAAAAATATAAACGCAACATGTAAAGTGTTGGTCCCATGTTTCATGAGCTGAAATAAAAGATCCCAGAAATGTTCCATTGGCACAAAAAGCTTATTTCTCTCAAATTGTGTGCACAAATTAGTTTACATCCCTGTTAGTGAGCATTTCTCCTTTGCCAAGATAATCCATCCACCTGACAGGTGTGGCATATCAAGAAGTTGATTAAACAGCATGATCATTACACAGGTGCACCTTGTGCTGGGGACAATAAAAGGCCACTCTAAAATGTGCAGTTTTGTCGCACAACACAATGCCACAGATGTCTCAAGTTTTGAGGGAGCATGCAATTGGCATTCTGACTGCAGGAATGTCCTCCAGAGCTGTTGCCAGAGAATGTAATGTTAATTTCTCTCACATAAGCCGCCTCCAACATTGTTTTAGAGAATTTGGCAGTACATCTGTTGTGGAAAATTGTCCTTATCCTCATTAAAAATAAAGCACTTTCAGTGTTTTGTAGAATCAAGATAACTTTATTACACAAGCAATATAGACGAGCTGGTCTGCAGAGCAACTCCTTTTCAGCTCTCGGTTCTCATCCTTTATACAGTTTCATTTTTACTCATAATACACACCTTCTAGATCAATCCCTCCCTGGTCAGTTCGCTCCACCATTGTTTCCCAACCTTGATCATTCCGCCCAATTTCAATCTGACTCCTCTTCTTGAGTCACTTTGTTTGTTTTTAATGGTGGCGTAATCTGACTTCTCCTCCTGTTATTACTCAGATTTGGGAAAAAATGGCGTGACCAAACCCTATTTAGTAAAAATAACAAAGCCATTTCATTTAGTTGGTTCTTAATCCATAGGCGTATAAGCGTTTTTATTTTGCAACATACTTGGCTTGTTATGTTTTCTATCCTTACATGAGATAGATAGTTAACTGTGATTAACTGAAAAATCTCCTGTAACTGTAACTCAGTAAAATCTTTGAAATTGTTGCATGTTGTGTTTATATTTTTGTTCAGTGTAGTTATCAATATCCAAAGCTGTGTGTGAATTAATTGTAATGCTTGGCATTTAATTATCTCTCCTCAGAGCTCATGGACAGCAGCAGTCTGGATGACCGTTCAAGCACCTGTGCCTACTGCAGAGGAGTGGGGAGAAAAGCTCCAGTGGAAGCCCTCCCTGAGCCCGAAACTCCAGTGAAGAAGACCAGGAAAAAAGTGCAAGATGGCAAAGGAAAACAATCTTCAACAACTCACAGTGATGATCACAACGGATTTGAATCACAGAGCAGTGGAGGAAGGGGAGAGACCATCCTCAGTGAATTTCAGAGAAATAAAAATAGTGAAACATTAATAAAGTTATCCTTTTTAGATAATAATAATAATAATAATAATAATAATAATAATAATAATAATAATAATAAAGCTATACTAAATATATTCACGTCACCAAATAATTGATTAAAACAAACTGTTTTGCAATGAAGGTCTACAGTAGCCTCAACAGCACTCTGTAGGGTAGCATCATGGTGTAGCCGGAGGACAGCTAGTTTCCGTCCTCCTCTGGGTACATTGACTTCAATACAAAACCTAGGATGATTGTGGTTCTCACCCCCTTAGATAGACTGTCCACCAAATCAAAGGATCAGAGAATGAATCTAGAACTGAAAGCATAAGCTACAACTAGATAGCACTGTAGTTGACTCAAAGAGAGAGAAAGACAATAGTTGAACAGTTTTTAACAAATTAATTTCTTCAAAAATGAAAGAGAAGCGAGAGAGAGTGAGAGAGAGAGTTGTCTATATTTGGTTGTATTTGTGTTTTCATGTTTACTTACTTAGCTAGCAAATACAGCTGGCTAGTTTAGCCTACTTAAACACCCAGCTCAAACAGAGAGGGATACTATGTTAGCTAGCTGGCTATGGCTATCCAACACTGGATCTCTCCCAGGTCAAGGTAAGCTTTTGGTTTGATTAATTTATTGCCTCCGGGGCCCGCCGGTGCAACTGCTAAACTGCTTGCTGCTGATTGTACACTGTACTGAATGATTGTAGCGGGTTTACTAACGCATTAGTCAACATAGCTACCACAACTATGACGTTAATATGGTGACAGCGTAGGCTGTGTGTAGCGGTTATGATATGAAGGTTTGGCTTGGAAATGTTTTTTCACTTGGTCATAGACAGCTGATGTGTTGTGCACTGAAGTCCACAAGCGAAGGGAAAAAGTGAGAGGATTAGAGCATGTAGATGCGAGAAGGAATTGTACAACGATCAAACGGATCATACTGTTTGTATGTGCCTGCTATGAAAGTGAACTGTGTTTGCGTGTGATCAGGGGTGTATTCATTCCACCAATTCTGTTGAAAAAAGTTTCTTAAACGGAAGCAAACTGAACGGGGATAAAGATACCTGAGTTTGTCCAACAGAAACTCTTGTTTACAACTTTTGGACTAATGATTACACCCCTGATCAGCTAGATGCAGGCAAGAGTGTACAAGGCGGTAGTGAATATGTCAATGTCTGTCACCTTGATTACTCTAATTTCCCTCGACCTATGTACCTATGTTGTAAACTCTCATTCATATGCTGGGTTGTAGCGGTCCTCAAGATGGGTATAGGGAAGATTTCAGTATCATGTATTAGCCTAAACCTATCGATGTTACATTGAACTGGGTGAATGGAACATGAATGACAGTCATCCAATATGCTGTAACAGAAATAATAGAAATGCTCATTTAAAAAAATGATCGTCCTCCCTCATCTTAAACGGCACCGACTGAGACAGAGGAAAGTTCATGATTAATTCTTTCACAAAGACGTTGCCAGGCACCAGCAGGAAATGGAACTGGAGAGAGAGAGGTACCGAATGCAGATTGAAGCAGAAGGAAAGCAGCGTGTAGCCCAGGACAAACATGACCAAGCCATGATCAGGATGCTCACTCAAGTGATGAGCACTGTTCCTTCAAGCAGTGCTTCTACTCCCCCTTACCCCCATGCCCAGCCTAAAGATCATAGTCAGGAAACTTCTGCAGCCAGTACAAGCAAGCAATCACGCTTATCTGCCTTGCATGTGCTAAATAAGTATAATTGAACACAACTAGCTATGGTTAAGTTTCAGGCAGTGGCGAAGCGTCATTCAGGGCAGGTGGGGCCTTTTGTGCCTGTTTTGATTGTTATTTTGGCATTAACACGTGTCACATATCAGTTTGCAAACAATGTAAAAAATATATATATAGTCGAGTTAATAAAGCTGCAGACAAACATGGTCTCTTTTTTTGCTTTCTTGAGGAAGGCAGCTCCAAAATGCAGGTGTTTCAGCCTAGCTCAGTGCTTTTTGTGGTGGTGGTGGGGCAGCCAGTGGAAAATACGTGTAGGAGTTGGTAATGTTCTCTAGTTGCGCCGTTATTGGCTCAGTGTTCTGTCACTCATGGGCACACTATGTCACCACAAAATCTACGGGTAGAGCTCGAAAATTCAAGCCACTTGGGTGCTGCCATAGACTTACATTAGAAGTGCCTATCCAAGAAGGCTCAAGGCCATTGGCCACAGATAAAATGATGTCAAATCACGTTATATCTACTATAGCTTTGATTGGACTGATCATGTCATCATTCTTTCAAAATCTTAGCTAGCAAGCTAGACAAGCAGTCATCATCATGCATGAAGTCGGCAATCTACTGGAAAATCCTTTTCAATCCATGTCATATGAAGAGAAATTATAGATAAAACGTATTGGTACTCATTAGCCATTGGACATTACACAACAAGTTGGAAATCGCAAATTCAACAATGCCCCGGGTTCGATCCCAGGCTGTGTCACAGCCGGCTGTGACTGGAAGACCCATGAGGAGGAGCACAATTGGCCCAGCATCATCTGGGTTAGGGGAGGGTTTGGCCGGCCAGGATGTCCTTGTCTCAACATGCTCTAGCGACTCCTTGTGGCGGGCCGGGTGCCTGCAAGCTGACTTCGGTCGTCAGTTGGACAGTGTTTCCTCCGACACATTGGTGCGGCTGGCTTCCGGGTTAAGCGAGCAGTGTGTCAAGAAGCAGTGCATCTTGGCTCTCGACCTTCGCCGAGTCTGTAGTGGAGTTGCAGAGTTGAGACAAGATCGTAACTACCAATTGGATATCACGAAAAAGGGGATAACGCCATGGGCCAGAAAAGTTCGAATACATTGCCCATGCTGTCAATCCAGCATGACTTCTGCCGCGTTCAAAACCACTGGGAAATCTCAGACTTTAGTGAGTTCAAGACAACTGTGAACTCGGATAAAACGAGCTCCGACTGGGAAAATACGGAAAATAATTTTGAACGATCATCCAACTCGGAATTCCAAGTCGGGATTTCGGGCCTCTTTTTCTAGAGCCCACAAGAAGGACCGTCGCGCCACCTTCCTGTTCAAGTGAGCACAGCACAACAAGGTGAGTCCAAAGATGTATTGTATGCTGTTGCATAAATGATGTAATATGCCAGGGAGATATGTATACTGTAGCTAAGAAAGTAATACTAAGTGTATGTTGTGTAGTAAGCTGTTAGTAGCCCATGTGTCTCACCCTAATCATTTGGTCCCTTTCCCCCTCATAACTTAGCCTACTGTTCTGACTTGATCCTGTTCTTGTCCTTCTAGACCTGTCTGCTGCCTTTGATACTGTGAACCATCAGATCCTCCTCTCCACCCTCTCCGAGTTGGGCATCTCCGGCGCGGCTCACTCCTGGATTGCGTCCTACCTGACCGGTCGCTCCTACCAAGTGGCGTGGCGAGAAGCTGTCTCCGCACCACGTGCTCTCACCACTGGTGTCCCCCAAGGCTCAGTTCTAGGCCCTCTCCTTTTCTCCCTATACACCAAGTCACTTGGCTCTGTCATATCCTCACATGGTCTCTCCTATCATTGCTACGCTGACGATACACAACTAATCTTCTCCTTTCCCCCTTCTGATAACCAGGTGGCGAATCGCATCTCTGCATGTCTGGCAGACATATCAGTATGGATGACGGATCACCACCTCAAGCTGAACCCTGGCAAGACGGAGCTGCTCTTCCTCCCGGGAAGGACTGCCCGTTCCATGATCTCGCCATCACGGTTGACAACTCCGCTGTGTCCTCCTCCCAGAGTGCGAAGAGCCTAGGCGTGACCCTGGACAACACCCTGTCGTTCTCCGCCAACATCAAGGCGGTGACCCGCTCCTGCAGGTTCATGCTCTACAACATTCGGAGAGTACGACCCTGCCTTACACAGGAAGCGGCACAGGTCCTAATCCAGGCACTTGTCATCTCCCGTCTGGACTACTGCAACTCGCTGTTGGCTGGCCTCCCTGCCTGTGCCATTAAACCCCTACAACTCATCCAGAATGCCGCAGCCCGTCTGGTGTTCAACCTTCCCAAGTTCTCTCACGTCACCCCCTCCTCCGCACACTCCACTGGCTTCCAGTTGAAGCTCGCATCCGCTACAAGACCATGGTGCTTGCCTATGGAGCAGTGAGGGGAACGGCACCTCTGTACCTTCAGGCTCTGATCAGTCCCTACACCCAAACGAGGGCATTGCGCTCATCCACCTCTGGCCTGCTGGCTCCCTTCCTCTGCGGAAGCATAGTTCCCGCTCAGCCCAGTCAAAACTGTTCGCTGCTCTGGCACCCCAATGGTGGAACAAGCTCCCTCACGACGCCAGGACAGCGGAGTCACTCACCACCTTCCGGAGACATTTGAAACCCCACCTCTTTAAGGAATACCTGGGATAGGATAAAGGAATCCTTCTACCCCCCCCCCCCCAATTGTAAAGTGGTTATCCCACTGGCTATAGGGTGAACGCACCAATTTGTGAGTCGCTCTGGCTAAGAGCGTCTGCTAAATGACGTTAATGTGCCCTTGAGCAAGGCACTTAACCCTAATTGCTCCTGTAAGTCGCTCTGGATAAGAGCGTCTGCTAAATGACTAAAATGTAAATGTAAAATGTTGATGGTGCACATGTAGCCTATAGCCTGTTTTAGAGAAATGTCATAGAATATTGTAAGAGCTTTTATTGTCTGCTTAAATGCCCCCTTTATTTATCCTACGGTTCTGACTTGGTGTACAGGGAGAATAATGTATGAACGGCCCAAGTTTAGAATTCTGTCGCTGTACATTTCAAAAGTGCTGAACAAATAGTTAAATTGACTATGTCCATCCTAGCTCGCTCATTAATGTCTTCATTAAAATTACGGATTGCCTCTTATCAGCTCGTCGTCCCCTTATGCCATAGTGTGTACATCTCAATTGTCAGTAGAAACCACATTTTAAGCAAGTCAGCCATATCAGCTATGTTTTTTTTAAAGGCAGTGAATGAGGCTGAATGAACTGTTTCGCTGCCAGACAAGGCTCCGCTGATAGCCAGGTGTACCAGTGGTAAGGTGTTGAGAATGCTGTTGGGACTCTGCTGTTGGTACAGCTTTATGTAGGCCCTAACAGTTTGTGGGCACCGTTTGTCACCATTATAGTGCAATTAATGTATTGTTTAGTGTTGTGTAGTGACTTTGCTGGCATGCATCTCCATTTTTTTTTGGGGGGGTTGCCCCACCAAGATTTACAGGCTTAAATTGCCACTGGTTTCAGGTAATGTGGTAGTTTGACATGTTATGTTACTGCCATTACTTTTGAGTTTTTAATATTCAAATCTTCATGTTGAAGTTTGTCAACATGGCATTTTCTATGTTTGTGTTATTCTATTGCTGACACAATTGTAATTTGTGTTACTGTGATCAGCTAACTGGTTTTTACTGATGTTGAAGTGACAGCTAGGCAGAAAGAGCAGTGGAACTGAGTCTGTTTGAGTTAAATGGTAATACTGACTACAGGTTTTTAATTGTAAGAAATCCTGATGTCTTGAGAGACACAGTTTGTTAATATTGAAGTGTTTCAATAAATAGATTTTCAACAAACTCTATGTATTTTTTCCACATGGGTTTATGAATCAATTGCATGCTAATACATGGTGAGCATTGGAAATGAAAGTTTTTGTCATGTTCTGTCTGCAGTGAATCAAAACAAGTATATTGTGAAGATGTGAACTTATTTAATTGGACATGAACTGAAAATAATCTATTCGTTAGTGTAATTAGGGTTAATAAAATATCAACACCGTGCCATCACCACAATATGAACACTTTTTTTGCCATGTTCTTTTAGCAAAATAAGTAAATATAACTTTAATGACTTTTTTGAAGCACTTAAGGTGCATGATTTTATTTTGTTTAAAAAAAATATATATATATATATATATATATATATATATGTTTTTGTGGGAAGGGGGGTGGGGGGTAGAAGGATTGTCCTCCTTCTCAAAACCCATTGGAGGAGAAGGTAAGAGGTGAGGGACCTCTGGTTTACTCATCCAATGGGTTTTGAGAAAAAGGCGAGGAGAGAGGATGCAAGGAGTATGCAACTGAGATTTGCCCCAGTATGTGGGTGTCATGCTCTTCACTCATTGGGCAACCACCCTCAGAAGGGGGTGGACACCCATTTTTCTCTTCAACGATAACCTGACGGATCATGGGGACTATTATATTTATTTATAATGGCGAGGGTGATAGTCTTTGGAGGGGCCTGGAAGGGCCCTCTCCTACAGAAGAGTTTTCCTCTTGGGCACTGTTTTTGTGACATATCTCATTAAAGTGACATTTCATGCACCACGTATTGGGCTTCCCATCAGTTTGTTATGAGGATTTTCCCGATGGGTTGTCTCTGCACCTTCTCTGTGCATACTCCCTTAGTTTTGAGACCTCTGAGGGTTGCTGATGTTGGGATTTTACATGTAGAATCGCATGAAAAATGTCGGCAGGTGGTCCCTAAAACACAGCGCGCTGACCGAGCGGCAGACTAACGGGAGATCCACATTCGGTGCGATGTGTGCGAGCCTTAAGAAATTAGTGGATCTATGTCAAGAACATTTTGTTTGGCTTTAGTGACCACTGCAGCTGAAGTGTTGGTCCTTGACCTTATTATGAACCCATACAGTGTATACAGTGGGGGAAAAAAGTATTTAATCAGCCACCAATTGTGCAAGTTCTCCCACTTAAAAAGATGAGAAAGGCCTGTAATTTCCATCATAGGTACACGTCAACTATGACAGACAAAATGAGGGAAAAAAATCCAGAAAATCACATTGTAGGATTTTTAATGAATTTATTTGCAAATTATTGTGGAAAATAAGTATTTGGTCAATAACAAAAGTTTCTCAATACTTTGTTATATACCCTTTGTTGGCAATGACACAGGTCAAACGTTTTCTGTAAGTCTTCACAAGGTTTTCACACACTGTTGCTGGTATTTTGGCCCATTCCTCCATGCAGATCTCCTCTAGAGCAGTGATGTTTTGGGGCTGTCGCTGGGCAACACGGACTTTCAACTCCCTCCAAAGATTTTCTATGGGGTTGAGATCTGGAGACTGGCTAGGCCACTCCAGGACCTTGAAATGCTTCTTACGAAACCACTCCTTCGTTGCCCGGGCGGTGTGTTTGGGATCATTGTCATGCTGAAAGACCCAGCCACGTTTCATCTTCAATGCCCTTGCTGATGGAAGGAGGTTTTCACTCAAAATCTCATGATACATGGCCCCATTCATTCTTTCCGTTACACGGATCAGTCGTCCTGGTCCCTTTGCAGAAAGACAGCCCCAAAGCATGATGTTTCCACCCCCATGCATCACAGTAGGTATGGTGTTCTTTGGATACAACTCAGCATTCTTTGTCCTCCAAACACGACGAGTTGAGTTTTTACCAAAAAGTTATATTTTGGTTTCATCTGACCATATGACATTCTCCCAATCCTCTTCTGGATCATCCAAATGCACTCTAGCAAACTTCAGACGGGCCTGGACATGTACTGGCTTAAGCAGGGGGACACGTCTGGCACTGCAGGATTTGAGTCCCTGGCGGCGTAGTGTGTTACTGATGGTAGGCTTTGTTACTTTGGTCCCAGCTCTCTGCAGGTCATTCACTAGGTCCCCCCCGTGTGGTTCTGGGATTTTTGCTCACCGTTCTTGTGATCATTTTGACCCCACGGGGTGAGATCTTGCGTGGAGCCCCAGATCGAGGGAGATTATCAGTGGTCTTGTATGTCTTCCATTTCCTAATAATTGCTCCCACAGTTGATTTCTTCAAACCAAGCTGCTTACCTATTGCAGATTCAGTCTTCCCAGCCTGGTGCAGGTCTACAATTTTGTTTCTGGTGTCCTTTGACAGCTCTTCGGTCTTGGCCATAGTGGAGTTTGGAGTGTGACTGTTTGAGGTTGTGGACAGGTGTCTTTTATACTGATAACAAGTTCAAACAGGTGCCATTAATACAGGTAACGAGTGGAGGACAGAGGAGCCTCTTAAAGAAGAAGTTACAGGTCTGTGAGAGCCAGAAATCTTGCTTGTTTGTAGGTGACCAAATACTTATTTTCCACCATAATTTGCAAATAAATTCATTAAAAATCCTACAATGTGATTTTCTGGATTTTTTTTCCTCAATTTGTCTGTCATAGTTGACGTGTACCTATGATGAAAATTACAGGCCTCTCTCATCTTTTTAAGTGGGAGAACTTGCACAATTGGTGGCTGACTAAATACTTTTTTTCCCCACTGTAATTGAACCTATACAGTGTGTACAGCAACAACAATTTTACAGACTTTACTGTGATTGATCATATTTTCTCTGACACTCACTCACTACCATCAACATGCACCTTAAGTGCTCACACCTGTACACCAATGCAATCAGGACGCCTTGGGAGGAGTGGGTGGGGTGTAGGGCACACTGTGAAAATTATTCTGTGGTGAATTAAAATTGACAAAATATATATATATATGTACAGTATATATTTAATAAAAAAACTATGCTAGTCGTTTCAATAATTTGTTCATTTAATTTTACCCCAAAATTTCAGAAAAATCCAACTTAACATGTTGCTCAAAATGAAAGTATCTTTATGAGGAAAACCAAAGAGAGAGAAAATTGAATGATTTAATTAACAAAAATGAATATAGAATATTTATATTACAGTATATTTACTTATACTGTAATTCAACTTTGATTATTTTACACAATGTTGTATATGCATGTTTGAAGAAAGAAATTTGTATTTCTATGTTAGTATTAAGCATCTTGTTGTACCATGTGTAATGGAATGTAGTCGAATGCAGTATCCGGCAATGCTTGCGGCTCTACCTCCACTTACTGTTGATGGATTGAGCTCAACAATGCCTGCCAATGTTAAACATTAAGTGTTTGTGAAACACTATAGTTGGGTATACTAAATATTTGTATTACATCAACTCATATTTGATCATATTATCAGTAAATCCAACACATTTTAATGGATATTAGGCAGCCAAATTCGGATGTTTTTTCACTAATTCATCTTTTGACCAATCAGATCAGCTCTGAAAAACTTGTGAAGTGGAAAGATTTTATGTGATTGGTCAAAAGATAAATTAGTGGGAAAAAAGATCAGAATTGGGCTGCCTGTGTAAATAAATTCCCTGGGGTTACTTTATTTGTGTAAATTCAAAAATGTATTAAACATAGAATTTACATCAACTCAATAATATTTAGTGTCTTCTTGTTGCCTTAATTTTTTAAAGTAGATTTAACACCATTTTTTACAGTGCATGTTCCAACGAGGACAAAGGACAGGGGCTCCTAGATTTAAATAGTCCAATGATCCAGAGAGATTGCATCACAGCTCAAGGAATTAATGTAATGGTCTTGTTGTTCTTCCAACCTTAACCCTCACTTACACTCTTAAGTTTCAAATGTGGATCTACCATTCGTCTGCCGATCTTCAGCGCGCTGTGTTTTAGGGTCACCCTCTGTAGACATCTGACTGCCGACATTTTTCACGCGATGCTACATGTAAAACCGGTGCTAAGTCGGTTTGCAAATTACATTCAGAGGTGCTAAGTAGGCATACTCTCGGTCAGCAAATGCTATTTGTCTGTCTGAGCCATTAACACCTCTTACAGCACCGAATTTCCTGGGGAGACCTAATTCTTTCGGGTTGAAGTGAATGGATAATACCTGGCAACCTCTTAAAGGGGCAATCCGTGATGGAATATCCATTATGGACTTTTAAATGTAGCCATTGATTCTTGGAGAATATAACTTATGAGCTTATGCCATATAACTAATGAACTTAGTTCAACTGTCTTACCCTACCAGAACCCCAAAATATAACATTTATTTACTCCATTGTTTGTAAACAATGTAATTGTAAAATAACACTGTTTAGATTCAAAACCTAGCTAGTTAAAACTATAAGTTTGATCTCATGGACTGTTAGTCCTTGCATCTAGAGCACTGTATTAACTTGAGAGGGGTTACATTTCCCTATCCTCATCCTTAATCTGTTTACCAAAGAATTTGGCAGGTCAGCCAGGTTAGTTGTTTTTTGAATCACAGACTGCTGCTTTAATACGACAGCTAATGTTAAGTGGCAGGTAGGGAGAGTTTCCAGAGGCTTCTCCTGAGCTCTTGAGTTAACCAAATGCATGCAACATGCCTTTTAAGGAGCAAGCCTTTTATCACATGTATACCTACTAAGCTCACAGCCCCATAGTGATCTGCTTAAGCCCTGTAAATGGACTATAAGGAAATAGAGGATACAGTATATGATATAGCCTATGTTAACATAATATATAAAGATCATATACTGTACAAGACAGCGTTTAGATGATTTCCTACACAGCATGTTGTATATTGACTGTTGCATATTCTCTGTGATATTAAGGATCAACTATATGATTTCAAGTTGCAGTCAATTTCTTTGCACAAAGGCCTGTGTTTAATAGTTTTACTTATATTATATCAGCTTTATCATTACATTATTGGTTGTTGTAGTATACCGTATCTGTATCTACTGTATATTTGGTATAGATGGGTTAGCTGACAACATCACAAATTATGTGCACGCTTCCATGGGGCAGAAGTCAGCGTGTTGTTGTGATTCTGGATGGCCATATTGCTAGCAAGAATGACAAGAAACTGACATGTGGGTAATCGTCAGTGGCTCGTTTACTCAGCAAAAAAAGAAACGTCCTCTCACTGTCAACTGCGTTTATTTTCAGCAAACTTAACGTGTGTAAATATTTGTATGAACATAACAAGATGGAACAACTGAGACATAAACTGAACAAGTTCCACAGACATGTGACTAACAGAAATTGAATAATGTGTCCATGAACAAAGGGGGGGTCAAAATCAAAAGTAACAGTCAGTATCTGGTGTGGCCACCAGCTACATTAAGTCCTGTAGTGCATCTCCTCCTCATGGACTGCACCTGATATGCCAGTTCTTGCTGTGAGATGTTACCCCACTCTTCCACCAAGGCACCTGCAATTTCCCGGACATTTCTGGGGTGATGGCCCTAGCCCTCACCCTCCGATCCAACAGGTCCCAGACGTGCTCAATGGGATTGAGATCCGGGCTCTTCGCTGGCCATGGCAGAACACTGACATTCCTGTCTTGCAGGAAATCCCGCACAGAACGAGCAGTATGGCTGGTGGCATTGTCATGCTGGAGGGTCATGTCAGGATGAGCCTGCAGGAAGGGTACCACATGAGGGAGGAGGATGTCTTCCCTGTAACGCACAGCGTTGAGATTGCCTGCAATGACAACAAGCTCAGTCCGATGATGCTGTGACACACCGCCCCAGACCATGACGGACCCTCCACCTCCAAATTGATCCCGCTCCAGAGTACAGGCCTCGGTGTAACGCTCATTCCTTTGACGATAAACGCGAATCCGACCATCACCCCTGGTGAGACAAAACTGCGTTAGTGAAGAGCACTTTATGCCAGTCCTGTCTGGTCCAGCGACGGTGGGTTTGTGCCCATAGGCGACGTTATTGCCGGTGATGTCTGGTGAGGACCTGCCTTACAACAGGCCTACAAGCCCTCAGTCCAGCCTCTCTCAGCCTATTGTTGACAGTCTGAGCACTGATGGAGGGATTGTGTGTTCCTGGTGTAACTCGGGCAGTTGTTGTTGCCATCCTTTACCTGTCCTGTAGGTGTGATGTGCAGATGTACCGATCCTGTGCAGGTGTTGTTTCACGTGGTCTGCCACTGCAAGGACGATCAGCTGTCCGTCCTGTCTCCCTGTAGCGCTGTCTTAGGCGTCTCACAGTACGGTACGGACATTGCAATTTATTGCCCTGGCCACATCTGCAGTCCTCATGCCTCCTTGCAGCATGACTAAGGCACGTTCACGCAGATGAGCAGGGACCCTGGGCATCTTTCTTTTGGGGTTTTTCAGAGACAGTAGAGAGACCTCTTTAGTGTCCTAAGTTTTCATAACTGTGACCTTAATTGCCTACCGTCTGTAAGATGTTAGTGTCTTAACGACCTTCCACAGGTGCATGTTCATTAATTGTTTATGGTTCATTGAACAAGTTTTAGTTTCATCTTGTTCTTGATACCATGTCTTGTTTTGAGGTGTTTTGACTGATTTCATGTCAATGCTAATATGGCTAGCTAGCTAACCAACAACTGTAACGATGTATTTGAGAGACAACAAGTGCTCGTTGTGCATATGTATTAATTTTTTTAATAAACATTGGAGACTGAATATAGCTTACATGTTGTCAACAATCTAAGCCAACGCCGTCTGTTTTGCCCCATAGTTGCGCATTCATCAGTTTTGTTGCTAAACAACCAACCCGTCTATTTGTCCTGCACATTATTACTGTATTAAATGTCAGCACTCTTTATAATGTTTTCATAACAAAAGGCAAATAAACTTAACCTTGAATGGTTTTACAATCCAAATGACACATGTAAGTCGCAAACTGTAAGTCGCTCTGGATAAGAGTGTCTGCTAAATGACTAAAATGTAAATGTAATTATGCATGGCTAGAGGCCAAACGGTGGGGTAACTTTGCCTCTATATCAATATATGTATCTATATCTGACTATGTTCGGTTTGTCAGGATAAGGGAGGTATATGACTTCACTTGCATCATTTGACATTAAGCAAGACCTTGACATAATTTTAAAAAAACAGCTTTACATAATTTCCCTTTCCTTTCCTCATCCTTTTACATTTGAAATGACACACTCTTTAGTATGCAGCAGCATATTACAGGTTTGAAATACAATATTGATTGTTTTGTAATAAGTATCTACTCATTGAGTGTATCGTGTTGTCAGATTTACAATTTAGAGTTATGTAAAAAAAAAAATAGCTCCACCTAGTGGTGGACTCTGAATGAGGTGTGTTATGTATTTTGTGTTTTGCTATTACTTACCTATGATATTACACATTCCTAGATATTCAGATCCAGGAGGTGAAGGGGCTGGTGTGGTGGCAGAAAGAGACCCAGGCCCCTTGCCTGCGTGGTTAAATCCTCCCCCCCGCCAGGTACCACAACCTGAATGTGTTCTTGCATCACCTGGGGTGACCTCTGGACCCATATCTGAATATCCAGGTGAGGCCTGACAAAACTGGGGAGATAAACAGAGGATGTTTTTACACAGATGATCTACAAGCAAGTGAGAAACCCAAATAGGTGGCCAATTTTCTGGCACATAAAAATCTTTCCTACACTCTTAGAAAAAAAGGTTCCTTATACAACCAAAAATGGTTCTATCGCTTGCTTCATATATGAAACCCCTAAAAGTTCTGTATATAATCTATTTATAGGGTTCTTTGATCAAAACCCCAGAGGTTCTTCTTCAGTGAACCAAAATGGTTCCATATAGAACCCTGCATGCGGTTCTATTAAATAGTAATATTTTGAGCTTAGAAAATGATTTTATAAGCAATTAAATAATTGACGTAAGAAAACCAGCATCGTTTTTAGAATTTATTGTCATTATAGACAAACATAGTTTGGAAATATGCACTGGTGGCCAGGGAAGCATCTCTTTGATTGAATGATGGCCCACATCAACTCTAGCTGACTTCTTTACAATACAATACAAAATACTTTGTCCATCAGTTACAGTGAACAACAAAAATGTGTCTTCTGTTCAGTTCTCAACCCACCCCCAAAACAGCAGACCTCACACATACGGTTCAGACGAGCACAGGTTAAAGCTGCGTGCAGCGCCCTTGGATGGAGTGCATGTTGCTGGGTTAAGGGCCTAACAATAGGGGAATGTTTTGAGGATGTGAACCCAGCAGCCCTCCAGTTGTCAGATCAATTCTGCTCATTTTTCCCCAGCACCCAGCCCCGGATTCGAACCTGCCACCTTTCGGCCACAGGTCCAACTCCTTAGATGCTGGGCTACAGTGGGGCAAAAAAGTATTTAGTCAGCCACCAATTGTGCAAGTTCTCCCACTTAAAAAGATGAGAGAGGCCTGTAATTTTCATCATAGGTACACGTCAACTATGACAGACAAATTGAGAATTTTTTTTCCCGAAAATCACATTGTAGGATTTTTAATGAATTTATTTGCAAATTATGGTGGAAAAAAAGTATTTGGTCAATAACAAAAGTTTCTCAATACTTTGTTATATACCCTTTGTTGGCAATGACACAGGTCAAACGTTTTCTGTAAGTCACACACTGTTGCTGGTATTTTGGCCCATTCCTCCATGCAGATCTCCTCTAGAGCAGTGATGTTTTGGGGCTGTCGCTGGGCAACACAGACTTTCAACTCCCTCCAAAGATTTTCTATGGAGTTGAGATCTGGAGACTGGCTAGGCCACTCCAGGACCTTGAAATGCTTCTTACGAAGCCACTCCTTCGTTGCCCGGGCGGTGTGTTTGGGATCATTGTCATGCTGAAAGACCCAGCCACGTTTCATCTTCAATGCCCTTGCTGATGGAAGGAGGTTTTCACTCAAAATCTCACGATATATGGCCCCATTCATTCTTTCCTTTACACGGATCAGTCGTCCTGGTCCCTTTGCAGAAAAACAGCCCCAAAGCATGATGTTTCCACCCCCATGCTTCACAGTAGGTATGGTGTTCTTTGGATGCAACTCAGCATTCTTTGTCCTCCAAACACGACGAGTTGAGTTTTTACCAAAAAGTTATATTTTGGTTTCATCTGACATTCTCCCAATCCTCTTCTGGATCATCCAAATGCACTCTAGCAAACTTTAGATGGGCCTGGACATGTACTGGCTTAAGCAGGGGGACACGTCTGGCACTGCAGAATTTGAGTCCCTGGCGGCGTAGTGTGTTACTGATGGTAGGCTTTGTTACTTTGGTCCCAGCTCTCTGCAGGTCATTCACTAGGTTCTGGGATTTTTGCTCACCGTTCTTGTGATCATTTTGACCCCACGGGGTGAGATCCTGCGTGGAGCCACAGATCGAGGGAGATTATCAGTGGTCTTGTATATCTTCCATTTCCTAATAATTGCTCCCACAGTTGATTTCTTCAAACCAAGCTGCTTACCTATTGCAGATTCAGTCTTCCCAGCCTGGTGCAGGTCTACAAATTTGTTTCTGGTGTCCTTTGACAGCTCTTTGGTCTTGGCCATAGTGGAGTTTGGAGTGTGACTGTTTGAGGTTGTGGACAGGTGTCTTTTATACTGATAACATGTTCAACCATGTGCCATTAATACAGGTAACGAGTGGAGGACAGAGGAGCCTCTTAAAGAAGAAGTTACAGGTCTGTGAGAGCCAGAAATCTTGCTTGTTTGTAGGTGACCAAATACTTATTTTCCACCATAATTTGCAAATAAATTCATTAAAAATCCTACAATGTGATTATCTGGATTTTTTTTTTCTCAATTTGTCTATCATAGTTGACGTGTACCTATGATGAAAATTACAGGCCTCTCTCATCTTTTTAAGTGGGAGAACTTGCACAATTGGGTGGCTGACTAAATACTTTTTTCCCCACTGTACCTCCTCTCAGTCAGCAACATTTTTCTAATGGCTTCATGAAACATATGCCAATGTCAGGCTAGGTCTGTAGCTCTATTTGGCCTATCCCATAATAAAACAAATATTGTGTATTTGAAAGAGTTAGCTGGCTAGCTTGTAAAGTGGCAAATTCAAGGAGCCTTTTCTGTTTAGCTAGCTAAGTTACCGTAGCTAGCTATCTAGCTTACAAACGTGCTCAAATTCTAATAATGTTTAAACTTTATAAACTAGCCTATAGTTTATCATATGACTTTGGCTCCATATATTTGAATTAAATGATCAACTTTGCTTAACTTAACACATTGAAGGGATCTCCCGAGTGGTGCAGCAGTCTAAGGCACTGCATCGCAGCGCTAGAGGCGTTACTGCAGACCCGGGTTCATTCCCGGGCTGTGCCTCAACCGGCCGTGGCTGGGAGTCCCATAGGATGGCGTACAATTGGCCCAGCGTCATCCGGTTTAGGGGAGGGTTTGGCCGGGGGGGGCTTTACTTAGCTCAGTGCACTCTAGTGACTCCTTGTGGCGGGCCGGGTGCCTGCAGGCTGACCCTGGTCGCCAGTTGAACAGTATTTTCTCCGACACGTTGGTGCGGCTGGCTTCCAGGTTAAGGAGCGTGTTTAGGCGGGTCATGTTTCAGAGGACGCATGACTCCACCTTCGCCTCTCCCATGCCCGTTGGGGAGTTGCAGTAATGAGACAAGATCGAAAAAGCGGGTAAAATACAACAACAAAAAATACTTAACACATTGAAAAATAAACATTTTTATTGGTTGGCTACTTGCAAGTTGGTTCAACCACTGTCCTCTTGCATCTTCATGCTGGAATGGATTGGCAGTTGGTTTTTGAATTGGAATGGCAATTAAATATTTAATTGACCAAAAGGTTCTATATACTGTAGAACCCCTTTTTTGTATCATTATTTAATAAAAGTGAAATCACACAGCAGTAATATAGATATAAATGTCAATGGAAAATCGCTAAAACAAATTAAAAGGGAATGTTAGCTGTCATTTCAGAGTTTGATGTGACTGGGTTAGCTTTTGTTAGCTGTTGATTTCTAAAATCACCATTGCACTCTTGGGTAGGGATAGAACCCTCAAGGTTATTTGCATTCACTGGGTATATATATATATAACCTTTTTTTGTAAAGTGTTCTTTAATCTCGTCCAAAGAACCAAAAGGTTCTATATAGAACCCCAAATAACCATTTTTACTAAGAGTGTACACACTTCTGAAGAAAGATGTGGCTTCAGTGGTGTTGAAGGAAAGTATATATTGTCAATATTTGCCATACCACAAAGCTGTGTTTCACAGTGAGGTCAAGTGTACCACTTGTGTATATTAGATTGTAGTATTCTATTGATTTTAAAGTTGCACAACACCTTGATTACTCTCATAGCACACGATCACACAGTTACAGAGGATGTGAGATGTGTGTCACTTGTGTAGTTCTGTTTTCTGTTTTCTCTAACTGTGTGACACTGCCCTCTGGTGACGGTGACTAAAGCACAGAGATTGTTTTGAATAGAAGTTGGTGTTGGTCCCATACCCAAGGTTATATAATACGTTTTGCAGTACTATTTGCCATTTGTATGATCATCAAAAGTTAGATGTTTTACATGAATAAGACTTGAAAACAAATTGTATTATGTTGAAATTACCTTTTACTCTGTAAATATTACGTTATGTATCATAAGAGTATATGTATTTTATAATTGTTATGTTTGAGGCCAGGAGGACCACACTCTTAATAGGGTAATTTTTTCGCCTTAATCATATCACAATCAACTTGTACCAGTTGAATGTGGACACAAATATAATACTTTTTTCTATATTATTTTCTTCTGAAATTATGTATTAAAATATGCAAATTAGGTGATATCTTATTAAATATGCACATATTTGCATATGACGCAAATACATTTTTCTGGACACTAATATTTTGGTTTCATTTTGTTAAGATACTCCAGGACTAGACTTATACATAGCAGATTGTGGATAAATACTTTTAAAAAAATCTTTCTATCTGTAAAATACTAAAGAAAGGTACTAAAATGTTTTTTTGGGGGGGCATATTTTTCAGAAGAAAATGTAATCTAGAATAAACATTTTACAACATATCAACAATTCCCTATGTATAAGTCTGGATAATAAATCTAAGGATAACCACACACAAATTAATGAATGGAGATGCTTCTGAGGCTGAGAAAAATGTGCGTGGGAAAAGTCTGATTTTCAGGAAATGGCAGTTAAAGACAAGTACACTGAATTTAGACTACCAAACTCCAAACACCTATTGAGACCCAATCACCATCTCTTCAAAGTAAGTTACTACATGTAGTCCAATTTGTAATATTTTCTATGAAATGGGCTTTTAAATGATGTGTGATTCAAAGTAGTGAGCTTTGATGTATGCCCATTTAAAAGTGGTTACAATTCCTGACATTTTGGTAGTATGATAAGCTAACGAAAATATAAAAAGTTAATCAACTTTTTGACATTTTTTTAATACTAATATTAAAATCTGTGGTGCCTGGCCTTAAATCCCTTTTTACTCTAGAATTATTACGTTATGTATATACATTTTATAATAGTTACAATTAAACATTTTCGAATTTCATATTACTTGCTGGAATGCCCAACATGCTCTTACAGTCTTACTACATAATCAGATGTCCAAACCCTTGTCCATACACGTACATTTCGAAGGTTAAATTTAGGCATTAATTCCGAATAGTTAAGTTAAGGGTTAAGGTTTAGCAAAAAACGAGTGCCTAGCACTGGGATTGAATACGAGAACCTCGTAGCCGGAGCTTGCGCTTTAAGCCTTAGCCCTTAACCCTTATTTAACCATTCTGAATTCATGCCTAAACTTAACCGTGGAGTTATTTTTGTTAATAAAAAAAAAATGTATAAGCTTATCGGACCCTCGGAGCAGGAGCACCCAAGCCTATTTAACGTCCTGCTTACCTGGACAGACGTCTAATTTCGCAGTGGATCTTGAGTGACCTGGCTGGGAATGCCCAAAATAATAATTGTTCAAATTATTAAAATCAACTTTTGATTTGGTAGTTAATGTTTTTAAAAACATACTTTTAAAATTATTAATATGTAGGACTACATTTCATAATCTTTGCTATTGCTTTTATACTTTGAGTGATGCATGCAGATGAAAGCTAGTAAAAGTCCTACATCGACACATAATCTCATTCACGTTTTCAGTGAGTTGGTCATTGGTTCAGTTCACACCCTTAAACACTCTGAATCCACTTAAATGGATACTTTAGATAATAGTAACTCTTGTAGCCCGAACGAAGTTGACTACAAATACAAAGTGAAGGATAAAATTATGCTTCAAATGAAAACCGAGATGACTGCATTACAAGATACAGGGGCGGATATATGCTATTTCAATCATGTTGAAATCAATTTCATGTTCAATCAATTGACTTCTATTTTGCGACTAGACTAGGCCTACTGTCTGTAATGTTTGCCTAAATGTGTTTCAAGTGTGACAACATGTGCGCAATGATGTACCCAGTCTGTAATTTAGTGCATTATTATTGGGTAAGCATAATAAACTGTCTCAATAGCCTATTTGCTGCCATAGGTGGTTATATCTCTCTAGGAGCTGATCCATCGTCGGTATTGTGGGATAATTCTAATGTTAAGATTTGAATGGAGAGAGCTGATCCGAGAGCAGCGCTGCTTTTCTTTTGATCCTATCAGAATCGACTCATGGTCTAACGACCCACTGCGAACACTTCCAAAGTTGCGTCGTAAATAACAATGCATCTGGTACGAACATTGTAATGCTTAAGTTACATCGAAACTGTGAAACGAGGCCCAGGTATGTACTAAGAAATGGCATGGTAATAAAACAGCAATATCTTAATTAATTTTTTAGGGATTCATTAAAACAAGCACCACTAGTAACTATTTGGTACCTGTGTGGAATTCTTTGAAATATACCAGCAAGTACTATTGTTACTAATTTCCTGGTAAATACCTGGTTAAAAAAAACACAGTGAAACCATGAAGTAAAGGCTAAGTGTTGGTGTATTTGCAGTGCCTTACATGGAGCTCTAAAGTTTAGATCACACAGCAGGTGCAATCAGTAATCAGATAATTATTTATTTATTAATCAATTAATTAAAGCAAAAAAGAGTTTTAGGATATTATAAGTACATACATGCACACAAACAACATATACACTGTAACTGTTTTACAGTTTATAATACTTCTAAAAGTATATTTACCTTAGTAGTATTCTAAAAAACGTATGCAATATTTACCCTAACATTGAATATAATACTCAGCTGTACTACTACCCCTAGATATACTGTACTTATGCATACATACAATGCACAGGTATTGCAACAACATTTTTGGGGTGAATATTTCTGCACTATGTACTTTAAAAGCTAATTTAAAGTGTATACTTATTTGATAAAAATAAGTGCATTTATGTCATAAATGCATAGAGGTAAATACATGAATAATGTAGGTAAATACATAAATGTAAAGCATTTGCATAAAGGTAGGTAAATGCATAAAGGAAGGCAAATGCACAAAAATAAATACCCTACTAAGACATTTGCAGAATGCAGGATGCCTTATCTGTGAATGAAAGGGGTGAGTAGTATGCAGCAGCACTCGTGCTATGAGCTGAATAAATGTAATCTCTCCTCTGCTCTCTCCTCTCTTCTCTCTCTCTCTTCTCCTCTTCTCTGATTAGATGTGGTGGAACAGGCCTTTGAGCAGAGGACCTTTATATGTGGCTCTCAGGGAGGAGTACTAGTGAGTATCAGTGACAGCTCAGGACCCCAACCTGATGACGAGAAAACATGTGCTAAGGGCTGTCTGCAATGGAGAAACAAATCCTGTAAAGATCTTGTGGGAATGGCGTCCAGCTGCCAAGGGCCTCAGGAACAGATGTACTATCCCTTCTTGACCCTGACAGACAGCTCTAATATGTGTCCCCGCTGGCACCCTATTCCCTATGTAATGCACTACTTTTGAACAGAGCCCTATGGGCCCTAGTCAAAAGTAGTGAACTAAATATGGAATAGACCTAACATGGAGTCAACCTAGTAGTCACACACCCTATCTAAAGTATTACCACACAGTCCCTGACAACACACATACATCACCAGTCAGGCACAGACTGGGAGGATTTGTGATCGTTCTAGAGTCTGGGTCATATAACTGATTCTAGAGTAACTGATAGAAGAAGTGATTGCTGATTCTAGAATAACTGATTCAGATGGAATAATCAGTTTGTTTATCTGATTGCTTGTAGATTTTGCCACACCAAAACACATGAAGGCTGTGTGTTTTATTAAGTGCATATTGGAAATGCCAGAGACATCAAATACTGCATTAATACTGCATATAAATATGTTTATACATATATATATATACACTATCAGTCAAAGATTTGGACACTCTTTATTTAAAACAATTTTTACATTGTAGAATAATAGAGAAGACATCACAACTATGAAATAACACATATGGAATCATGTAGTAACCAAAAAAGTGTTAAACAAATCAAAATATATTTTATATTTGAGATTCTTCAAATAGCCAACCTTTCCTTGATGACAGCTGTGCACATTCTTGGCATTCTATCAACCAGCTTCATGAGGTACTCACCTGGAATGCATTTCAGTTAACAGGTGTGCCTTCTTAAAAGTTAATTAGTGGAATTAATTTCCTTCTTAATGCGTTTGAGCCAATCAGTTGTGTTGAGACAAGGGAAGGGGGGGGTTACAGAAGATAGTCCTATTTGGTAGAAAGACCAAGTCCATATTATGGCAAGAACAGCTCAAATAAGCAAAGAGAAATGACAGTCCATCATTACTTTAAGACATGAAGGTCAGTCAACAAGGAAAATGTCAAGAACTTTAAAAGTTTCTTCAAAAGCAGTCGCAAAACCCATCAAGCGCTATGATGAAACTGGCTCTCATGAGGACTGCCACAGGAATGGAAGACCCAGAGTTACCTCTGCTGCAGAGGATAAGTTCATTAGAGTTACTAGCCTCAGAAATTGCAGACCAAATTAATGCTTCACAGTTCAAGTAACAGACACATCTCAACATCAACTGTTTAGAGGGGACTGTGTGAATCAGGCCTTCATGGTCGAATTACTGCAAAGAAACAACTACTAAAGCACACCAATAATAAGAAGAGACCTGCTTGGGCCAAGAAACACAAGCAATGGACATTAGACCGGTGGACATTTGTCCTTTGGTCTGGAGTCCAAATTTGAGATTTTTGGTTCAAACCACCGTGTCTTTGTGAGACGCTATTTTACAAAGAAGGAGAGTGATGGAGTGCTGCATCAGATGACCTGGCCTCCACAATCCCCCGACCTCAACCCAATTGAGATGGTTTGGGATGAGTTGGACGACAGAGTGAAGGAAAAGCAGCCAACAAGTGCTCAGCATATGCGGGAACTCCTTCAAGATTGTTGGAAAAGCATTCCAGGTGAAGCTGGTTGAGAGAATGCCAAGAGTGTGCAAAGCTGTCATCAAGGCAAAGGGTGGCTATTTGAAGAATCTCAAATATAAAATATATTTTGATTTGTTTAACAGTTTTTTGGTTACTACATGATTCCATATGAGTTATTTCATAGTTTTGATGTCTTCACTATTATTCTACAATATTTTAAAATAGTAAAAATAAAGAAAAACCCTTGAATGAGTAGGTGTGTCCAAACTTTTGACTGGTACTGTATATACAGTTGAAGTCGGAAGTTTACATATACCTTAGACCACTACATTTAAACTCAGTTTTAATCCTAGTAAAAATTCCCTCTCTTAGGACAGTTAGGATCACCACTTTATTTTAAGAATGTGAAATGTCAGAATAATAGTAGAGAGAATGATTTATTTGAGCTTTTATTTCTTTCATCACATTCCCAGTGGGTCAGAATTTTACATACACTCAGTTAGTATTTGGTAGCATTGCCTTTAAATTGTTTAACATGGGTCAAACGTTTCGGGTAGCCTTCCACAAGCTTCCCACAATAAGTTGGGTGAATTTTAGCCCATTCCTCCTGACAGAGTTGGTGTAATTGAGTCAGGTTTGTAGGCCTCCTTGCTCGCACACACTTTTTCAGTTCTGCCCACAAATGTTCTATAGGATTGAGGTCAGGGCTTTGTGATGGCCACTCCAATACCTTGACTTGGTTGTCCTTAAGCCATTTTGCCACACATTTGGAAGTATGCTTGGGGTCATTGTCCATTTGGAAGACCCATTTGCGACCAAGCTTTAACTTCCTGACTGATGTCTTGAGATGTTGCTTCAATATATCCACATAATTTTCCTTCCTCATGATGCCATCTATTTTGTGAAGTGCACCAGTCTCTCCTGCAGCAAAGCACCCCCACAGCATGATGCTGCCACACCCATGCTTCACAGTTGGGATGGTGTTCTTCGGCTTGCAAGCGACCCCCTTTTTCCTCCAAACATAACAATGGTCATTATGGCCAAACAGTTCTATTTTTGTTTCATCAGACCAGAGGATATTTCTCCAAAAAGTACGATCTTTGTCCCCATGTGTAGTTGCAAACCGTAGTCTAGCTTTTTTATGGCGGTTTTGGAGCAGTGGCTTCTTCCTTGCTGAGCGGCCTTTCAGGTTATGTTGATATAGTATTTGTTTTACTGTGGATATAGATACTTTTGTATCTGTTTCCTCCAGCATCTTCACAAGGTCCTTTGCTGTTGTTTTGGGATTGATTTGCACTTTTCGCACCAAAGTATGTTCATCTCTAGGAGACAGAACGCGTCTCTTTCCTGAGCGGTATGATGGCTGCGTGGTCACATTGTGTTTATACTTGCGTACTATTGTTTGTACAGATGAATGTGGTACCTTCAGGCGTTTGGAAATTGCTCCCAAGGATGAACCAGACTTGTGGAGCTCTAAAATTGTTTTTCTGAGGTCTTGGCTGATTTCTTTTGATTTTCCCATGATGTCAAGCAAAGAGGTACTGAGTTTGAAGGTAGGCCTTGAAATACATCCACAGGTACACCTCCAATTGACTCAAATGATGTCAATTAGCCTATCAGAAGCTTCTAAAGCCATGACATCATTTTCTGGAATTTTCCAAGCTATGTAAAGGCACAGTCAATTTAGTGTATGTAAACTTCTGACCCACTGGAATTGTGATACAGTGAATTATAAGTGAAATAATCTGTCTGTAAACAATTGTTGGAAAAATGACTTGTGTCATGCACAAAGTTGATGTCCTAACCGACTTGCCAAAACTATAGTTTGTTAACAAGAAATATGTGGAGTGGTTGGAAAACAAGTTTTAATGACTCCAACCTAAGTGTATGTAAACTTCCGATTTCAACTTTATATATATCAAAACAGTTCCTATATGGCAGTTTAAATGTTATGTAATAGAACCTACAATCCTACTAACCTGCAATCAAGCTAGAAAATGTGCTTGGTCCTAAACTATGTGATTAGCTAACCTGCCCAGGTTAAGTTCCAGTGAAGAAAAGTGATGGGCAGTGGAGTGTTTTCTAATTTTCACTTCAACTCTGTTAATAGATAGCCAGAGCGTGGCCATATTATATTTTGGTTTGACTTAATGTACTACTGGCCCTGGCCTGATAGGTAGTCTGTCTAGTGCTGTAAACCCTCTATGAGCTTTGATAGATTTATGCCAATGGACACCTGCAACTTTTCTTTCTGACCCCTTCCCATGCCAACTTATTTCACTAATTCACTTTTTACTTATTTGCTTAATCGTTACTAATTCTATTTAAGTAAATCCATTTAAAGTTCACTTTTTTCAATTTAGGTAAAATCAGATTACTGCAATGTCAGTTGGGATGAAACGTGTTATAATGCATGTGTATTACATTTATTTTTCACATTTATAAAACGTTTTCCATATAACATATAACTAAATGAAACTAACAACAAAACATATAACACAGTACTCATACCTCAACCATCCCAGCTTGTAGGCTACGTGTTGGCTGTACTAGGCCTACTAATGTCTCCCATGGATAAGTATACATCGACCTGACTTGAATGAAACGTGTCTCTGCACTGTTATGCATAATTGGCCTACAGACTTATTTCAACAGAGGTCAATATTATGTTTACCATATATTAAGTATATAAACTTACATCTACCATAACTAACTATATTAAACTATTGCATACAGATGTAAAAAACACAACTTACAACACACATTACACATATAACCAATAACCATCCCAGCTAGCTCAGTAAACTAGACCAGTAGAAGACCTATAGGACATTTTTCTAGGCCCACTAATGTGCACCCATTGAAAAGTATAAGTCCACCTGACTTGAATGAAAAGTCTCTGCACTGACTATGTGGGATTTCCTGTCAAATTGCAGAGTCAGGTGAAGCATTTGGCTGCTGCATCTGTTGTCTGTAAGCTCCTATCCTATGTTGGGACCAAAGCCATGACTTTCATTCACAATCTGATTCAAACACTGGCCATATGTTGTCAATTGACTCTTCATTCCTTAGTCAGCTCACCAACTGGCTTGGCTCACCTCTCATATTTCACCTGAGGGTGAGTAAGCATGAACAAACAATAATTATACTAAGATATAATTATATATACATATTCATGAATGTATATATATATATATATATATATATATATATATATATATATATATATATATCACTACCGTTCAAACATTTGGGGTCACTTAGAAATGTCCTTGTTTTCAAATTGGTCAGAAATACAGTGTAGACATTGTTAATGTTGTAAATGGCTATTGTAGCTGGAAACGGCTGATTTTTAATGGAATATCTACATAGGCGTACAGAGGCCCATTATCAGCAACCATCAGTCCTGTGTTCCAATGGCACGAATTTGCAATTATGCTAGCACAGCTGAAAACTGTTGTGCTGATTAAATAAGCAATCAAACTGGCCTTCTTGAGACTAGTTGAGTATCTGGAGCATCAGCAATTGTGGGTTCGATTACAGGCTCAAAATGGCCAGAAACAAATAACTTTCTTCTGAAACTCGTCAGTCTATTCTTGTTCTGAGAAATGAAGGCTATTCCATGCGAGAAATTGCCAAGAAACTGAAGATCTCGTACAACGCTGTGTACTACTCCCTTCACAGAACAGCGCAAACTGGCTCTAACCAGAATAGAAAGAGGAGTGGGAGGCCCCGGTGCACAACTGAGCAAGAGGACAAATACATTAGAGTGTCTAGTTTGAGAAACAGACGCCTCACAGGTCCTCAACTGGCAGTTTCATTAAATAGTACCCCCAAAACACCAGTCTCAACGTCAACAGTGAAGAGGCGACTCCGGGATGCTGACCTAGGCAGAGTTGCAAAGAAAAAGCCATATCTCAGACTGGCCAATAAAAAGAAAAGATTAAGATGGGCAAAAAAACAGAGACACTGGACAGAGGAAGATTGGAAAAAAAGTGTTATGGACAGACGAATCGAAGTTTGAGGTGTTCGGATCACAAAGAAGAACATTTGTGAGATGCAGACCAAATGAAAAGATGCTGGAGGAGTGCTTGATGCCATCTGTCAAGCATGGTGGAGGCAATGTGATGGTCTGGGGGTGCTTTGGTGGTGGTAAAGTGGGAGATTTGTACAGGGTAAAAGGGATCTTGAAGAAGGAAGGCTATCACTCCATTTTGCAACTCCATGCCATACCCTGTGGACGGCGCTTGATTGGAGCCAATTTCCTCCTACAACAGGACAATGACCCAAAGCACAGCTCCAAACTATGCAAGAACTATTTAGGGAAGAAGCAGTCAGCTGTTATTCTGTATATAATGGAGTGGCCAGCACAGTCACCGGATCTCAACCCTATTGAGCTGTTGTGGGAGCAGCTTGACCGTATGGTACGTAAGAATTGCCCATCAAGCCAAGCCAATCCAACTTGTGGAAGCATGGGGTGAAATCTCTTCAGATTACCTCAACAAATTGACAACTATAATGCCAAAGGTCTGCAAGGCTGTAATTGCTGCAAATGGAGAATTCTTTGACGAAAGCAAAGTTTGAAGGACACAATTATTATTTCAATAAAAAATCATTATTTCTAACCTTGTCAATGACTACATTTCCTATGCATTTTGCTATATTTCCTATTCAAACTCATGTCATGTATGTTTTCATACATGTTACCCCAAACTTTTGAACGGTAGTGTATATATATATATATACATTCATGAATTCATGATATACATTCATGAATATATATATATATATATATATATATATATATATATATATATATATATATTTATATATTAATGAACAATAAATATACTGCAAATATGTTAGGTTAGAATAGAAGCAAGCTGCACATGTTAGTTTTTCATGTATAACACTTTTGGTAACACTTTATATTATAAGTTGCTCTTAATATGGGATATGTTACAATGTTGTTACTAGAGTAATTACAATGTTACTCAGGTAAAATAACTTGATGTAGAGTGTTACCAAAATACATTTGCCACAGGAGGTTGGTGGCACCTTAATTGGGGAGGACGGGCTCGTGGTAATGGCTGGAGTGGAATTAGTGGAATGATATAAAATACATCAAACACATGGGTTGATGCCATTCCATTTGCGCCGTTCCAGACATTATTATGAGGCCTCCTCCCCTCATCAGCCTCCACTGACAATAGCCTACTCTAGTAACAAGATTATATTAACATGCTGTATAGCAATTATAAACATTGAATCTGTAATTTTTCTATATTTATTTGTATAAGTTTACTATAACTAGGTTTCCATCTAATTGGCGACAGATTTTCATGCGAATATTTTTATAAAAATCCCACCAGAGATGTTTACATCAAATGGACCTGTTGTAGATAAAAGGTTGTGCGTGATGACGTAGTGCATATAAAAATAACTTTTGCGGTTAAATTCCCATGTACCAAATACAGAATACAAGTTAAATGGGTTTCCTCGCATTTTCAACTCTACTGATGGAGTTGTCAACAACAACAAAAAGTGCTTTATATTGCAAATGTGCCCACTCTGGTCTTGACATATGTGCTCTACCCAACAGCTGGCAGATACAGTGTGGGAGAATAACCTACATGATGAGATTATTATGAACAAAAGAGCGAGAATATTTTTATTTGTCAAAAGGCAGCCAAGCATCAATCATCATTTCTCCAGAAGAAGACCCTCAATATGTATTGGAAAGGAGGATCAATCACTGAGTGCTCTTTCACCACCTTGTGAAGTTTGTCATAATTTGTTTAATCTGTAGTGTAGCCTAATAAACTACATTCTTTCCCGAGTGGGGAAACATATAATTGCGTGACTATTTGCGCATAAAGGCATTTCCATCGCCATTTCTCGCATAATTAATTTTACTGATACAAAAAGATACCACCTTGTCTAGAGCATTTTGTTTTGTTTCCAACAGGCCTGGGGTGACATTTTCTATCCGACATGTAGGCCTACCTTACTCGCACAAAAAGGTCGGATGGAAACCTGGTTATAGATAAATATTATGCAATGCACCTTCAATCTTCAAATGTATTGCGTTCCTAACCTACTGTATGCATCCCCCCCTAAAACGTGGTGGTCTGACTCCATTCCAGGTTTTGCGGTGTACCTTGGATTCCAGTAAGGCGTAACATTCAGACAACAGCATCCATAGTGCCACACACGCTGCTGCTCAATAAATAAAAAGGTCAATTTTTCAACAAGTTTTATACATAAGCGTCAAATGAGACCCCGTATCATTTTAAAACCACCATATGACCAAACAATTTCATAAACTGTTACAGATAAGTATCATATGGTAAATATGATAGTGAATTATGATTGTAATTGACAGTAAAACAAATTAATATGTAATTGTAATATTATCTGTTTTAACATATGGTTTATTCTGTTCGCTTGCATTGCATGGTCTTTAGCTAGTGGAAGAAACTCTGTTACTGCACTCCAAGCAGCCAGCATGGTCTTTATTTTTTTCAAGAAAAACAAAAAGTGAACTTCCTGTTTCGGGGTGGTCCACATATTTGAGAAAGGAGGGAGGGAGTGGGGAGGAGAAGAGAGGTCTCGCGTTCTACCATTGACTGTGCAACAAACTTCGGGTTTACGGGAGTTTGGTTACCGAAAATGGGGTTTGTTCAATGAATTACCTATAAAGAAAACTATGGATAGAAGCTCCTAAAAAGTGGACAAAGACGTCAATTGAACACGGGAGGAATAGAAGAAAGAACGAAAGGATAATTCCGGCATCTCCATCTGTATGTGTCTGCCAGGACGCAGAGAGAGGGAACTTTATTGGAAATTCTCGAACCCCCAGCGGGACCCGAGAGATCTCAGCCCCGAGCTTCCAAAACTTCCAAAGCCTTGGGATCAAGTCAACAAACTGATGCAGACTTCTTCAACTTTTCATAAAAGGTATTGCCATGCTTAATCTATTACGTCTCTATTCTACGTAGCCAAAATTCGTTGATATGAGTGGTTTTGGAGTCATTGTTGTTTGCAAGTTCTATCTGGATTTACCAGTCATATAATGTCATGTGGAGTATAACTTATGGCTATTGTCAGATTGCTGTCACCTCGGGTGATGATGGTCTAATTGGGATACATTCAATCTAATAGGTGATGGTGGTGCGTGCAGTGCTTACGTTGAATAAACAGAATGAATCAATGTTAGCCAAATTCAGCAAATTAAGTGTCTTTAGTTATTTATATTGATTGATTATAGGCTATTGCTATCAGTGGAGAACATCTGAAATATCTTCAATGAACCGTACATTTCAATAGTCTACCTTATTTAGACTAGTGGAGAATGCGCTCATTCTTAACTGAGTGATGGACTCATCTCTCACTTATAATCTTGGCTTGTAATTCTCTCTAAAAGTTTTGATGGTTGAAAATAGCCTTTCAAGAGTCAATGCATGTCTTGGTATTTGTCTTGGCTTTGAGAGATTTTGCTTATCGTGCCTAAAAAAAATCACTGGCGAGAATTTTGGAATTACACGTCTCCCATGTCCCACCACTACCTCAACATATGCTAGTAGAGGTTTCGATAGTCTATATGGCCTGTGCCACAGCCACAGACTCAAAAGCCATCGGCCTGCGCGGCTCCTCGCCATGTGTGTCTCAGAATTCCACAGAGGGGTCGTAGGGGCGCATGATAACAGCTGTTTCTCGTAACCTGAAATACTTGAGGTGCCAATATCTTTTTCAAATGTCATCTGTCAGGACACCCACAGCCACAGCAAAATGACATCATTATTGTTGCCTACCAGTAGTAGAGGTGAGTGCATGAAAAGTGAAAGAGGGCCAAGTAAATGTTTTATTTTCATATGAAAAATAGCCTGAGAGGTGAAGGAAGTTAGTTGAAAAATAATTCATTTAATTTCCAAGTTGAGGAGATATGTAGGCCTATGACATAATATCCAAGTCCTTTGGTGATAATGTTTTTTAAACTTTCTTTCTTTCTTTCTTTCTTGAGAAAACCACAATATAAAATCACACATAAAGCTTGTTAATCTCAGTAATTACTCTTCAAGAGGTTTTAGGCATTGATCTGCAATGTGGTGAGATTATGACCATTAGACAACATTAAACTAATGTAGAGGGTTTATCAACAATAGACTGAGCTCAACAGGCAAACACCTTTTTATCCTTTATTGAGAAGGAGGAGAGCCAGAAGACTGTTGTATGGCAATCAATACACTCCACAGCCACAATATCGCTCAACATCTACAAATAAGGCCTGGACGTTTTCCTGGTCTGGTCACATAGTCCTGACAAGAAAAATCTTATGGGATAAGATGGGACATTATTACTTATGAAATGGAAAGGGATTGAGATTTAGAGCAGCGAGGAGAGGACAGAGGAGAAGAGCAGAGAGGAGGAGAGAGAGAGTACAGAGGAAAAGAGCAGAGAGGAGGAGAGAGAGAGGACAGGACAGGAGAGGAGAAAATAGGAGAGGAGAGAGTTGCACTTGTCCCATGACTGGCCTGTGGTCTGGTTGGTGTGAAAACCTCTGCAAGGGATCTTCCTCCTCCCCCTAGTCTTTATCAGAGTGTGATGGGCCTGTGTTATGGCCAAAGGACTCCCCGCTAGGACAGGGCCTAAACAAATAAAGCATACAGGAAGGAGCTCTCTTCCTCTAAATGCAAGCTACCTATCAGAGCAGTAAGATTACTTGTACTTGCTGATAAGTCTATTTTCTCATTTGCCTCAGCATTTATCAATGTAATTATTTAGCCAGACGGTTCAGTTAAGAAACACATTCTTATTTAGAATGATGTGATTGAGAGGCAATGTTTTTTATTACTGTGTTATTATTAATCATTGAATAATTTTTTCATAAACCAATTTATCATAAACACATATATTGTGACTAACGGGTGAATGTTTATGGAAACATAGGGAAGTGGTATTGAATTATAGTTTTCAACTAGGGAGCGTACAGCAGAGTTAGACACATACTCTGAGGATTGTGTTATTCTGGAAGTAACTTTCCTACAAAGAAGACCACAAACAAATCAAAGTGAATACTCAAATTGAAAGTCCAGGTAAAGATGTAGAAGAAACCAGATTTTGGATGCGGGCAGTTAGCATTGCCGAGAACACACAGGACTCATGCCAGACAAGACCATGCCAGACCACTGCCAGGCAGACCAGGCAGGAAGCAACAAGTGGCGTGTTTTTGTCCAGCAGATTCCATTTTCTGCCGCTAAGCGTGGAACACCTCACGTGACTCACGGCATTGGTCACGTCCCCCCTCCCACCTCTCCGAAAGAGAGAGAGAGCGAGAGACCACCCTCACTGGGATCAGAGGCCCTCAATCAGGCCCTTTCACACCCTGTGAACCTGAAACAATCAGGCTTTAATAGCAGCTGTCTGTCCCAGGCCCATGGACCTTCAGAGCGGCTGCAGCATAGCCATAGGCCCTCTCAGAGCAGAGCGGCTGCAGCTAGCCTGTCGCTTTCTGGTGCAGGGAGCCAGGGACTGGGACTGGGACTGGGCTGCGGATGCACCAGGGGAGTCACACACACATGCATGCACGTGCTAGCACATGATCCTCGATGCTCCTAGACCCCTCTCTTTCTTTCTTTATCCCCCTGCAACTCTCCCTTTCTCCCTTCATCATTTTGTCTCATTTTCTGTGAGGATAAGACGAAAGGGTGTTTTTTTCTGTCCATTTCTCTCTTGTGGTGGTGTTTTGGCATTAAGACGTTCCTGGTGGCGATGCTGTTGCTCAGTCTGTTCCTCTCTTTCCACCTCTTTCTCTCACTTTCTCTTTCTCTCTCGCTCTCGCTCCCTCTCTTTCTCTATCTCCTTGAATGCCTCCTGTCAATCAATAGAAAGTTGTTGTAGTTGTTTTTTTGCTCTAATATAATGACCAAGTTATTGGTCACATTCCTTGAATACCTATTCATCTTCATGTACAAGGACCATCTGCATACTAACTTAGTTATAAACTTCTTCCCCATAAAACCTTGATGAAACAGCTAGTGTCGTTAGTCTGCTCAGAAGGAGGGGAGGAGTGGGGGAGAGAGAGAATAGAAGTGGCGGAGGAGCACTTGCTTTACTAAGTAGATGGTTGACACGAGGGCAAAGGCATTAGACATTTTGAAAGGTTGAATGGCATTAGCTGTGGATCACACAGAATGGAATGGGAAATGTCATAGTCATGGGAAATATCTGGAACATGGTTTTTCACTGGTGGCTGGTTCAGTTGAATGTCTTGGAAATGTCTTGAGAAATTCAATTTAATTTACTTTCAATTGAAGAAATCGCATTTACATATCCTCATCCCATAAATTATTTTATTTATTTAATCTTAATTTTGACCAGGCAAGTCACTTTTCATCAATGCCTAATGATTGTGTCTCTCTAAGCATCTATTTTTATATCAGGTGTAACACAATCAACTGTAATGATTTCCAAGTAGTTCAGAGCAGAGGAAGCTCAAAGTGTGTGTGTGTGTGTCTGTGAGACGCTTGTGTTTAGAGCCTGGGGGGTGTCGCCTGTGTGTGCGTACGTTTGTGTGCGTATGTTTGGCATGCACGCGTGTGTGTGAGTGTGGTAGCATGTGTCAAAGGAATGTGTGGTGTAGTAGTTCGGTTGAGAGAGAGGGAGAGCGAGAGAGGGAGAGCGAGAGAGGGAGAGAGAGAGAGAGAGGGGGAGAGAGAGAAAGAAGGAGGGAGAGCGAGAGAGAGAGAGACACAGAGAGGGAGAGAGATAGAGAGAGAGAGAGGACAATTGAATTGAATTGAAAGCGAGAGAGAGTACTGCTGCTGACAGTAACAGACGGACTGGATCCACCTCTTCTCTCTCTGATCCAACAGGCCTTTGAATGAGGGTGGGAGAGAGAGACGAAGGGAAAGAGAGAAAGAGAGCTGGAGAGAAAGAGAGAGACTGCTGATGTCTCATGTGGTAGATATGAAAAATAAAGCGGGTGGTAATGGGAACCAGGTGAGGGACCACAATATGCCACAGTGATCCTGGCTCATTTCCCTGTTGTGTTGGCATAGCCCGTCACAATGAGGTCCTAAGTACTGATCAGGGTTTACAGACTGGTACTGGTCAGGGTCAGTCAGTGGATGTATAGGGGTTAGATAGAATAGGCCAAAAGCAGAGTGAAACATTATGAAATGAAATGGCAGTCAGTGGATGAAATGGCAGTCTATAGTGGATGAAATGGCAGTCTATAGTGGATGAAATGGTAGTCTAGTGAATGAGGGTTTGATAGCCAGCCAGGACACAAGCTGAATGAAACATTATCTATCTGTGTGTGATGAAAGAGGAAAAGAAGAGAGGAGGAGATAACTACAGCTCTTTGGATGTATTTTCTTCAGATCACAACTTGCATTGACTTGACTTTTGAGACTGTTGGCTGATCAGGTTGATGCCATAAATTGTCAACATCATCCATCATCCAGTTAATGTTAATATGAACAGCACATGGAAGACAGAGCTTCATATCTGTACTGATTGTGTTTACTTTTGAGCTAAACAAGCACATCTAAATGATTGAATAGAATATTTGTAGGTTAACCATAAGTCCTGATCCCTTCATCTCTTGTAAAGGTTATACCGCACTTGATTGAAAACATCTACACAAAATACAATGAAGACATTGATTTGGGTTTGCTGAGTTGCTGAGTGATCGCTTTATCTTGAAACTGTGTGTGTGTGTCTGTGTGTGTGCACACATGCATCTGTGTGTGAGTTTGTGTGTTCTCTCATGAAATGCTGTTGATGACTCACACGGTGTCGTCCTCTCTGCAGACTAAAAGAGAAGAAGAGACAGTGTTTATTATTTCCTTCTGTTGCCACGGCCACCGTGCGTTTGGGTTCCATCATCAGAGTCATTAGAACACTCTGAATGTTGATGTTCTCTCCTCTTCTCATTTTTTACATTTTAGTCATTTAGCAGACGCTCTTATCCAGAGCGACTTACAGTTAGTGAATACATATATATATATATATATATATATTTGTTTTTATTTTATTTTTTTATACTGGCCCCCCTGTGGGAAACGAACCCACAACCCTGGCGTTGCAAACGCCATGCTCTATCAACTGAGCTACATCCCTGCCGGCCATTCCCTCCCCTACCCTGGACGACGCTGGGCCAATTGTGCACCGCCCATGAGTCTCCCGGTCGCGGCCGGCTGCGACAGAGCCTGTTTTTCGAACCAGGATCTCTACTGGCACAGTTAGCACTGCGATGCGGCGCCTTAGACCACTGCGCCACTACTCCTTTCTGTAAACTTGACAAATTAGAAAGTCCTCCAGAAACAAATCACTAATCCAAATGCCCTCAGTAACATTAAACACAGGTCTATAAGACAATTCAACTTCCAGTCAAGTCAACAGAGAAGCCGAGAAGTTCATACACAGTCACTTAATTTCCACAGTGTTTATGTGATAAGCTATTACATTTTATCGCTGGAACAATTATTTCCAACTTCCAGTGGAACTGGAAGGAACGCAGACTCGTACACACACACACACTCTCTTCATAGCCTCGGCGGTTAGCACATTGCGTGTGTTGATGGGCCTCCAACCCTCCACAACAAATCTACTATCACAGCTCAGAGATAACGATCCAGATCAGGGAGGGAGTTGGCTGACAGAGGTCCTGATTCCTGAACAGACAGCCCTGTTCTGTCCTCACCTGTCTCACACCAACACACTGACTACAGGAAGAAGATTCTCTCTCTGTCCTTTCTCTTTCTGTGTGTGTGTCCTCTACCTCTGTCTCTGTCTGTCGCCCTCTCTCTCTTTATCGCTCTATCCTTTTTACCTCTCTCTCTCTCTGTCCTTCTCTGGCTTTGTATCACTTTCATATTCATCTCCATTTACTTGTAGTTCATATTCTGTTTCACTCTTTCAGTGACTAGTAGTAAAAATAGTAGCTTTAATATGTTTGTTGGGTACAAAAAACATGTTGTTTTAATATGTTGTTGGGTACAAAGTCTCATGATCGCACACCACATAAATCAGATCAAATCAGCACACATGTTGTCGTAAAGTAATCATAGATCATTTACTAGACGTTTATAGAGTAATGTCGTAAGTGACACACACACAACTAGATAAGTTAACAGGTAGTTATAGATAGAGTCATGTCGTAAGTAAAGTGAAACTCCCAAGACTAGATACTGTACTTCACTAGTAAGTAAAAGGACACACACGACTAGATACTTCACTAGACATAGATAGACTAGATTAATGTTGTAAGTGATAGGACACACACACACACGTGACAACTAAATACCACAAGTACAGTCGCCCCAAACAAGTTGTAGATAAGAGTTATGGCCTATTCAGACAACCAGTGGCCATCGTTAGCAATGTCGGAAGTAAGGTGAGGCACAAACATGCAACTAAATGCCGCAAGCACTACCACGTACCACCCCCAAGAAAAAAAGATACACAATCATTGATCTTTCATCTCTCTGTGTTTCATACATTTCCTTCAATTCGCAAGAGGCTGAATGTTTCTCACTGGAGAAAGCATCCGAGAGAACGAAACAGCGGCCTTCTGTCTCAGTATGTGTACCCAATCTATCTGATGCTGTCTGGTCAGAAAAAGTATGACATTGTTGCCGCCTGTAGCATTGAATGTAAGGGAAGCCAGTGAGCATTTGGCCTCTCTTTATATTTATATTTTTTACAGCCAATCATTGTTGAGCTAAACTGAGTGAGCTCAGCTGTGAATGGTCCTGGCACACCCAAAAAAAGTGTCAAGGGAAGCCAGTTTGGATTTGGCTTCAGACCAATCACATCACAAGCCAAACGGCATTATTGACAGAACAAAACTTGAATTGTTGCATCTCGTTGTGTTGTTGTCCTCCGGTGGCTAGCTAGCTAGCTAAAACTGTCCCTTTCCTAAATTAGCCATGGATGGAGATAGGGATTTGGACTTGTGGTTTTACTTAATTCTCCGTACTGGCCAATGATTATAAAGGTGATTCTGATCCAACCATAAATTCATACATTGTGCCCCTGACCTGAAAGGATGGAAGTTCAACATGTAGCTAATGTTAACTAGCTGGCCTGGCACATTATTGCCCATGAAAGGAAGTTCATGCTTGACTATGCTGTAGGTCATGTAACTGTTTGTTACATGCAATATGTTTTGTGGACTTCACCGGACAGATGTTGCTCTCTGGTTTTGTAATGAAACAAATGTGTGGTTGAATTTATTCTGCCACTGTGTCTTCTTATTGTCTTGGCCTTAGGCCTGTATGTCACGGTGTCAAGGCATATGAACTAACATGTTATAGAGCAAACAACGCAATTATTATTAATACAGGTTGTAATATGGCTTTTTTTCTGGATTGGCGTCCCTGGTGATTTTACCCGTGCACCACTACTTCTGAGAAGAGCACTCAGTATGAAGCCATGTCCAGAAGATTCCTACTATGTAGTAAAACAGTCTTTTAGAGAATTTTAAAGAACTCTAGAACTGACTTTATAGAACAGACTACAACTGATTCTAGAGTGATTAGAACTAGAACTGACTCTAGAACTGACTGTAGAGTTCTAAACTGTTCATTCTTTACAGTGCTTTGACGTGACAGGAGGAGATTTACACCTCTCTATCTGTCTGACACTCTAAACTAAGGTACTTCTGAAGATTACAAATATTTACAAAAAAATTAAAATCTGTATGATTTTAGGATTTTCAGAATTAAATGTTTAACAACAAGCAAGGTCCAGGTGATTGTGTTTAGTTATAGATTTTATATTTTAGGGATATTTGTAATCAGACATAATCATTTAAAGATAAACCAAAACAGGATAAACAACAGCAAACACAATAAAGCCTTCGTGGTCATTTATTGGGACTAAATAGACTAATACAAAGAAGTTGAATAAATTGTTTGCTCTTTCAAGCTACATCTGTGCTTTGTATTATGTTTCTGTTTGCTCATGTTGATAACAAACCGGTAAATGAAACCGGTAAATTAATGTATAAAAGTATAGTCAACTTCCTCTTTGAAAAAATATTAAACATTGAGACAGACAACTGTTAGTAGTTTTCAAGGGAAAAACAAACAATATGGAAGTTACTTTTACCCCTTTTGATCTTAACGCATCTACCAGCGTACATTTGAGTCTTCTTTATCAAATACTTGATGTGGGGAAAGCCGAACAATAAAAGTCTATCACACACACACACATAGCTAGCTACAAACACACTGATAATACACACATACCAATACTGTTTCTGTTCATTCAATGCAACTCACAAGACAAACCCAATTAAGCCTTTGGAAAAATAATATTGTTGGCAGGAACTGAGAAAGAGTTCTGTTTCATTACCGCTGGGATTCTCTCTCTGGAAACGACGGAACCAAATAGAGTGAGAGAGGGTGAAAGAGAAGGAATTTTAGAGCGGGAAAGAAGAGAGAGGAGAGATAGAAAACCAGAGGGAGAGAAAGAGAGGGAGAGGGAGAAAGAAAAGCAGAGCGAGAGGGAGAGGGAGGGAGATAGAGACGCAGATTGTTTTAAATCCGCAGTGAGTCAAGCTTTCAAATGTATGCCCATGGGCTGCTTCTTGGGTGGGCTGCAGGCAGCAGCGGGGAGAGAGAGAGGGAGAGGCTGGAGTTGGAGAGCAGGGGTAGGGGAAAGTTGCCGACTGACTCCAGACTGCTCAGCTTCAGCTTTCCTGCTGGAACACATTTACAACTCAACCGTCCTGGTCTGACTGGTAGCACGCCTCTCCTTTCTCTCTCTCCCTCTCCCTCTCTCTCTCTCTCTCTCTCTCTCTCTCTCTCTCTCTCTCTCTCTCTCTCTCTCTCTCTCTCTCTCTCTCTCTCTCTCTCTCTCTCTCTCTCTCTCTCTCTCTCTCTCTCTTCCACTCTCCCCCTTTCTCTCTTTCTCTTCCCCACCATTCTCTCTCTATTTCTCCCTCTCTTTCATTCTACTCCTCCATGTTTTTTACTCATCCCTTCAGTCTTAATGTTATGATTGTCTCTGAAATAGTATTTCCTTTAGGTTAAGTAGGGCCGTGCACAGACCTTTTTGGGGGGGGGGGGGCGGCAGGTGCTCAAAATGAGAAAAAAAAGGGCACCCCCCCTTCCCCCATAAATGTTTTACTTTCATAATTCATATTCATAACTCGAAATTCATAATTTATAAACTGTCTCTGTATCAGATTTTAGAATTGACCTATTTATTTTCCGCAACAACACACTCGTTACTCATTGTAAGCAAGCTAGTGCCAGTGACTCCTAGTAGGCTACTAACTAGAGACGAGATGAGTGACATCAGGAAAAGAGTGGCTATCAGCTAATCATACCGAATGATGATATAAATCGGCTAGTTAGCTAGTTAGCTATGCTGTCAAAACTTGATTTGAGTTTGTTCTACTGCTGACATCTACATCTTACTAACAAACACATGAATTCCCCCCTTCTCTGTTCATAACAGTGAGAGACACACATGACAGGTCCAACTTCAAAAGTAGCCTACCAGTATTCAAAGTATTCGGGAGGGCAGGGGAGGGGCTATTTTTCAAGATTCAAGAGAAATGAAATGAAATGAGCTAGTTTGATGTGCAATTTCTTACATTTAAAATATATATATATATTTTAAACAACTATATATTAAAATGAAGGAATTCATGAAATATAATACATCCACAGAGCTGATAGGAAGTCAAAAGGGAGGGCAAAAGGGCAGGTGCTGGAGCACTGGTTGAACCCTCTCTGTGTACATGCCTGAGTTTGAGGTTGTACCTATCTGTGCATGTGCCTGAGGTTGAGGTTGTACCTATCTGTGCACATGCCTGAGGTTGAGGTTGTACCTATATGTGCACGTGCCTGAGGTTGAGGTTGTACCTATCTGTGTACGTGCCTGAGTTTGAGGTTGTACCTATCTGTGCACGTGCCTGAGGTTGAGGTTGTACCTATCTGTGCACATGCCTGAGTTTGAGGTTGTACCTATCTGTGCACGTGCCTGAGGTTGAGGTTGTATCTATCTGTGCACGTGCCTGAGGTTGAGGTTGTACCTATCTGTGCACGTGCCTGAGGTTGAGATTGTACCTATCTGTGCACGTGCCTGAGGTTGAGGTTGTACCTATCTGTGCAGGTGCCTGAGGTTGAGGTTGTACCTATCTGTGCACATGCCTGAGGTTGAGGTTGTACCTATCTGTGCACGTGCCTGAGGTTGAGGTTGTACCTATCTGTGCACGTGCCTGAGGTTGAGGTTGTACCTATCTGTGTACGTGCCTGAGGTTGAGGTTGTACCTATCTGTGCACGTGCCTGAGGTTGAGGTTGTACCTATCTGTGCACGTGCCTGAGGTTGAGGTTGTACCTATCTGTGCACATGCCTGAGGTTGTACCTATCTGTGCACGTGCCTGAGGTTGAGGTTGTACCTATCTGTGCACGTGCCTGAGGTTGAGGTTGTACCTATCTGTGCACGTGCCTGAGGTTGAGGTTGTACCTATCTGTGCACGTGCCTGAGGTTGAGGTTGTTTTATGCCGCTTTCAAGCTGTGTGCAGCCGTTTTTATCTCAGAGCTAACATATCCCAAAGCTAACGTATGGAATTGTTGGTGGTCATAACATGGATCATTTAGCTATTTGATTTAGAATTTTAGGACCCCTTTAGGTATATAAATTATATATATATTTTGTAATGATTTAATAGAATTAGTCCTTTACTACAATAGCCCAAAGAAACGCATTGAATAACACATTCATAAATGACAAAAAAGACAGTCCAAAAATGTATCATAAGGAATAAGGTTTTGAAGTGTCTTTCCTATATTTAGGAGATCTAAGAAAGCTCAGGAAATATTTTAGTTTTTTTGGACTCTTAAGGATTGCCTTTAAAGCGTCAATCAGCAGTAGAAACAATAAGAAAGCGTACTCCCCACCCCTGTTTTGGTATAAAGCTGAGGGATGGGACTGGAGAAATTACCATCCATGATATCACAATTATAGTTTTAATCATGTTTTGGTTAGTGTTTGTTTACATTTAATTTGTTTACAAACATTGGTGTAAAAGAAGCTTATATTTTGGGTTCTGGTGGGGTATGACAGTTGAACTAAGCTAAGTTATATTCTTCAAGAATCAATGGGTACGTATCATTCATTTATAAATCCAAAAATGTATTTAGCAACTGCTGATTGCCCCTTTAATGTTGTTCAAGACTGGAGTGTGTTCTTGTTAACTCATGCAGAACAGGAATGAGGAAGTGTGTTCGTGCGTACGTGTGTGATTCTGTGCGTGCTTACTGACTGTGTGTGTCCTTTTGAAATATGCTCTCCAATCCAAATGACATGTGTTTACAGAATAACTAATACTTTTCCATAAGTGAAAGCAAGTAGTTTATCCAATGGTCAAAGAAACAACATGATTTGCCAAACTTCTACCTCACCGAGGGTATACTAAGTGAAATGACACACGTACGCACGCACGCCCACACACACACACACACACACACACACACACACACACACACACACACACACACACACACACAGAGAGAGAGAGAGACACACACACACACACACAGAGAGAGAGACAGAGAAATCCTCCAGTCAAGGCCTTGGATCAGTTAAGGGATCATTCTGCCTCTTACACTGCCTTGCAAAAGTATTCATCCCCCTTGCCATTTTTCCTATTTTGTTGCACTACAACCTGTAATTTAACTGGATTTTTATTTGATTTCATGTAATGGACATACAAAAATAGTCCAAATTGGTGAAGTGAAATGAAAAAAATAACTTGTTTCAAAAAATTCTAAGAAATAAATAACGGAAAACTGGTGCGTGCATATGTATGTCCCTTTGCTATGAAGCACCTAAATAAGATCTGGTGCAACCAATTACCTTCTGAAGTCACATAATTAGTTACAGTTTTTTTTTTTTTATTGTTAACAAGCATATGCGGATACATGTGCAAAACTCTAAATACAGTTATCACAACAACACTCTGTGGCAACCTGTGGATCATTTGTCATTGCTTTGACACAAAATGCATTCAATGACAACATCTGTCAAATTACATAAATACTTGTCTCACAAAAACACATTTACCAACAAAACTCTATGTATCTATAGACCATTTTCCAAATGTTAAGACCCTTATCAAACTGTTAAACTCAAGTTCAAAAGCTACTGAAAATTGAATTAGACTGCAATTTTTTACATTGCTACAGTAAAAGCAAAATGTTTATTTTAAAATAAATAATAATAACTCTTAATTATTCACAGCTGATTTTCATTCTACATTACGTAACTGAAGACCTACCCAGGTGTTTTCCATTTTTATGTCATTACCATCTCTACAAAAGGGGACATCTTTGGAATATATTTTACATCAACATAGACCCAGCCAGAGATCGTGTAGTGGCATACAGAGGTGGAAGAGTTGCCGGGAGAGGCAGAGGATTACGTATCCGTGGTGGAAGACGACTGAGGGGAAGACCCAGGGTTTTAGTGTCAGATGAGATTAGGGCTACAATCATTGATCATGTTGTCAATCAAAGAGAGTTGCTGGTCTCAGAGTGCAGCCAAATTTGCACTGCTCAACTGTGTCATCTATTATAAGAACCTTCCAGCAAACTAACAGGTAAGATATTTACATTTTAGTCATTTAGCAGACGCTCTTATCCAGAGCGACTTACATGCATATATTTTTCACACTGGCCCACCATGGGAATCAAACCCACAACCCTGGCGTTGCAAGCGCCATGCTCTACCAACTGAGCTACAGGAGATATGCATTCTGCATGGGCATCTAACTGTACTGAATATTACTGTAGAGTAGTAAATCGAGCAAAAGCTCTCCGAACCACTTGTGTGTAATTTTATTTCTGTTTTAGGACCCAACTGTTACCAAATGGATGGGGGAGAGGTAGGATTTTCTCTGCTCAGCAGGAAGCTGTAATTGTTGACATGGTCATTAGCAACAATGCCATAAAAATCAGAGAAATTCAAGAGAGAGTGTTGGCAGAAAATAATACATTTCAAAATGTTGAAAGTGTAAGCACGACAACCATTGCTAGAGTCTTGACAAAGCATCATATCAGCATGAAGCAGGTGTACACTGTTCCCTTTGAGAGGAACTCTGATCGTGTCAAGGAACTCCGGTACCAATATGTCCAGGTAAGATGTCTATATCCTGTAATAAAGTACTGTTTTTACTGTAAACAAAACCCACCAGAGCACGGCACACTCAGCAGTGATTTCAGTTACAGTATACTGTAATGTAAACTACTGTTATAGAATAACTGTCCAATATGTTGCCCTGTGGATTTACAATATTTTAGAGTGTCATGGAGCTTGAAGCCAGGCCAACACCCCACATGTTCGTCTTTGTGGATGAAGCTGGTTTTAACATGGCCAAAACATGCCGACGTGGAAGGAATGTGATTGGGAAAAGAGCAACAGTGAATGTCCTGGGCCAGAGGGGTGCCAACATCACAATGTGTGCCGCAATATCCTCTGAAGGATTGCTGTTACATAAACCACTAATTGGGCCATACAACACAGAGCGCCTCATTTCATTCATGGATGACCTCTATGGAAAGCTTTTGCCAGGTGAAGAAAGAGGGCAAGTCAGAAGAAATATGGAAACCTGGGTGATTGTATGGGACAATGTGGCATTTCACCACTCCCATGCAGTCACAGAGTGGTTTGCAGCCCATCCCGGGATGGTGTCACTTTTCCTCCCCCTTACTCTCCCTTCCTCATCTCCATAGAATAATTATTTTCCTCATGGAGGTGGAAAGTTTATGACCACCATCCACATGATGAAATGTCACTTTTGGATGCAATGAATGCAGGATGCCTGGATATCTCTGCAGAAGATTGCCAGGGATGGATCAGGCATGCAAAGAGATTATTTCCCAGGTGTATTGCGCAAGAGGCCATACAGTAGATGAGAACTTGTGGCCCAATGCAGCAGACAGGGTTGACTAGCATTGTTATATATCTGTTTCATTTGGACAATATGATATGCATAGTCATAGTGTGTATACACTTTTTGTTTGTTTAACAGTACTGGAATTATTTATTTTTGTGTATTTTGGCAAAATACAGTAATTTGCAAAAATAAAGTAAAGTTTATTGAAGCATATTGCAGCCTTTCTGCTTTATTTCTTGCAGGACATTCTATACAGTACAGGTTTGCCACTCTTCTTTTGTAAAAATGACTGTTGGTTCATCTAAAAAAAAAAAGATATTAAAGACAAATTGACAAGTGGTAGCTGTTTTTAGAGTTTTTTAGTCATTTAGCAGACACTCTTATCTAGAGCGACTTACAGTTAGTGAGTGCATACATTTTCATACTGGCCCCCCGTGGGAAACGAACCCACAACCCTGGCGTTGCAAGCGCCATGCTCTACCAACTGAGCTACAGGGGACCTGTAATTTTGTAGGTCATGATACCATGAATGACAAAGTGTGCATGTCGTGAGAGACTGTTCGCTTTTATTTGGTAGAAAGATATGCTTTTGAGCCATGTAGGATGTGCGTTGCCAAGTTGCATGTTGTTTTGAAAACTGTATTTAGAGTTTAGCACATGTATCTGTAGTATTGAACAATGCTTGTTAGCGATAAAAAAAAAAAAAAACTGTAAGGCCCCAGAGTCTGCAACACCACTAAGCAAGGGGCACCACCAAGCAAGCGGCACCATAAAGACCAAGGAGCTCTCCAAACAGGTCAGGGACGAAGTTGTGGAGAAGTACAGATCAGGGTTGTGTTATAAAAAAATATCTGAAACTTTGAACATCCCACAGAGCACCATTAAATACATTATTAAAAAATTTAAAGAATATGGCACCACAACAAGAGAGGGCGGCCCACCAAAACTCACGGACCAGGCAAGGAGGGCATTAATCAGAGAGGCAACAAAGAGACCAAAGATAACCCTGAAGGAGCTGCAAAGCTCCACAGCAGAGATTGGAGTATCTGTCCAAATGACCACTTTAAGCCATACACTTCACAGAGCTGGGCTTTATGGAAGAGTGGGCAGAAAAAAGCCATTGCTTAAAGAAACGTTTGGTGTTCGCCAAAAGGCATGTGGGAGACTCCCCAAACATATGGAAGAAGGTACTCTGGTCAGATGACACTAAAATTGAGCTTTTTGGCCATCAAGGAAAACGCTATGTCTGGCGCAAATCCAACATCTCTCATCAGCCCGAGAACACCATCCCCACAGTGAAGCATGGTGGTGTCAGCATCATGCTGTGGGGATGTTTTTCATCGGCAGGGACTGGAAAACTGGTCAGAATTGAAATAAATGGATTGCGCTAAATACAGGGAAATTCTTGAGGGAAACCTGTTTCAGTCTGAATAGTTATGCACACTCAAGTTTTCTGTTTTTTTGTCTTATTTCTTGTTTGTTTCACAAAAACAATTATTTTGCATCTTCAAAGTGGTAGGCATGTTGTGTACATCAAATGATACAACCCCCCCCAAAATCCATTTTCATTCCAGGTTGTAAGGCAACAAAATAGGAAAAATGCCACTTTCGCAAGCCACTGTATGTGTTTCATGCCAGTTTCCCAATGTTTGTTTTGTACTGCATGAGAAAGATCAGTTCAAAATAGGCCTGTAAAATGTTTTTAAAAAAGTGAATTGAGATAATCGCAGGAATTTGCTTGGATTCATCACGATTAATCGCACATTCAGAATTTGATCAAAGATTTGTGTATACACAAATATATACATATATAAAACACATTACAAGAAAATCGACATCTTGATTTTGTCCAAAGTAACAGTTAGCAAAATCAGGTAAATTGATAAAGCACACTTTCTTTAACCTCAATGTCAACTTGTTTTGACATTGTTGTTTTTCACTCTATAGATTATGCATTTTGGATGTTTTCAGTGTATTTTGAACGCTTCCAGACAATGTGATTAATCACATTTAAAAATAAATTGTGCACAAAAATTACAAAAAGTTAACTTGAGTTAACTGATTAAAATTCTGACAGCCCTACTTCAAAAGCATCTCTTTGTAGAAAAGTATCTGTTTACATTCATTCCAAAAGCATACGCATTCACACATTTTCAAATACATTAAAATCCCTTAAAGGCCTGTGTATTAAATGTAACAAAAAACAATGGACAGCTAACAATAACAGAAGCTAAAAATAGCTAGCTAGGATGAAATGGAAGGCTAGCTATCGCCTATATCTAAGCTAGCTAGCGGTTAGCAATTAACATGCAGCCATTAGATATATTTTTATTTTTTAAGTAACCTTCTAAAATATATATCATTAGCATTGTTCATATGTACACATGTAAATACACTCAATATGAGCCCTCGTTTGTATTAACCATTTAAGTGAACATTTATAACGAAAATCAAAAATCATCCGAATCATCTTGTTCTTAATGACTTGCATACAAAAGTGAGCTACTTAGCTTGGCTACACTCATGTAAATGAGTCAAAACAATTAAATTATACATCAAAATTACCAGAAAACTAAACACAGTTTGGTTAAACAAGTTATCTCTAGATTCTTGAAAACGTAACCATGCGTAAAACAGGAAAATAGGATGAAAAATAAGGAGGCTGGGCTTCTTCCAAAAGTCACAGCGCCTGCAACAGTAACACTGCCTCTCCCTAGTGGTAGCGCTAAGGGCCTATACACATACTGTATATCAATGCAACACCATGGAGGACTGAGGTAATAATGGAGTGGATGTCTCAGAAATAAGAAATCATCATTTTTAACGCACTTTAATTATTATACTCAGGTACGCTAAGTAACCTTTTTACAGAATGGCATTACATAATTTGCAATTCCACATGTGAAAACATTGCTACTGCAACATGTTAACACCACCTTTTCATAATATGCAGAGAGTAACACTATTTCAGTCCCACATGTGAACGTGCAATTCTACATGTGAAAGTGAGATTTACATATGTGGAGTTTTCTTACATTTGAAACTGCAAATGTGATTTTCACGTGATTGTTTTTCAGATGTGAACGTGAAATTCACATGAGGTGAAAACATCTGATTCTCCCCTCTCCCCATGTGAAAAGGTGGTGTTCACATGTAAATGTAATACATGTGAAAATATGGTTTCACATGTGACATTTTAAGGGAATGCACAGTCATCCTTTCTCCTATAGATCTCCATTTTTATGGAACAGTTTGCCTACCCATGTGAGAGACGCAGACTCGGTCTCAACCTTTAAGTCTTTACTGAAGACTTATCTCTTCAGTAGGTCATATGATTGAGTGTAGTCTGGCCCAGGAGTGTGAAGGTGAACGGAAAGGCTCTGGAGCAACGAACAGCCCTTGCTGTCTCTGCCAGGCCGGTTCCCCTCTCTCCACTGGAGTTCTCTGCCTCTAACCCTGTTACAGGGGCTGAGTCACTGGCTTGCTGGTGCTCTTTCATGCCGTCCCTAGGAGGGGTGCGTCACTTGAGTGGGTTGAGTTACTGACGTGATCTTCCTGTCTGGGTTGGCGCCCCCCTTGGTTTGTGCTGTGGTGGAGACCTCTGTGGGCTATACTCGGCCTTGTCTCAGGATTGTAAGTTGGTGGTTGAGGATATCCCTCTGGTGGTGCGGGGGCTGTGCTTTGGCAGAGTGGGTGGGGTTATATCCTTCCTGTTTGGCCCTGTCCGGGGTTTCTTCGGATGGGGCCACAGTGTCTCCGGACCGCTCCTGTCTCAGCCTCCAGTATTTATGCTGCAGTAGTTTATGTGTCGGGGGCTGGGGTTAGTTGGTTATACCTGGAGTACTTATCCTGTCTTATCCAGTGTCCTGTGTGAATTTAAGTATGCTCTCTCTAATTCTCTCGTTCTCTCTTTCTCTCTGAGAACCTGAGCCCTAGGACCATACGTCAGGACTACCGGGCATGCTGACACCTTGCTGTCCCCAGTCCGCCTGGCCTTGCTGCTATTCCAGTTTCAACTGTTCTGCCTGCGGTTACGAAACCCCTACCTGTCCCAGACCTGCTGTTTTCAACTCTTAATGATCGGCTATGAAAAGCCAACTGAGAGACCTGAGCCCTAGGACCATACGTCGGGACTACCGGCCGTGGTGACTCCTTGCTGTCCCCAGTCCGCCTGGCCTTGCTGCTATTCCAGTTTCAACTGTTCTGCCTGCGGTTATGGAACCCCTACCTGTCCCAGACCTGCTGTTTTCAACTCTTAATGATCGGCTATGAAAAGCCAACTGAGATTTATTCCTGATTATTATTTGACCATGCTTGTCACTTATGAACATCTTGGCATGGTTCTGTTATAATCTCCACCCGGCACAGCCAGAAGAGGACTGGCCACCCCTCATAGCCTGGTTCCTCTCTAGGTTTCTTCCTAGGTTTTGGCCTTTCTAGGGAGTTTTTCCTAGCCACCGTGCTTCTACACCTGCATTACTAGCTGTTTGGGGTTTTAGGCTGGGTTTCTGTAAAGCACTTCGAGATATTAGCTGATGTAAGAAGGGCTATATAAAATAAAATTGATTGATTGATTGATTGATCCTATTTCCCAGATAAAATGCTCTTAGAGTGACCAAAAACAACACCCATAATATTTTTTACTGATTAAATTCCTCTGAATTGGAAAAGACGAACCCTATCTCTCATCTGTGACTATCAGTGAGGCTGTATGCTTGGATTAGTAGGGAGCGGAGGGCAAATTTATAATGAGCTCAGATTGCCCCATGTCACATACTACCGTGTTTACTTGTTGACTGTTCGGCATTAACCTGATTTCCGGTCTACAGATGGAGAGCTGAAATTGAGATATACAAATGGATCAAATTTAACATTCACTCCAACATGTATCAAAATGGTAAATAACTTTTATGTGTATCTTATAAGCACGTACTCACAATGGATGGATGTAGCCTTTCTATCTTACAATCTGGGTGTGCTAGGTATATTGGATAACCTAGCTAGCTGTGAGTGCTAGTTAGCTAGCTAGCTTAAAACAGCCATTTCAAATGTGAAAACGCAACGTTTTTGGTAAGGGTCTCGCTCTCTCTCTCTGAGCTCTCTCTCTCTCTTTCTTTCTCTCTCTCCACCTCCACGTTGGTTGCTCTATATCTATATGAGATGGACAATATTAACTCACTCAGCAACAAACAAACTATGAAATTATGTTTTCCCTTTCAAGATTTAGAAAGGGATACCAAAACGACGGTCCAGAGTAAAAAGGCTATACCGTCTACTGTAAAGCTAACATTGGAATGAAATGGCGAAAAACTGTGTAGTAAAATCATTTCCGTTCGATATACTGACTAACAGCTAAAATAGATATTCTTGTGTAGAATAGCTTTTTTAGTTTGTATCGAGTAACCTCAGTTTCTGCATTCTCTTACATTGAAGGACCATGTTTCATGTTCTCTGTTCCGTCTCTGCACACCAACCTATGGGCCCTGGAGACCATTTTACTAGCCCTGTGTTGTTAGTTATTGGCTAGCATGAAGTGGAGATCCTTTTCTGTAATTAATGGCCACAATTATGCAATGGAGGCAATGGAGGAGGAGGAGAGGAGGGGTCTGGGGGGTCTGCTCTGTACTCTGCAATGAATACCAGATGTCTCCCTGCCTGGCCCGGGTCTGGTCTCTCAAGAGTTCAATTGTTCTCAAACACTTACAGTGGGGTCAACCTGTATACCAAGGCTGTTTCCCAAATGGCACCCTATTCCCTATATAGTGCACTAAATTAGACCAGAACTCCATGGGCCCTGGTCAAAAGTAGTGCACTACATAGGGAATAGGGGGCCATTTGGGATGTAGCCCCCAAGCCCTCTGTAGCCCAGTCCACCCCAGTCAATCAATCCCCCAGAGCCCTATGCCAGTAAATAATAACCACCCCTTAATGGTTTACAAGTCTTTCAATAACCATAATACCCTCATGTTGAATTACCTCACAGAGATATAGACAGACAGGCTGGGCTGAGCTGGGGCAGGAGCCTGAATTGTACTGCTTTGAAAAGAGTGTAGTTGAACCAAAGCCTTGAACAAATATTTAAGTTTAAAAAAAAAAGTCTCTCTCCAGTTTTCACCACTTCTAAAGGCACTTGTTTCAGTATAGTCTGTCTGTCAGTGTATGTTGTGGTGTAACCAACATTTTAACTTTAGATTATTCATTCATTCATTCAGCTGAGCCAGCTGATTTCTACAGCAATGAAGTCATCAAAGTCTGTGGCTCTGGTGTAGTGCCTTACTGAAGGAAAAAAACTATCTGTTTAAATGCGGGAATTTAAAGAGTGTAAAGTTATAGAACTGCAGCCTATAGGAATGTGACGGCCAAAGTCAACCGTGATGCAATAACCGGAAGACAAACCATTGGCGGAACACATCAATGCATGCCACACAACAACCTCAATAACAAAATGTGTCTTTAGTAAACAACAAATGCCTCTTCAGTAAATAACAAAAAATATAGGGCATTAAAAGAGACACGGCAGATTGTTTTTTCTTTACTAAATTAGAGTGTGAGCCTGGCCTTTTTGGGACCGGGTCCTTTTTGACCACACACCAAGCTCCGCAGGTCTCCTCTCAGGGTATAAGACTCATCACCTGCATGTGGTGGATGGCTGGAGACTGATGTGAAGGGGTTGTGAAGGACCAATAGGTTTCACACCAATGATTGGCTAGACACAGCGACTGTCTCGCTACTGTGTGTGTGTTACTACTGGAGCAAGACCTTTTACCAGGTCTATAATCATCAATCATCACTTGCCATTTTGTTTGACAAATTTGTGCTAAATCTCTTAGTAAATCTCCAAACCTACCTATTTTTCGTTTGTAGTGATTTTGTTGACAAACATATCTACACTACCAGTCAAAGGTTTGGACACACCTACTCATTCAAGGGATTTTCTTTATTTTTAAATGTTTTTACATTGTAGGATAATAGTGAAGACATCAAAACTATAGCCACCCTTTGCCTTGATGACAGCTTTGCACACTCTTGGCATTCTCTCAACCAGCTTTTCCAACAGTCTTGAAGGAGTTCCCACGTATGCTGAGCATAGGTCGGGGGATTGTGGAGGCCAGGTCATCTGATGCAGCACTCCATCACTCTCCTTCTTGGTAAAATAGCCCTTACACAGCATGGGGGTGTGTTGGGTCATTGTCCTGTTGAAAAACAAATGATAATCCCACTAAATCTAAACCAGATGGGATGACTTATTGCTGTAGAATGCTGTGGTAACCATGCTGGTTAAGTGTGCCTTGAATTCTAAATAAATCACAGACAGTGTCACCAGCAAAGCACCTCCACACCATAACACCTCCTCCACCATGCTTTACGGTGGGAAATACACACACAGAGATCATCTGTTCACCCACACCGTGTCTCACAATGACACAGCGGTTGGAACCAAAATTCTCCAATTTGGACTGCAGACCAAAGGACACATTTCCACCGGTCTAATGTCCATTGCTCGTGTTTCTTGGCCCAAGCAGGTCTCTTTGTAAGGTTCTGTATTTGTTTTCTTAGTTCACCTTTTGTTGTTGTACGTAGCCCTGTTTCTTTGTGTTCTTGAACGTAGCCCTGTCTTTCATTTTTGTTCATTGATTTCACCTGTGTTAGTTACTCACCTGGTCTCATCAGCTCCTTATTTAGTTCAGTTCTTTCTGTTTGTGCCTTGTGAGGTATTGTTTGTTTTGACTCTACTAAGCCTTTTCCTAGCTCGTTTGTGAGAACCAGTTATAGCCTTCAGTCCTAGTTTTTGATTCTCCTGCCTGTTTGCCTACCTGTGTATAACCATTGCCTGCCTGTAACCACGATTCATGCCTTTTGCGAAGGTGAAATAAACACCTGCCACGCTCTGCGTGTGAATCTACAAATTTTTCTCCAAGAGTATTCATTACACTGTTCTTCTTATTGGTGTCCTTTAGTAGTGGTTTCTTTGCAGCAATTCGACCATGAAGGCCTGATTCACACAGTCTCCGCTGAACAGTTGATGTTGAGATATGTCTGTTACTTGAACTCTGTGAAGCATTTGTTTGGGCTGCAATTTCTGAGGCTGGTAACTCTAATGAACTTATCCTCTGCAGCAGAGTTAACTCTGGGTCTTCCATTCCTGTCGCGGTCCTCATGAGAGCCAGTTTCATCATAGCGCTTGATGGTTTTTGCGACTGCACTTGAAGAAACTTTAAAGTTCTTGAAATGTTCCGTATTGACTGACCTTCATGTCTTAAAGTAATGATGGACTGTCATTTGTCTTTGCTTATTTGAGCTGTTCTTGCCATAATATGGACTTGGTATTTTACCAAATAGGGCTATCTATTTGTTACAACACAACTGATTGGCTCAAACGCATTAAGAAGGAAAGAAATTCCACAAATTAACTTTTAAGAATGCACACCTGTTAATTGAAATGCATTCCAGGTGACTACCTCATGAAGCTGGTTGAGAGAATGTCAAGAGTGTGCAAAGCTGTCATCAAGGCAAAGGGTAGCTATTTGAAGAATCTCAAATATAAAATATAAACTCAGCAAAAAAAGAAACGTCCTCTCACTGTCAACTGCGTTTAATTTCAGCAAACTAAACATGTGTAAATAACTGTATGAACAGAACAACTGAGACATAAACTGAACAAGTTCCACAGACATGTGACTAACAGAAATGGAATAATAATGTGCACCAGCTGCATTAGGCACTGCAGTGCATCTCCTCCTCATGGACTGCACCAGATTTGCCAGTTCTTGCTGTGATCCACCAAGGCACCTGCAAGTTCCCGGACATTTCTGGGGGGAATGGCCCTAGCTCTCACCCTCCGATCCAACAGGTCCCAGACGTGCTCAATGGGATTGAAATCCGGGTTCTTCACTGGCCATGGCAGAACACTGACATTCCTGTCTTTCAGGAAATCCCGCACAGAATGAGCAGTATGGCTGGTGGCATTGTCATGCTGGAGGGTCATGTCAGGATGAGCCTGCAGGAAGGGTACCACATGAGGGAGGAGGATGTCTTCCCTGTAACGCACAGCGTTGAGATTGCCTGCAATGACAACAAGCGCAGTCCGATGATGCTGTGACACATCGCCCCAGACCATGACGGACCCTCCGCCTCCAAATTGATCCCTCTCAAAAGTACAGGCCTCGGTGGAACGCTCATTCCTTAGACGATAAACGCGAATTTGACCATCACCCCTGGTAAGACAAAACCGCGACTCGTCAGTCAAGAGCACTTTTTGCCAGTCCTGTCTGGTCCAGTGACAGGGGTTTGTTCCCATAGGTGACATTGTTCCCGGTGATTCCCGGTCTTGTGAGGATCTGCCTTACAACAGGCCTACAAGCCCTCAGTCCAGCCTCTCTCAGCCTATTGCGGACAGTCTGAGCACTGATGGAGGGATTGTGCGTTCCTGGTGTAACTCGGGCAGTTTTTGTTGCCATCCAGTACCTGTCCCGCAGTTGTGATGTTTCGATGTACCGATCCTGTGCAGATGTTGTTACACATTGTCTGCCACTGCGAGGACGATCAGCTGTCCATCCTGTCTCCCTGTAGTGCTGTCTTAGGCGTCTCACAGTATGGACATTGCAATTTATTGCCCTGGCCACATCTGCAGTCCTCATGCCTCCTTGCAGCATGCCTAAGGCACGTTCACTCAGATGAGCAGGGACCCTGGGCATCTTTCTTTTGGTGTTTTTCAGAGTCAGTAGAAAGGCCTCTTTTATGTCCTATGTTTTCATAACTGTGACCTTAATTGCCTACCGTCTGTAAGCTGTTAGTGTCTTAACGACCGTTCCACAGGTGCATGTTCATTAATTGTTTATGGTTCATTGAACAAGCATGGGAAACAGTGTTTAAACCCTTTACAATGAAGATCTGTGAAGTTATTTGGATTTTTACGAATGATCTTTGAAAGACAGGGTCTATTTTGAATTTATTTTGATTTGTTTAACACTTTTTTGGTTACTACTTGATGCCATATGTGTTATTTCTTAGTTTTGATGTCTTCTCTATTATTCTACAATGTAGAAAATAGTAAAAAATAAAGAAAAACCCTTGAATGAGTAGGTGTGTCCAAACTTTTGACTGGTACTGTAAGTATGAATTTCTGATGAAAACAAAATGTATGGTAACATTGAAAATTGAATTTCAGTTTCCTTCCTGGATTGTCTGAAGTGAAATGTAGTTTACGAAAGTTAAATCAGTAAGGCTGGTCTGAATGGCTCACACATTTTTTAAATGAGTAATCTCATATAATTCACATCGCTTCCTATCTCACTCATCAGTATAGCAAGTATTTACACTGAGTGTACAAAACATTGGTAACATCTGCTCTTTCTATGACATAGAGTGACCAGGTGCATCCAGGTGAAAGGTATGATCCCTTATTGATGTCACCTGTTAAATTCACGTCAATCAGTGTAGATGAAGGGGAGGAGACAGGTTAAAGAAGGATTTTTAAGCCTAGAGAGAATTGAGACATGGATTGTGTATGTGTGCCATTCAGAGGGTTAATGGGCAAGACAAAAGATTGAAGTGTCTTTGAACGTAGTATGGTAGTAGGAGCCAGGTGCACCGGTTTGAGTGTGTCAAGAACTGCTGGGTTTTTCACGCTCAACAGTTTCCCGTGTGTATCAAGAATGGTCCACCACCCAAAGGACATCCAGCCAACTTGACACAACTGTGGGAAGCATTGTAGTCAACATGGGCCAGTATCCCTGTGGAACGATTTCGACACCTTGTAGAGTCCATGCCATTGAGGCTGTTCTGAGGGCAAAAGGGGGTGCAACTCAATATTAGGGTTCGATGCCAGCTGCCCAGCATAGGGCAACCTGTTATCAGCATCTGGCTCTGAGGAGCATTCCTCAGAGACGAGGCCTACCCCAAACTATTCTATAAAATTCCATATTATATTCTGTATCTGTTGTCATTCAGTTAAGCCTATACTCGATTGAAATGGAATTGACTCTGTCACTCTGGTCTCCTCAGACCCTTAGAGTGATGACCTGTGGCTGCTCTCTGCTTGAAGCAAATGTTGGAATGACAATGTGACTGTCCTGCCTTCTGCAGCTGTTGTTACAACCTCCCTCCCAACCTGTCATCTTCTCCTCCTCCTCATCTCCTCTCCTGGAGGCTCCCCCAGCTCTTTTCCTCCTTCTCTCCTTCCTCTACCTCACCAAGGGGACAGGAGGAGTGCACCTGCCATTGGAGGAACGGGGGAGCGTAAGAGAAAGAGAGAAAGGAAAAGAGGAAAGGAAACTGGTGGGGGGAGAGAAGAGGAGAAAATGATCCCAGTTAGTGTGTGTGTGAGCGTAGCCAGTGATAGAGTGTTGAAGCTCAGTTAGTGTGTGTGTGTGTGTGTGTAAGGGACAGTGAAAGGGTGAGAGAGAGACCGTGAATGGGAAAGTGTGTGTATGTGTGTGAGAGGCTGTGAGATTGTGTTGTGGCCCTTTGATGCAGGTCTCTCTATCAGTGTTGGCCTGTTGTGTAGATCCCTGACTCCTGCTGGGCGTTTAAACCCTGCTTACCCTGCCTGGCTTAATACAGCAGGCTCAAAACAAGACCTCTACTACGCTCTACTGTGCTCTGTCCTGCTTTGCTTCTCACAGGAAAGTTCCCAAGTTCTTCTGGGCTCCCCGCTCTTTTCATGTTTTCTGTGCAGTGCAAAGATCTTTGTATCTTTGAGTAAGAGTTTGTACCGACGTTGCTTGTTGAATAGTAGATTCAGGACGTTTTGACAGGAGTTCACTCTGAGAGATGTAGAAAGATTCTTATCTGTGTTGTATCTTGAGTCTATTGTTCTTTATAGTTGATAGAGGTGTGTGTGTGTTGGGAGGTTTGCATGCTGATTCCCCTCACACCTGACCAAACACTGCAGGGATACCTGAGACCCCCATGTATGGCCCGCCAGGTAACAGACCCATATTGACATTCTATCTTACAATCTCAGATCCTTCCTTCCCCACATGAGGGAAGCTCTGGCACCTAGCCACTCGGTCTTGTGGTGTTGCAAACATGAACAGGGATGCAGTTACTGCACTTCCTGAATTGACTGAATGGAAAACTGAATTGACCCCAACCCTGACCCACATGTGGCAGCAAGTGCTCTATAGCTGATGACAGTGCACTTGCTGAGGCAGGAACTGTGAGACTGCGGGCCGGGACCCCAGGTCCTGTTCCCGGGGCGTTGATCTGAGCTGATTGTTACCCCAGCCCGAGTAGCATATTCAGTCCACTTGTCTAGTTCACTTGTCTTTTTTTGTCCACTTTGGATGGACAGTTGCTCCACTGTGGCACATTTATTATAATTTATGGACCCTAATTATTGGGTGCCACCTGCAAGAGTCCCTTTCCTTTCCACCAGGCCCTAATTTAGTGACAGACAATCACCTGCTTTGGTTTGATTTGGTGAAAGTTAAGCTTTGGCAAAGACCACACATGTTTTTAAAAAGAGCATCATGAAATTAAATGAATATATCATTGTTTCGTTCATCTTTTGGTGTTGCTGTCATTTTTGTTTGTTTGTAAGGCTCTTAAGCTGAGTTAAGTCAGCATATGGAGGAAATATCTCTCATGTAAGCACATGCCCTCTCATGCAGTTAAAACTTTTTTATTGATGGTTGTCTCTCACCGCAGCTGTAAAAGAGAGATCTGCTCAGCGCATGTGCCGTGTGTTGTGTGTGACTGGGTGTTGGGGGGGAAGGAGAGGGGTGAGGAAGGGGGCGGATGTTGTGCAATAAGAAGGACGTTTGTTCATTACTGGCGGAGATCTGAGGTCCAGGTCCTCAGGGAGAGGGTTCAGCCAAGCATAGGTCATCGTTAGGTACCGTAGTGTACTGGACTCCTCCTTGGGTTAAAGGGTCATGGACTCGATGTCCAGCTAAACCTAGGGTATGGCAAAGTGTGTGTGTGTGTGTGTGTGGGAGAGGATTCATTTACTGCATTTCTACACAATTTAAAAACTCTAAAATTATAATTGGAGAACAGCAAAAACAAACAGAAATGACCCCAGCTATTAACTATCACCGCAATATTAGGTTTAAAGGTATGTGGAATGGCACATACAATGTCAACCGCTACTCAACCTCATCATAAAGTGACTAACTTACTTGTGGAACAGTGTATACAATGCAACGTGAAATAGATGCATAATAAGCTATCAAGTCACAAGGCCGACTTCAAATGCCGATATCCATAGGCGGCGCCTGAGTTTCAAGTTTGGGAAGAGAAAAAAAATCACCATAAAATTGTACCTTTAAAATAAAGGATTGTATCTATCATTTGCAGACTAATGTAAGTTTGGCTACTATTCCTAATGTGATGAGTAGATTGCGTAGTCATAATTTATGCTAATAATTGCTGCTCTTCCTCCCGGGGAAGGACTGCCCGTTCCATGATCTCGCCATCACGGTTGACAACTCCGCTGTGTCCTCCTCCCAGAGTGCGAAGAGCCTAGGCGTGACCCTGGACAACACCCTGTCGTTCTCCGCCAACATCAAGGCGGTGACCCGCTCCTGCAGGTTCATGCTCTACAACATTCGGAGAGTACGACCCTGCCTTACACAGGAAGCGGCACAGGTCCTAATCCAGGCACTTGTCATCTCCCGTCTGGACTACTGCAACTCGCTGTTGGCTGGCCTCCCTGCCTGTGCCATTAAACCCCTACAACTCATCCAGAATGCCGCAGCCCGTCTGGTGTTCAACCTTCCCAAGTTCTCTCCGTCACCCCCCTCCTCCGCACACTCCACTGGCTTCCAGTTGAAGCTCGCATCCGCTACAAGACCATGGTGCTTGCCTATGGAGCAGTGAGGGGAACGGCACCTCTGTACCTTCGGGCTCTGATCAGTCCCTACACCCAAACGAGGGCATTGCGTTCATCCACCTCTGGCCTGCTGGCTCCCTTCCTCTGCGGAAGCATAGTTCCCGCTCAGCCCAGTCAAAACTGTTCGCTGCTCTGGCACCCCAATGGTGGAACAAGCTCCCTCACGACGCCAGGACAGCGGAGTCACTCACCACCTTCCGGAGGCATTTGAAACCCCACCTCTTTAAGGAATACCTGGGATAGGATAAAGTAATCCTTCTACCCCCAAATTGTAAAGTGGTTATCCCACTGGCTATAGGGGTGAAACGCACCAATTGGTGAGTCGCTCTGGATAAGAGCGTCTGCTAAATGACGTAAATGTGCCCTTGAGCAAGGCACTTAACCCTAATTGCTCCTGTAAGTCGCTCTGGATAAGAGCGTCTGCTAAATGACTAAAATGTAAATGTAAATGTAATAATATAACTCAATCACTGTTAGCAAAACAGACAGTTCTGAACAATCCATGCCTGAGCGCGTAGTGACATAGAGTAGGACTAATCAGAGACGTTGCTTCTCCTTTCTTTGCACGGGAAAAATGTGGCCTTTCATGCATTTCTACTACACTTCATATGACTGGAGACATAAGCAACATATTTTTTAATACGACAGAAATTAGAAGCCTACTCTGCTGACACTAACAAACAGATCAGTAAAAACCACCTTGTCTTGAATGCAACCATCTAATCTAGGCCTACGAAAAGGGGGGACAGAAATTGTACAATATGACATCCATCTTGCCTGGAAGAGGAAATTATTGTCCCCCCAAAAAACGTTCCAGTGGTACTGATCCAATGATAAAGACAGTGAATATGCTTGCACAATGGCTGATGCTCTCAGCTGGTGGCAATAACATAGGCTACTGTTCGCTCAATTGGGAGTTGAGAATGTTGATAACTAGAGACAGATTTAAGTATTTTCTTTGTCTTCTCGGTAACAGGGGGTCCTTATTACAGTTTAATTACATATGTAATTACACTGTAACAAGTATTGTGATAATGAGAGGGGCTTACCAAGAAAAACTTCCAAAAGGACTAATTCAAGGTAGAAAGGAGTTGGAGCCCTCAACAAAAAAAAACAGCGATTTATTTATTTTATGTCACTTTAATCCATTGTACCTTTTGGAAGTATTTTTGGTAAATCCTTCTCATGATTTTTGTCTTTGTTGTCGAGCACCCCTCCTTTCCTTTGTTTGCTGAAGCACGAAGGCCCACCTGAACAAGTATTGTAATGTAACTGGTGGTAATTGCAGTCTGTAATTACAAAGGTGTAACAACGAATGCTTGTTACTATGCTTGTTACAAATGCTCAAGTTTCCGTTAGCATCCGACTGCACAATTTTTCAGCCTGCACATAAGTGTTAGCCAATTGAAAACAAACCACCTCATTGACAAACTCTGCTATAAAGGACTCTGGAGTCTGATGTTTATCCTCATGAGCACTATGGCAAAAATGGGGGGTTTACATTAAAACAAAAAACAGTGCATTTGACCTGAATAGCAACAGTAGCTAAGGAGGGCGGGGCTTATCAATGGGTGATTTACTTTATTAAAGATCAATCAACCATATTTAACTGTACTAAACAGTTATAGTTAAAACTATGAGATAGTCATTCAGTGCTTGCCAAATTGTGAGCCCATTAAAGGTCCAATGCAGCAGTTTTTATCTGAATACCTTACTGTGATTGTTTTAAATTAAAATGGTCAAAAAGAAACAAAAATAGTTTCTTAGTAAATAGCAATTTCTCAAGCAAGAATTTAGCTAGGACTGTCTGGAAGTGGTCTGAGCGGGGAGGGGAAAACTGAAAACTAGCTGTTATTGGCAAAGAAGTTTGGAACTCTCTTTCTTCTTGGTTTATTAACTAATTTACCGCAGGGTGATGTCACCAGGCAGGCCAAAACTCCATCCCACCAAAACAGGCTGAAATTGAATGCGGTCTTTTCAAACAGCTCTTACAGTAAAAGGGCATTATAATAATTTTCACAATTTCACAGTATTATTCCAACTTAGTGTGGAAATAAACAGTACCAGTCAAAAGTTGTCATCAAGGCAAAGGGTGGCTATTTGAAGAAGGCAAAGGGTGGCTATTTAACACTTTTTTGGTTACTACATGATTCCATATGTGTTATTTCATAGTTTTGATGTCTTCACTATTATTTTACAATGTAGAAAATAGTACAAATAAAGAAAAACCCTTGAATGAGTAGGTGTGTCCAGACTTTTGACTGGTACTGTATATAAAACACAGGGAAAATATCAGTTTTGACTGCGCTGGGTCTTTAATGTTGTTCATGGCTGGAGTGTGTTCTTGTTAAGTCATGCAGAAAAGGAAGAGTGTGTGCGTGCGTGCTGGTGTTTGTACTGACTGTGTGTGTCCTTTTGAAATATGCTCTCCAGTCCAAATGACATGTGTTTACAGAATAACTATGTACTTTTCCATAAGTGAAAGCAAGTAGTTTATCTAAAGAAACGACATGATTTGCCAAACTTCTACCTCGCAGAGGAGAGGGTATACTAAGTGAAATGACACACACACGCCCACAGACACACAGAGAAAACTCCAGTCAAGTTCTTGGATCAGATAAGGGATAATTCTGCCTCTTATTTGTTTCATGCCGGTCTCTCTCTCTCTCTCTCTCTCTCTCTCTCTCTTCCAATGTATATTTATTATACATTTCTCTGTCTCAGAATATTGACTGTTCAATTTAAAATAGGGCTGTCACATGAACTGCCGACATTATTACGCATATTAATTGATAATGATGGAAATTAAGATATGCAAGATATTTGAATATATATTTTTAAATAGCTATATATATATTGAGGTGAGAGCATTGGAAATACTTTTGGCGGTTGACCTGCTTCTGTTTTGTGGGCGGCACTGTGTGCTGTTTTCGATGGATGGGTCCTGGCCTCTCGGGGGCCTAGGGATCCGGGGGGGCGGGGGTGGTATGCCAATCACTGGGATGACAACCCAACTTGGGATGGGTAGGGGCTTTTTAGCGGGGGAATAGTGGAGAACAATTGGAGGGTTACTTAGTAGCAATGCAAATATCATGGTACAGCTATATGGACACTCAATCACTATGGTATTTTTTATTGGTACATTTACAAACATATATAATGATAAATAGATTTGAAACTTATATCTCATTATGGTATGTGGTGAAATAAGTATAGCCAGTTATAATTGTAATGGCTTAGCAGATAATAACAAAAGAATAACAATATTTACATGGCTCAAAGAGAAGGAATATAATTTCTAAATATACTTCTCCCATGGCCACTCAAAAGGGGTGATGATATTAATTAAAAGTAATTTTGATCCGAATGTGCAAATTGTCCAAACATATCCGCAAGGTAGATTGATTATTTTATATGTTAATGGCCCATAAACAGATATGGCTCATTAACCTTTACGGACCAAATAATGATGGTCCACACTTCTTTGACAATATATATAATAAATTATCAACCCTGCAAGCAATACAAGACTCTATTATTATGGTGGGAGATTATAATACCGTTTTAAATAGCTCAATGGACCGTAAAGGAAATCACACTACAAACTATCACCCTCATGCTCTTAAGGAAATCGTGAATGTCATGGATACATTAGAACTAGTAGATATATGGAGGCTTAAATATCCTGATCTAGTGAGATATATATGGCGGAGACTCAATCAAGCTAGTCATCTTGATTTCTTTCTTATATCATTCTCGTTGGCACCAAAAGTTTAAAAAGTGTTGATAGGGGACAGAATGTGGTCGGACCATCATATAATTGGCATACATTTACATTTACATTTTAGTCATTTAGCAGACGCTCTTATCCAGAGCGACTTACAGGAGCATATACATTACTCTTACTGAATTTCTACGTGGGTGAGGATATTGGTAATTTAATCAAAGCCTATTGGATGATAACTTGTTTTTAAGTAGGACAGAGGAATTTATAACTGATTTTTTTTCCGACATAACATAGGTACAGCAAATCCCCTTATTGTATGGGACACTTTTAAATGTGCCTTTAGAGCCCATGCAATTCAGTACTCATTTCGAAAACAAAAGCAATTTAGGTCAAAAAAGTCCATACTAACAAAGGAAATAAAAGGTCTAACAGAACAGATAGATAGCAATCAAAACTGTAACAGAGGCTCAGAATAAATTAGTGGTAAAACAAAAATAAATGGAGAAACTTATTCAAGAAAGATCAAGTGTAATATATTATAAAAAATAAAGCAAACTGGATGGGATATATTACATTTACATTTTAGTCATTTAGCAGACGCTCTTATCCAGAGCGACTTACAGGAGCAATTAGGGTTAAGTGCCTTGCTCAAGGGCACATCGACAGACTTTTCACCTAGTCGGCTAGGGGATTGTAACCAGCGACCTTTCGGTTACTGGCACAACGCTCTTAACCACTAAGCTACCTGCCGGACCGTTAATAGCATGTTTTAACCACTCCTATGAAAATGGTAGATTATCAGACACTCAAGAAGAAGGTCTGATTTCATTATTACTGAAACAGGATACAAGTGGAAAATATAAAGATCCAGTCCATTAAAAAAATTGGAGGCCCCTTACACTTCAATGTTGTGATGCAAAAATTCTAGCAAAATGTATAGCGCATAGAATTAAAAAGGTATTGTCGGACATTATTCATTCTAATCAGACAGGTTTTTTACATGGACGATACATTGGAGATAATATAAGACAAGTACTGGAAACAATAGAACACTATGAAAAATCTGGGAAACCAGGCCTGCTATTCATAGCAGACTTCGAAAAGGCATTTGATAAAGTACGACTGGGTTTTATATATAAATGCCTGGAGCATTTCAATTTTGGAGAATATCTTATAAAATGGGTTAAAATCATGTATAGTAGCCCTAGGTGTAAAATAGTAAATAATGGCTATTTCTCCAAAAGTTTTCAACTGTCAAGAGGAGTGAAACAAGGTTGTCCACTATCGGCATATCTATTTATTATGGCCATTCGAAATGTTAGCTATTAAAATCAGATCCAACAGTAATATCAAGGGATTAGAAATCCAGGGCTTAAAAACAAAGGTGTCATTGTATGCTGATGATTCATGTTTTCTTATAAAATCCACAAATTGAATCCCTCCACAGCCTCATAGAGGATCTAGATACATTTTCTAACCACTCTGGATTACAACCAAATTATGATAAATGTACTATATTACATATTGGATCACTAAAAAATACAATTTTTACATTACCATGTAGTTTACCAATAAAATGGTCTGATGGTGATGTGGATATACAAGGAATACATATCCCAAATTAAATAAATGATCTCACTCCAATACATTTTAATAGAAAGTTGGCAAAAATAGATAAGATCTTGCTACCATGGGAAGGTAAATACCTGTCAATTTGTGGAAAAATCACCCTGTTTAGGATTATCCCAGTTTACCTATTTGCTTATGGTCTTGCCTACGCTTAGCGAACTGTTTTTTAAATTATATGAGAAAAAAATATTCCATTTTATTTGGAACGGCAAGCCAGACAAAATTCAACGGGCCTATTTATATAATGAATATGAATTTGGAGGACAGAAATTAGTAAATATTAAAGCATTAGACCTATCACTAAAAGCTTCAGTCATACAAAAGTTATACTTAAATCCGAACTAGTTCTTTGGCAAATTAGTAAGATTGTCTCACCCAATGTTCAAGAATGGCCTTTTTCCATTTATTCAGATTACAACCTTTCACTTTCAGTTATTTGAAAAGGAAATAATCTCCCAAATATCACTATTTCTAAAACAAGCCATAGAAAGTTGGTTGCAATTTCAATTTAATCCTCCAGAAACTCCAGAACAAATAATGCAACAAATATTGTGGTTAAACTCAAAAATACTAATTGCTAAAAAAACATTTTTTTTTTAAAGAATGTTTTAAAAAGGTATAATCTTCGTAAATGATATCATAGGTAGGACTGGTAGAGTTATGTCGCACATGCAGGTAACAAAAACATATGGAAATGTCTGCTCTACCCAAAATTACAACCAAATAATTGCAGCATTACCGCAAAAATGAAAGAGGAAAGTGGAAGGGGGAAAAAGTAAGGAACTTATCTGTCGGCCCTGCATTAAAGAACATAATTGGTTAAAGAAAATTGTGATAAATAAAAAAGTATACCAGTTTCATTTAAGGACCAAATGATTGACAGCCTTCCCATATAGATTGCAAAATAGTTGGGAAGAGATTTTTGACATACCGATTCCATGGCATAGTGTTTATGAACTTTTAGAATTTTTGAATTTAAATTATTATACAAAATTCTTGCTACCAATAGAATGCTATTTATATGGGGGATACAATCTTTTTGATTTTGCTGCTGAGAGACAGAATCATTAGATCATTTGTTTTGGTACTGTCCATTTGTAGCTTGTTTTTGGACACAGGTCCAGGAATGGCTAAGAATTGCAATATTTACCTGGAGCTAACCCTGCAGATAGCACTACTGGGTGATCTGAAAAGTCATAGTCAATCGATCAATAATACAACAATAATTTTTGCCAAAAAAATTATTTTCAATTTACAATCTGCTGAAACAATGAGAATAGAAGTGTTCAGAATTTTTGTAAAACATCACAGTACAGTTAAAAAATATATGGCAAATAGAAATCCAATATGGATGGTGTTAAGAGATAGATGGGTGGTGTTGAATGGAGGTGAAGGATGGGACTAATAACAACTAACAACAGCTAATAACAACAAGATAACTAATGTAAAGCATACTGTGTCCATAATAAGTATATAGGTTATAGGTTGAGAGCTTTTGTGAAAGAGCACAGTTAGAAAGATATGGCATATAGAAGTAAACCGGATGGACATCATGAAAATGATCAGAGAGGTTGAGGGTAGAGGAAGTTCAGGAGTAAAAACAAACAACATAGAATTATTGTAAAATTGACTGTGTCCATAAAATGTATATAGTATGTATAAACTGGAAGGAGAGGCCTAAGCATTGTTGTTCACTAGTTTACTCCAATTAGAGAAGGGTTGGTGGGGTTGGAAAGTAATAAAGGGAAATATATGTTTTTAAAGGATATGTACAGTGAGGGAAAAAAGTATTTGATCCCCTGCTGATTTTGTACGTTTGCCCACTGACAAAGAAATGATCAGTCTATAATTTTAATGGTAGGTTTATTTGAACAGTGAGAGACAGAATAACAACAACAAAAATCTAGAAGAACGCATGTCAAAAATGTTATAAATTGATTTGCATTTTACTGAGGGAAATAAGTATTTGACCCCTCTGCAAAACATGACTTAGTACTTGGTGGCAAAACCCTTGTTGGCAACCACAGAGGTCAGATGTTTCCTGTAGTTGGCCACCAGGTTTGCACACATCTCAGGAGGGATTTTGGCCCACTCCTCTTTGCAGATCTTCTCCAAGTCATTAAGGTTTTATGGCTGACGTTTGGCAACTCGAACCTTCAGCTCCCTCCACAGATTTTCTATGGGATTAAGGTCTGCAGACTGGCTAGGCCACTCCAGGACCTTAATGTGCTTCGTCTTGAGCCACTCCTTTGTTGCCTTGGCCGTGTGTTTTGGGTCATTGTCATGCTGGAATACCCATCCACGACCCATTTTCAATGCCCTGGCTGAGGGAAGGAGGTTCGCACCCAAGATATGACGGTACATGGCCCCGTCCATCGTCCCTTTGATGCGGTGAAGTTGTCCCCTTAGTAGAAAAACACCCCCAAAGCATAATGTTTCCACCTCCATGTTTGACGGTGGGGATGGTGTTCTTGGGGTCATAGGCAGCATTCCTCCTCTTCCAAACATGGCGAGTTGAGTTGATGCCAAATAGCTCCATTTTGGTCTCATCTGACCACAACACTTTCACCCAGTTCTCCTCTGAATCATTCAGATGTTCATTGGCAAACTTCAGACGGGCCTGTATATGTGCTTTCTTGAGCAGGGGGACATTGCGGGCACTGCAGGATTTCAGTCCTTCACGGCGTAGTGTGTTTCCAATTGTTTTCTTGGTGACTATGGTCCCAGCTGACTTGAGATAATTGACAAGATCCTCCCGTGTAGTTCTGTGCTGATTCCTCACCGTTCTCATGATCATTGCAACTCCACGAGGTGAGATCTTGCATGGAGCCCCAGGCCGAGGGAGATTGACAGTTATTTTGTGTTTCTTCCATTTGCGAATAATCGCACCAACTGTTGTCACCTTCTCACCAAGCTGCTTGGCAATGGTCTTGTAGCCCATTCCAGCCTTGTGTAGGTTTACAATCTTGTCCCTGACATCCTTGGAGAGCTCTTTGGTCTTGGCCATGTTGGAGAGTTTGGAATCTGATTGATTGATTGCTTCTTTTGACAGGTGTCTTTTATACAGGTAACAAGCTGAGATTAGGAGCACTCCCTTTAAGAGTGTGCTCCTTATCTCAGCTCGTTACCTGTATAAAAGACACCTGAGAGCCAGAAATCTTTCTGATTGAGAGGGGGTCAAATACTTATTTCCATCATTAAAATACAAATTAATTAATAACATTTTTGACATGCGTTTTTCTGGATTTTTTTGTTGTTATTCTGTAGACTGATCATTTCTTTGTCAGTGGGCAAATGTACAAAATCAGCAGGGGATCACATACTTTTTTCCCTCACTGTATATATAATAATGTATGTATATGTATGTGTACGTATTTATATGTATATACAGCTGCGGAAAAAATTAAGAGACCACTGCAAAATTATCAGTTTTTCTGGTTTTACTATTTATAGGTATGTGTTTGGGTAAAAATAACATTTTTGTTTTATTCTATAAACTACTGACAACATTTCTCCCAAATTCCAAATTCAAATATTGTCATTTAGAGCATTTATTTGCAGAAAATAGGTCAAAATAACAAAAAATATGCAGTGTTGTCAGACCTCGAATATTGCAAAGAAAATAAGTTCATGTTCATTTTTAAACAACACAATAGTAATGTTTTAACCTAGGAATTGTTCAGAAATCAATATTTGGTGGAATAACCCAGATTTTTCAATCACAGCTTTCATGCGTCTTGGCATGCTCTCCACCAGTCTTTCACATTGATGTTGGGTGACTTTATGCCACTCCTGGCGCAAAAATTCACGCAGCTCGGCTTTGTTTATGGCTTGTGACCATCCATCTTCCTCTTGATCACATTCCAGAAGTTTTCAATGGGGTTCAGGTCTGGAGATTGGGCTGGCCATGACAGGGTCTTGATCTGGTGGTACTCCATCCACACCTTGATTGACCTGGCTGTGTGGCATGGCGCATTGTCCTCAGAGTTGGGGAACAATGTCAGAGCAAAAGGCATCAAGTTTTCTTCCAGGACAACCTTGTACGTGGCTTGATTCATGCGTCCTTCACAAAGACAAATCTGCCCGATTCCAGCCTTGCTGAAGCACCCCCAGATCATCACCGATCCTCCACCAAATTTCACAGTGGGTGCGAGACACTGTGGCTTGTAGGCCTCTCCAGGTCTCCGTCTAACCATTAGATGACTAGGTGTTGGGCAAAGCTGAAAATTGGACTCATCAGAGAAGATGACCTTACTCCAGTCCTCTACGGTCCAATCCTTATGGTCTTTTGCAAACCTCAGCCTGGCTCTTCTTTGCTTCTCATTGATGAAGGGCTTTTTTCTAGCTTTGCATGACTTCAGCCCTGCCCCTAGGAGCCTGTTTCGAACCGTCCTCGCCGTGCACTTCACCCCAGCTGCCGTTTGCCATTATTTTTGTTGGTCACTTGATGTCATCCTACGGTTGTTGAGTGACATTCGAATGAGTTGGCGGTCATCCCGGTCAGTAGAGTCATTTTCGCCCTCTGACGGTCTGTAGCTTTGTTGTCCCCAATGTCTGCTGCTTGACCTTGTTCTTATGAACCGCCGTCTTTGAAATTTTAAGGATGGAAGCAACCTGACGCTCACTGTATCTCTCTGCCAGTAAAGCCAGAATTGAACCCTTCTTTTCCTCACTCAAAACGTTCCTTTTCAACTCTTTTGGAATGGTCAATAGTTATTTTTTTAGAAATATTACTTTTGAGGTACTATTATCACTGTTTTTGCCATCCAGCTGGTCCTATTGCAAGAGGATAGTGATGACCACAGCAGTTGTTTTTTTACTTTTCCTCGTTAAATAAGATTTGCTTCATGTGATCACCTAATCAGTACCTAATTCAGTAGAATGAGGTGTGCCTGTGTTGGAATTCAACAGACACTGGAATGGAATGGTTGTCATATATGTAGAGATGCTGATTTAAGACAAATTTGCAGTGGTCTCTTAATTTTTTTCCACAGCTGTATATATATACACTACCGTTCAAAAGTTTGGGGTCACTTAGAAATGTCCTTGTTTTCTAAGGAAAAGCTATTGAAAACGGCTGATTTTTAATGGAATATCTACATAGGCGTACAGAGGCCCATTATCAGCAACCATCAGTCCTGTGTTCCAATGGCACGTTGTGTTTGCTAATCCAAGTTTATCATTTTAAAAGGCTAATTGATCATTAGAAAATCAATTTGCAATTATGCTAGCACAGCTGAAAACGGTTGTGCTGATTAAAGAAGCAATAAAACTGGCCTTCTTGAGACTAGTTGAGTATCTGGAGCATCAGCAATTGTGGGTTCGATTACAGGCTCAAAATGGCCAGAAACAAATAACTTTCTTCTGAAACTCGTCAGTCTATTCTTGTTCTGAGAAATGAAGGCTATTCCATGCGAGAAATTGCCAAGAAACTGAAGATCTCGTACAACGCTGTGTACTACTCCCTTCACAGAACAGAGCAAACTGGCTCTAACCAGAATAGAAAGAGGAGTGGGAGGCCCCGGTGCACAACTGAGCAAGAGGGCGACTCCGGGATGCTGACCTTCTAGGCAGAGTTGCAAAGAAAAAGCCATATCTCAGACTGGCCAATAAAAAGAAAAGATTAAGATGGGCAAAAGAACACAGACAATGGAGTTTTTCTTTGCAACTCTGCCTAGGTCAGCATCCCGGAGTCGCCTCTTCACTGTTGATGTTGAGACTTGTGTTTTGGGGGTACTATTTAATGAAGCTGCAAGTTGAGGACCTGTGAGGCGTCTGTTTCTCAAACTAGACACTCTAATGTATTTGTCCTCTTGCTCAGTTGTGCACCTGGGCCTCCTAATCCTCTTTCTATTCTGGTTAGAGCCAGTTTGCGCTATTCTGTGAAGGGAGTAGTACACAGCGTTGCACAAGATCTTCAGTTTCTTGGCAAATAAAACACAAAAACTGAAAACTTGAGCGTGCATAAATATTCACCCCCCCCAAAGTCAATACTTTGTAAAGCCACCTTTTGCAGCAATTACAGCTGCAAGTCTCTTGGGGTATGTCTCTATAAGCTTGGCACATCTAGCCACTGGGATCTTTGCCCATTCTTCAAAGCAAAACTGCTCCAGCTCCTTCAAGTTGGATGGGTTCCGCTGGTGTACAGCAATCTTTAAGTCATACCACAGATTCTCAATTTGATTGAGGTCTGGGCTTTGACTAGGCCATTCCAAGACATTTAAATGTTTCCCCTTAAACCACTCAAGTGTTGCTTTAGCAGTATGCTTAGGGTCATTGTCCTGCTGGAAGGTGAACCTCTGTCCCAGTCTCAAATCTCTGGAAGACTGAAACAGGTTTCCCTCAATAATTTCCCTGTATTTAGCACCATCCATCATTCCTTCAATTCTGACCAGTTTCCTAGTCCCTGCCGATGAAAAACATCCCCACAGCATGATGCTGCCACCACCATGCTTCACTGTGGGGATGGTGTTCTCGGGCTGATGAGAGGTGTTGGGTTTGCGCCAGACATAGCATTTTTCTTGATTGCCAAAAAGCTACATTTTAGTCTCATCTGACCAGAGTACCTTCTTCCGTATGTTTGGGGAGTCTTCTACATGCCTTCTGGCGAATACCAAACGTGTTTGCTTATTCTGTTCTTTAAGCAATGGCTTTTTTTCTGGCCACTCTTCCGTAAAGCCCAGCTCTGTGGAGTGTACGGCTTAAAGTGGTCCTATGGACAGATACTCCAATCGCCGCTATGGAGCTTTGCAGCTCCTTCAGGGTTATCTTTGGTCTCTTTGTTGCCTCTCTGATTAATGCCCTCCTTGCCTGGTCCGTGAGTTTTGGTGGGCGGCCCTCTCTTGGCAGGTTTGTTGTGGTTATAAAAAAAATATCAGAAACGTTGAACATCCCAAGGAGCACCATTAAATCCAATATAAAAAAATGGAAAGAATATGGCACCACAACAAACCTGCCAAGATAGGGCTACCCACCAAAACTCACGGACCAGGCAAGGAGGGCATTAATTAGAGAGGCAACAAAGAGAAATCCAAACTCCAAAAGCCTGGCTTTCCTTGTCATCCATGAATACACACCACTGAGTGACAGTGCGCAAAGAACTGGGATGAGATCGAGAAGAAGGTTTTGTGCAAAATCCAGACATAAGAGATTGCCTCGAAAGAAACAAAGGGCTCTATTCAATCTGTAAAGCTGAAGCATTACAGATTCCGCGATAGAAATGTAAAGGTAATTTTTGATTGAACCGACATATGCAGCGTTTACCATGAATGTAGCCTCCGCTAAAGCGGGAACATTGTCTATACATTTCAATCCATCTGTAAAGCTGAACATCCGCAATGCAGATTGAACAGGAGAAAGAAGATCGGTTTTCCATGTAATTTATTTTGCTTTTTGGATACAGAAATTGGGGCAAACGCTAGCTAGCTAACCAACTACCTGTGCTAAATTGTCCAGCAGAATAGCAAAAAATAGCTTCCATTTTTGGTAGGCCTACCAACTAGGCTAGGCTATCTACAGAACATACTTTCCATGCATTTTGTGGAGTTTTTTTTATTTAATAGCACATCGCTAGCTAGCTATCTACCTAAAGCTGGCAAATAGCTAGCTAGCTGTGCTTGATGGTATTATCTTCCCTGAACCTTGTTCTCAGGGTATCCTGAGTAGTTCCTTTTCAATGTAAACACTAGCTAGCTAGCTAGCTAGCTTATTAGTGTTAAGTTAGCAAGCACCATTACTAGTATATGCAGGCTAGCTAACTGGATAACACAACAAAAAGGTGGCTAGGCTAACTATAGACCTAAACCCTAAATTATAGAAATCATGATGATGATGGCTAGCAGAGATATTGGAGAAAGGTTTCTATACTTTCTCTGATGATAGCTAGCTAGCTAGTAGGCTAATTGTCGAGAGTCTTTGCTAAATTGTTATACATTCTTCTTCTCTACCAGATTCCCACAAGGTCTCAGACTCCAGGATGGGAAAATGCTTACAAGAAATAAACAGATGAAGACATAAATGTTGTCGATTGCCATTGTTAATTGTACTGTTAAAAAGGGGAATTAGCTAACGTTAGCTAGCTAGGCTACTTACCATACTTACTATAGGCTGCAGATTTGAGTCACCAAATAGATATTTTATGTTACTGAGTAGGCCTATATTTTTGTTTAATCTAATTCATCAAATTATTAATCCAACAAAAAAGAATTCTTATTATTTTTAAAGAAATGTAAGATATTTTTCCATGTTGCAATAAAGTTGAAGCTCATCTTTTGTTTTGAGGTATTTTCACTTGGTAATGAGTAGTATGTAAGTATATGTAACTAGGTAACTAGGGAAAACCTAGTCAGTTGCACAACTGAATGCATTCAACCGAAATGTGTCTTCCGCATCTAACCCAACCCCTCTGAATCAAAGAGGTGCGGGGGGCTGCCTTAATCGACATTCACGTCATCGGCACCCTGGGAGCAGTTGTTTTTGTGGGTTAACTGCCTTGATCAAGGGCAGAACGGTATATTTTTCCACCTTGCCGGCCTTGGGGGTTCAAACCAGATACCTTTTGGTTACTCTTAATTGCTAGGCTACCTGCCATGTAGGTACACAATAATTACAAGAAAGTACCCCTCAAGATACACTTATTTTGAACTAGATACATAATGTGTAACACTTAGCAATTACATCGTACTGGCAGATATAACATTGTGTTTATCATCCCACTTGGATGGTGCGTCCAGATGCTTTAAAATGAGGATGGGTAATTGGTTTACGGTAGTTTGAAGGCATGTATAGAAGAAAGAGTATCTCGTTACCATGGAGATGGCCTGACTAAACGTCTCGTCAAAGAGATCACTTTCATTTTGTGAGATAGCAACTACAATCAAGACAGGATAACCACATTTCTTCAGAAGATAATAAACCACATTTCTTGTGGTCTTCTTTTTTCTCAACTTGTTTATATTACTTTCTAGTACATCAAGCTAGTTTACAGATTAGCTATAGCTAACTAGCCAGCTATCTTTGTAGCCATGGATTGTGCACCTTTCATTGTTTAGCTAAGTAGCTAGCTGGTTGTTGTTTTCCTTTTGTACTTAACCAGAGCAGATGAAAGCAACATTTACCTCCACAAATGCTATTTACATTGATATCCATACTGAATGAACTAGTTAAGGGACCTCATTGGCACCCTTAACTTTTTCATTTAATTTAAGGTGGAAATTCACCTTAAAATATATTGTGCAACTGACTGAAAGTTAAGGAAACTTTCAGGGACAAGATACGGGGGAAATTAACTATAGTAATATACTATATAAGTACACATTAATTACAAGTAATGCCGGGATGACACTACACGACTTTTAAAATCCTAACATCGCTGGTCTTTTCACATTAAAGAACCGTCTTTCCTGTCGTTTTTTGTCTTACCAACGCAGTCGTGCGCACACTAAACGATGTGGCACAGACAGGGGTCACACACTTGGTTGTGAGGATTCTCGATACCACGCTGTCTCACAAAAACAAGGATGTGATGTGATTAGATTGCTAGAATGAGTTGTGGCTCAATGCAGCCTCTTAAAGGTTTTCAGAAGGGCTGACCCCATTTAGTCAACTGGTCGATTGTTTGATCGATAGACTGTTGGTCGATTTCTTTAGTCGAGCAGTAGCAAAAATATATATAAAAAAATATCATGGTGTACAAAACACCTGTCTGATTTGTGCCTGTCTAAGTGTACTGATCCTTTGTGGAGGCCGTGGGGATGTCACAGTCCATCAGTCTAAGTAAGACGTGCTACTGAAATTGTATATGGTCTTATTACATAAGAACAATGGTGCAACACTAATAAAAATAATATTATTTTATAACAAATGCGCTTTCTCCCACATTGGATAGTAGTTGCTGTCCGCGGTACACTTTTTTTTCCCATTAGAACAGTCTCTGGTAATATTGATAATTTATTTTGTGTTGTTTACACTGTTCCAAATTGTCAATATATATTTATTAAAATATTAATAATAATAACGCTCCTTTTTCTTGATCTCCTTCTTATTGTTATTATTACTAATATTATTATGATCATAAGTAATGTAATTATCATTAGTAGGCTTAGTATAGCAGCCTTGTAAAACCACCATTGAGCTGTAGGCCTAAGAGAGCATCCTGTTTTGTCTTAATACTGTAACTTACTTAGGCCTATATTTCAATACTTATATATGCTACTGTATCAATCAATCATTCATTCGTTCATGTCATCACACAGCATATGAGTCATTCATGATTTGAAATGCAATCAAGCATTTTAGTTTTAAAATAAAATAAAGTGAGCCTTGAATAATTAGCTTAAAAAAAAAATAAACCGTTCCATTTCAGAAATTGCATTCACAAATGAATGCGACTGTTTTTAGTCTACAACACTCTCTGGTACGCTTATAATTTATTTAGTGTTGTTTACATTGTTATAAACGGTCCAAAAAATTATATTGTAATCTATACAGCACCTGTTTGGCACACATAATATGCATGCAGCGCTTGCTCCTTACCTTATTTTCTTGATCTCCAGTATTTTCCACAGCTAGTCAAATTTATTACACACACATCTGACTTTCCCTTTACCTCCTGAGCAACCAGTAAACATTCCCCCGTTTCGAGTTTATTTGTCATGTCCTCTGCATACATTATGATATGCTATAGGTCAGGCCCTATTGTGCCCTATTCGGACGGGATTCGTTTTACTGGGGGAGGTCGGGTAATGTAATTATGTGCAGGAGCACAAAACACCACATCATTTTAGTCCTGTCCGAATCTGCCATGTCAGTAATGTTTACATGGCAGGAGAGTAACAATTCCAGCCAGAATAACCTTCTGTTTTTTGGCAAACTCCAAGGTCCTCTGATAATATTAGTCACCTGTGAATCGACATTCCTGTGTTTTGAGAGAAATGTCTGAGTTTGACAGGTGTTGCTCCCGGTTTATGCAAGAAAAAAACAATAACTGATTTGATAAATTGAACTAAGTGCTGCGCATAAGCTATATATGAATGGCCTACATGTAACCTATCAACTTCGTTTATTTTTACATTTACATTTAAGTCATTTAGTAGACACTCTTATCCAGAGCGACTTACAAATTGGTGCATTCAACTTAGGATAGCCAGTGGGACAACCCCCCCCCCCCCCCTTTTTGTTATGGGGGGGTGGGGTAGGGGGTGGGGGGGTTGAATAATTACTGTTATACTATTCCAGGTATTCCTTAAAGAGGTAGGGTTTCAAGTGTCTCCGGAAGGTGGTCAGTGACTCCGCTGTCCTGGCGTCGAGGGGGAGCTTGTTCCACCATTGGGGTGCCAGAGCAGCGAATAGCTTTGACTGGGCTGAGCGAGAACTATGCTTCCGTAGAGGTAGGGGGGCTAGCAGGCCAGAGGTGGATGAACGTAATGTCCTCGTTTGGGTGTAGGGTCTAATCAGAGCCTGAAGGTAAGGAGGTGCCGTTCCCCTCACAGCTCCGTAGGCAAGCACCATGGTTTTGTAGTAGATGCGAGTTTATATGTTTTGTGCGTATAAATTGAATATTGCCAAATGCATCACTAAAAAAGATTGAGCCTATTTAATGCAACCCTTGCTGTTAATAGATCGCAAAGACCTAGACGTTTGGAAATGATAAGTTAACTTTCTCATCCATAGCCTTAAAACGCATCTCAAGTTCAATTGCACTGTTTAGCTCACATCGGAAGGCTGGGGGGCATTTACGACGTACTGCGGATCGCTAAAATATCTTAATCATTATAATCACACTTCCTCAATTCAAATATTATGACGACACTATAACCAAGATGTTTTGGTATGGTTTAGAAACTTGGGAACCAAGCTCGAGTTATCAGTGTGGCCCTATCACCTGGATATGTTGAAATATAATATCTTCACGCCTAGAATAAAAACCTCCAGGCGTCTGTCATAACTGTCAATTTATAAAAAATAATCATCCTCTTTAATAACGGACATTCTGGAGTAATAATTACATAACCAACGTTCTCTAGTAATACTAGTCCCGTGCGAATAGGTCTTTGGTCATGTGCATGCGATGCATACATGTGTCACGTAAAGAGAGCAAGGGTTGAGGGAATAGGGAATGTTTTTCCTAAACAAATTAGGGATTTATGTAACAGAACTTTTCAGACAGAAATGGCTGTAGTTATGTTGCAGCTTCAGCAACACGGACAGCGCGATAAACACTGTGATGTTCTGTGGTGGTCGCTGCAGCAGGGAGGAGAGAGAGACAACGGGTGCTAGTCACACAGTCACTCACTGTACTTGTTTTAACACAGCACAGCAAGTCTGAGCCCTACCCGGCACAATCAAATCAATTGCTGGTCGGACTACCTCTAGTCATTTGTGTGTCTTAATTGTTTAATCAAAGAGTGTGCTTAAAGTATCAGACAAGCGCAGTGAATATAGTTGATTTGATTAAAACACATACAGTGAGGGAAAAAAGTATTTGATCCCCTGCTGATTTTGTATGTTTGCCCACTGACAAAGAAATGATCAGTCTATAATTTTAATGGTAGGTTTATTTGAACAGTGAGAGACAGAATAACAACAAAAAAATCCAGAAAAACGCATGTCAAAAATGTTATAAATTAATGGACAGACCCTGGGAAGCTGGAGACGATAGGTGACCGGGTTGATGCGACTCAGGATCTTGAATGGTCCTGTGTAGCATGGAGCGAGCTTCCACGAGTCCACCTTTAAGGGAAGATCACAGATCACAGGTGGACAGCCACACCCGTTGACCCGGCCGGAGGAGCCGAAGAGGCCTTCGGTGCCGGTTTGCCTGGTGTTGGTGTCGGGCAGAGGAGCGGAGCAAGGAGGATCGTGCTCTTGGAGAACCGATCGATGACCACCAGGTTAGTAGTAAGCCCTTGGGATGGAGGTGACCCTGTGATAAAGTCCACGGACAGGTGGGACCAGGGCCAGCTGGGGATGAGCAGCGGGTCGCTGTCATGAGGACTTGCTTTAGGCACAGGTGGAACAAGCCGCAACAAAGGATCTCACATCCTCAATCATGTTGGGCCACCAGAATTTCCGCCTCAGGAACTCCAGTGTACGATTAACCCCTGGATGCCCAGTTAATTAAGAGGAGTGTCCCCATTGTATTACTTGAGAACGGGCTGATCATGGAACATAAAGTCTGTTAGTGGGCCCCCCGCCGGGGTCCGGTTCTCGGGTCTGGGCTTGTCGTACCGTGGTCTCAATACTCCATATCACGGGAGCCACAATGCGGGAGCTGGGGATGATGGGCTCGGAGTCCCTCTCCTCGTTAGAGACATTGTGTTGACAGGACAGGGTGTCTGCTTTCTGATTCTTGGATCCCGGGCGATAGGCTAGATTGAAGTTGAACCTGATAAAAAACAGAGCCCACCTAGCCTGGCGAGCGTTCAACCTCTTGGCTTCTTGAATGGAGACCAAGTTCTCATGGTCCGTCCAGATCAAGGAAGGATGAGGTGCCCCCTCCAAGCAGTGTCTCCACCCCTCAAGGGCCCACTTGACTGCCAAGAGCTCCCGGTTGCCTACATCGTAGTTGCGTTCCGCTGGCGAGAACCGCTTGGAAAGAAAGGCACATGGGTGCAGTCTCTTGTCCCCCTCGTTCCGCTGTGAAAGGACAGCCCCTGCTCCGGTGTCCGAGGCGTCCACCTCTACCACGAAGCGACGAGTAGGATCAGGATGAACGAGGATGGGTCCGGAGGTGAAACGTCCCTTGAGCTCCACGAATGCCCTGTCAGCCTCGGGGGTCCAGCCAAAACGGGTCTGGGACTTGCGGGTTAAGGCAGTGAGAGGCGCTGCCACCCCACCAAAGTGGCGTTTAAAATGCCTGTAAAAAATTGGCAAACCCGAGGAACCACTGGACTTGTTTGAGTGAGGCTGGATGGGGCCAGTTGGTGACCGCCTTAACCTTAACAGGGTCCATTTGGATGCCGGCGGTAGAGATAATGTGGCCCAGGAAAGAGACTTGGGATACCACTCATACTTCTCTATCTTGACGTATAGTTGACTCTGCAGGAGGCGTCTCAGGACTTGGCGGACGTGCAAGATGTGTTCCGGAAGGGTCTTGTAGAAGATCAGGTCTCTGCCGCCCTCTGGTGACAGGTGGAACCATGACAGTCATGGTACACTGTAGGCCTATGCGCCGTTCCACAAGGGTGGCTTCATATAACCAAGAGCAGGGGGTCGGCAAACCTTTTCATGTGGAGTGGCAATTTACAATTGATCCTACCATTTCAAAAAATCTGTGAGACAGTTATGATTTTCATATATGCATTGTAGGCTACCTAACTGTGCCCAAAAAATGTCTAACTGCCCACAAACAAAATAATTATATAGCTGGCTACTAGACAGAGGCGCTGTCCATTGAGCACCGCGCCATGGAGCGCCACTATGCCTACTTGTACCAAGGCTCTGTCCGTTCAGAGGTGCTGAATCACAGGCGCGGCAATAGCTCCCTGTATTTCATGATTTTCGTAATTCTTTGGTGGAATTTGTTTGTCTTCATGCATCCTTGTTGATTGTAGGCCTAAGTAAATTATTTGATGTAGGCTATGCCTTTTATTTCAATGCATGTGTGGGATTAATTTGGCATAGTTTGCATTCGCGGTCAGCTGTTTTATGCAGCAGTTATTTTCACGTTGATGTTGGCATTTGAAGTCAGCCTTGTTGTGACTCGATAGCGTGTATTATGCATCATGTTCACTGTATTCGCCGTTCCACAAGAACATTATTCAATTTATGATGAGGTTGAGTTGTGGTTGACACTGTAGCCTACACACAGACCTTTAAACCTAATTAATGCCTAGGGTCATTTTTGTTAGTTTTTGCTGTTCTCCAAATAGCATTTTAGAGTTTTTAAATTGTGTTGAAATGCAGTAAATGAGCTTCAACCTCCTAAAAAAAGTATACTTTGTCATACCCTAGGTATAGATGAACTAACGCCACTGGGACTCTGCCCAAATTGCGTTCTGACAAAATTAATCAGCTAATTTTTTTAAGAAGCTAATGATCCTCTGAGGCCAAATCATGCTCTCTTGTGTAGTATTTTGTATAGGCAAGAGTATATACAGTGGGGGAAAAAAGTATTTAGTCAGCCACCAGTTGTGCAAGTTCTCCCACTTAAAAAGATGAGAGAGGCCTGTAATTTTCATCATAGGTACACGTCAACTATGACAGACAAATTGAGAAAAGAAAATCCAGAAAATCACATTGTAGGATTTTTAATGAATTTATTTGCAAATTATGGTGGAAAATAAGTATTTGGTCACCTACAAACAAGCAAGATTTCTGGCTCTCACAGACCTGTAACTTCTTCTTTAAGAGGCTCCTCTGTCCTCCACTCGTTACCTGTATTAATGGCACCTGTTTGAACTTGTTATCAATATAAAAGACACCTGTCCACAACCTCAAACAGTCACACTCCAAACTCCACTATGGCCAAGACCAAAGAGCTGTCAAAGGACACCAGAAACAAAATTGTAGACCTGCACCAGGCTGGGAAGACTGAATCTGCAATAGGTAAGCAGCTTGGTTTGAAGAAATCAACTGTGGCAGCAATTATTAGGAAATGGAAGACATACAAGACCACTGATAATCTCCCTCGATCTGGGGCTCCACGCAAGATCTCACCCCGTGGGGTCAAAATGATCACAAGAACCACACGGGGGGACCTACTGAATGACCTGCAGAGAGCTGGGACCAAAGTAACAAAGTCTACCATCAGTAACACACTACGCCGCCAGGGACTCAAATCCTGCAGTGCCAGACGTGTCCCCCTGCTTAAGCCAGTACATGTCCAGGCCCGTCTGAAGTTTGCTAGAGTGCATTTGGATGATCCAGAAGAGGATTGGGAGAATGTCATATGGTCAGATGAAACCAAAATATAACTTTTTGGAAAAAACTCAACTCGTCGTGTTTGGAGGACAAAGAATGCTGAGTTGCATCCAAAGAACACCATACCTACTGTGAAGCATGGGGGTGGAAACATCATGCTTTGGGGCAGTTTTTCTGCAAAGGGACCAGGACGACTGATCCGTGTAAAGGAAAGAATGAATGGGGCCATGTATCGTGAGATTTTGAGTGAAAAACTCCTTCCATCAGCAAGGGCATTGAAGATGAAACGTGGCTGGGTCTTTCAGCATGACAATGATCCCAAACACACCGCCCGGGCAATGAAGGAGTGGCTTCGTAAGAAGCATTTCAAGGTCCTGGAGTGGCCTAGCCAGTCTCCAGATCTCAACCCCATAGAAAATCTTTGGAGGGAGTTGAAAGTCTGTGTTGCCCAGCGACAGCCCCAAAACATCACTGCTCTAGAGGAGATCTGCATGGAGGAATGGGCCAAAATACCAGCAACTGTGTGTGAAAACCTTGTGAAGACTTACAGAAAACGTTTGACCTGTGTCATTGCCAACAAAGGGTATATAACAAAGTATTGAGAAACTTTTGTTATTGACCGAATACTTATTTTCCACCATAATTTGCAAATCAAGTCATTAAAAATCCTACAATGTGATTTTCTGGAAAAAATGTTCTCATTTTGTCTGTCATAGTTGACGTGTACCTATGATGAAAATTACAGGCCTCTCTCATCTTTTTAAGTGGGAGAACTTGCACAATTGGTGGCTGACTAAATACTTTTTTTCCCCACTGTATATATATATTAAATAGCACATTTTTGCAAATTTTATTCAATTTATTTTAGGGGAACCTTGTCTTCCCCTAGCCTATTGGACGTGCTACGTATGCCGACATCAATGTGAAAGTAACCGGTGCATAAAACAGCTGGCCGTGAGGCTTACAAGGCCGAGTTCAAATGCCGACATCAAATTCAAAGCAATCGCCGCACTGCCTAAACGTGGTCCTAAAGCCAGCCAACCAATACGCTGTCGTTGCATTTGAATCGAGTGGCGCAGTGGTCTAAGGCACTGCATCGCAGTGCTAGCTGTGCCACTAGAGATCCTGGTTCGAATCCAGGCTCTGTCGTAGCCGGCCGCGACCGGGAGACCCATGGGGCGGCGCACAATTGGCCCAGTGTCGTCCAGGGTAGGGGAGAGAATGGCCGGCAGGGATGTAGCTCAGTTGGTAGAGCATGGCGTTTGCAACGCCAGGGTTGTGGGTTCGATTCCCACGGGGGGCCGGTGTGAAAAATAAAAAATAATGTATGCACTAACTGTAAGTCGCTCTGGATAAGAGCGTCTGCTAAATGACTAAAATGTAAAAAAATCGTGATTGAAATGATTTGAGTCTACTTTTTTTGTCTCATTTTACATTTTTGGTCTTACGCAACTGATGCCCCTGTGTCTCAGCTCAGCCCTTTCTCTCTCTCTCTCTCTCTCTCTCTCTCTCTCTCTCTCTCTCTCTCTCTCTCTCTCTCTCTCTCTCTCTCTCTCTCTCTCTCTCTCTCTCTCTCTCTCTATCTCACACTTTCTCACACACACACTCTCTCTTCTTCTTCTTCTTCTTCTTCTTCTTCTTCTTCTTCTTCTTCTTCTTCTTCTTCTTCTTCTTCTTCTTCTTCTTCTTCTTCTTCTTCTTCTTCTCTCAAGAATGAGGGTGCAGTGTTTGTCCTCCAAGGAGCATTCAGAGCCAAAGTAACCGGTGAGAGAGAGAGTTGGCTCTGCCCTCAGTGTAGACCGTAGGAAGTCATCAGCCAAGGGTAGCATGGAAATCTCTTGGCCTGCGAGTAGAAGGACTCAATAAATGTGTTGTACAGTGGGTCAGTGTTTGCTGTTGATTCTAGATAGGAGGACAATTTCCCAGCCTAGAACACAAACAGGGAACTTAGTACATGGGGAATTTTGCATTATCAAATTATTATTACATCTTTATTGTTACATATTATGTATTTAAGGATGTTTCTAAATTTCATTTCATTCTTAAACATGTTTTATATGCAGTGGAGCTCTCTACCGCTCACCCTGTGTGTCCTGCCTTTCAAGCCTCTCACTCTGGCTTCCTGTGTGATAGATGCCTGCAGGTAAAGAGAACAAGTTCAGTCACACATGCTGAAGCTTGTCTGTGTGTGTTTGTCTGTGTGTGTGTCTGTGTGTCTGTGTGTCTGTGTTTGTGTGTGTGTCTGTCTGTGTGTGTGTGTGTGTGTGTGTGTGTGTGTGTGTGTGTGTGTGTGTGTGTGTGTGTGTGTGTGTGTGTGTGTGTGTGTGTGTGTGTGTGTGTGTGTGTGTGTGTGTGTGTCTGTGTGTGTGTGTGTGTGTCTGTGTGTGTGTATGTGTGGTAGATATAGGGGTGTTTTCTTACGTGGGTGGGGGAGTCGGTCTGTCTGCAACATGAACATTTTAATTAATTTGCAAAAGGTCACCACAGTTCTGAATCAACTGTCTCAGGTTTCCTAAACACAACGTTTTGTTTGTGAGTTTTGTCCCTCGGACAGCCAATGGTCTTCTACGAGACAGTAAAACATTACTATCTCTGGTTACAATGGAAAATAAACAGGGAATGTCAACTTGATAGCTGGGCTACTCTCCAGAGGAGGTGCTTTATTTAATGCGTCCCATTTTCTCCTCAAATTATCCCTCAAGATTTAAGCTTAGGTGGTCTCTTAAGCGAGATCATCAGTTACAAGGAGTGATTTAGGAGCGAATCTGTAGCATAATATCAACTGTATGATATCTCTGGAGGAAGTATAGTGTTAAGGACAGTGTTAAATCAATCTGTAGACACAGTACATTATAGCCTGTTTGCTTCTTATTTTCTATTGGTAGCCCATTAAGAGTTGACTGTTGGTATATCCGAGGTGTGTGGGTGTGAGGCTAACCACTGTGTCATAGGATAGGCTGGGATGGTTGTCTTTTCTGTACACACGCACGCACACACAGACACACATGCACTGCACATGCACATGTAAAATACACACGTGCACACACAAACACTCCTTCGAGCCCATTGATACACGCTACAAACACTGGTCAACAAGAGTTGTTTTAACCTCTGCTCCCCGTCCACTCCTCACACACACTCTTCACACAAGAAGAAGGACACACACACACTCCACCACAGCCATCAACCCTCAGACAGGGATAATTCACTGCATCCCGCTTCTCCTCTTGCAAACACACCACAGAAAGAGGAGAGCAAACGGTGTTAACTTCACTTGGAGAGTAGCGTCCTCTCCTCGGAGCTCTTCTGCTAACTGACCCAGGCCCTCTGAAGAGGTGCAGTATAACAGGCATGAAACAGGCTCTAACATTGGCTTTTGTGTGTTAGGAGGGTCTTTACATAACCCACATAACCAAGCCACATTGTCTAGCAACCGGCGGACTGCTGAAGAGGGAGCCTTGTAAAGAGAAGAGAGAAGGAGGGTGTGTGTGTGAGTGAGTGTGTGTGGAGGGCTTGTTGAGGGGAGATGAGAGGGGAGTTCTCTAGACCCAACGGGCAGGGAGGGCTATCTGGGATGCAGGCCAAGCCGTTAAAAATGCTAATGCCCTCTGGGTAGCCTGGTCTGGCTAGTCACAGGCTCTGACACAGCTCTCTGCTAGCTAGATTAGCAGTACAAATCATGGCATCATTAGGACATTTCACCTGTTTATATTGAGATGTTGTAAGGCCACATTTTAGGAAACTGCTGCCAATTTGAAATGGTTCATGCTTGTAAAATGGAAATACCTACATTAAATTGTATTTCAATAATACATCGATATGTGAAAAATTACTATAGTGTCTTTAACTATAGTGTCGCTAAATGACTAAAATGTAAAATGTAAAAAAAAATATGAAATGCATTATCTAAATGAATTTTTTTTATGGAAACAGTTAAATACTCTAAGATGCATTTTGATAAAGAATGAATAGTGATAAAGAATGAATAGTGATAGAGGATAAACAGTGATAAACAGAAGGCTACTGATGCTCAGACCATGTTAGCTACATCCCCAGAGTGACTGAGTGTGTGACTAAGTGAGAAGCCACCCTGTCCCACCAGGTGTCCCTGCTACTTTATAATGGCGTCATTGTGACTTCCTGCTCTGATGATAATGCTCCATTTAGCTGGGACTGTCAACCCTCCTGTTCACCTCACTATTCCCCTCCTTACTATTCTGTTCCTCCTATCTGTCCCCCTCTACTCCCCACGGGGTAACAGGAAGTGTTTATTACCTCTGTGACATGGCACCATTGTCTCCCAATACACAAAGACAAGCTGTCCCGATGGCCACTACCACACTGCTGTTCTCACCATTGTCATTTGGCTGTGAGGCTGTGATCAGGGATGTGAGTACTGGGATAGAGGGGTACAGGGTGTCGTGGAGAGGCTGTGGGGACTGGGGAGCATACCTGGGTTCAAATACTATTCAAAATCTTTCAAATTACTTTGAGCGTTTGCTCTAGTCTGCCTGGAGTGTCAGATGGGTGGGATTTACACTTTTGGGACTTTTCTATTGGTTTCCTCACAACAGGCGAGCTCAATCAAGCTATTTATTTGAAATGATTTAAAATAGTATTTGAACCCAGGTCTGGTGGGATCTAGGGAGGTGGTGGTGGAGAGGTGGTGTGTGTTAGCTACTATAGAGGCTTTGTAAAGATGGTGTGAAATGGGAGCGTTGGTATTAAGGGTCTTATCCCAGTCGGGGGTCCATTGTGTGACAGGCTGAGCCCCCCTACCAGCATCCATGATCTCCCCCATTCTCTCTCTCTCTCTCTCTCTCTCTCTCTCTCTCTCTCTCTCTCTCTCTCTCTCTCTCTCTCTCTGTATCTCCCTGTATCTTCTCCCCTCCTCCTTAATTGACAAAGCCGTCCCAAACAGCCTCCTCTTCACCTCCCTTCCTTCTTACTGGGGATGAGACACACTCTCTTTCAGGATTTATACCATACCTGCTAAACCACAGACACACCACCAACTGACACACTCTGTAGTCAGGCAGGATTCACAGTTTAACGCCACACTTTCTTTGGATGACACTTGCAGTCTCTCAGCAGTGTGTCATTGTCCCATTTGCCAGTTTTGACACATCATTTATATATAGGGCCTTGAGTTTTTCCTGACCAGGTGACATAGTCAGGGAATACCCAGGGCCCTATTGTGTAATGGCTATTTACAATGGAATATAAGTAGAGTTGTATGATGAAGTAGCTAGGTTTAGCCTGTGTCACTCAACAGGTGGCCTAGTGAATTCTCACTTCCTATCAAAAAGCCTAAAGGATGGGTGCCATAGTTCGCTAGCTTTTCTCTGCACCATTTATGTCCGCTTGCAGTAGCGGTGCACTTGAATGTGTGTGTTTGGGAGATTGCGAGTCGGTCGGGTGTGTGTACATACACATATTTGCACAGTGTTATCCAGTTTGTGTGGGGCCAACAGCAGTCGTGCAATTGTCAATAGTGGAAGTCTATAAAAAAAGCTCATTGACAAAGAGTGAACAAACAGCAGTGGTTTGCTCAGGATTTCCTAACAAACACTCGACAAGGAGCGAGAGGGAGAGAGTCAGATGGAGAGGGAGAGAGAGAGAGAGGGAGCATGGATGGGGGGAGAAAAGAGGGCGGGATAGAGGGAGCCTTGGATGGGAGAGAGCGGCCGACAGGGTCAGGCTTAGGTTACACCCCGATTCTCTACCCTTCTCCCAAAGTGTGCACTTGCACACTTCCCATCTGTCCACAGCATGGCAACACTCATGTACCCCCAAATAGAAGAGTTGTCCTCAGGATGAGGCTACTGTGTACTACCGGGGATGTTGGCATGGTGTCAGGTGGTGGTTGTGTGACAGCAGCAAATGTTACTGCTCTACTCTGCTCTGATCTATCGGTTGGGCTGAGGACAGGACAGGAGCGAGAGTGTGAAAGGAAAGTGGAGCCTCATAGAAAGTTTCACTCGTAACAAGACTGAGTGGAGTAATGTCGCCCCCCCCCCCCTTCTAGTAAGTCAACAGTAGTGGTTTGGTCCTGCCCCTGGGCTGCACTGTCTCTTGGGATAAACTACTACAATAGGGGGTGTTAGGGTTAGAATGCTAAAGCTCTTGTGTAAACAGAGAGTTCTTGAATGAAGGGGACATAAAAATATCTCTCTTCAGCCTCCACTGTAAGATCATGACCAGTCAGATCATGACCATCACTTCCCTCCCCATTTGAGACAGGAACCCTAAACTTTAAATGAGAAAATAGTTTCATCCTTTTTGGGTCTGGAGGGAAATTATGTGCATCATTGTCTCAAGTTGAGAAGTGGAGAGTAAAGGAGGTGTTACAGTATATAAGGGCTTAGAAGCAGGGGATGAGTGTGGAGACTCAGGAGAGAGAGAGAGTGAGAGCGAGAGAGAGAGAGAGAGAGAGCGAGAGAGAGAGGATTCAGACTAAGAGGTGAAAGCCAGGGTGATTAAAATTCATCCCACGGTGCAAACAAAAGGAGGAAGGAAAAAAGAGATAATGCAGCAGCAGGAGAGAGAGAGAGTGGAGAAGGGGAAAAAGATTTGGGTGAAGAAAAGATTGTAAGCCTCCCTTGTAACCCTGCGGATCCCTGAACAGTACCCCCTAAATCACAACCCTTTGACTCAAAACAGAATCACCCCCGTAGAAAACGGAAGAGAGGAGGCGAGAGAAGAAGGGGAATGGATGGATGAAGAGGGAGGGAGGGAGGGAACATTTATTATTCCACAGGCCTTCCCCCCCTCACCAAAGTTCCCTCATTGCTGAACAGGAGGTCAACAATTGACTCGATTACTAGACAAACTTTCCAAGGGCCCCTCTACACACTGCCCCATCCTCTTTTGGGCCCTACACACCATGTAATCACCGCAGCCCCCATGGCAGCCCCTGGGCTCTTGGGACCACTGTTGATTTCTTCTAGACCCCTTTATTGATGAGCCAGGTCCTTAGGGGTAAATGTTTAGCCCTCTTCAGGTGCCCCTGTCTGGCAGTCGCTCTCTCTGCTTTGGCCACAGACTCCAGCTCGCTATAGTTGAACCTTTTCAGCTGGTGAATGATTATCCTCTCCCTCCTTTTCTTTCTGAAGAGCTGGAGGGAGAAGGGAAGAGAGGGACTAGAGAGAGAAGGAGTAGAGAGAGAGCAGATGAAGGAGTAGAAGCCCCCTCTCTTTGTCTGTCTTTCTAGTAGCTAATGAATAGGAAATGGTGGATGACCCAAAATGATTTTTTTAATTACACAGGTGTTTTATTCCCGATTTTTCTTCATATTGTATCTTGTGGAACTTCGAGTAGTGAGTAAAGAAATTAATACTGATTCAAATGCACCTATGAATGTCTGCATTCCTTCCAGCACTTTATATGAGTGAGTATTTTACAGATTTATCCTAACATACTATACTGAAAGCAAATACCACCAGCCTATACTTGTGTGGTAATAAATTGAAATATAATTTAGCTGCTGCATCTCTCAGACACAATGTGAATGGGTGAGTCAATGAGGTAAAAACACAAACACACAGCTGTGGGATGGGGTGGGCTGTGCTGATTACCCTACATTTATAAGGTCAGACAATACAGTGAGGAATGGCCTCCAACAATAGCCTTCAGTCTCTCACGTCACTCAAAAGGATTGGTCAAGCATAGAGGAGGACGACGGCGCTACTCTGCTCGCTCTCTTTCTTTCTGTGTCGTTCTCTCTCTTTCTCTCCGTCCCTATTTTTTTCACTCTACTTCTCTTTTTCTCTCTCCTCTCTCTCCCTCCTTCTCTACTTTTCGATCTGTCTCCCTTTTCTCTCTCTTGATCTCTTTCTCTCCCACTTCCTTCCTTCCTTCCTTCTCTCTCTCTCTCTCTCTCTCTCTCTCTCTCTCTCTCTCTCTCTCTCTCTCTCTCTCTCTCTCTCTCTCTCTCTCTCTCTCTCTCTCTCTCTCTCTCTCTCTCTCTCTCTCTCTCTCTCTCTCTGTCTGAGTCCCCCTATCACTCTCTCTCAGTGGGAGAAAGAAGAGGGGGGCATAAATGCCACACACAGTCATTGACTCACCCACTCTGCACAGCTAGCAGCGTTCCACTCACAGACGTATTTGTGAAGCACTCTGCTTCTTCCTTTCAGACAGGGAAAATATTTTCTACTCCTTTACGTGTGTGTGTGTGCATGTGTGTGTGTGTATGTGTGTATTGAGTGTATTTACATGTGTACATATGAACAATGCTAATAATATGTATTTTAGAAGGTTACTTTTGGTTTTATTTGTATCTAATGGCTGCATGTTAATTGCTAACCGTTAGCTAGATTAGTGGTAGGCAATAGCTAACCTTCCATTTCATCCTAGCTAGCTATTTTTAGCTTCTGTTATTGTTAGCCTTTGAAAATGTGTGAATGCGATTGCTTTTGGAATGAATGTAAACAGATAATTTTCTACAAAGAGATGATTTTGAAATAGGGCTGTCAGAGTTAATCAGTTAACTCGAGTTAACTTTTAATTTTTTGTGCAAAATTTATTTTTTAAAATTGATTAATCGTTTTGTCTGGGAGCGTTCAAAATATACTGAAAACATCCAAAATGCATAATCTATACAGTGAAAAACAACAATGTCAAAACAAGTTGACATTGAGGTTAAAGAAAGTATGCTTTATCAATTTACCTGATTTTGCTAACTGTTACTTTGGACAAAATCAAGACGTCAATATTCTTGTAATGTGTTTTCTATATACAAAAATCTTAAATTACAGCTCAATTTGATCATATTCTGAATTTGCGATTAATCGTGATTAATCAAAGCAAATTCCTGCGATTATCTCGATTACATTTTTCAACGTTTGACAGCCCTATTTTGAATTGAACAGTCAAACCTGATCTTTCTCATGCTGTACAAAACAAACATTAGGATACTGACATGAATTATCCCTTAACTGATACAAGGCCTTGACTGGAGGATTTCTCTGTCTCTCTCTCTGTGTGTGTGAGTATGTGTGTGTGTGTGTGTGTGTGTGTGTGTGCGTGCGTACGTACGTGTGTGCGTGTGTCCGGTGTGTGTGCGTGCGAGCATGTGTATTATGTCCAGTCCACCCCCACGTGTTGTGGTTGGTTCGAATGGTTGATTTACCAGTTAGTTGCTGACGAGGATTATCCCCATTCCTTACCCTTTGTGATGACTGATGTGCTGCTCTATCTATCCCTCCACCCTCAACCCCACTATTCCTCCACCCCTGCTCGTCTGCCTGCACCATGCGCTTCACTGACTAACGCTTGGACATAGAGCCAGGAGTCTGGAATTTAGAATTTGTAGCTTTCAAAAGTCTCATAAGACGGGATGTGTGTTCTGAAAGCTTTGCATTCTTTCATCAGACAGGTTATGTGGTAAAAGTTAGCAAAGTTTGGAATTTTACAGTCTAGTTTAGTGTAAATTCTCATCCATCAGGTTCACACTCTCTCAGCTTCCTCTATATGTTACATGTAGTTACAGTCGTGGGTACTAAAAAGTTACTTTTGTAAATCACTGCAATGCAGTACAGGTTTTTGTAACAAACTATTCGTTAGAAAACATTAGACTAGAGCAGTGGTTCCCAACTCCGGTCCTTGAGTACCCACAATAAAAATGTGGATTGTTGGGGGTACTTGCGGACCGGAGTTGGGAACCACTGGACTAGAGCACTGTGTTATACACACATTGTGGCAATTGTTCTGCCAATACTGCAGTGCTAACTCTGTTTTTAGATCAGTTTCCCTCTCTTGGTTCTGAGTGTTTAGCTTCTATCAGCAGTAGGCCAGACAAGAGCTTCTCCAAGTGACACTTATCTGGAGAGGTGCAAGTCACTCACTGCTCTCTTGCTCATGATGTCTTTTCTCTGTGTATCTCTCTTTGTGAGGACACACACACACAGAGACACACTGCATTTCCAGAGTCCAGAGCCTGTTCTGTTGATGAGGTGATTTGTTGCCTCTTAGTTATGTAAATGGCCTTAATTGTGGAACTGCTGGAATTCCCCCACTTACTACCCCTCACCTCCCTCTGTCGCTGTGTGAAAGGAGACATTTTGGGCTTCAGGAGTTGTGTGAGGGAGAACAATGGTTCTCTGAGAGAGTTTGGCTGGGTTCAGTGGCTGAGAGGACAACACTGGCTACAGGTGTCCTTGTTAGAGGACGGGGGGACAGAGGGTAAACACTTGTGCCTTTATCATCTGTGTGCACACATGGTAATGATGGAGGGATGTGTGGCGTGTTAAGGCGTCAGCATGCTTCAGTTCGGCTGGCGCCTAGCGAACTCAGCTAGCCGAACTGAACGAGTGTGCTCGCATACTCCCTTAAAAGGCCTTCGCTTGAAAAACTAGAAAAAAGCTACAATAGTACTGTTTGTCCTTTTTGAGATGCCGTAGCCAGTATACACTTCCTCAAAATAGTTAGAATTAATCTAAGATAACTCAAGAAATCTGTCATTAATTTTCACGTTTTTGCCGAAGAGATCTTCGTCGCACAATTTTACATCTAACTAAGATGTTTGATGCAGTATTTTTCAATGAAGAAATGTGTGATGAAAACTAGTCGTCTCTCGTTGAATGACAACAAAGACTTTATTGAAGAATCCCTACTGTTGACCAATCACCGACGAAAGGGCGTAGACTTCGGCTGTCCAAACAGCTGAATAAACCCTCACCGAAGTCCAAAATGAACAAAAACATCACAAAATGTCATCATAATATATGCACAAACTCTACCAAACTGTTTAGTCTGCAAAGCCCATATCAATGTATATCTTAAACAATGACTACAATATTCTTATGTTGCATTTCGATATTGGCATGAATTTAACTCTTAGAAAAAATAGAACCATAGAACCAAAAATAGTTTTATCGCTTCCTTCATATATGGAACCCCTTAAAGTTCTATATTGAACCCTTTTGTACTAAGAAAATAGTAATATTACTAAGAAAATAATATAATAATTAATGAAATAATGCACAAAAGAATACCAGCAAAGTTTTGAGATGTTATTGTCATTATAATCACATTCAATCACAAACAGGTAATGCAAACTTTGTTTGGAAATATGCACTGGTGGCCAGGGAGGCTCTTTGTTTGAATGAGGGCAAACACCAATCTTGGTAACTCTGGATGCCTTCAGTGGGTTTATGCCTTCTTTATAGAGCAGTACAGTATGGGTTATTGCCTGGCTGGTTCCTGAGAAGAAGAAAAAAGGAGCGTAAACTTGAGTCAATCTTATACCTGCAAGAATGAAGACAAAATGCTATGCAGACATACTGTACACTCAGTGGGCAGTTTATAAGGTACACCCATCTAGTACCGGTTCGGACCCCCGTTTGCCTCTAGAACAGCCGGGATTCTTCGGGGCATGGAAGCGTTGCTCAATTGGTATCAAGGGACCTAATGTGGGCCAGGAAAACATTCCCCACACCATTACACCACCGCCACCAGCCTGCACCATTGACACCAGGCAGGAGGGGGCCATGGACTCATGCTGCTTATGCCAAATCCTGACTCTGCCAATCAGCATGACGCAACAGGAACCGGGATTCGTCGGACCAGGTTTTTCCATCCTTAATTGTCCAGTATTGGTAATTGCGTGCCCACTGGAGCCGCTTCTTCTTGATTTTAGCTGGTAGTAGTAGGACCTGGTGTGGTTGTCTGCTGCAATTGCCCATCCGTGACAAGGACCGACGAGTTGTGCGTTCCGAGATGCCGTTCTTCACACCACTGTTGTACTGCGCCATTATTTGCCTGTTAGCTAGCACAATTCTTGCCATTCTCCTTCGACCTCTCATCAACAAGCTGTTTTTGCCCACAGGACTGCTGCTGACTGGATGTTTTTTGTTTGTCGCACCATTCTCAGTAAACCCTAGACACTGTTGTGCATTAATCACCCAGGAAGCTGTCCGTTGCTGAGATACTAGAACCGGCACGGCTGGCAATCAAACAGTAACTGAATGCCTCAATGCCTGTCTGACTGCTTCATATAGCAAGACACAGCCACGTGACTCACTGTCTGTAGGATCAAACCATTTTTGTGAACGGGGTGGTGTACCTAATAAACTGTGTATAGTTATTATAAGACTGACTTACATGGTGTTGTTGACATCAGCAGCAGCCAATAGAGAGATCCTCTCTCTGCCTGATAGTTGGGCGGCAACATGGCTAGTCGCCCCTGTCCGAGTCCACCTTGAAATACTGAAATAAAAATAACAATTAGCTAATTGCCGATGCCAGACTGGGTCTGTAGTTCTGTTTGGCACATTCTATAAGTAAAATTAACATTTATTTGTAAGAGTTAGCAGGCTTGTAAAGTGGCTAGCTAGCTAGCTAACAAAGGTAGCCTATAGTGCTCTAACTCTGAAACAACTTTATCTATCTAGCCCAGTGGTCACCAACCTTTTCTGAGTCAAGATTACTTTGGCAGTCAAAAAGCAAGCCAAGATCTACCGCTCAGATTTAAAAAAAAACATGACTTAAAAAATGTAACATTAACCTAATAAAAACAGTTCTGTAGGAATGAGGTTTGGGCAGTAGGCCTAATACATTATCACAGCTTATTGGCTATATGCCTGGCCTGCCAATATTGTTATTCTTAAACACGAGCTTTGATAACAAAATACATCAGTTGGTGTAGCACTTGCGAGGCACTGTGGAGAATAAATTGAAATAATTAGCTTTTTTATTTTACTGGACTGATGGTACCTGCATGTGACGGTCATGGTGCTTTCAAGACAACTGGGAACCTGGGGGGAAAAAACGAGGTCAAATCATGACGTCAGTGATCTTCAGGTCGGAAAGTCGGAGCTCTAGAAAGATGCCAGAGTTTTCCGACTTGGAATTCCGAGTTGAATGACTGTTCAAAATTATTTTTCCCAGTCGGATCTAGTTTTTCCCAGAGTTCCCAGTTGTTTTGAACACGCCATTAGTCTCAGCGTAGGGAGGGTCCGCCTCTCTTCATGTCACGCCCTGGCTCTGGGGACTCTTAAAAGTTGAGCCAGGGTGTGTAGTGTCTATGTTGTAGTTTCTATGTTTTTGTTCAAGTTCGTGTTTTCTATGTTGGCCAGGGTGGTTCCCAATCAGAGGCAGCTGATTCTCGTTGTCTCTGATTGGGGACCATACTTAGGCAGCCTGTTGGCACTAGTTAATTGTGGGATCTTGTTCCGTAAGGTTTGTTTTGGTGTTAACCTAGGACTTCACGTATCGTTTGGTTTGTTGTTTTTGTTCGTGTGTGTACTTCAATAAAATGTACGCATATCACGCTGCGCCTTGGTCCGCTTCATCTTATAACGATCGTGACAGAAGATCCCACCAAAATAGGACCAAGCAGCGTTTGCAGGAGAAAACGCCGGGTATGGAACAGGAGGTTACTCTGGTAGATGTCCTCCTCGGTTGGGGGAGAATCACAGAGGAGGAGGCCGTCCGCTACCGGAGGGCGATGAGGGAGGATGCCCAGGCAGGAGAGGAGAAGCGGCGCCAACCGGGCCGTCGTCGGACAGGCGAGAGGTAACCCCAAGTAATTTTTTTTGGGGGGGCACACGGCATGGACGACGGGGATGCTGGAGGCAGCTACAGGACGTATCGGCGGATTAGGAGAGGAGGCCACCAGGTTTGGGGGGCTGGAAGGGAGGTTGGCGGAGCCTAGAGGTAGAGCAGAGCCAACTCCCCGTACTCAGGCTAGGCAGCGTGAGACTGGGCAGGTTCCGAGTTATGCGGAGCTGCGTACTGTGCCGCGAGTGGTCCGGCACAGTCCTGTACGTCCTGTGCTAGCACCACACACGTGTCGTGCTAAGGTGGGCATGCAGCCAGGACGGAGTGTACCGGCTCAACGCTCGTGGCCTCCAGTACCCCTCCTCGGTCCCGGATATCCTGCGCCAGTGCCACGTGCTGTAGTGCCAGTACGAGTGCACAGCCCTGTACGTCCTGTGCTGATGCCTCACACAGAGTGTGTAGAAATAGGCATTCAGCCAGGACGGGTTGTGTCAGCTCTTCACTCCAGACCTCCAGTCCGTCTCCACAGTCCAGTCCGGCCTGTTCCTGCTCCCCGCACCAAGCCAGTGGTACGCGTCGTCAGCCCGGTCCGGCCCGTTCCTGCTCCCCGCACCAACCCAGTGGTGCGCGTCGTCAGCCCGGTCCGGCCCGTTCCTGCTCCCCGCACCAAGCCAGTGGTGCGCGTCGCCAGCCCGGTCCGGCCTGTTCCTGCTCTCCGCACCAAGCCAGTAGTGCGCGTCGTCAGTCCGGCACAGCCCGTGCCTGCTCCACCAGTGCCTGGTCAGGCACTGGTCAGCTGCTCCACACCGGAGCCTGAGCAATCCGCTCCACCGGTGTCCAGTCCAGCTCCGGGCAGCGGGACCAGACCAGGGGCGCTACGGAATCATACTTAGGCAGCCTGTTGGCACTAGTTAATTGTGGGATCTTGTTCCGTAAGGTTTGTTTTGGTGTTAACCTAGGACTTCACGTATCGTTTGGTTTGTTGTTTTTGTTCGTGTGTGTACTTCAATAAAATGTACGCATATCACGCTGCGCCTTGGTCCGCTTCATCTTATAACGATCGTGACATTTCATCCTTTCCTCCGGTGAGACTGACCAGAGAGAGGGAACACCGTCTTCCACCTGATTTGCGAAACTCGAGTTTCTGCCTCATGCACAAATTCATGTTGTTCCTATGACCTGAGAAAGTGAAATATGCCTGGATATTAAAATAGACACCACGAGCTGTTAATAATAATAAAAACGCAGGGCTATCGATACACTTCGCTACACATTTATTGCAGCGCGAGTGGAAGTACGGAGAAGCGCGTTTTGTAATAGTGTTGAATAAAAACAGTGTTGACAGTGCTGAATAGAAATGTAAATATGAACTCACTCATAAAAACAGCAGCTCTTTGCTGTATTCTTTGACAGTCTCTCTGTGGTCATGGTTTTAAAAGGTATTCAATCTTACATAGGCTAGTATCAAACTTTGCTGTGGCTGGGGAAGCACTGTAGGCACAGTGATTTGAGCTATCCGATTGGCCAGCGCAGTATAGGCGCACTCGATTTACCCACATATCTGCGTATTCCTCCAGGGCTTAGCTGTCCTGGATCTGCACAGCTCTGCGAGGGCCTGGGATCGGGAGAGACACTTAAGTGTTTTAGTACTATATCTCTTGACACAATGATGAAAATAATCATGGCCTCTAAACCTTCAAGCTGCATACTGGATCCTATTCCTACTAAACTGCTGAAGGAGCTGCTTCCTGTGCTTGGCCCTCCTATGTTGAACATAATAAACAGCTCTCTATCCACCGGATGTGTACCAAACTCACTAAAAGTGGCAGTGATAAAGCCTCTCTTGAAAAAGCCAAACCTTGACCCGGGAAAATATAAAAAACTATCGGCCTATATCGAATCTTCCATTCCTCTCAAAAATTTTTAGAAAAAGCTGTTGCGCAGCAACTCACTGCCTTTCTGAAGACAAACAATGTATACGAAATGCTTCAGTCTGGTTTTAGACCCCATCATAGCACTGAGACTGCACTTGTGAAGGTGGTAAATGACCTTTTAATGGCGTCAGACCGAGGCTCTGCATCTGTCCTCGTGCTACTAGACCTTAGTGCTGCCTTTGACACCATCGATCACCACATTCTTTTGGAGAGACTGGAAACCCAAATTGGTCTACACGGACAAGTTCTGGCCTGGTTTAGATCCTACCTGTCGGAAAGATATCAGTTTGTCTCTGTGAATGGTCTGTCCTCCGACAAATCAACTGTACATTTCGGTGTTCCTCAAGGTTCCGTTTTAGGACCACTATTGTTTTCACTATATATTTTACCTCTTGGGGATGTTATTCGAAAACATAATGTTAACTTTCACTGCTATGCGGATGACACACAGCTGTACATTTCAATGAAACATGGTGAAGCCCCAAAATTGCCCTCGCTAGAAGCCTGTGTTTCAGACATAAGGAAGTGGATGGCTGAAAACTTTTTACTTTTAAACTCGGACAAAACAGAGATGCTTGTTCTAGGTCCCAAGAAACAAAGAGATCTTCTGTTAAATCTGACAATTCATCTAGATGGTTGTAAAGTCGTCTCAAATAAAACTGTGAAGGACCTCGGTGTTACTCTTGACCCTGATCTCTCTTTTGACGAACATATCAAGACTGTTTCAAGGACAGCTTTTTTCCATCTACGTAACATTGCAAAAATCAGAAATTTTCTGTCCAAAAATGATGCAGAAAAATTAATCCATGCATTTGTTACTTCTAGGTTAGACTACTGCAATGCTCTATTTTCCGGCTACCCGGATAAAGCACTAAATAAACTTCAGTTAGTGCTAAATACGGCTGCTAGAATCCTGACTAGAACCAAGAAATTTGATCATATTACTCCAGTGCTAGCTTCCCTACACTGGCTTCCTGTTAAGGCAAGGGCTGATTTCAAGGTTTTACTGTTAACCTATAAAGCGTTACATGGGCTTGCTCCTACCTATCTTTCCGAGTTGGTCCTGCCGTACATACCAATACGTACGCTACGGTCACAAGACGCAGGCCTCCTAATTGTCCCTAGAATTTCTAAGCAAACAGCGGGAGGCAGGGCTTTCTCCTATAGATCTCCATTTTTATGGAACAGTCTGCCTACCCATGTGAGAGACGCAGACTCGGTCTCAACCTTTAAGTCTTTACTGAAGACTTATCTCTTCAGTAGGTCATATGATTGAGTGTAGTCTGGCCCAGGAGTGTGAAGGTGAACGGAAAGGCTGGAGCAACGAACAGCCCTTGCTGTCTCTGCCGGGCCGGTTCCCCTCTCCACTGGGGTTCTCTGCCTCTAACCCTGTTGCAGGGGCTGAGTCACTGGCTTGCTGGTGCTCTTTCATGCCGTCCCTGGGAGGGGTGCGTCACTTGAGTGGGTTGAGTTACTGACGTGATCTTCCTGTCTGGGTTGGCGCCCCCCCCTTGGTTTGTGCTGTGGTGGAGACCTCTGTGGGCTATACTCGGCCTTGTCTCAGGATTGTAAGTTGGTGGTTGGGGATATCCCTCTAGTGGTGCGGGGGCTGTGCTTTGGCGGAGTGGGTGGGGTTATATCCTTCCTGTTTGGCCCTGTCCGGGGTTTCTTCGGATGGGGCCACAGTGTCTCCGGACCGCTCCTGTCTCAGCCTCCAGTATTTATGCTGCAGTAGTTTATGTGTCGGGGGGCTGGGGTTAGTTGGTTATACCTGGAGTACTTCTCCTGTCTTATCCAGTGTCCTGTGTGAATTTAAGTATGCTCTCTCTAATTCTCTCGTTCTCTCTTTCTCTCTGAGAACCTGAGCCCTAGGACCATACGTCAGGACTACCGGGCATGATGACACCTTGCTGTCCCCAGTCCGCCTGGCCTTGCTGCTATTCCAGTTTCAACTGTTCTGCCTGCGGTTATGGAACCCCTACCTGTCCCAGACCTGCTGTTTTCAACTCTTAATGATCGGCTATGAAAAGCCAACTGAGATTTATTCCTGATTATTATTTGACCATGCTTGTCACTTATGAACATTTTTGAACATCTTGGCATGGTTCTGTTATAATCTCCACCCGGCACAGCCAGAAGAGGACTGGCCACCCCTCATAGCCTGGTTCCTCTCTAGGTTTCTTCCTAGGCTTTCGCCTTTCTAGGGAGTTTTTCCTAGCCACCGTGCTTCTACACCTGCATTACTAGCTGTTTGGGGTTTTAGGCTGGGTTTCTGTACAGCACTTCGAGATATTAGCTGATGTAAGAAGGGCTATATAAAATAAAATTGATTGATAAAATTGATTGATATCTCCTGGCTGCCAAGTAGGCGGAGTATGTCTTTTCAGACAAATTAAATGGTTCAAAATGGGAACACTTTGCTTACCCGGTGTGCAGGGCTTCTGAATCAAGTGCACCTACCGCCAACAGCGCAACACAATAAAAAAAAAAGGAGCTCACGCCTTTATCGTTGGCTTTTCTACAGCAATGTTTGGTGATCGACTAGGAATGCCTTGAAGATCGACCGGTTGGCGACCACAGATCTAACCTATAGTTTATCATATGATTAAGGCTTCATTTATTAGATTTTTTTTTTTTTACTTTGGTTACCTTAAACAATTGCGTTATTGGTATTTTCAACCACCGTCTTGTTTTTAATTTTTTGTTTAAAGTTTTATTAAGTTTTCTTGTTTTTCAATCAACAAACAAAACACATTCCACATTCACAGATGTGGCAAAGAGACCACTACTAAAGGACACCAATAATAAGAAGATACCTGCTTGGGCCAAGAAACACGAGCAATGTACATTAGACCAGTGGAAATGTGTCCTTTGGTCTGGAGTCCAAATTTGAGATTTTTGGTTCCAACCGCTGTGTCTTTGTGAGACGCGGTGTGGGTGAACGGATGATCTCCGCATGTGTAGTTCCCATCGTAAAGCATGGAGGAGGAGGTGGTATGGTGTGGGGGGTGCTTTGCTGGTGACACTGTCTGTGATCTATTTAGAATTGAAGGCACACTTAACCAACATGGCTACCACAGCATTCTGCAGTGATACGGCATCCCATCTGGTTTGGGCTTAGTGGGACAATCATTTGTTTTTTAACAGGACAATGACCCAACACACCTCCAAGCTGTGTAATGGCTATTTTACCAAGAAGGAGAGTGATGGAGTGCTGCATCAGATGACCTGGCCTCCACAATCCCCTGACCTCAACCCAATTGAGATGGTTTGGGATGAGTCGGACCGCAGAGTGAAGGAAAAGCAGCCAACAAGTGCTCAAAATATGTGGGAACTCCTTCATGACTGCATTTCAGGTGAAGCTGGTTGAGAGAATGCCAAGAGTGTGAAAAGCTGTCATCAAGGCAAAGGGTGGCTATTTGTATTCAAATATAAAATATATTTTGATTTGTTTAACACATTTTTGGTTACTACATGATTCCATCTGTGTTATTTCATAGTTTTGATGTCTTCACTATTATTCTACAATGTAGAAAATAGTAAAAATAAAGAAAAACCCTTGAATGAGTAGGTGTGTCCAAACCTTTGACTGGTACTGTAGGTTCCACTTTCAGAGGTACATCTTTTACAATCAGAAGAAATGTCTGTATTCATTCTATGGAGTCTCACTGGGGTGTAATACAATTTGTAAACCACAGTTTTCTTGAGTTGTCATGATGGATAAATGGCAGTTGGTGTTTGAAACATTTTGAATTATAGAACATTATATGTTCTTCCTCTAGGGCATTGAACCTTTTTCTGAAAAGGGTTCTTAATTTTTGACCGAAGAACCAAAAGGTTCTATATAGAACCCCAATTAACCTTTTTTTCTAAGAGTGTATATTATCAACTTTTATATTTCTTGTCTGGAGCCCGTAGAAGAGTGTATACCAGTAGACAGAGGCTAGGACCAGCCAATGCTGTAGTGCAGACAGCCTCAGTATTACATCAGGCCTTGGTAGTGTGTGTGTGTGTGTGTGTGGTGGGGGGGTTACTTTCTCCTCTTCCTTCATAACGGACACTTTTCATCGCACACACACACACACACGCACACACACACACACACACACACACACACACACACACACACACACACACACACACACACACACACACACACACACACACACACACACACACACACACACACACACACACACACACACTCAGCTAGAGCCCCAGTACAAGCCAAGACATGGAGTCACACTGCTGCCAAGCCCCAAACATCAGCTCAGTGAGCTCCTAGCAATTTACAAGCTAATACACCTCTGGATGCTCAGATGCTCTCTGTCTCTTTCTTTCTTTTTAGGGTGGCAGGTAGCCTAGCGGTTAGAGATGTTTTAATTTGCTCCAGGGGTGCCATACTACTATGTGGTCCTCTGTAGCTCAATTGGTAGAGCATGGCGCTTGTAACGCCAGGGTAGTGGGTTCGATCCCCGGGACCACCCATACGTAAAAATGTATGCACACATGACTGTAAGTCGCTTTGGATAAAAGCGTCTGCTAAATGGCTTACTATTATATATTATGGCTGACCCTGTAAAACAACACATTTCACTGCACCTATCCGGTGTATGTGACAATACATCTTTATACATTTATTTTTCTCTTGCTCACTCTCTCTGTAAATTAGTTATGAACTGGGGCAGCGGTTCCCAAACTCTTTCATTCGGGGCCCCCCTTCCAGCATTGGGGAACATCCCGTGCCCCCACCCCCCTCCGTGCGCGACACATCTATTTCTATGGGCACAAGCACTGTTCATGACACAAACTGTTCCCACCCCTCTTGTTGGTGAAGAGAATTTAGCAGGTTGAAAGCTTATTTCCTGCAATTCTACACATTTTGTCATGGGGTGCAAAGAAAATGTAGAAGTTTTAAATAAAATTTTTGTGCAATTCTACACATTTTGCCATGTCTAATGTGTATTCATGTGATATTTGAGTGACTAAAAAATTACAATATCTATGGGCCCAAATTTTTGTTTTGTTTTTATAAATAACTCGAAGCTATGCAATGACTAACATGACAAGAGGAAGTGATGATGCACTACCCAATTTCAAAATTGCACTTTGTGAATTCTGCTATTACAACTTTCAAGAGTACGTTTAAATCCAGACCCCCGCGCCCCCCTGCCGACCCCTCGCGCACCCCACAGTTTGGGAACCACTGCACTGGGGGACCACACATTGTGGTGAGGAGGGAGGCGTGCGAATTGCGGCTCACGAGTGTGTGTGTGCGTGTGTGTCAGTCTTTAATTTGTATGTTCAGGATGTTTGTGAGCTTTGTTAAAGTGAATGGAATGAGGGAAAGACGATGGTAAAGGAGAAAGTGAAAGAGAACTGTCAGGGATCTACTTCTGTCTCTATTATTACGTCTGAACAGTGTTACCTGATCACGATAGACATTCATGTTATTTTGATTTATGTTCAATATTAAGGAGTACCCATTCCCTTGGCAAAATTATCAAAATGTTTGTGGAATGAAGCAAGCATGAACACTGCTCAAGCTGGACTTTCTTTAGTAATAGGCCTACTAATTCCATACAATTCCCTTTTGTTTTGACTAAGAGTGTGTAGTTGTTCAGACGAGAGAGGGGCGTACGGTAGGGAGAGAGTAGTAAAATGACATGAGCCCCTGTGAATGTGTTGGTGACATAACATAATGAGACACACGTACGCACACGCACACGCATGCACACACACATGCACACACACGCACACACACACTCTCCACTGTCTGTCTGTGAACGGATGAAGACAAGTCTTAACATGTGCATTCAGCTGCTAGTTCAGATACAAGGCAATCACACAGACACATAGGCAGACTGCTGCAGGAAGAGAAGGCGTCCTTGCCGATGCTTCTCAAGGACAACATCGTTTGAAGTAGAATTTTTTTGCAAAAATAAAACGTATTTCAAGTTGCTGATAAAGGGCCCCTAGGTTATAACTACGAAAACGTTGGGCCCTGCCTGAACATAGGCAGTAAGGAACAGGAATGATGGTGTCTGTCTGTCTGAGATATCAGGAAGTCTCTCATGTCCGCCATTCTGTCATCATAAACCAAAGGTCTGGGTCGACGTCCATCATGGTTTCTCCCACAGTCTGCCCTCCACACTCGCACACACTCGCACACCCACACAGGGTGTGTATTTCCGCTGTGTCCACCCCCATACCCCTGAAATCCCTCTTCCTCTCTCTCTCGTCCAGAGGTTTCTAACAGCTGCCTAATATTCCGCTGTTATAGCTAACTCTACTCTGGGCTCTAGTTATAAAAGTGGAAACAGACAGGCTAAAAATACCCTCCTGGCTCCAAACTCCCCTGCTCTGGCCACCCAGGACCAACCGTTATGATTCTTATTTCTCTTGTAATCACTGTGGTGAACTATAAACTGAACACATTATTATTTGGTTTGGTTTCTCTAGTACTCCCTGCTTAAAGGGCAAGCTCTGTGTATGTGTGTGCATTGTGCACGTGTGTGTGAGTATTGTATGCTGAGGCTTTGACGAGTATTGTACATACCTCAAAGTGACAGTACTGACCTGGGTATGGCAAGGAGAACAGAGAAGGAAAGAGCGAGTGAGAACAGCAAAAGAGAGAGAGAGAGAGACACACAGAGAAGAAGAGAGAGAGGCTCTCAGTGATGTTCAGAAGCGGTGGTAAAGTTGAGGAGGAGTGCTTTTGGGGGGAATAACGATGACGACGTCCTTTTTTTCTCTTTTGGGGTTTTGGTTGTTTATACGTTGGTGCTGTTCCCTCAGAGAGCTGCAGCTGGTTCACAGCTGTGAATCAATCTACTACTACACACACTCCTCCTCATCTGCTCTATCCATCCATCCATCCAACCCTCCCTCCCTCCCCCCTTCTCCCCTACCCTATTTCCTCTCCCTCGCCTCCTTAAATGGAGTTCAAAGAGTGTAGTGAGGGAGGAGAGGGTGGAGGTTAGGAAAGTGGAGAAAGAGAGGGTAGAGGTTAGGAGAGTGTAGTGAGGGAGGAGAGGGTGGAGGTTAGGAAAGTGGAGAAAGAGAGGGTAGAGGTTAGGAGAGTGTAGTGAGGGAGGAGAGGGTGGAGGTTAGGAGTGTGTAGTGAGGGAGGAGAGGGCGGCAGGAAGCCACCGGTATGTGCAGGATGGTGGGTGGCCTGAAAAGAGGGAGGGAGGGAGGGAGGGAGGGAGGGAGGGAGGGAGGGAGGGAGGGGAAAAGAGAGGGAATGCAGTGGGAGTGAGTAAAGGAGGGAGAGAGGGGAAATTGAGAAGGTAGAAATTGAAAAAAGGACGGAAAGGAAAACCTCCACAAAATGTTTAGTCACAACGGCTACTACTGTACTACTGCTAGTGCAGTCTCCCTCTCTCTCTCTCTCTAGTGAATGCTACTGTGTTCATCGATGAACAAGCATGAGGTATATGCTTCTAGCAGGTGGCAGGAGGGACAGGTGTGTGTTGCGGTGTGTGTGTGTGTGTTTTAAAGGTGTTGAGCAGCATGTGATCTGTCATCAGTCACTCAGTCTCTGTAGCAACAAGGGCTCAACGTTTCAGTCTGACAGTTATGCAGAACACAGCATGGGAAAACCAGCAGCCTACCAGCCTAGCAGAGTTAACAGTAGTCCTAACACACACACACACACATATGTATGCACTCTCTCTCTCTCACTCACTCACTAACTCACTCAGAAAAATAGTTTACATGGATACAGTCATATACTGTATATGCCCTTTTAGCGAACACTTTTCTCCAATATTATTTACAGTACAGTGAGTGCATAAATGTTTTTGTATGTGTATTAGTGATACACGGGTTGACTCCTAACCCGCAGTCCCCGCGGTTATATCCTTAGGGTGGGCTGGTTTAGGGTCATGAAATGGGCAGGTGGTTGGTGGGCAGGTTAAATAAAGAGAAAACAATGCAATCAAAAATCCATAAATGTATCACTCTTGTGCAATTGATATCTATAGGCTACATTGAGGTTTTTCTTTCAAAATGTGTACCTGCCATTTGTGCGTAAGCCTAAGCTTTAGGGCCTAACTGTACGCGCACCAAATACACGCCAATTGCCAAATGCCTTTTGCGGACTTGGGCAGAAAAGGTTACAGTCGAACCACTGAGGCAAAAAGCACAATGTCGGAGTTGAATTCAATGAGGACAATGACGGAGTTGTCAAGAGTTGAATTCAATAAGCGCAAAACTGCGAAATGGAGAGTTGAAAATAAAGTGAAGGGAGGGCCAGAAAAGTAATGTTTGGGAAAGATTTGGTGAAGTGGTAAAAGAGGATGCTAGCAGTGCTATGTATTGGGGGATGATTGTGAGGCGCTATACAAATTCGAGAGTCACAAGACGGGGACTTCAAATATGGCACATCAAGGGAAATGTAGCCTACTGTTCAGATGGGTTAAATGGAAAAGGAACTGAAATCTGGGCACTGACAGTAGGTCTATAACCTCTCACATAATATAATATAATATTAAGTCCTGCAGAATTAAGCATTTCTTGCAGTAAAATTATACACCAAATGTACATTTTGACACTGGAACAGGAGTGGAGAAATATGAAATATTTATTTCAGCATCTTAAGAGAATGTGAATGTGCGGATAGGGAGCGTCTGTAAAGGTGCTATCTTTATCAGCATCATAAAAGCTGATAGTATTTCAACCACAAAAAATATGCATCCAAGCTGAACTGAAATCTTATCAGAAACATGTTGGGTCGTTTTCACTGCTTTTAATTTCCTTAATACCGCTCAAACTGATGTCATTTGGAAATATCACATGAACATTTTTCACGTTTTTTGGGGGGGGTTATTGCATTTTCTCTCTGGTCACGCACCCCCTGTCAAAAAACATTCCGCCATCTCTGACTGTACTGCGCATTTTCTATCAGCCTATTTGCAGTTTATGGTCAGAGATTTTCACTTTATCACATAACAGTATGCAGGAACAGTTATGGCAATGTATGACATACACTGATTATACAAAACATTAAGAACACCTGCTCTTTGCATGACATAGACTGACCAGGTGAATCCAGGTGAAAGCTATGACCCATTATTGACATCACTTGTTAAATCTACCTCAATCAGTGTAGATGAAGGGGGGAGACAGGTTAAAGAATGATTTTTAAGCCTTGAGACAATTGAGACATGGATTGTGTATGTGTGCCACTCAGAGGATGAATGGACAAGACAAAAGATTGAAGTGCCTTTGAATGGGGTACGGTAGTAGGTGCCAGGCGCACCAGTTTGTGTCAAGAACTGCAACGCTGCTGGGTTTTCCACGATCTACAGTTTCCCTTGTGTATCAACTCAATATTATGAAGGTGTTCCTAATGTTTGTTATACTGTTTGTTATACTCAGTGTATAGTCGGGCGGTTATTAGCAATTGCAGGCGGGTGCGGGTGAACAAAGAGCTGACCCGTGCATCACTAACGTGTATCTAATCCTGCAGGAATTGAACCCACGACCTTGGCGTGGCTAGCGCCACACTCTTACCAACTGAGTCACACAGGACCACACAGATAGACATACAGGCATGAGCTTAAATAGGTGGAATACTTGGACAGGGAGAATCTCATAGATTTGTACAGTAATAGCCTAATGTTTCTACTTTTCTTGCCAATGGGTCCAACTCCAACTGTAGTATTGATATGAATCATACATAGTGAATATACTAGCTACAACGCTTCCTCTTGGAGAAAAAAGGTTTAGAATTTTTACACCAGTAAATTGTTCACTGTGTTGTTTGAGGCTGGCTTGTCCAGCAGGGCATTTAAAAAAATAAATATATATATATATATATATATATTATATTGTTAATGTAGTCCCGTGGGTGGACTGTCTGGCAGGGCGTATACAGTATGATACAATGGCATCTCCACACTGGCCTTTAGTCCTGTAAATACTCACTGATTGGCCCCCATTACCCCAGCTGACAGGAATTCAGAGAGGGAGTGGCCAGGGGGAGGAGGGAGAGAAGAGAGAGGGGTGGGGGGTTGATGGGGAAGGGGGGCAAGAGGGGAGAGGAGGAGGGTATACATTTAAAAACAAAGTTTCCCACTGAAGGAAAAGAACAGGATTGAAAAAGTGGGGGAGCAAGAAGAGAGAGCGAGAAAGAGAGATATTGAAAGAAAAAGAGAGACAGAAAGCCTGACATCTCTCTCTCTCTCTCCCTCCCTCCCTCTCTGGCCTTAACACAACAGAATCCCCCACAAGTGCAGCCACATCAGGAACGGCTGGCTACATTATAGCTCCCATTATCGTCTCCCAAGTCATAACAGCCTGAGAACACCCACCTCGACTGCTGCTCCGCTCAGAGGCTCAGGGCTCCACTCAGAGGCTCAGCGCTCAGCCCAGAGAGGGAGGGAGGGAGGGAGGGGAGGAGGAAGGGAGGGAGGGGAGGAGGCAGGGGTCGGGGGAGAGGTCTCAAGAGCAGGAATGAGCCGAGAGACTGTGGGGAAGAGGCAGAGAGATGTAAAGAGCGAGGGAGGGAGAGAGGAAGAGAGAGAGACAAAAAGATTGATGGGGAAAAAAGGGAGAGAAAGAGAAGGAGGGGAACTAAATACTTTCAGATGACTGTTTATCTTCCTTAATTCATTCCAGAGATAGTTTTACGCAGGATGTACATCTGCCCATCTGACTGCGGCACAGATATATACATTGGTTATCACTTTGTAAATAAGTGTCTTTACCACTTTCATGTGGGATTGCAAATGTACATCTTGTTAACGTAGGTCTTATTTGCAACACAAAAATAAGATTCAATTCAATTCACACATTTTCTCCCAAAGAGGAATTAAATGTAACAGAGGAATGGGCCGAAAAGGATTTGGAGCTAATGTGGGATTGTCCCCCCAAAAATGATCACGTAGACACATTTCTCCCAAATAGGAATGAGAGAGACTAACTTACTCACTTTAGCCTCTTCATTCCTGGAGCAACATAGGGCCTGAATAAGACAGAGGAATGGGCTATAAGGCTGTTTTAACATGGGACTTGTGTGAGAGGTAGTTTAGTATTACCTGGGCAGCGAGGTGGTCAGATAGAGTAGGGCTGTATTATATCTGGGTAGTTCTTTGTGTGGCAAAGTCACTGACCTGTGCAAACTAAACTACGCTGCTAGCTAGCTCTCTGTCTGCTCTGGGGACCTTTCAGAGGGGCGGAGCAGCTATGGGAATATAGGACACACAGTCACACATGCGCATGCCCGCACACACAAACAGACGCACACACACCTTGGTAATATTAATGTCATTAAGTCATAGTAATTGTACCAAAGTTGTTGTTGATTTTCCTGCTAAGTTTTTAACCACAGTGGTGGCTGTCTGTGGTGGGAGTGTGTGTGGCCAGGTTTTGTGGTGAGGTAGGTACAGGTAGAAGATGTAGAATACGCTAAAGGGTTTGACAGATCCTCCTGTGGTGGCTCTTGTGGTGGTTTAGCATCAGGTTGTGACTGTGGGTTGGGTGCTAGGGGCTGTCTGGGGCAGACAGAGAGACTTCTGCTGTGGTGGTTTGGTATCAGGCTTTGCTTTGGGTCTCTGGGCTTGGGGCTTAGGGCTAGGAAATGGTTTGGGGATTGGGGTTGGTGTCCGTAGGTTGGAGGCTAGGGGTTGGAGACCGGTTGGGGGCTAGTTGGTGGTTGTTTGAGTTTGGATAGAGACTGAACATCCAGGCCTGCCCTCACTGCCCAGCTCCAATACCCTCAGGGGAGAGAGAGTTGTTTGGTTAGCAGTTTGATTTATAGGATCATAACGACCACTGAACAATACAGGACATGGGGGGCGTAACATAACCCCAAGGGTCAACCACTGTTACAATAATATCTTGCTTGACTGTCCTATTGTACGTACTGAACCGACAACCCCCCCCCCCACACACATATCAAGCTACAGTGCCTTGCAAAAGTATTCATCCCCCTTGGCGTTTTTCCTATTTTGTTGCATTACAACCTGTAATTTAAATGGATTTTTATTGGGATTTCAAGTAATGGACATACACAAAATAGTCCAAATTGGTGAAGTGAAATGAAATTCATGTCTCAAATCTCTGGAAGACTGAAACAGGTTTCCCTCAAGAATTTCCCTGTATTTAGCGCCATCCATCATTCCTTCAATTCTGACCAGTTTCCTAGTCCCTGCCGATGAAAAACATCCCCACAGCATGATGCTGCCACCACCATGCTTCACTGTGGGGATGGTGTTCTCGGGCTGATGAGAGGTGTTTGGTTTGCGCCAGACATAGCGTTTTCCTTGATTGCCAAAAAGCTCAATTTTAGTCTCATCTGACCAGAGTACCTTCTTCCATATGTTTGGGGAGTCTCCCACATGCCTTTTGGCGAATACCAAACGTGTTTGCTTATTTTTTTCTTTAAGCAATGGCTTTTTTCTGGCCACTCTTCCGTAAAGCCCAGCTCTGTGGAGTGTACGGCTTAAAGTGGTCCTATGGACAGATACTCCAATCTCCGCTGTGGAGCTTTGCAGCTCCTTCAGGGTTATCTTTGGTCTCTTTGTTGCCTCTCTGATTGATGCCCTCCTTGCCTGGTCCGTGAGTTTTGGTGGGCGGCCCTTTCTTGGCAGGTTTGTTGTGGTTCCATTTTCTTTCCATTGTTTAATAATGGATTTAATGGTGCTCCGTGGTATGTTCAAAGTTTCAGATTTTTTTTTATAACCCAACCCTGATCTGTACTTCTCCACAACTTTGTCCCTGACCTGTTTGGAGAGCTCCTTGGTCTTCATGGTGACGCTTGCTTGGTGGTGCCCCTTGCTTAGTGGGGTTGCAGACTCAGAACAGGTGTATATATACTGAGATCATGTCACAGATCATGTGACACTTAGATTGCACACAGGTGGACTTTATTTAACTAATTATGTGACTTCTGAAGGTAATTGGTTGCACCAGATCTTATTTAGGGGTTTCATAGCAAAGAGGGTGAATACATACGCACGCACCAAAGTTCGTTTTTTTCATTTCACTTCACCAATTTGGACTATTTTGTGTATGTCCATTACATGATATCCAAATAAAAATCCATTTAAATTACAGGTTGTAATGCAACAAAATAGGAAAAACGCCAAGGGGGATGAATACTTTTGCAAGGCACTGTAGCTTATCGGAGATAGACATAATAAGAAGAAAGAAAACAAACAAATCATGACAAGAACATGGTTTGGCTAATAGAGTCCGTCAATCAGGCGTGTGAGTGAGTAATGAGTAATAAGTGAGTTGTGAGTGTCAGTTGGTGTATGTCTGTGTGATGTGGGGCTGAAGCTACTGACCCGGAAGCTTGGCTGTCTCACTCCTCCCAGTCTTTTGGGAGGGAGAGTGGACAATGAGCCTGTCGTAGCAGATGTAAGCAATGTCCCCACGCTCTCTGGCAGCTTTCATGACTGGGATAAGTTATTTCCGCCTCTGGCGCACATCTTCCGAGTAGTCCTTGTTGAGGAAGATGTTGGTTCCTCTCAAGTTCTTGGCTTTCTCCAGAACAGCCATCTTGTCCTTAAACCTCTGGAACTTGACCACTATCGGCCTGGGTCTGTCACTTGGGCTGGTTACAGGTTTTCCAGACCTGTGGGCGTGCTCCACCTCAATCTTCTTATGATCCATCTGCCGCTTTTCAGTGATAATTTTTCTTAATTTCTCCTCAGACTCGGTCAAGTTCTCATGTGAAGACTCTGGTATGCTATCCACAACAATGTTATTCCTCCTGGATTGTCCCTCTAGATAGTGTGTTTTCCCAGTCATTGTTAATAATGATTCACAGACAGTGCTGATGTCCTCTCACGTGGACTTTCAGTTTGTTGTCATCTTGCTGCAAGTCTCTTTCAGGACATCCACCTCTCCCTGGGAGAACTGCAAACTGTTCTTAAGGTCTTGGACCTCTGTGGTCAGATCGTCCATTATTTTGTTAATTGAGTCCATCAGTATTTGGACAAAGCTCTTGAAGCTATTTTAAGAGAGGGAGAGGGTGAAGGAGGGAAGAGAGAGAGAGAGAGAGAGAGAGAGAGAGAGAGGAGGGAGATAGGAGGGAGAAAGAGAGAGAGAGAGGGAGGGAAAGAGAGGAGGGGAGAGAGGGGAGAGAGGGGGAGAGGGTGGAGGGTGTGAAAGAAGGAGGGAGAGAGAAGAGGCAATAGAGAGAAAGAGACAGAGGGAGGCAAAGGGAAGAAGAGAGAGGGAGGGAGGGAGAGAGAGAGAGAAGAGAGAGACGGGGAGAGGGGGATTAGAGAAGAGAGAGAGCGAGAGAGAGAGACATGGCTGTTTGTCTATCTGTCTGTGAGTCTCATATTTTCCCAATGACGAATGTATTGACATAAGCATCAATTGGTTGACACATCTTTTCTCATTAAATGCAATATATTGACATAAGCCTCAATCCTGTGACATTAATATTTTCCCATTTAATGCAATGTATTGACATACGCATCAATTGGTTGATGCTCATCTTTTTACATGGACTGCAATTTATTGACATAAGCATCAATTGGTTGACACTCATCCTTTCCCATTGACTGAAAATCTATTGATAATAAGCTTCAACCCTGTGACACTCATCCTTTCCCATTGAATGCAATGTATTGATATAAGTGTCAATTGGTTGATGCTCATCTTTTCCCATTGGCACCGCAAAGCTTGCTGGGAGCATGGCCAGTTGACATCAGCGTCAATCAGTTGATGCCTAACATTTTGCAAAAACGTAATAGGATGAAGTTTTGAGGCTGATAATGGGCTGTCTTGTGATGGATGGCAGTTCCTCATGTCATGAAGTTCTCTGTTGGCTGACTGTGTTTGATGTCTTCTCAGTGTGTACAGTGATATGTTGTACTAATTGCTGTGCTAAGTGCCTACCAGAGCCTACAGCAGTAATAGTAATAGTACCTGGAGTGATGTGGGTGCTTGTAATGAGCAGGTGCTCACTAGCTTTCTGAGGCTAATTGCCCACATACAATTATACACACACACACACACACACACACACACACACACACACACACACACACACACACACACACACACACACACACACACACACACACACACACACACACACACACACACACACACACACACACACACACACCCACACACACAGTGCCCAAAACATGCCTGTTGATCTCTTGATTCTGGTAAGGCTCCATTGTGGCATGCCTCTTCAGTTTGGGGACACAGAGACAGTCCATTGGCTCTGTATACTGCAGGATGTCTCTTTTGGCCTGTGTCTTCAGTTTGGGGACAGACAGAGAGAGATTGGCAGTGTGTAGAGAGCTTAATGCAGTAAATCATTGTTTGTGTCCCTAAAGCCAGGCTAATCGCTCATAGCCTGTCCAAGCATATCAACAGCAGGATCACATGACTTCAGTACCACACGGACACTTTGGGTGGCATCAGAAAGGCTCATTTAGACACACTGTCCCTCGTGTACAGGCAAGACAAGTATGTTTGTGATTCAGCATGTGTCTACAAGAGAGTGTGTCTATGACAGGGTGGTTGTGAATAAAAAGTCCAATGGTGTGTGTGTTTGTGTGTGTGTGTGTGCATGCATGCATATTTCAGTTCAGCATGTGTTTGCCAGAACATTGCTATTGCTAGCCTAAGACACATTTCAACACCTCTCCAAGTCTTTAGATGGGATCCTAGCGGTGGTTCAAATTCTAGGTTCTAAGTTCTTATTTTGGTTTTCTAACATTGTGTTTCCTAACGGTTTTCTTAACAGTGGTTCTAAGTTCTAAACGTTTCTATTGTGTTTGTGTCTCCTAAAAGGTTCTCGTTGTCTTTCCCTCAGGGCGTAAGGCTGCTGGCTGGCTGTCCTGTCCCGTCACAGAACAGAGCGCTGAGGAGTGGACAGAGCCCCGATGCCAGTGGACATGCAGTCACATCAGGGGCTGTATCATTATGAGTCTACACCCAACCAGCCATCCAGAGGGTACGATTTTTCTTTGTGACCAACTTTTTATTTTGGTGTGTATACATAACAGAAAAAATATACATAAACAGAAAATTGAAAGACAGTAGAAAATAAGAACAAGCATACAAGACAATACGGCAAATAAAAACCAAAAGATAATCAATTAAGAAGTCAATAATTGTCTTGTATGCAACACAACAACAACATCTCCCCCTCCTTGTCCTCAGTCTAACCAGTCTAACCTAAGACTATCAACATTTTTCTACCATAATCCCTGTACTGAGAATCAAATCTGGTGCACTGGCCAGCTATTTACTGTGATATTATGTTAAATGTAACATTTATCACACAAGAGACTGTAAAGACACTAACAAACAGACATGCATGAATGATTGACTTTCGTCCCTCCATACCCACTGTATAACAATCTGACGACTCATCTAGTCCAGAGGCTCAAATCTCTTTATTCTACTCACAGACAGACAGCATTCTCAGAGTAGCTAAAAGCCTAAAAGGCCAGGTACTGCTGCAATTGTTGTGGAGATACTTAGCTGAGCTCAGCCCCTCTCTCCTCGCCCTCCTTGCCCTCCCTCCCTCTCCCTCCCACTCCCTCTCGCCCAATACCCCCCAGGTTGCGAGGCCATCGGGCAAGTCAGCCTCTCTCTCTCTCTCTCTCTAAGTCTCTCTCTCTCTGACAGCTGCTAATTACAGGCCGGCCAGGCCCCGAGCTCTGCATGACTACCCTCCCTCCCTCCCACCCTACCGCCTGCCCTGCTCAGGTTACCCTGCTAGAGAGAGAGAGAGAGAGAGAGAGAGAGAGAGAGAGAGAGAGAGAGAGAGAGAGAGAGAGAGAGAGAGAGAGAGAAAGTAAGGGGGAGGGAGGGAGGGAGGGAGGGAGAGTGGAGAGAGATTAAGAGAGAGGTGAAAGATGGAGGAAGAGAGGAGGGAAGGTGGGAGGGAGAGAGAGGGGCAGAGAGAAACAGAAGGAGAAAGGTGAAATAATTGAGGGAGGGAGAGAGTGAGAGAAAAGGGAGAGAGTAAGAAGTGAGAAGGGGAGGAGAAAGAGAGAGCAGGAGTGAGAAAATGGGGACAGGGAGGCAGAGAGAAACAGAGGGAGAAACATCTGAGGGAGGTGGAGAGAGAGTGTGGGGGGGGGGTAAAGAACACATTGAAATGTATGACAACATTGGAACGTTCCAGCCAGCTTCCCTAGTCTGTTCAGCTGTGAAGGGAAAACCCCATCTGGGTAGCTAGTAGCTAGCTCTATAACAACATTACTGTGAATTAGAGTACATCACCATCTGGTGGGGAGTGGGAAACATCACAACACCTCAGTATTTCAGATCAGGGTTTCCCAAACTCGGTCCTGGGGCCCCCCTGGGTGCGCATTTTGGTTTTTGCCCTAGGAGTACACAGCTGATTCAAATAATCAAAGCTTGATGATTAGTTGGTTATTTGAATCAGCTGTGTAGTTTGCGCTGGCAATTGAACCGCTTACAGAAATAATTAGACATGACCCAAACGTAACAGGTATCAGTATTGGTAAACATGAATATAAACTAAACTTATTTGCAGATGATCTCCTGATATACCTGACCAATATTGAAACTCAATGCCCCCCTTGCTAGCAATAGGAAAAGAAAAAGAATAACTCATTTAAGTGGACCACAAAAAATATAAAATACTTGGGATGCTTAATAAGTGACAACAAACAACAAATATTTAAGTGATAATGTCCAAGAAGCCGGTGACTGGAGAATATATTGGGTGTTGTTAGGCCCGAGACGAAGTCAAACCGTGCCAATACAGTGCCTTGCAAAATAGTCCAAATTGGTGAAGTGAAATGAAAATAAAATACTTGTTTCAAAAAATTCGAACAAATATATAACAGAAAAGTGGTGCGTGCATATGTATTCACCCCCTTTGCTATGAAGCCCCTAAATAAGATATGGTGCAACCAATTACCTTCAGAAGTCACATAATTAGTTAAATAAAGTCCACCTGTGTGTAATATAAGTGTCACATGATCTGTCACATGATCTCAGTATATATACACCTGTTCTGAAAGGCCCCAGAGTCTGCAACACCACTAAGCAAGGGGCACCACCAAGCAAGCGTCCCCATGAAGACCAAGGAGCTCTCCAAACAGGTCAGGGACAAAGTTGTGGAGAAGTACAACTCAGGGTTGGGTTATAAAAAAATATCAGAAACTTTGGACATCCCACGGAGCACCATTATATCCATTATAAAAAAATTTGAAAGAATATGGCACCACAACAAACCTGCCAAGAGAGGGCAGCCCACCAAAACCCACAGACTAAGCAAGGAGGGCATTAATCAGAAAGGCAACAAAGAGACCAAAGATAACCCCGAAGGAGCTGCAGAGCTCCACAGCGGAGATTGGAGTATCTGTCCATAGGACCACTTTAAGCCGTACACTCCACAGAGATTGGCTTTACGGAAGAGTGGCCAGAAAAAAGACATTGCTTAAAGAAAAAAATAAGCAAACACGTTTGGTGTTCGCCAAAAGGCATGTGGGAGACTCCCCAAACATATAGAAGAAGGTACTCTGGTCAGATGAGACTAAAATTGAGCTTTTTGGCCATCAAGGACAACGTTATGTCTGGCGCAAACCCAACACCTCTCATCACCCCGAGAACACCATCCCCACAGTGAAGCATGGTGGAGGCAGCATCATGCTGTGGGGATGTTTTTTATCGGCAGGGACTAGGAAACTGGTCACAATTGAAGGAATGATGGATGGCGCTAAATACAGGGAAATTCTTGAGGGAAACCTGTTTCAGTCTTCCAGAGATTTGAGACTGGGACGGAGGTTCACCTTCCAGCAGGACAATGACCCTAAGCATACTGCTAAAGCAACACTCGAGTGGTTTAAGCGGAAGCATTTAAATGTATTGGAATGGCCTAGTCAAAGCCCAGACCTCAATCCAATTGAGAATCTGTGGTATGACTTAAAGAGTGCTGTACACCAACGGAATCCATCCAACTTGAAGGAGCTGTAGCAGTTTTGCCTTGAAGAATGGGCCAAAATCCCAGTGTCTAGATGTGCCAAGCTTATAGAGACTTACCCTAAGATACTTGCAGCTGTAATTGCTGCAAAAGGTGGCTCTACAAAGTATTGACTTTGGGGGGGGTGAATAGTTATGCATGCTCAAGTGTTCAGTTTTTTTGTCTTATTTCTTGTTTGTTTCACAAGAAAAAATATTTTGCATCTTCAAAGTGGTAGGCATATTGTGTAAATCAAATGATACAAACCCCCCAAAAATCAATTTTAATTCCAGGTTGTAAGGCAACAAAATTGGAAAAATGCCAAGGGGGGTGAATACAGGAGTGAGAAAATGGGGACAGGGAGGCAGAGAGAAACAGAGGGAGAAACATCTGAGGGAGGTGGAGAGAGAGTGAGAGAAAAGCTTCATTTACTTTTACAAGATTTGAGAGAAGTAAGAGAGAGGGAGAGAGAAAGGGGGAGAGAAAGCGGGAGGGGGAATACACATTGTGGAGAAAGAATTAGAGAGCTGAAAAGGGGAACTTAGAAGGTACAGGGATGAATGAAGTCTGCTCTACAGGAGAGGAATAGAGAGAGAGAGAGAGAGAGAGAGAGAGTGTGTGTGTGTGTGTGTGTGGGGGGGTAAAGAACACATTGAAATGTATGACAACATTGGAACGTTCCAGCCAGCTTCCCTAGTCTGTTCAGCTGTGAAGGGAAAACCCCATCTGGGTAGCTAGTAGCTAGCTCTATAACAACATTACTGTGAATTAGAGTACATCATCATCTGGTGGGGAGTGGGAAACATCACAACACCTCAGTATTTCAGATCAGGGTTTCCCAAACTCGGTCCTGGGGCCCCCCTGGGTGCGCATTTTGGTTTTTGCCCTTGCAGTACACAGCTGATTCAAATAATCAAGGCTTGATGATGAGTTGGTTATTTGAATCAGCTGTCTAGTTTGCGCTGGCAATTGAACCACTTACAGAAATAATTAGACATGACCCAAACGTAACAGGTATCAGTATTGGTGAACATGAATATAAACTAAACTTATTTGCAGATGATCTCCTGATATACCTGACCAATATTGAAACTCAATGCCCCCCTTGCTAGCAATAGGAAAAGAAAAAGAATAACTAATATAAGTGGACCACAAAAAATATAAAATACTTGGGATGCTTAATAAGTGACAACAAACAACAAATATTTAAGTGATAATGTCCAAGAAGCCGGTGACTGGAGAATATATTGGGTGTTGTTAGGCCCGAGACGAAGTCAAACCGTGCCAATACAGTGCCTTGCAAAAGTATTCATCCCCCTTAGCTTTTTTCCTATTTTGTTGCTATACACCTGTAATTTAAATGGATTTTTATTTTTATTTCATGTAATGAACATAAACAAAATAGTCCAAATTGGTGAAGTGAAATGAAAAAAAATTACTTGTTTCAAAAAATGCGAAAAAATAAATAACAGAAAAGTGGTGCGTGCATATGTATTCACCCCCTTTGCTATGAAGCCCCTAAATAAGATCTGGTGCAACCAATTACCTTCAGAAGTCACATAATTAGTTAAATAAAGTCCACCTGTGTGTAATATAAGTGTCACATGATCTGTCACATGATCTCAGTATATATACACCTGTTCTGAAAGGCCCCAGAGTCTGCAACACCACTAAGCAAGGGGCACCACCAAGCAAGCGTCCCCATGAAGACCAAGGAGCTCTCCAAACAGGTCAGGGACAAAGTTGTGGAGAAGTACAACTCAGGGTTGGGTTATAAAAAAATATCAGAAACTTTGGACATCCCACGGAGCACCATTATATATTTTATAAAAAAAATTGAAAGAATATGGCACCACAACAAACCTGCCAAGAGAGGGCAGCCCACCAAAACCCACAGACCAAGCAAGGAGGGCATTAATCAGAGAGGCAACAAAGAGACCAAAGATAACCCCGAAGGAGCTGCAGAGCTCCACAGCGGAGATTGGAGTATCTGTCCATAGGACCACTTTAAGCCGTACACTCCACAGAGATGGGCTTTACGGAAGAGTGGCCAGAAAAAAGCCATTGCTTAAAGAAAAAAATAAGCAAACACGTTTGGTGTTCGCCAAAAGGCATGTGGGAGACTCCCCAAACATATAGAAGAAGGTACTCTGGTCAGATGAGACTAAAATTGAGCTTTTTGGCCATCAAGGAAAACATTATGTCTGGCGCAAACCCAACACCTCTCATCACCCCGAGAACACCATCCCCACAGTGAAGCATGGTGGAGGCAGCATCATGCTGTGGGGATGTTTTTCATCGGCAGGGACTAGGAAACTGGTCAGAATTGAAGGAATGATGGATGGCGCTAAATACAGGGAAATTCTTGAGGGAAACCTGTTTCAGTCTTCCAGAGATTTGAGACTGGGACGCAGGTTCACCTTCCAGCAGGACAATGACCCTAAGCATACTGCTAAAGCAACACTTGAGTGGTTTAAGCGGAAGCATTTAAATGTATTGGAATGGCCTAGTCAAAGCCCAGACCTCAATCCAATTGAGAATATGTGGTATGACTTAAAGAGTGCTGTACACCAACGGAATCCATCCAACTTGAAGGAGCTGTAGCAGTTTTGCCTTGAAGAATGGGCCAAAATCCCAGTGTGTAGATGTGCCAAGCTTATAGAGACTTACCCTTAGATACTTGCAGCTGTAATTGCTGCAAAAGGTGGCTCTACAAAGTATTTACTTTGGGGGTGGGGGGTGAATAGTTATGCATGCTCAAGTGTTCAGTTTTTTTGTCTTATTTCTTGTTTGTTTCACAAGAAAAAATGTTTTGCATCTTCAAAGTGGTAGGCATGTTGTGTAAATCAAATGATACAAACCCCCCAAAAATCAATTTTAATTCCAGGTTGTAAGGCAACAAAATTGGAAAAAGGGGGGTGAATACTTTCGCAAGCCACTGTATATCCTCCAAACACCGGCTTTGAGGGCATTATCACTTTTATACAACGGGTTACCAACATATTCAAATAAGAAGGTACATATTTTCATTAAAAACATTATTTTTATGAATTAATTCATACAATTTCATCCTTCCACAAGATATAGTCCCGACACAAATCTATTGTTGCTACCCAAGCCGGCTGGTCGTTCGTTGAGACAGCTGGAGATCGAATTTCAATACAGAAACAATGTTGCAAATGTCAGAGACAGACAGCAAGATTTATACAAATCTCCACTATTGAAAACAAATTGCTAATCTAAAAGAAGTGGAAGATAATGTCTAGATACTTTTATAAATTGTCTGGCTGGGCTAATGAGACAGTGGATTGCGCAGTGAGATGGAGCAGAGTAAATAAGCATTTCAACGTCATAGCTTTAGCCAGTGGTAACTTGTGGAATAGACACCGGCTGGAATGTGGTTTTAACCACTCAGCATCCAGGATTAGACCCAGCCGTTGTATAAATAAAGATAACTTTATCCCATTACTCAACAATATGAAAGCAGATCTAATTAAATGGCACAATCTTTCCAAAATCCTACAGGTTGAATAAACCTCTTCATAATGGCATGGCTCCCAACATTTTTTTGTTTTATTCTCGGTAATACCAATACCTCACTGAAGACATTCTTTAAAAAATTGTACTCGGTCATAACATACTTTATATGGGCAAATAAAACTCATAGAATGAAATGAAAAGTTTTACATCTTCCTAAGTCTGAGAGTGGTTTTAACCTTCCAGACTTGGAATTGTATCAACTCGCCACCCAGGGCTTTTACTTGCGACATACACTGAGTATACAAAACATGCTCTTTCCATGACATAGACTGACCAGGTGAATCCAGGTGAAAGCTATGATCCCTTATGGATGTCACTTGTTAAATCCACTTCAATCAGTGTAAATGAAGGGGAGGAGACCGATTAAAGAAGGATTTTTAAGCCTTGAGATATTTGAGACATGGATTGTGTATGTGTGCCATTCAGAGGGTGAATGGGCAAGACAAAAAATTGAAGTGCCTTTGAACAGGGTATGGTAGTAGGTGCTAAGCTAACATATGCAGATGGCTTCCTTCTTTTCACTCTGTCAATTAGGTTAGTATTGTGGAGTAATTACAATGTTATTGATCCATCCTCAGTTTTCTCCTATCACAGCCATTAAACTCTGTAACTGTTTTAAAGTCACCATTTGCCTCATGGTGAAATCCCGGAGCGGTTTCCTTCCTCTCCGGAAACTTAGTTAGGAAGGATGCCTGTATCTTTGTAGTGACTGGGTGTAGTGATACACCATCCAAAGTGTAATTAATAACTTCACCATGCTCAAAGGGATATTCATTTTTACCTATCTACCAATAGGTGCCCTTCTTTGCGAGGCATTGGAAAACTTCCCTGGTCTTTGTGGTTGAATCTGTGTTTGAAATTCACTGCTCGACTGAGGGACCATACAGATAATTGTATGTGTGGGGTACAGAGATGAGGTAGTCATGACAAACACTATTATTGCACACAGAGTGAGTTCATGCAACTTATTATGTGACTTGTTAAGCACATTTTACTCCTGAACTTGTTTAGGCTTACAATAACAAAAGGGTTGAATACTTATTGACTCAAGACATTTCAGCTTTTCATTTTTTATTAAAATGTTAAACAAATAGAAAAACATTATTCCACTTTGACATGATGGGGTATTGTGAATTTAATCAATTTTAAATTCAGGCTGTAATATAACAAAATGTGGAAAAAGTCAAGGGGTGTGAATACTTTCTGAAGGCAATGTAGTTAAATGCACTAAAGAGGAACAATGGGTACATATTGAAGATGTGCATGGTCATCCCCAGAATCTTTCACATGTTTATTTTCAAAGGATAAAGCTAAGAACATGAACAACTTCTGACCAATGTATTTTCAAATACATGCAACTTAAAAGTTTCATATCAATACATTTCTATTTGAAATCTTTTGGACATCAGAGCAATCTTGAGGGAATCCTATTTGAGTCAGAAAAGGATATTCATATGATAGGGAAGATATACAAAACCTTGCAGAGAGCCTATCCAACTGACAATATATTAGAAAAAAGATTAACTATTGGAACCAAGACTTACAGTGGGGAAAAAAAGTATTTAGTCAGCCACCAATTGTGCAAGTTCTCCCACTTAAAAAGATGAGAGAGGCCTGTAATTTTTATCATAGGTACACGTCAACTATGACTGACAAATGAGAAAAAAAAAAATCCAGAAAATCACATTGTAGGATTTTAATGAATTTATTTGCAAATTATGGTGGAAAATAAGTATTTGGTCAATAACAAAAGTTTCTCAATACTTTGTTATATATCCTTTGTTGGCAATGACACAGGTCAAACGTTTTCTGTAAGTCTTCACAAGGTTTTCACACACTGTTGCTGGCCCAATTTTGGCCCATTCCTCCATGCAGATCTCCTCTAGATCAGTGATGTTTTGGGGCTGTCGCTGGGCAACACGGACTTTCAACTCCCTCCAAAGATTTTCTATGGGGTTGAGATCTGGAGACTGGCTAGGCCACTCCAGGACCTTGAAATGCTTCTTACGCGCAGCTCACTCCTTCGTTGCCGGGCGGTGTGTTTGGGATCATTGTCATGCTGAAAGACCCAGCCACGTTTCATCTTCAATGCCCTTGCTGATGGAAGGAGGTTTTCACTTAAAAATTCACGATACATGGCCCCATTCATTCTTTCCTTTACACGGATCAGTCGTCCTGGTCCCTTTGCAGAAAAACAGCCCCAAAGCATGATGTTTCCACCCCCATGCTTCACAGTAGGTATGGTGTTCTTTGGATGCAACTCAGAATTCTTTGTCCTCCAAACACGACGAGTTGAGTTTTTACCAAAAAGTTCTATTTTGGTTTCATCTGACCATATGACATTCTCCCAATCCTCTTCTGGATCATCCAAATGCACTCTAGCACACTTCAGACGGGCCTGGACATGTACTGGCTAAAGCAGGGGACACGTCTGGCGCAGCAGGATTTGAGTCCCTGGCGGGCGTAGTGTGTTACTGATGGTAGGCTTTGTTACTTTGGTCCCAGCTCTCTGCAGGTCATTCACTAGGTCCCCCTGTGTGGTTCTGAGATTTTGCTCACCGTTCTTGTGATCATTTTGACCCCACGGGGTGAGATCTTGCGTGGAGCCTCAGATCGAGGGAGATTATCAGTGGTCTTGTATGTCTTCCATTTCCTAATAATTGCTCCCACAGTTGATTTCTTCAAACCAAGCTGCTTACCTATTGCAGATTCAGTCTTCCCAGCCTGTTGCAGGTCTACAATTTTGTTTCTGGTGTCCTTTGACAGCTCTTTGGTCTTGGCCACAGTGGAGTTTGGAGGTGACTGTTTGAGGTTGTGGACAGGTGTCTTTTATACTGATAACAAGTTCAAACAGGTGCCATTAATACAGGTAACGAGTGGAGGACAGAGGAGCCTCTTAAAGAAGAAGTTACAGGTCTGTGAGAGCCAGAAATCTTGCTTGTTTGTAGGTGACCAAATACTTATTTTCCACCATAATTTGCAAATAAATTCATAAAAAATCCTACAATGTGATTTTCTGGATTTTGTTTTCTAAATGTGTCTGTCATAGTTGACGTGTACCTATGATGAAAATTACAGGCCTCTCTCATCTTTTTAAGTGGGAGAACTTGCACAATTGGTGGCTGACTAAATACTTTTTTCCCCCACTGTACAAATAACTGATATACATAACTAACTAAATTACAGTTAACTAAAATGTACTCTTAATCCAGTATAAACTAATGTATAGAATGTATTACACAAGAGACAAAGTTCACAAATTCTACAGCACAACATCAGTGTCATGTCTTAAGTGTAAAACTAACGATGAATCAATAATCCATGCCTTCTGGGAATGCTATAAAGTCCAAAGGCTATGGGCAGGGTTAGAAGGTTGGCTGTAAGAAGTATTACAATGTAAACTTACTTTTAATTCTTCTGTCTGCATATTTCAAGACATGGCATACGGGGGTGCAGTGAGATACCCGATGGGTTGTACGATACTTTTCTCATCAATCATCTTGAAAAAACGTATACTTAATAACTGGAAATCAACCAATCCTCCATCGTTAACACAATGGATAGGTCAAATGCTTTATTATCTAAATGTTGGAAGTGCGTGGGCAACGGAGAGAAACAACATGGTGCAGTTTGAGGCCATGTGGCGGAGAGTGATGCGGGCGCTGGAGATAGGGGTGTGAGCATGTGGGTCTGGGCAGGGGTGATGTTGTGGATGTTTGTGTGCATCTGTATGTTGTCATTTGTATGTGTATGTTTTATATCGTTAATCTTACAAAATAAATGAATCAGCTGTGTAGTGCTAGGGCAAAAACCAAAACCTTCACCCAGGGGGTGCCCTAGGACCGAGTTTGGGAAACCCTGGTTTAGATCACTGTTCTTTACTCCTTGTGTGCAGGCTTTTGTCCTAGCCCAGCACTAAACACACCTGATTCAACCAATCAACTTTTTCCTTGACTAGCTGAATCAGGTGTGTTAGTGTTAGGCTGGAAGGACCAGAATTGAAGAATACTGCCTTAGAGCATGTACAAGCCACACTTTAGCTTGGGTTACCCTTACATTTGAGTGACTCAGACGCTGATATCTTGGTCTCTTTGAACTGAATGTCTGTATGGGTATGTTGCTTTCTATGTATGTCTACGTCCCTCTGTATGCCTCCCTGTCTGTATTTCAATGTCTTTCTGCATGTCTCTCTGCATGTCTCTCTGTATGTCTCTATGTCAATGTCTGTCTGTATGTCTAGCCTTGCTCCTTCAGGAAGGTCTCCCTACATTGATGTGTCGTCCCTGCGCGCTCCGCTCCACAGCGGCCATCCTCAGGACTGCAGGAGCATGTATAACCCCATGACCCCTAACCCCAGAATCAACCCTATCTCCGGGGTCAACCCCATGGACCAGTACATGCGACCCCCTCTGGCTCCCCCACTGCACAGCATGATGGGACACCGCAGCATGAATCAGTCCTCCGACGGTGAGTCTCAGTCCTGTGTCATATGAAACACTTCTTGACCTTACCCTCATTATAACCAAAGAGAGAGACTCTATCTCAATTAGTATTTCCTCCATTCCTCCCGACTCTGATGAATTGAGAAAGAGCCAGAAGAACCCTCTTCATGATACTCCGGCCCCTCAGGAGTCAGTATGGCTGTGTTCTAAAGCCTGTAATAATGTAATTATTCCTATCCTCTGTATTTGTCCAGGTGGTAATAGCACCCCCTACTGTCACAATAACCTCATGTCATCCCACCACGGCTTCCCCCACGGACAGGGATTAGACCATGTGGGAGACGGTAAGAAAAGAACTGGGTCGTGTTTATTTCCGCTGCAAAACGCTTTAAAATGTTTTTCATTGCAATACCCCCTCTCTGCTCCTCATCTCCTCGCCTCACACATCCTCTCCCTCCCACTCCTCTCTATCTCCCACTCTCCCCGTCTCCTCTTTTCTCTCCCCCCTCCTCCACCTCCCCCAGGCTCGCGGTTCTCAACGCCTCGCTCCATGCTGAAGCTGAGTAAGAAGCGTGCCTTGTCCATCTCTCCGCTGTCTGACGCCAGCGTGGACCTACAGACGGTCATCAGGACCTCCCCTAACTCCCTGGTGGCCTTCGTCAACTCACGTTGTGGACCCAACGCAGCCAGCTCCTACGGACATCTGTCTGTGGGCGCCATGAGGTCAGGAGTCCGAACCCTACACTATACTACGCTATAGTATATACACCACAATATATTACACTATACTATACTACACTGCTCAAAAAAATAAAGGGAACACTTAAACAACACAATGTAACTCCAAGGCAATCACACTTCTGTGAAATCAAACTGTCCACTTAGGAAGCAACACTGATTGACAATAAATTTCACATGCTGTTGTGCAAATGGAATAGACAACAGGTGGAAATTATAGGCAATTAACAAGACACCACCAATAAAGAAGTGGTTCTGCAGGTGGTGACCACAGACCACTTCTCAGTTCCTATGCTTCCTGGCTGATGTTTTGGTCACTTTTGAATGCTGGCGGTGCTTTCACTCTAGTGGTAGCATGAGACGGAGTCTACAACCCACACAAGTGGCTCAGGTAGTGCAGCTCATCCAGGATGGCACATCAATGCGAGCTGTGGCAAGAAGGTTTGCTGTGTCTGTCAGCGTAGTGTCCAGAGCATGGAGGCGCTACCAGGAGACAGGCCAGTACATCAGGAGACGTGGAGGAGGCCGTAGGAGGGCAACTACCCAGCAGCAGGACCGCTACCTCCGCCTTTGTGCAAGAAGAAGCAGGAGGAGCACTGCCAGAGCCCTGCAAAATGACCTCCAGCAGGCCACAAATGTGCATGTGTCTGCTCAAATGGTCAGAAACAGACTCCATGAGGGTGGTATGAGGGCCGACGTCCACAGGTGGGGGTTGTGCTTACAGCCCAACACCGTGCAGGACGTTTGGCATTTGCCAGAGAACACCAAGATTGGCAAATTCGCCACTGGCGCCCTGTGCTCTTCGCAGATGAAAGCAGGTTCACACTGAGCACATGTGACAGATGTGACAGAGTCTGGAGACGCCGTGAAGAACGTTCTGCTGCCTGCAACATCCTCCAACATGACCGGTTTGGCGGTGGGTCAGTCATGGTGTGGGGTGGCATTTCTTTGGGGGGCCGCACAGCCCTTCATGTGCTCGCCAGAGGTAGCCTGACTGCCATTAGGTACCGAGATGAGATCTTCAGACCCCTTGTGAGACCATATGCTGGTGCAGTTGGCCCTGGGTTCCTCCTAATGCAAGACAATGCTAGACCTCATGTGGCTGGAGTGTGTCAGCAGTTCCTGCAAGAGGAAGGCATTGATGCTATGGACTGGCCCGCCCGTTCCCCAGACCTGAATCCAATTGAGCACATCTGGGACATCATGTCTCGCTCCATCCACCAACGCCACGTTGCACCACAGACTGTCCAGGAGTTGGCGGATGCTTTAGTCCAGGTCTGGGAGGAGATCCCTCAGGAGACCATCTGCCACCTCATCAGGAGCATGCCCAGGCGTTTTAGGGAGGTCAAACAGGCACGTGGAGGCCACACACACTACTGAGCCTCATTTTGACTTGTTTTAAGGACATTACATCAAAGTTGGATCAGCCTGTAGTGTGGTTTTCCACTTTAATTTTGAGGGTGACTCCAAATCCAGACCTCCATGGGTTGATACATTTGATTTCCATTGATAATTTTTGTGTGATTTTGTTGTCAGCACATTCAACTATGTAAAGAAAAAAGTATTTAATAAGATTATTTCATTCATTCAGATCTATGATGTGTTGTTTAAGTGTTCCCTTTATTTTTTTGAGCAGTGTATATTACACTATACTCACACCAGCTCCAACGGACATCTGTCTGTCATGAGGTCAGGAAGCAGAATACTATAACCTATAACGCAACACTACTTTACATTCTTTGGCATCAGTCACTTTGTATTGAAATGCATACTTTCCCAATGGAATGTTAACATCAATTTTAATCAGTAACATAGCCTGTGGTCAGTATAATATCCATAAACATCATGATGATCAAAAAAAGTATAAAATGTCCCGATGCACCTGTGATCTGTTTATGATACCCCTATCTCTTGTCTCTTGTATTGTAGTCCGTCAATGAGTTACTCCAACTCAATGAACTACCAGTCCAGACAACAGGGCTCTATGTATGGTGGACACACCCCTGGACCATGCCACGCCCCTCCTCCTCGACTACCCCCCCACAACCCCCGCTTCCACGCACCACAACATGGACACGTAAGACTTTTTATGATTGTCTTCAGACACTTGCTATGGGCTCCGCCTGCTACTAACAGTTTCAAGAGAGGGCATACAGAAAAATAGAGAGACCTTCTAAGGCTTGTACCAAAGTACTGTATGTACTTGAATAGACCCATTGCCCGGCCGCGTCATGAAAAGCTGCGCGTGCAGTTCATCATCAGAAACCTCTTTGTTTACCTAGCAGTGGATACGATTACATGCAACTTCAAATGCAGATTGTGCAAGTTAACAAACACGTAATCAGATGGTTATTGTCTACAATTTCGCAGATGTCATCAGAGGATTGATTACATAGCATGCTAGTAAGCCAGCGAGGCAAGGTCAAATATCACAAATAGAGCTAGATAAAGCCAGAAGAATAATATATAGATGTAGGATCTTAATTTGAGCCAGTTTGCTACAGCAGGAAAATAATGTGAATTATTATATGGATTCTAATGAATGGACATTTTTGTAGGGGTTGATACATTTTCTGTTACGGCAAATCAAGTCTGAAATGTCAAAGTGGAAATGAATACACTCAAATACACTACAAGTTTGCATTTCTTGCTGCGCAGGAACATTCTCAGCTACAAAAGAGTGATCGAATTACGATCCTACATCTGTACTTGTTCAACATAGCTATAGCCATCAGTCTTGTGTGTTTTCATGGTCATCACTCACTATTAAGTTTGTCAAGGCCCCAACATCAGTGTAAGCAAATGTTTTTTTTAGGGGGTAGATCAGCTTTAATATTGCAGATAGATTGTAGCTTCCATCAATGTAATTGTCTGCATCATTTCCAATCCCCCATATTATTATATATATATATATATATATATATATATATATATATATATATATATATATATATATATATATATACAGTTGTAGTCGGAAGTTTACATACACTTCATTAAAACTTGTTTTTCAACCACATTTTTTATTAACAAACTATAGTTTTGGCAAGTCGGTTAGGACATCTACTTTGTGCATGACACAAGTCAATTTTCCAAGAATTGTTTACAGACAGATTATTTCACTTATAATTCACTGTATCACAATTCCAGTGGATCAGAAGTTTACATACACTATGTTGACTGTGCCTTTAAACAGCTTGGAAAATTCCAGAAAATGATGTCATGGCTTTAGAAGCTTCTGATAGGCTAATTGACATCATTTGAGTCAATTGGAAGTGTACCTGTGGATGTATTTCAAGGCCTACCTTCAAACTCAGTGCCTCTTTGCTTGACATCATGGGAAAATCAAAAGAAATCAGCCAAGACCTCAGAAAATAACGCCTGAATGTACCACCTTCATCTGTACAAACAATAGTATGCAAGTATAAACACCATGGGACCATGCAGCCGCCATACCGCTCAGGAAGGAGACACGTTCTGTCTCCTAGAGATGAACGTACTTTGGTGCGAAAAGTGCAAATAAATCCCAGAACAACAGCAAAGGACCTTGTGAAGATGCTGGAGGAAACAGGTAGAAAAGTATCTATATCCACAGTAAAACGAGACCTAAATCGACATAACCTGAAAGACCGCACAGCAAGGAAGAAGCCACTGCTCCAAAACTGCCATAAAAAAGCCAGACTACGGTTTGCAACTGCACATGGGAACAAAGATCGTACTTTTTGGAGAAATGTCCTCTTGTCTGATTAATCAAAAATATAACTGTTTGGCCATAATGACCATCGTTATGTTTGGAGGAAAAATGGTGTTGCTTGCAAGCCGAAGAACACCATCCCAACCGTGAAGCACGGGGGTGGCAGCATCATGCTGTGGGGGTGCTTTGCTGCAGGAGGGACTGGTGCACTTCACAAAATAGATGGCATCCTGAGGAAGGAAAATTATGTGGATATATTGAAGCAACATCTCAAGACATCAGTCAGGAAGTTAAAGCTTGGTCACAAATGGGTCTTCCAAATGGACAATGACCCCAAGCATACTTCCAAAGTTGTGGCAAAATGGCTTAAGTACAACAAAGTCAAGGTATTGTAGTGGTCATCACAAAGCCCTGACCTCAATCCTATAGAAAATTTGTGGGCAGAACTGAAAAAGTGTGTGCGAGCAAGGAGTCTTACAAACCTGACTCAGTTACACCAGCTCTGTCAGGAGGAATGGGCCAAAATTCACCCAACTTATTGTGGGAAGCTTGTGGAAGGCTACCCGAAACGTTTGACCCAAGTTAAACAATTTAAAGGCAATGCTACCGAATACTAATTGAGTGTATGTGAACTTCTGACCCACTGGGAATGTGATGAAATAAATAAAAGCTGAAATATATAATTCTCTCTACTATTATTCTGACATTTCACGTTCTTTAAATAAAGTGATGATCCTAACTGACCTAAGACAGGGAATTTTTACTAGGATTAAATGTCAGGAATTGTGAAAAAATGAGTTTAAATGTATTTGGCTAAAGTGTATGTAAACTTCCGACTTCAACTGTATATATATTTTTTTAATATATTTTCCTTCATTAATTTCTCCTAACCCTACCACCCCTCCCCTAATTGGAGTAAACTAATGGACAACAACACAGGCTTCTACTTCGAGCTTATACATACTATATACATTTTACAGACACAATGTATTCTACAATAGTTATCTTTTGTTTCTTTTTAATCCCATCCTTCAGCTACCCTCAACCCCTCCAATCTATCTCTGAAGACCATCCAGTTTGATTTCTATTTGACATATATTTTGAACTGTTCTGTTTCACAAAAGTTCTGAACCTATATACATTTTATGGACACAGTATATTTTACATTAGTTATGTTGTTGTTTTTAATCCCACCCTTCAGCTCCACTCAACCCCTCCCATCTATCTCTTAACACCATCCATTTTTTATTTCAATTTGCCATATAGTTTTCAACAGTGCTGTGATGTTTCACAAAACTTCTGAAACTTTCTATTCTCATAGTTTCTACAGATTGTATATTAAAGATAAACATTTTTGCTAAAAGTTTTATAATATTATTGATCAATTGGCTATGACTTTTCAAATCACCCAGCAGTGCTATTTGCAGAGTTAGCTCCAGATAAATGTTGCAATTCTTCAGCCATTACTGGACCTGCGACCAAAAACAAGCTACATATGGACAGTACCAAAACAAATGATCTAATGATTCTGTATCTTCGCAACAAGATCTGCAGAGCTAGGATGGTTGTATCCCCCATATATATAACATTATATTGGTTGCAAGAATTGTTATAATAATTTACATTGAAAAATTCTACGTTTTGAATCTGCCGTCGTTTTGCGTATCAGTTCATAAACCATGTGCCATGGAATCGGTATATCAAAAATCTCTTCCCAACTATTTTGCAATCTATATGGCACAGCTGTCCATTTTTGGTCCTTAAATTAAACTGGTATACTTTTTTATTAATCACAATTTTCTTTAACCTATTTTGGTCTTTAATGCGGGGCTGACAGACAAGTTCCTTACTTTTTCCTCCTTCCACTTTCCTCTTCCATTTTTGCGGTAATGCTGCAATTAGTTGATTGTAATTTGGGGTAGAGCAGACATATATTTGTGTTAGCTGCATGTGTGACAACTCCACCAGTCCTATTTATGATATAATTTACAAAGATTAGACTTTTTAGATTTTTAATTCTTCAAAAATAACGTTTCTTTTAATCAATTAGTATATTTGAGTTTAACCATAATATTTGTTGGATTATTTGTTCTGTCTTTTCTGGTGGATTAAATTGAAATAGCAACCAACTTTCAATGGCTTGTTTTAGAAATAGTGATATTTGGGAGATGATTTCCTTTTCAAATAACTGCAAGTGAGAGGTTGTAATCTGAATAAAGGGAAAAAGGCCATTCTTGACCATGTGGTGAGACATTCTTACTAATCTGCTAGAGAACCAGTTCGGATTTAAGTATAACTTTTGAATGACTGAAGCCTTTATTGAGAGGTCTAATGCTTTAATATTTTATAATTTCTACCCTCCAAATTCATATTCATTATATAAATAGGCCCATTTAATTTGGTCTTGTTTGCCGTTCCAAATAAAATTGAATATTTTTTGTATTTTTAAAAAAACAGGTCGCTAGGTGTAGGCAAGGCCATAAGCAAATAGGTAAACTGGGATATGACTACAGAGTTCATCAGGGTGATTTTTCCACAAATAGACAGGTATTTTCCTTTCCATGGTAGCAAGATCTTATCTGTTTTTTGCTAACTTTCTATTAAAATGTATTGTATTGAGATAATTTATTTCTTTTGGATATGAATAGCGAGTAGGTCCACTTCACCATCAGACCATTTTATTGGTAAACTACATGGTAATGTAAAAAAATTAATAATGTGTGCTCCAATACGTAATATAGTACATTTATCATAATTTGGTTGTAATCCAGAGAGGTTAGAAAAAGTATCTAGATCCTCTATGAGGCTGTGGAGGGATCAAAATTGTGGATTTAAAAGAAAACATTAATCATCAGCGTACAATGAAACCTTTGTTTTTAAGCCCTGCATTTCCAGCCAGATATTATTGTTGGATCTGATTTTAATAGCTAACATTTCTATGGCCATAATTAATAGATATGCCGATAGTGGACAACCTTGTTTTACTCCTCTTGACAGTTTAATACTTTCTGAGAAGTAGCCATTATTTACTATTTTAAACCTAGGGTTACTATACATAACTTTAACTCATTGTGTAAGAGATTCTCCAAAATTAAAATATTCCAGGCATTTATATATAGATTCCAGTCGTACTTTAACAAAAGCCTTTTCAAAGTCAGCTATGAATACAAGGCCTGGTTTCCCCCAGATTTTTCATAGTGTTCTATTGTTTCCAGTACTTGTTTTATATTATCTACAATGTATCGTCCATGTTAAAAACCTGTCTGATTAGGATTAATAATATCCGGCAATACCTTTTTAATTCTATGCGCTATGCAATTTGCTAACAATGTTGAATCACAACACTGAAGTGTAAGGGACCTCAAACATTTTTAATGGACTGGATCTTTATATTTACCACTTGGGTCCTGTTTCAGTAAAAATTAAATCAGACCTTCTTGTTGAGTATCTGATAATCTACCATTTTTATAGGGGTGGTTAAAACATGCTAATAATGGTCCTCTGAGTACATCAAAAATGGTTTGGTATACCTCAACTGGTATGCCATCCAGCCCAGGAGTTTTCCCAGACTTACAGTAAAGGCTTTAATTGCATCAAGAAGTTCCTCCTCTGTAATTTGGCCTTTACATACAATTAACTTCAGTTAGTGGAGATGGAGGAGACTGAAACGAAAACATATGCTTAAAGTACTTTGCTTCCTCTTTCAAAATATAGTTTGGTGAATCATGGGTGACTCCGTCATTTGTAACAAGTTTCAGTAAATTATTTTTGGAAGCATTACTATGTTGAAGATTTTTTTTTAAATGGTGCATTTTTCCAAATATTTTTTCCCCATAAACTTTTGGTGCCAGCGAGAAATACATAAGAATGTAGAGATGACTAGATGACTAGCTTGATTGTTCCTCCGCCATGTATATCTCACTAGGTCAGCATATTTAAGCCTCCATATATCCACTAGTTCCAATATATCCATGATATTCATGATTTCCTTAAGTGCATGAGGGTGATAGTTTGTAGTGTGATTACCTTTACGGTTCATTGAGGTATTTAAAACCGTATTATAATCTCCCACCATAATAATAGAGTCTTGTATTGCTAGTAGGTTTGATAAATTATTATATATATTTTCAAAGAAGCATGGATCATAATTATTTGGACCGTATAGATTAATGAGCCAAATCAGATTATAGTCCAATATATTTTTTTAAATAATCCATCTACCTTGCAGATCTATTTGGACAATTTGCACATTCGGATCAAAAATGTTGTTAATTAATATCATCACCGCTTTTGAGTTTCTTTGCCCATGGGAGAAGTATATTTCGCCCCATTAAAAAGTACCGTAATGATTGCGTGTCCATACAGCTGTACCATGGTATTTGCACTGCTAAACACAACCAGTCATGATGTTTTCATCTGATTGTCAAACAATCACTTCAAAAGGTCACTCCTGTTGGCTACCCGCGCACGTTTGTCCACTCACAAAATAAATCCAGCATCCAATCAGTGCACTGTGCACCCGCAAATTGATGAATGGAAAGAGACATCTGTAACAAAAAACCTGAAATTGTAATGAAATTTAGCGATTGATGCGTCCACTGCTGTACACGCGTGTCTCAGTCTCGGCCACTTATCTCTGCCTCAAACAATCACTTCAAAATGATTGTCAAACAATCACTTCAAAAGGTCGCTCCTGTTGACTACCCGCGCACGTTTGTCCACTCACAAAATAAATCCAGCATCCAATCAGTGCACTGTGCACCCGCAATTTGATGAATGGAAAGAGACATCTGTAACAAAAAACCTGAAATTGTAATGACATTTAGCGATTGATTTGTCCACTGCTGTACACGCGTGTCTCAGTCTCGGCCACTTATCTCTGCCTTGGCAAAATGTTAGTGTTCTCGCCGAACCACAACGCAATTTGGAAGTTATACCACCTGTTTTCACTGTGTGCTCTTTTTGAAGGATGGGTCCCTGTCTCTCGGGGGCCATGGGATACGGGGGGACAGGGGTGGTCTGCTGGTCACTGGGACGACAACCCAACTTGGGATGGTGGGAGGTTTTAGCGGGTGGAATAGTGGAGAACAATTGGAGGTTTACTTAGTAGCAATGCAAATATCATGGTACGGCTATATGGACACTCAATCATTATGGTACTTTTTAATGGTACAAGCATAGTGTTAGCAATCCTGCTATGCTTTTGATGTCAGGATGGGCGCGTATCACTCGAACGTGACGTTTGATGGTAAACAAGAAATGGCTCTATATAGTCCTGAGCTGTTGCTCTGTGTGTAGCCGAAGACAGAGGTGGTACTGGGCAGTGTGATGTTTTACCAGATATTCTAACGTGCCATGGTTGTAACGGAGTGCAATCCTGTCTTTGCGTGTGTGTGTGTGTGTGTGTGTGTGTGTCTGTGTGTGTCTGTGTGTGTTTGTGTTTGTGTGTGTGTGTGCGTGTGCGTGTGCGTGCGTGTGTGTGTAGCTAAAGACAGAGCCAGTGCTGGGTAGTGTGATGGATGGGATCAACATTAAGAGTCTGGAGGAGAGATCTGAGTGTGACGTGGCCAGCCCATCCTCTACTGGCACACAGGTAACAGGTTACACTACACTACACACAACACACACAACCACAGTTAACACTACACTCACTACACACACACAAATAACACACAACCACAGGTAACACTACGCTCATTACACACGGCACACACACGACACACACATAACACACAAGCAATAGGTTACACTACACTACACACAACACACACACAACCAGGGGTTAAAATAAGCCAGTATGGTATGGTACGGTGTCCCGGCAAAATAAATAGTTGAGCCTATCACAATAATTAAAATGAAATTCCAAGAAAGCTATAGGCAATTACACCATTATTTAACATTACCACATGTCAGCTGCATGAAAATGAGCGAATTTACTTGAAAACGGGTGGTATACCCTCCAAATTGTGTTGTGGTTTGGTGAGAACACTAACATTTTGCCAAGGCGGAGACAAATTGCAGAGACCGAGACACGCGTGTACAGCAGTGGACGCATCAATCGCTAAATTTCATTACAATTTCAGGTTTTTTGTTACAGATGTCTCTTTCCATTCATCAATTTGCGGGTGCACAGTGCACTGTTTGGATGCTGGATTTATTTTGTGAGTGGAAAAACGTGTGCGGGTAGCCAACAGGAGCGACCTTTTGAAGTGATTGTTTGACAATCAGATGAAAACATCATGACTGGTTGTGTTTATGCCACATTAAAGGTAATACATGATAAAAGTTATATGATACATTTGTACTAGGCCTACTAGGCCCACGGAGATTAGATAAATAAATAAATAAACTAAATCAATGAGGATTCTATATGTAATTCTATGATTAGACCCATGAAATATTTGTAAAAAATAGTAGGTCCCATACTGATACAGGCACACCGAGAAATCTGACTGCAGATAGGTACTTAGCACAATAAGAGGCCATTCCTTCTCTTGCTAGAACAAAAGCTGTCTCTGCTGTGTACTGACCTGGTACCAACGATCCTGCCATTTATACTTGTAGAATCGCAATGCTCGTCAGTGGCCAAGAGCTTGACTTTGAGCCAATCAGAGAGCACAAACCTCCATGTGGGGGAGCCGACAGAAGAGACAAGAAAAATGAAAAAAAATAGGGCACATTTCCCAGTGTAATCCACCCCCTTTTCATCCGCATTGTTCTTACTAAAACAATAAAGCTGCATAAAACATATTTTTATTATTTTGTTAGGTTCAATTTGATAATATGCACCTGCTCATTAGTTAGCTAGCTAACTAGTTAACGTTAGCTTGCTAACTGAGCCAGGAAGTCACACACACTTCATATGTAACGAATGGGGTGGTAAGTGCAGCACAATGCACACAACACTACATGTTTGTCTTTATCAAGCTATCTTTCTAGCAAGATGATGAATCATTGAATTCACTTTCCATTATTCCATACTGCCAATGCCAGTTCGCTTGCTAGCTAACGTTAGCTAAACGGTTAGCACAACATAGCTAGCACAACATAACTAGCTAGCTACTCCACCGACTCTCGACAGCTAACAGGCAGCTGCTTTATTCAAAAACGAATCCATTGTGATTTAATTATAATGTTGCTACCTACGCTAGTTATTTAGTTGTGGCCATCTGGTTAGTATCAACAACGGCTTACTACAAATTCTAGTTAGCTAGCAACAACATTAACGCAGCTTGCTAGTTAGCTTACATTAGCTACAGCAGGCACAAGTCAAACAAGCTACTGCCACCTTGTGGCCTGGAGTATTTAAGCGAAGCAAATCAGAGGTAAACTGTTCTATGTGAACAACAAAAACTTAACTGCCGCACTCTGGGCAGAGGTGCTAAGTACCTATCGGCAGTCAGATTTCTCGGTGTGTCTGACCCTTAAGAAATTAAATCTACTTTCACCCCTGCACACAAAACACACACACACAACACACACACTTTGAAAAGAAGGTTGACAACATCCGCTCCTCATTCACTCAGCCTATTGAGTCCACTGGTCCCACTCGAACAGATCTACCCTACGCCTTGATCTCTTTCTCCCCTCTATCTCCATGGGGAAATCCTGCAACTAGTGAGGTCCTGCCGCCCGACATCCTGCCCGCTCAGCCCCATCCCCTCCTCCCTTCTCCAGACCATCTCTGGAGACCTTCAATTCCTCACTTCCCTCATCAACTCATCCCTGACCACTGGCTGCGTCCCCTCTGACTTCAAAATGGCTAGAGTCACTCCCCTCCTCAATAAACAAACACTCAACCCCTCTGATGTAAAAAACGACCCCTCTTTTCTTTCCAAAACACTTGAGCGTGCTGTTTCTGACAACTGTCTCACTATCTCTCTCAGAACGATCTTCTTGGCCCTAACTAGTCAGGGTTCAAGACTCAACCAAGACTGCTCTCCTCTGTGTCACGGAGGCTCTCTGCACTGCCTAAGCTGACACTCTCTCCTCTGTTCTCATCCTCCTAGATCTATCCGCTGCCTTCGGCATCGTGAACCATCATGTCCTCCTCTCCACCCTCTCAGGGCTGGGCGTCTCAGGCTCGGCACACTGTTCGATTGCATCCTACCTGGCAGGCTGCTCCTACCAGGTGATGTGGAGAGGATCTGTGTCTGCACCACATAATCTCACTACTGGTGTCCCCAGGGCTCGGTTCTAGGCCCTCTCCTCTTCTCTCTATGCCCCAAGTCACTCGGATCCGTCATGTCCTCACATGGTCTCTCCTATCACTGCTATTTGGATGACACTCAATTTATTTTCTCCTTCCCCCTTCTCACACCCAGGTGGCGTGCCTGGCAGATATCTCAGCTTGGATGTCGGCACCCCACCTCAAGCTCAACCTCAACAAGACGGGGCTGCTCTTCCTCCCGGGGGAAGGCCCGCCCGCTCCAAGACCTCTCCATCATGGTTGACAACTCTACGGTGTCCCTCTCCCAGAATGCAAAGAACCTTGGCGTGACCCTGGACAACATCAAAGTAGAGACTTGCTCCTGCAGGTTCATGCTCTACAAAATCTGTAGAGTAAGACCCTACCTCACACAGGAAGCGGCGCAGGCCCTAATCCAGGCAATTGTAATCTCCCGTCTGGACTACTGCAACTCTCTGTTGGCTGGGCTCCCCGCTTGTGCCATCAAACCCCTATAACTTATCCAGAACATTGCAGCCCGCCTGGTGATCAACCTTCCCAAGTTCTTCCATGTCACTCCGCTCCTCCGCACACTCCACTGGCTTCCAGTCGAAGCTTGCATCCACTACAAGACCATGGTACTTGCCTATGGAGCAGCAAGAGGAACTGCCCCTCCCTACCTTTAGGCTATGCTCAAACACCAAACCCCAACCCCAGTACTCCGTTCTGCCACCTCTGGTCTCTTGGCCCTCCCACACCTATGGAAGGGCAGCTCCCACTTAGCCCAGTCAAAGCTCTTCTCTGTCCTGGAAATGGTGGAACCAGCTTTCCCCTAAAGCTAGGGTAGCAAAGTCCATGCGCATCTTCCGAAAACATCTCAAACCCTACTTCTTTAAAGAGTATCTAAAATTAAGATGAATGCACAAACTGTAAGTCACTCTGGATAAAAGCTGCTAAAATCTGCTAAATTACTAAAATTTTAATTTAAAATATAGAACATAACACACAGGTAACAGATTACACTACACACTCAACCACACAATCACACATGGCAACACTCAATCACAACTTTTAAACATAGTACCATTTTGCTAACAATATGTGTGAGATTGTCAGAGTGGGAGAGTGTGAGAGAGCGAGAGAGATTGTGGGTATGCGCCTGCATGTGTTAATGTGCTATGTGTTTCAACTATGTACAGTGAGGGAAAAAAGTATTTGATCCCCTGCTGATTTTGTACGTTTGCCCACTGACAAAGACATGATCAGTCTATAATTTTAATGGTAGGTTTATTTGAACAGTGAGAGACAGAATAACAACAAAAACATCCAGAAAAACACATGTAAAAAATGTTATAAATTGATTTGCATTTTAATGAGGGAAATAAGTATTTGACCCCTCTGCAAAACATGACTTAGTACTTGGTGGCAAAACCCTTGTTGGCAATCACAGAGGTCAGACGTTTCTTGTAGTTGGCCACCAGGTTTGCACACATCTCAGGAGGGATTTTGTCCCACTCCTCTTTGCAGATCTTCTCCAAGTCATTAAGGTTTCGAGGCTGACGTTTGGCAACGAACCTTCAGCTCCCTCCACAGATTTTCTATGGGATTAAGGTCTGGAGACTGGCTAGGCCACTCCAGGACCTTAATGTGCTTCTTTTTGGGCCACTCCTTTGTTGCCTTGGCCGTGTGTTTTGGGTCATTGTCATGCTGGAATACCCATCCACGACCCATTTTCAATGCCCTGGCTGAGGGAAGAAGGTTCTCACCCAAGATTTGACGGTACATGGCCCCGTCCATCGTCCCTTTGATGCGGTGAAGTTGTACTGTCCCCTTAGCAGAAAAACACCCCCTTAGCATAATGTTTCCACCTCCATGTTTGACGGTGGGGATGGTGTTCTTGGGGTCATAGGCAGCATTCCTCCTCCTCCAAACACGGCGAGTTGAGTTGATGCCAAAGACCTCGATTTTGGTCTCATCTGACCACAACACTTTCACCCAGTTCTCCTCTGAATCATCCAGATGTTCATTGGCAAACTTCAGACGGGCCTGCATATGTGCTCTCTTGAGCAGGGGGACCTTGCGGGCGCTGCAGGATTTCAGTCCTTCACGGCGTAGTGTGTTACCAATTGTTTTCTTGGTGACTATGGTCCCAGCTGCCTTGAGATCATTGACAAGATCCTCCCGTGTAGTTCTAGGCTGATTCCTCACCGTTCTCATGATCATTGCAACTCCACGAGGTGAGATCTTGCATGGAGCCCCAGGCTGAGGGAGATTGACAGTTATTTTGTGTTTCTTCCATTTGCGAATAATCGCACCAACTGTTGTCACCTTCTCACCAAGCTGCTTGGCGATGGTCTTGTAGCCCATTCCAGCCTTGTGTAGGTCTACAATCTTGTCCCTGACATCCTTGGAGAGCTCTTTGGTCTTGGCCATGGTGGAGAGTTTGTAATCTGATTGATTGATTGCTTCTGTGGACAGGTGTCTTTTATACAGGAAACAAACTGAGATTAGGAGCACTCCCTTTAAGAGTGTGCTCCTAATCTCAGCTCGTTACCTGTATAAAAGACACCTGGGAGCCAGAAATCTTTCTGATTGAGAGGGGGTCAAATACTTATTTCCCTCATAAAAATGCAAATCAATTTATAACATTTTTGACATGCGTTTTTCTGCATTTTTTTGTTGTTATTCTGTCTCTCACTGTTCAAATAAACCTACCATTAAAATTATAGACTGATCATTTCTTTGTCAGTGGTCAAACGTACAAAATCAGCAGGGGATCAAATACTTTTTTCCCTCACTGTATTTAATGTTGCTCATCTGAGAACTGCCCATGTACTTCCTGTTGTGTTGAACCCTGACTTCTAACCAATGACCCCTGACCATTGACCTCTACCCAGGATCCTCTGATGGGTCTCCTGGAGGGGCGGGAGGATCTGGATAAGGAGGATAAACCGGAGCCAGAGGCCATCTATGAAACCAACTGCCACTGGGAGAGCTGCAGCAAGGAGTTTGACACGCAGGAGCAGCTAGTCCACGTGAGTAGGGACAGGAGGTTTTCCTGACTACGTGACTTGGCCTGGATAAACTCTGGGCCCCCGGCACTAGTTAGGGCCCAGAGTTTTTCTGGTCAGGTCATGAGCAAAAAGTATTGGCCTTACATATACACACTGTTTGAGAGAAGGGAAAGGAGGGGAAAGGTTGGGAACCGTTGGTTTGAGTTAGTCTAGAGTAGCGGTTTCCAACTATGGTCCTGGAGAGCCACACAAAACACAGGATCCGTGTAAAGACTCTTATCAACATTACAATGACAATAAAATCTCTCTGTCTTCCACAGCACATAAACAACGAGCACATCCATGGAGAGAAGAAGGAGTTTGTGTGCCACTGGCAGGAGTGTTCGAGGGAGCAAAGACCTTTCAAGGCCCAGTACATGCTGGTGGTTCACATGCGCAGGCACACAGGAGAGAAACCGCATAAGTGTACTGTGAGTATACTACAGTATTCTGATCGCTCTCTCTCAAACTGAGCTTTGAAATGGACTGTTATATGAATTCAAATTCAGTTTAGAATCAAATTTCAAATTCATAAAATAATTTCAAAAATCAGTTTGAGAGAGAGGTACAGTATAGGTAGTATACTCACAGTGCATGTATGTGGCTTTAATCGAAATGCGCTACCTGACAGTGATTACATCAGACCTTGTCTTTCAGTCAGTTTGAGCAGGTTAACAAGACATTTTGTGTCTGTGTTTCAGTTTGAGCTGTGTTATAATGCGTTATGTGTGTTTCAGTTTGAGGGATGTAATAAGATGTGCATCTATTGTTTCAGTTTGAGGGGTATTATACAATGCATTCAGAAATTATTCAGACCCCTTGACTTTTTCCACATTTTGTTACATTACAGCCTTATTCTAAAATGGATTAAATTGTTAATTGTTTTCCCCCTCATCAATCTACACACAATACCCCATAATGACAAAGCAAAATCAGTTTTTTTGACATTTTTGCAAATGTATTAAAAATGAAAAATAAACTGAAATATTATATTTACATAAGTATTCAGACAATGTACTCAGTACCAGTGGTGTAAAGTACTTAAGTAAAAATACTTTAAAGTACTACATACAGTGGGGGAAAAAAGTATTTAGTCAGCCACCAATTGTGCAAGTTCTCCCACTTAAAAAGATGAGAGAGGCCTGTAATTTTCATCATAGGTACACGTCAACTATGACAGACAAAATGAGGAAAAAAAATCCTGAAAATCACATTGTAGGATTTTTTATGAATTTATTTGCAAATTATGGTGGAAAATAAGTATTTGGTCAATAACAAAAGTTTCTCAATACTTTGTTATATACCCTTTGTTGGCAATGACACAGGTCAAACGTTTTCTGTAAGTCTTCACAAGGTTTTCACACACAGTTGCTGGTATTTTGGCCCATTCCTCCATGCAGATCTCCTCTAGAGCAGTGATGTTTTGGGGCTGTCGCTGGGCAACACGGACTTTCAACTCCCTCCAAAGATTTTATATGGGGTTGAGATCTGGAGACTGGCTAGGCCACTCCAGGACCTTGAAATGCTTCTTACGAAGCCACTCCTTTGTTGCCCGGGCGGTGTGTTTGGGATCATTGTCATGCTGAAAGACCCAGCCACGTTTCATCTTCAATGCCCTTGCTGATGGAAGGAGGTTTTCACTCAAAATCACATGATACATGGCCCCATTCATTCTTTCCTTTACACGGATCAGTCGTCCTGGTCCCTTTGCAGAAAAACAGCCCCAAAGCATGATGTTTCCACCCCCATGCTTCACAGTAGGTATGGTGTTCTTTGGATGCAACTCAGCATTCTTTGTCCTCCAAACACGACAAGATCTATTTTGGTTTCATCTGACCATATGACATATGACGTTCTCCCAATCCTCTTCTGGATCATCCAAATGCACTCTAGCAAACTTCAGACGGGCCTGGACATGTACTGGCTTAAGCAGGGGGACACGTCTGGCACTGCAGGATTTGAGTCCCTGGCGGCGTAGTGTGTTACTGATGGTAGGCTTTGTTACTTTGGTCCCAGCTCTCTGCAGGTCATTCACTAGGTCCCCCCGTGTGGTTCTGGGATTTTTGCTCACCGTTCTTGTGATCATTTTGACCCCACGGGGTGAGATCTTGCGTGGAGCCCCAGATCGAGGGAGATTATCAGTGGTCTTGTATGTCTTCCATTTCCTAATAATTGCTCCCACTGTTGATTTCTTCAAACCAAGCTGCTTACCTATTGCAGATTCAGTCTTCCCAGCCTGGTGCAGGTCTACAATTTTGTTTCTGGTGTCCTTTGACAGCTCTTTGGTCTTGGCCATAGTGGAGTTTGGAGTGTGACTGTTTGAGGTTGTGGACAGGTGTATTTTATACTGATAACAAGTTCAAACAGGTGCCATTAATACAGGTAACGAGTGGAGGACAGAGGAGCCTCTTAAAGAAGAAGTTACAGGTCTGTGAGAGCCAGAAATCTTGCTTGTTTGTAGGTGACCAAATACTTATTTTCCACCATAATTTGCAAATAAATTCATTAAAAATCCTACAATGTGATTTTCTGGAGAAAAAAATTCTCAATTTGTCTGTCATAGTTGACGTGTACCTATGATGAAAATTACAGGCCTCTCTCATCTTTTTAAGTGGGAGAACTTGCACAATTGGTGGCTGACTAAATACATTTTTTCCCCACTGTAAGTGGTTTCTTTGGGGTATCTATACTTTACTTTACTATTTATATTTTTGCCAACTTTTACTTTTACTTCACTACATTCCTAAATAAAATATTATTCCATACATTTTCCCTGACAGCCAAAAGTACTCGTTACATTTTGACACGAAAATTGTCCAATTCACACACTTATCAAGAGAATGTCCCTGGTCATCACTACTACCTCTGATCTGGCGGACTCACTAAACACACATGCTTAGTTTGTAAATTATGTCTGAGTGTTAGAATGTGCCCCTGGCTATCAGTCAATAAAATAAATAAAATAAAATGGTGACGTCTGGTTTGCTTAATATAAGGAATTTTATATGGTTTATACTTTTACTTTTGATACTTAAGTATATTTAAAACCAAATACAATTTGTAAGTCGCTCTGGATAAGAGCATCTGCTAAATGACGTAAATGTAAATGTAATTGTAAATACTTTTAGACTTTTACTCAAGTAGTATTTTACTGGGTGACTTTCACTTTTACTTAGTCATTTTCTAATACGGTATTTTTACTTTTAGTCAAGTATGACAATTGAGTACTTTTTCAACCACTGCTCAGTACTTTGTTGAAGCACCTTTGGCAGTGATTACAGCCTCAAGTCTTCTTGGGTATGACGCTACAAGCTTGGCACACCTGTATTTGGGGAGTTTCTCCCATTCTGAGGTCCTGAGTGCTCTGGAGAAGGTTTTCATCAAGGATCTCTCTGTACTTTGCTCCGTTCATCTTTCCCTAGATCCTGACTAGTCTCCCAGTCCCTGCCGCTGAAAAACATCCCTATAGCATGATGCTGCAACCACCATGTTTCACCATAGGGATTGTGCCAGGTTTCCTCCAGACGTGACGCTTGGCATTCAGGTCAAAGAGTTCAATCTTTGTTTCATCAGACCAGAGAATCTTGTTTCGCATGGTCTGGGAGTCCTTTAGGTGGCTTTTGGCAAACTCCCAAGTGGGCTGTCATGTGCCTATTTCTGAGAACTGGCTTCCGTCTGGCCACTCTACCATAAAGGCCTGATTGGTGGAGTGCTGCAAAGATGGTTGTCCTTCTGGAAGGTTCTCCCATCTCCACAGAGGAACTCTGGAGCTCTGTCAGAGTGACCATCGGGTTCTTGGTCATCTCCCTGACCAAGGCCCTTCTCCCCCGACTGCTCAGTTTGGCCGGACGGCCAGCTCTAGGAAGAGTCTTGGTGGTGCCAAACTTCTTCACTGTGTTCTTGGGGACCTTGAATGCTGCAGAAATGTTTTGGTACCCTTCCCCAGATCTGTGCCTCGACACAATCCTGTCTCGGAAATCTACAGACAATTCCTTCGACCCCATGGCTTGGTTTTTGCTCTGACATGCACTGTCAACTGTGGGACCTTATATAGACAGGTGTGTGCCTTTCTAAATCATGTCCAATCAATGGAATTTACCACAGGTGGGCTCCAATCAAGTTGTAGAAACTTCTCAAGGATGGTCAATGGAACAGGATGCACCTGAGCTGAATTTCGAGTCTCATAGCAAAGTGTCTGAATACTTATGTAAATAAGGTGTTTCTGTTTTGTTTTGTTTTTTAATTCTAAAAACCTGTTTTCATTTTGTCATTATGGGGTATTGTGTGTAGATTGATGAGGAACAAAATTAATGTAATCAATTTTAGAATAAGGCTGTAACGTAACAAAATGTGGAAAAAGGGAAGGGGTCTGAATACTTTCCTAATGTACTGTACGTTTGAGCTGTGTTATAATGCTTTATGTGTGTTTCAGTTTGAGGGGTATTATAAGACATTGTTTACCTCTGTTTCAGTTTGTGGGTTGTAATAAGGCCTACTCTTAGTATGTGTCTTGTGTGTTTCAGTTTGAGCTGTGTTATAATGCTTTATGTGTTGTTTCAGTTTGAGGGCTGTAATAAGGCCTACTCTCGCCTGGAGAACCTGAAGACCCACCTGCGGTCTCATACAGGGGAGAAGCCGTATGTCTGTGAACACGAGGGATGCAACAAAGCCTTCTCCAACGCCTCAGACAGAGCCAAGCACCAGAACCGCACACACTCCAATGAGGTACACACTATCAATCAACCAAACAATCAGACAATCAATCACACTAACTCGAACTGCTGACATCATCACTTGCTTAAAGGGATTGTTCACTCAAATTATTGATTTAAATTGTTTTATGAATACTTAGTGAATGATCTATCAGCATCGATTACGTTGAAATCTATGATTTATCTCACAGATTTATCTCTTGTTTTGACATCATGAGAGACTATTTGAAATACAGATGGCATAAGAAATAACTTCAAATAGTTACAAATGTCTGACCTGAATTCAAGTTTTGTTACCATGTCCAATCGTGTTGTGTCCTCCTGTCCCACTACAGAAGCCGTATGTGTGTAAGATCCCTGGGTGTACGAAACGCTACACAGACCCCAGCTCTCTGAGGAAGCACGTGAAGACAGTCCACGGCCCTGAGGCTCACATCACTAAGAAGCACAGAGGAGACACTGGGCCCCGGCCGCCTGGCTCATCACTGACCACTGGTGGACAGTCTGGTGAACTGGTGCTGGAGAAAGAGGAGGCTGGACACAGGGAGGACTGCAAACTGCTGGCGCCTGAATCTGCTCTGGTGAGTTTAGACCATTGGAGGCTCCTGAGGGGAGGATGGCTCATAATAATGGCCGGAACGGAGCGAATGGAATGGCATCAAACACCTGGAAACCATGCGTTTGATGTATTTGATACTATTCCGCTTCAGCCTTTACCACAAGCCCGTTCTCCCCAATTAAGGTGCCACCAACCTCCTGTGGTTTAGACTGGAGAACTGAGAATGAAATCTTCTTCTTCTGACTCAACTCCTGCTCTCTGTGGTGTCCATCTTCTATAGAGTTCTTCCAAATGTTTTAAGCTACATGTATTAAGCTACATTATCATCTCTCTTTCTTCCAGAAGTCTCAGCCCAGTCCGGGTGGCCAGTCGTCCTGCAGTAGCGAGCGTTCTCCACTGGGGAGCGCCAACAACAACGACAGTGGTGTGGAGATGAACCTGAACGCAGCAGGGAGTCTGGAGGACCTGACCGCTCTGGAGGACGGAGGGGCGGGAGGAGGAGGGGAGGCGGGGGGAAGAGGGCAGGGCACGGCAGGGATGGGGGGCATGTCGGCTCAGGCCCTAAAGAGACTAGAGAACCTGAAGATAGACAAGCTGAAACAGATCAGACGGCCCACTCCACCCGGACGCTGTGGTAGGAGTAGCAAGCTACCAGCACTCACAGGTATGTAAAGTCGCTTGTAGATGAAAAACTATGGTTGAACCAGTGATTTTAAACCTGGTCCTCATCTATCAATCAATCAATCAATTTTATTTTATATAGCCCTTCGTACATCAGCTAATATCTCGAAGTGCTGTACAGAAACCCAGCCTAAAACCCCAAACAGCTAGTAATGCAGGTGTAGAAGCACGGTGGCTAGGAAAAACTCCCTAGAAAGGCCAAAACCTAGGAAGAAACCTAGAGAGGAACCAGGCTATGAGGGGTGGCCAGTCCTCTTCTGGCTGTGCCGGGTGGAGATTATAACAGAACCATGCCAAGATGTTCAAAAATGTTCATAAGTGACAAGCATGGTCAAATAATAATCAGGAATAAATCTCAGTTGGCTTTTCATAGCCGATCATTAAGAGTTGAAAACAGCAGGTCTGGGACAGGTAGGGGTTCCATAACCGCAGGCAGAACAGTTGAAACTGGAATAGCAGCAAGGCCAGGCGGACTGGGGACAGCAAGGAGTCTGTAGAGGACCATTTACCTAAAATCGGACCTGGGAGTAAGATGCTTAGCTTGGATTCAGTTCACAATACTTATGCTTTCCTCTTGAACAACCCTTGAAGAGTAAGGCCAACTCAAACTTATGCACTGCAGTGCATAGATGATATCGATTGAAGCAAAAAATGACATTCACTCTCAAATTGTAGCAGTATTTTCTGTGCCAGACATTTAATTTGATGTTTCTCATCCTGTCTTGTTTCTCCAGGTGGTCCAGGAGAGATGATGGGAGGGATGTGTTCTCCCTCACCCATCCTCTCCAACCGCCGTGTCATGGAACTGTCCAATCACGAGCTGGGGGGCGGACCCTCTGGCATGGCCCTCCCTATCAGTGACCGGAGGGGGAGTAGCACCAGCAGCCTGAGCTCTGCCTACACAGTGAGCCGTCGTTCTTCCATGGTGTCCCCCTACCTCTCCAGCCGGCGCTCGAGCGAGGTCTCCCAGTTAGGAGTAGGAGGAGGTAATATTTTTGTTTTGTAACTTTGTCTTCTTTTAATCATTACATGTTATTTGTTTAACCATGGTCCTCCATGGCACTTTGGAAACAACTGTTTTCATTAATGTTTTTAAAGAGATTCTCCGGTACTTTTGTATACTTTTTAGCCAGTAGTTCTGAAAGTAGTGTTCCAGAGCCAAAAGTGGTCCCCCAAAATTGTGTACTACATCATATATGTGCAGACATACAGTACCAGTCGAAAGTTTGGACACACCTACTCATTCAAGGGTCTTTCTTTCTTTTTACTATTTTCTACATTGTAGAATAATAGTGAATACATCAAAACTATGAAATAACACATATGGAATCATGCAGTAACCAAAAAAGTGTTAAACAAATCAAAATATATTTTATATTTGAGAATCTTCAAATAGCCACCGTTTGCCTTGATGACCGCTTTGCACAGTCTTTTATTACTTGTTAAACCAAATATATATATATTTTTCAATTGTATTAGTGTAAAATAATATATTTTCCCTTTTTTTGCATACAATATAGCTCCGTATTTGTATTATTTATTTTATACAGTCTTTTCTGCTCATCTTTGTCCAAGGTGCCAATTTATATTTTACCAATCGAACGATACAGCTGTGTTAGTAACTGCATCAAACTACTTTTCTTCTCAACTTTTACAAACAACTGAAATGTGGACCACTTTCCCAGCACTTTAGACAACAACTTAGGGGGTATGACATCTTGGTCTGCATATCTGCTATTTAAATCTGAAATCAGAACAGAAATAACTTCTACCAATCAAGAGGTACAGCTGTTTTAGTAACTGCATCCACTACATTCATTAAGCTAACTTCCCACTGTTGAATTAACTTTCATAGAACTGTAAGAAAATTCAAATTTTAGCACTTGGGGAACACATTCTAAACATGAGACAATGAGTTAACATTGTGACCTTTGACACAAATCAGCTACTTATACCATTTTCCCAACAAGCTAGGTATGAAATCTTAGTCTACTTCTCCGCTATTCAAATCTGGAATCAGAATATAAATATATTTTACCAATCAAATTATAGCACTGGGGGACAGGGTTGGGTAGTAACGGATTTCATGTAACGGGGATTATGGAACCGATTACAAATATGAACTAACTGTAATCAGCTCTGATTACTTTTTCAAAATGTGTAATCGGATTACAGTTACATTCTTAAAGACGTCTTCCAGCGATTATTTAAGTTTTACTGTTGAAAAGCCCAAATAGTGTTTTTTAGACACAACTGCAGACTTCAAGGAGTAGGGCATTCAAGGAGTTGGTCTGATGGGAATCTGTGATGACTTGCTTGAGGAACAATAGAGGAGCAATAGAGAACAAAAGAGGAAAGGCCCACCCCCCCCACTTGTGCTATGTCATGACTTACCTGGACCACCTATTGAGAAGTAAATCAGGTGTTAAATTAGGTGAAAAGGAGACTGGAGTGCCACTTTAAAAACCGCTGATTACATTTGGGATTACTTCATCTAATATCAAAAGGGAAAATGTATAAAACTGTAAGCATTGTTGTCATTTAGCGCACCCTCTTCTCACATGCTTAAATATTTTATTGTTCTGCTGATCACCCATCAAGGGTTGATAGCTTATTTTGAATTCAAACACATTTAATGAATAGGCTTTCGAAACATTTAACCTGGCCCACTGGTCAATCAAACAGTCGTCTGGTCATCTAAAAACACTGTCTTGAACACAACCACTGTTGTTACTGTAGTGGAGAAGAGGGCCAAGCTTTCTGTAGGTCTGAATATTATGTATCAACTCCTGTAGCTCAGTTGGTAGAGCATGGCGCTTGCAACGCCAGGGTTGTGGGTTCGATTCCCACGTGGGGCCAGTATGAAAAATGTATGCACTCACTAACTGTAAGTCGCTCTGGATAAGAGCATCTGCTAAATGACAAAAAAAACTAATTTTTTAATAAATATATATTTTTTAAACACGCCGGCCATTCAAGGTGAGTGCATTGGCCTATTCATTCAATTTACTGATATCAATTACGCTGCTAACTATAAGTAGCCTAAATATTAGGCTATATTATTTAGAGTAACTGATCTAGCTAACCACTTCTTCAGGTGGTGAATTAGCCCCAAATGAATTAGCCTATGTGATATTAGTGCCCAGAAAGATAGACAAATGTAGACAAATTAATCTCTATTGAACAAAAAATTAAATAAATCGTGAACCCTATTTTGGCAGTAAAATAATAGCAACAAAATTCATGACAATCACTGGTTTAGGTTGCGCATCAAGATATCTGGAATCATGCATTCCTGTGTGGACTTGTTAGATTAAACACTTAATTTATTGAATCATACCATCATAGTATAGAACACTTCTTAATGAAGAGCGTTGAATTACTTTATACTATAATTATATAGGTATAATTTATACTATAATTTGGTCGCACCAAATTTGACCAAATCACTGAAAACGTTAGTATGGAACCCTGTGACTATAGATGCGCAGACCGTTCCATTGACCAGATTGGCGCACATTCAACAAATCTTATCTACCAAAGTCGATACTCGTCAAATCCGTCAAGATGTATTGTAACAGACCCACAATGTGGTTACTTAAGTCTGATTTGGAAATACAGTGCATTCGGAAAGTATTCAGACCCCATGACTTTTTCCACATTTTGTTACATTACAGCCTTATTCTAAAATTGATTAAATTGTTTTTTTTCCCTCATCAATCTACACACAATACCCAATAATGACAAAGCAAAAACAGGTTTTCTGATATTTTTGCAAATGTATAATTTAAAACTGAAATATTACATTTACATAAGTATTCAGACACTTTACTCAGTACTTTGTTGAAGCACCTTTGGCAGCGATTACAGAGTCTTCTTGGGTATGACGCACACCTGTATTTGGGGAGTTTCTCCCATTCTTCTCTGCAGATCCTCGCAAGCTCTGTCAGGTTGGATGGGGAGCGTCGCTGCACAACTATTTTCAGGTCTCTCCAGAGATGTTAGATCGGGTTCAAGTCTGGGCTCTGGCTTGGCCACTCAAGGACATTCATAGACTTGTCCCCAAGCCAGTCCTGCGTTATTTTGGCTGTGTGCTTAGGGTCGTTGTCCTGTTGGAAGGTGAACCTTCGCCTCAGTCTGAGGTCCTGAGCACTCTGGAGCAGATTGTCATCAAGGATCTCTCTGTACTTTGCTCCGTTCATCTTTCCCTCGATCCTGACTAGTCTCCCAGTCCCTGCCGCTGAAAAACATCCCCACAGCATGATGCTGCCACCACCATGCTTCACCGTAGGGATGGTGCCAGGTTTCCTCCAGACGTGACGCTTGGCATTCAGGCCAAAGAGTTCAATCTTGGTTTCATCAGACAAGAGAATCTTGTTTCTCATGGTCTGAGAGTCTTTAGGTGCCTTTTGGCATACTCCAAGCGGGCTGTCATGTGCCTTTTACTGAGAAGTGGCTTTAGTTTGGCCACTCTACCATAAAGGTCTGATTGGTGGAGTGCTGCAGAGATGATTGTCCTTCTGGAAGGTTCTCCCATCTCCACAGAGGAACTCTGGAGCTCCATCAGAGTGACCATCGGGTTCTTGGTCACCTCCCTGACCAAGGCCCTTCTCCCCCGACTGCTCAGTTGGCTGGGCGGCCAGCTCTAGAAAGAGCCTTGGTGGTCCCAAACTTCTTCCATTTAAGAATGATGGAGGCCACTGTGTTCTTGGGGACCTTGAATGCTGCAGAAATTGTTGGTACCCTTCTCCAGATCTGTGCCTCAACACAATACTGTCTCTGAGTTTTACGGACAATTCCTTCGACCTCATGGCTTGGTTTTTGTTCTGACATGCACTGTCAACTGTGGACCTTATATAGACAGGTGCGTGCCTTTCCAAATCATGTCCAATCAATTGAATTTACCAAAGGTGGACTCCAATCAAGTTGTAGAAACATCTCAAGGATGATCAATGGAAACAGGATGCACCTGAGCTCAATTTCGAGTCTCATAGCAAAGGTATCTGTTTTTTCTTTCTTAATGTGCAAACATTTCTAAAAACCTGTTTTCGCTTTGTCAATATGGGGTATTGTGTGTAGATTGATGAGGGAAAACATTTTATTTAATCAATTTTAGAATAAGGCTGTAACGTAACAAAATGTGGAAAAAGTCAAGGGGTCTGAATACTTTCCAAATGCACTGTATCTAAAACATTCACTATTAGTACTGCAAAATACTGATGCTAGTACTTCTGGGCTACTTACTAATAATAATACTACTACCTAGTCTCCCGCTGAAGGCTACTATCATTTATTTATAAAACACTCTACTACACCAGCCTCAATTTTTCAACACTAACAAACTACTAATCTTCTTCCACTAGATGCACCATCATATTTCTCTCCCCAAATAATAGCTTAAAACTTTTCTAATTCCTTATGAGTAAAAGTGTAGTTATTTGTGATGGAATATGTGATCTAACTACCCCATACTCCAAAGTAATAAGGTTTATATAGTAGTCGATCAACGTAATCAGACCAGATATTTTAATATATTAACCTTTGACTATATTTCACTGCTTCAGTAAAACATTTTAAACTTTTAAAGAGCTGAAGCAAGTCCCACAATGTTTCTTCATGGAAAATTACCTTCTAGTTTAGTTTAAAAACTAAATTTCAAATTCAATTGAAGGGTTCCTGGGTCCTGAGCAGGGAGGAGGTGACCCCCTCTCCCCTGAGACCAGCCGCCGAAGAGGGCCCTGCCATGGTGTTGGATCGGGAGGAGGGTTGCCAGGTCTGCCTTGTCTAACACCCGCTCAGCAGTACAGCCTGAAGGCTAAGTATGCAGCAGCAACTGGCGGCCCACCCCCTACCCCGCTGCCCAGTATGGAACAGGGACCAGGGACACCCGGGAGACGAGGAGGGTTCCTCAGCGAGTACCAGGTACAGACTCTTCTTGTTAGTTTGGTTTTTAATTAGTGTGGCTTGAGTTGCAAAATTCTGGTAACTTTCTCAAAATGTCCAGCTTTTCTGAATTCTGGAAAACCTGGGAATTTTTGGAATTTTGCAACCCTTAATATGGCTAGTTTTGTATTCTTTTGAATATCTTATTCCTAAGTATTTTTTTAGCATTCTTTGCTTTTATTTATTTTATTTTGGACAGCAACTTGAGTTGGCGGCAGGTAGCCTAGCGGTTAAGAGCGTTGGCCCAGTAACTGACAGGTGAAAAATGTGTCTATGTGCCCTTGAGCAAGGCACTTAACCCTAATTGCTCCTGATAAGAGCATCTGCTAAATGACTAAAATGTAAATGTATGAAATGTGCTATACAATTTAAGTGTATCATTATTATTATTATTATCCCCAGGGTCAGCCGCTACCTACGTTCCTGCAGCAGGGGGGTCCGAGGAGACACAGTGCCAAAATGGGGGAGTATGGCACCGGGGTCATCTACCCCCACCAAGCCCCAGGGAATGCCACCCGGCGTGCCAGCGACCCCGTCCGCTCCACCGGCGACCCACAGGCCCTTCCCAAGGTTGTTGTTGTTGTTGGTAGTAGTAGTAGATTAAATTACTAAGACTGCTTTATTGTTGTTGCTAGCTATGTATTTGAGTATTTACACGTTCAATAAATGTTGATTTGATTTTGTTTCCCAAGGTGCAACGCTTCAACAGCCTGAACAATGTGGCCATGATGGGCCGGAGGAACGCCCTGCAGCATTGTGGGTCGGACGCCAACATCGCCCGCCACATGTACTCGCCGCGGCCACCCAGCATCACAGAGAATGTCATGATGGAGGCCATGGCTATGGACTCCCATGGAGCAACCACGGATGCCAGAAACCACTGCATGATGCTTCCCCCAAGAGAAAGAGGCTTCCTGGGCTACCAGTCCCACCACATGGGGGGTCCCACCAGCCTGTTATCACCCAGCCATGACAGCCTGGGTTGCCCAGAGCAGGGCTACCAGACACAGGGACAGATGTTCATGCAGGGTGGCCACTACCAGGGCACATCCAGAGGACCAGGTCAGGGCCAGATGGGGCATGGGGGACCCATTCACCCAGAGGGTATGTCCAACATCTTGCTGCGGCAGGCTGAGTACAGTATGAGTACCTGCCAGCTTAGTCCCTCCGGACCACACTACCCCAGCCTGGACCAGGGCGGCCCCGATGGAGGTACAGGGCCCTGGGTAGAGAGCAGCCAGGTCCAGACCACTCATGGAGCTCTTCAGACGGGGATGCAGTATCAGGACCAGGGCTCTATGCAGGGCCAGACACAGGGTCTCTACAGTAGCCAGCAGGGTCTGTACACCCAAGGGCCTGATGGCGGACACAAACTGACCATCAAACCAGAGCAGCAGCAGTACCACCCAGCCCTAGCCAACCCAGATGCCTGCCAGAAGCAACTCCACCAACACCAGCAGCAGAGGCCCCATCCAGGGCAGACACCCATGCCCATGCAACCCATGTCCTCCCAGAGCGGTTACCCCCAGCAGGGGCAGCCTGGCCAGGGCATGATGAGGACCACCAACCCCAGCTGTGACTTCCATGGAGGAGGCATGGAGAACCAGAACCAGGCCTCCATGCAGCAAGGGAAGAAGCAGGGTTCCTTCCCCCAAAGCGGAGGCATCAGCCTGGGGTCGGCTGGGCTGGGTGCTGGGGGTCGCTCCCAGACGCCCATGATGCAGGTGAAGGAGATGATGGTGAGGAACTATGTGCAGTCGCAGCAGGTTCTGATGTGGGGTCAGGAGCAGGACCAGAGGGGGATAGGAGTGGACGGGAAACCTCTTCCTCTGTCAGACAGCATGGACATGACAGGACAGCAGGTGACTTGTTTTCCCTCTCCCTTTTTCTTCTGCTCTTTGTTCCCCCTCTTTTGGTAAAGTGTTTTGTGATGTTTTCAAGGACATTTCCTTAATAAAATGTGTGTGCTTCTTTTGTCTTGAAGTATTTATGGTAGCACTTTAACTAAATGTTGATCTCATTTTATTTGATTCAGGTGGCCATGATGCAGCAACAGCAGCAGCATAGTCCCCAACACCAACAGAACCTCTACCCCAACCCAGGCTCCAGCTACCCTGGCTACCCCACCAACCAGAACCTGATGAGCCCCCCAGCACACAACCGAGTCCCCAGCTCTAGCTCCTCCATCCCCCCGACGGAGGTACCCATGATGGGCCTGCCTGGAGGCCCAGGGTCCTGCTACGGCCAGGACATGGGGGCCCCTGTGGTCCCAAGACCCCCCCAGTGCCGGAAGCCCCTCATCAGGCAGAATAGTGTCCAGTCCCAGGAAGGTGGAGGGTACCTGGGCAGTCCTCCTCACCTCAGCCCAGTCCACTCTACCTCCAGCCCTAGGAGTGTGGTCCGTCTGCCCCCTGTCCAGAGCCATCAGACCCACCAGGAGATCTTCTCCCCCTCAAACAACATCAACAACAACATGTACTACTCTGGCCAGATCCACATGCATCACCCTGACATGGACAAGCAGCAGATCAGCCACCCTCACCAGGATCCAACCCAGACCGGGCCCTGCCTCGACCAGCACCAACACCAACAGCACCTGGTAACCCACATGGATCACCAGGGCAATAAGTCTGCGTCCCTAGCCTACCTTCATGAGTCGACCCCCATCTCCAATGCTCTGGAGAACCTAGATCTGGACAACGCCCAGATAGACTTTACCTCCATCATCGACGACCCAGACCCCTCGTCATTCAGCCCCATCAACCCTCCTCTCCATGGGGGTTCATCCCAGACCTCATCCCGCCTCACCACCCCCCAGACATCCATCACCCTGCCCCCCTCTGGGCTCCCTAACATGGCTGTAGGAGACATGACCTCCATGTTGACCTCTCTGGCCGGAGAGAACAAGTACCTTAATACACTGTCTTAGAACCTGAAGACACTGTTCTAGAACAAGAACAGAACCTGAACACGCTCATAAAGTTAACTAGAGGGGCTAAGCTCCCTGGGTGGGGAGAGAAAGTACCTAGACATACTCTCCTAGACTCAACTACACTGAACAAGTACCAAAACGTTTCTCATTTACTAGACAAGTACCTAAACACATTGTCCTAGAACAAGTGCGTGTGGAGGGACACACTGTCATAGACTAGACTAGAGGGGCTCAGCTCAGTGGCACTGGTGTTAGGTCACCTATAAAGATAAAGGTACTGTAAATAATGCCTCTCTCTCTTGGCCTCCCACACACTCGTTCCCAGCTACTCCTAGAGGCTTTCAACCCAAACCAAAGGTACCTATCGATCTCGATCTTGATCTTGCTCACAGTGTACTATACTCTACTCACTGTTCTGGCTCACAGAGAAGGGGAAGGAGACGCAGAATTGTTTTCCTAAAATGACTTGCAGAATGTTTCCATGGGACGTCAACACCATAACGACGTCATCACCATAACGGCATCGTCAACATAACGGCGTCATCACCGTAATAACGTCGTCACCATAACGACACCAACACCATAATGGTGTCATCTCCGTAACAATTTCATCACCATAATGACAGTCATTCCAGTCACAGTTTTATAGGGCAACAACAGAGAGGATAATATGTAAATAAATTATACATTTACATATATGCTGTGTACACTATATATACAAAAGTATGTGGACACCCCTACAAATTAGTGGATTCGGCGATTTTTTTTTTCAATTTTTTTTTTTTGACAGGTGTATCAAATCGAGCACACAGCCATGCAATCTCCATAGACAAACATTGGCAGTAGAATGGCCTTACTGAAGAGCTCAGTGACTTTCAACGTGGCACCGTCCTAGGATGCCACCTTTCCAACAAGTAGGTTCGTCAAATTTCTGCCCTGCTAGAGCTGCCCCGTTCAACAGCAAGTGCTGTTATTGTGAAGTGGAAACATCTACGAGCAACAATGGCTCAGTTGCGAAGTGGTAGGCCACACAAGCTCACAGAACGGGAATGCCGAGTGCTGTAGCGCGTTACGCGTAAAAATCGTCTGCAACATTCACTACCGAGTTCCAAACTGCCTCTGGAAGCAACTTCAGCACAATAACTGTTCGTAGAGAGCTTAATGACATGGGTTTCCATGGCTGAGCAGCTGCACACAAGCCTAAGATCAGCATGCGCAATGACATGCGTCGGCTGGAGTGGTGTAAAGCTGGAGTGGTGTTGGACTCTGGAGCAGTGGAAACGCGTTCTCTGGAGTGATGAATCACACTTCACCATCTGGCAGTCCGACGGACTAATCTGGGTTTGGCGGATGCCAGGAGAACGGTACCTGCTCAAATGCATAGTGCCAACTATAAAGTTTGGTGGAGGAGGAATAATGGTCTGGGGCTGTTTTTCATGGTTCGGGCTAGGCCCCTTAGTTCCAGTGAAGGGAAATCTTAACGCTACAGCATACAATGACATTCTAGACGATTCTATGCTTCCAACTTTATGGACACAGTTTGGGGTAGGCCCTTCTCTGTTTCATCATGACAATGCCCCCATCCACAAAGCGAAGTCCATACAGAAATGGTTTGTCGAGATCGGTGTGGAAGAACTTGACTGGCCTGCACAGAGCCCTGACCTCAACCCCATCGAATACCTTTGGGATGAATTGGAATGCCTTTGAGCCAAGCCTAATCGCCCAACATCAGTGCCCGACCTCACTAATGCTCTTGTGGCTGAATGGAAGCAAGTCCCCACAGCAATCTTCCAACATCTAGTGGAAAGCCTTCCCAGAAGAGTGGAGGCTGTTATAGCAGCAAAGGGGGACCAACTCCTTATTAATGCCCATGATTTGGAATGAGATGTTTGACGAGCAGGTGTCCACTTACTTTTGGTCATGTAGTGTTTATGACAATGTTGACAGTGACGGAACTCTACTGTCTGTCTCGTGGGCAGCTTGGGGAATTCCGAGACCAACAGATCAGATTCTAGATTCTTATTCTGGTTCTGTAATGAGAACGGTGGTCAACAAAGCTGTTCCGAGGATGAATGTTTAGTAGAAGAAAAAAAATATTGACAGAAAAATGCATCAGTGCTTTGAAGCTTCATCTATATCCCCAGGAACACAACCCTGTCAGTGACACACAAAACATTATGATGACACACACACACACACATAATGAAGACATATCATATCAGTATTCACTCAGAGGCCTTTTTGGCATGAATCTGCTTCCATACTCTGAATCTGTTGTACGGTGAAGTACATGTTTTTAGACATGTTACATGTTTATTGTAGCTAAGTGTTCTTAAAGCAGCTCACTCTTTTACAAGTATAGGGGTCATAGGATAAGAACATAAAAAAAGTGCCTTTGTCTAAACGTATCCATGGCGCTTGAGAGGTACAGAGAATAAAAGAGATTGAGAGAGAGGGAGAAAGGTGGCACTACAGAATTCAATTAAATATTGTATCTGGGACAGTATCACACGACCCAACTCGGTCCCATATTTTACAGGGTGTTAAAGATGCCTTCCCTCACCCTGAAAACCTTCAACAGGATTTATAATTGATTGGGTGTTACGGCGTTGAGGTACTCTATCTGAGGTACGTTATAGTGTACAGTATGTGGCGGTGAGGCCCTCTGACCATAGAAATAGAATCAGTCCACCTATTATTCCATCATTGACTTGAATGGGGAGGTCCTTTCTATAGATTCTAGAGTCTATAACTCTGACAGCCTGTCCGAAGCCATGACCAGTAGAGCTGATATCACATGACGTCATACTGTAGCATTGCACTGACTGCAGCATTGCATGGAGGTGGACGAGTCTCTCTCCTTGGCTTTGTGACACAGAGACTGTCTAGAGGCCAACACATAGGCCTACGTGGCTATGATGTCATGTAAACATCAGCTTGGAGGATAATGGAATGTATCTTACAGTAGTATCTATCTGTTTGGATGGTTATTCTAGATCACGTTTACACACAACTACAGTAGGTCCTATGAGGCTGTATTTGAAATCAAATCACATTTTATTGGTCACATACACATATTTAGCAGATGTTTTTGCGGGTGTAGCGAAATGCTTGTGTTCCTAGCTCCAACAGTGCAGTAGTATCTAACAATTAATTTCAGTATTGGTGCCTTTTTTATCCTGCTTTGTTATTACTAGTACTTTACTGTTGTTCTTAATACAGGATTAGGGCCCAGAGTTAGTAGTCAGGAAAAACTCCTGGTCCTGCCCATGACCCAGCATTGACTTGTCATCTAGTCAGGAAAACTCTGTATAATCTACCAACCTACCAAAGACGATTTGAACTAACAATATTCAAGGAAAATAAAAAGATGCACCATACTCATAGTCACAGCTATGAAGATGTGAATGGTTTGATAGTGCTGTTACTTAGAATGTATGAAATGTCTTGTATAAAAGTAACATGTTCTCTTTTCGTTTTTATAAGAATGAACTTTATCATGGATATTTGCCTTTCTTCTCAGTGCTGTGTGTTTTGATACCTGTCTGTCACCATTCAAGACTTTTTGCTGGCAAAATAATATTCTGTTAAGCAACAAAGGCTATGATAGTAGCGTTTTCTATATACACGACATCCAAGTGATATATTTTGTGTACAATTTTCAAAATTTTATACAAATGTACTATATTTTACCAGTTAAAAATAAACATGTTCAGCTTGGGATGGATGAAAAATGTCTTTCAGAACTTTATGTATCTTACTGTATATTTCACTTACTTGATCTTACTGCATTTGTGTGAGGTTCTTATTGACTTCTATTGACTTGTATCCACACAAAATGTCTAAGTAAATGCAATGTCTCCATACAGCCACCAGAGTTCAGTGTAGTATGATACACATGGGAGAGACAGGAACTGTATATTTGGATGGGCAGCCAACCAGATGTGGAAATATAGGGGAACCCCATTATTTAGGTCTATGGGGGAACCCGAGGGAACCAGGTTCTGGCAGGGAAATCATTTTGACATGTTAAAATGTACATTTCAAAGTGAATTGGACAATTTTTACTTGGTGGGTTCCTGGAGTTACTTTTTTTCCATTTCCACCCCTGCAGCCAACACAAACCTACAGTGCCTTCAGAAAGTATTCATACCCCTTGACTTATTCCACATTTTGTTGTGTTACAGCCTGAATTCAAAATGGATTAAATTATAATTGTTTCTAACCCATCTACACACAATACCCCATAATGCCAGTGAAAACATGTTTTTAAGAAATGTTAGCAAATGTATTGAAAATGAAATACAGAAATATCTCATTTGCATAAGTGTTCACACCCTGAGTCGATACTTTGTAGAAGCACCTTTGGTAGTGATCACAGCTGTGAGTCTTTCTGGATAAGTCTCTAGGAGCTTTCCACACCTGGATTGTGCAACATTTGCCCATTATTCTTTTCAAAATTCTTCAAGTTCTGTCAAATTGGTTGCCATACATTTTCAAGTGAATGTAAGTCAAAACTGTGACTCAGCCACTCAGTAACGTTCACTGTCTTCATGGTAAGCAACTCCAGTGTAGATTTGGCCTTGTGTTTTAGGTCCTGCTGAAAGGTGAATTAATTTCCCAGTGTCTGGTGGAAAGCAGACTGAACCAGGTTTTCCTCAAGGATTTTGTCTGTGCTTAGCACTATTCTGTTTCTTTCTTATACTGAAAAACTCCCCAGTCCTTAACAATTACAATCATACCCATAACATAATGCACTCAGTAATGTGTTGCATTGGATTTGCCCCAAACATAACATTTGGATTCAGGACAAAAAGTTAATTGCTTTGCCAAATTTGTTGCAGTATTACTTTAGTGCATTGTTGGAAACAGGATGCATGTTTTGGAATATTTTTATTCTGTACAGGCTTCCTTCTTTTCACTGTCAATTAGGTTAGTATTGTGGAGAAACTAAAAGGTTGCTGATCCATCCTCAGTTTTCTCCTATCACAGCCATTAAACTCTGTAACTGTTTTTGGCCTTATGGTGAAGTCCCTGAGCTGTTTCCTTCCTCTCCGGCAACTTAGTTAGAAAGGATGCCTGTATCTTTGTAGTGACTGGGTGTATTGATTCACAATGCTCAAAGGGGTATTCCCTGTCTGCTTTTTTTACCAATAGGTGCCCTTCTTTGTAAGGCATTGTAAAACCTGGTCTTTGTTGTTGAATCTGTGTTTGAAATGCACTGCTTGTTAAACACTATTATTGCACACAGAGTGAGTCAATGCAACATATTATGTGACTTGTTAAGCTAATGTTTATGCCTGAACTTATTTAGGCTTGTCATAACAAAGGGGTTGAATACATATTGACTCAAATTTTGCATTAATTTGTAAACATTTCGAAAAACATAATTCCACTTTGACATTATGGGGTATTGTGTGTAAGCCAGTGACAAAAAAGTCTCAAATTAATCCATTTTGTATACTTAATTGTCCTTATTCTTTTAAAAATGTCTTAAACACTAATTAGAAAAATACATTTCCTATGTTCCTATGTACCATATCTCCTTCCATTAGAAGACAATTATAAAGTGGTTATAAAAGCAGACCAGCGTGAGGGTGACCACTGAAAGTGACATCAGCTTCTGAATGGGATCCACTGTGGTCAGTGGGGCTGGCAGGCATGTTCGTCTGGGGCCAGTAGGGATTGGCACCTTGAGCTGGTCCATGGTCCTTCCCTAGGCCTAGTGCCTTTCCCTGGTGCTCTGGGGCCACAGGGGCTGGCAGAGCCCCTAGGCTGTTCATTGGTCCTGGTCCCTGGTCGCTGGTCCTATGAGGTTAGTAGAGTTGGCACCCTGAGTTGTTCCTCTGAAACCAAACCACATATTTCTGGAGTAAGCTTTCTCTTGTTCAGAGTGCACTTACCAGGAGTCGACTAAGTTAGACCTTAGTCTAACTTATCTCCAGGGGGAATGAGGGCTCAATTTATGAGTTGCAAAGTGATTATAAAGGGTGAACCTATTAATACTCCTAACCAAGAGATTTGAAAGGAGACGTTGATGGCCTATTCTCCCCGAGGAGTAATATGCCTTAATAAACAAGTAAGTAACACCACACAGAGAATATCTGATGCTGGGCCCATCTGATCATTGAAATAAGAGAGAAATAGTTCTCAACTACTCAATATCATCATATACATAATGGTATCTATCTTTTTAAAATAATAATTATGAGAGGATAGCGTGAGCAGCACTGAGGCCCTTTCCCCTCACAACTGCAACAACGTGACTTATACAAATGTAAATCTCCCAAAATAAGGGTTGAGTTTTTTTCAAATGCAAAAAAGTTTCAGAGGCTGAGTATAATGACTTTTTATTTTCTTGTCTTGCCATCTATTCAAGTGAAAGCTTTTTCTCTGCCTTTGTCCCAAAGGTTGGCATATAATTAACTTGTGCTTAATATGCGGTTAAAGAGGTCTCCTCCCCATGCTACCAGCTTTGAACCCTGGCCACAGACAGGGACAAAACCCCAGTGGGACAGTTTCCTGAGAGAGAGAGAGAGAGAGAGAGAGAGAGAGAGAGAGAGAGAGAGAGAGAGAGAGAGAGAGAGAGAGAGAGAGAGAGGGAGAGAGAGAGAGAGAGAGAGAGAGAGAGAGAGAGGGAGGGAGGGAGGGAGGGAGGGAGGGAGGGAGGGAGGGAGGGAGGGAGGGAGGGAGAGAGAGAGAGAGAGAGAGAGAGAGAGAGAGAGAGAGAGAGAGAGAGAGAGTGAGTGCCATGAACACTTTATGACTATAGGACCAATCAAAGTAATTCAAAACACCTTGTGAAGTTATGTGACTACAAAGCTATAGATCTGAAAATAACGTTTTATTTTCTGAAAAGTTTTTCCAGGATGCCAATGATATGTTTGGATGTTTACCCCATCAATGTGTACACTCAGATCCACACTACTGTTATGTCTAGACACAGAAGTAGATGGAGCAGCTTGGAGTGTTTTGTCGACACAATTAAAAGCATGGAGAGAGGTCATAATGTGTGTGCAAGAGTTATCTTTTCTACAACTCAGTCAACTCTGGGGCAGTAATTCGCTGCTGGTGGTGGTATGCTTGTTCAAAATAAAAAAAGATAGTCAAACACTCAATATATGTTCCCAATATTCGAATGGGTATAAAACACCCATGGTGTGCATGTTAAGATGTCATCTCCTTAGGGGTATCAGCTCTCCCAGGAGTTCTGCCTACTAGGTTTATGGTGCACCCTACTGCACTCCTCCTCCATCCCTGGACAAAAGGGCTATGACCTCTCTCACTCGCTCTCCCTGCTCCCCTCCCTCTCTCTCCCTGCAACTAGGATGCTTTCTTTTCTAGAATCTAGATGTCTATTAACAAGTCATAAGATAGCTGTGAAGGCCACAGAGAAAATATTCTAAACTTGAGAATACAGGTGATTGGCAATTTTTATATATTTTTATGCGTGATTGCAAATTGCACAAACATGATGCTGTGTTTTCAACAAGCTGCGAATGACAAACTGACAACTAAAGAGGGGGAAATAAAATGCATAATAAAATATGTATAACAGAAAAGAAAACATTACCATGACATTGTCCTTATTCATCAATGTGAAATGAAAAAGGTGACTCCCATGTGCTGCTCGGATTATCATGATCGAAAACAGCATCCAGGGGTATTCTAAATATTCCAAAGAACACCTGGGAGAGGTGGGGGTTCTATATGGGTTAGAATGCCAAGGTAGGGGTCCTCAACACCATGTTAGCGTTTATTTTCGGATGTTTTTTTCAGTTGCAAAACAGATTACGGTCCAGTTCTTCGCACAAAAGACTGACAATTCCCCACTTCCTCGAGCCATCCAGGGGTGAATGGGGCGCAGGGCAGGGGGGCACGACAGGGCACTTAAGTGCAGGTGCGATGCCTATAACATTCAGGCCACAAAGCATCAGGGGGGCTATGCATTCCCTTCGAATACCTACAGTGACCATATAAACATGTTTGCATTTGGTAATGCCGATTTGTTGTGTGGTGTTTGGGATAGTTTGCAATGTCAAACTTCTCCGTTTGGCCATATGTACATATAGCAGCCTAGCGCTCAACATTAACAATTATTTAACAAATAAATTACAAAGAATAGGTTGTTGGCATATTAGCCTATATATTTTTTATTTTGTGCAACAATTTGCTCAAATAATATTGGACAATATAATGTTTACAAAGAAAAACACAAGACTGTTAAGAACCGATACGAAAACATATCATCTCCTCTTTACGCACGCGGCTTGCTGCGTCTTTGTGCAAGTCGTGCTCTATTTGTGGCTGGAACTCGATAGAATTGAGAGAGGATAACTTATAATTTACTGTCTACAACTTTAAACCATAACTTTTAAATGGCATTCTTAGATGCCACCATGAATGTGCCGGTGGAGAGAATCCACTCACTATATCCCTCACGCGGTTATTAGCACCTTGAAAAACTCACGGACAGGATGGACCAACCTTCTCCAATGACATCACTCATTTCTCTCCTCGCGCTCAGCTCATCGACATGAGGTTACAGAAGGGTTATAGTCACCCGCTGTGGACGCAGACAATGTTTCACGCCATTCATTCTCAATTCTCACGCACCGACACACCAAAGAGAGCTTCTTCGGGCAAAGTGAGCCTTTAGCGACATGATGGCAGAGGAGAGCAGGGGCAAACGAAGGAAACAAGCGAACCCGAGAAGGAATCAAGGTATGGAATATGACTTGTTCAGCGCATTATGTAGTTGAAGTTGTAGAACACAGTGTTATTACGTCCTTATGATGTCGTTCACATATCATGATGTAGCGGATCTTTCATTATTGAGACGGTATTGGAGAGTATTGAATAGTAAAGGACTCGGGTTGGTTTCTCTAAGGTTTCATTTAAAAACGTTGGAAACATTGAGACTGAAAATAGCAGCACATTCTAGAGAAGTATGAACATGTGGTTTCGATGTCACTGATATTATCATTATGCATTTTGCCTAGAGAGAGAGAGATTCGCAGAACAGTGAAACATGCAAAATTTGACGAGTAGACAAGGGCCATTCAAGAAATAACCCTAAAATTCAAAAAGTGTGCGGCAACATGAAACTCTGTGCATGCAGTGTGAAACTGCACATCTTTAGGCTACTGATGGACCCCGATGTTTCCAAGTGTTGATATTAGAATTAATTATAATAAGACGGTCTTATATTTAAGTAAAGTGCCCTGTTTGAAAATGAGCACATATTTTCAACTATAGCCTAGTTTTATTTGTTTGTAATTGCCATAGGGTTTTGCTCCCACGTTTTCTGTTTGTTTGTTTGTTTTTCCGTGACTGTAGTATATCCAAGTATTTGTTTTAAAACACTTATAAAGTATATTGTAAAGAAGAAAGGGCTATATAGACATGAACAACAGCATTTGAAATGCAACATGTCACAAGCAAAATTTCCTCCAAGACAACAACGCATACCAGGCTTACATTTTGTTTACAGTGATCACTGCGCGCATAATAATAACTCGTTTTGAACATAAAAAGCTTTGTAATGGTTATATCACCCAAACAGAAATAACGTTTATTCTAGACACGACAAAAGGCACCAAGAGCAAAGGGACTGAGTTGGACGGGGTAGATATAAAAACAAATAAAACGATTATTTACAAAAATCCTAAAGAGGCCTACTATTGTCATACATTGATAAAAAATTAAATAAACAGACGTATACCTGCATCATTTATATTTAGCAAATTATTAAGAAGATTAGCATTCAAATGAGTTAAAAAATAGAACAGATAAATACTTTTGACTTTCCTTTAACAAATAAAAACGCATTGTATTATAAAACACAAATCGTTTTTTTTTATGCCCGAGTATTGCAAGTTAATATATTCATCTATTTGATTAACTGTATTTTCAAACACACAAAAATAAGAACTTGAACTTAAAATTAAGACAATTGATTTGTCAATGCCATATCCAAGTCCTTCATCATTTCCCCACACTTACAATATTGTAGCCTACAATTAAAACACGCATATTATAACAATCTTTTTGTAATGTATGTAGGTTATTACTGAGGTAGCTCAGTCTTTTCATATGTAAATACTGAATAGCTTCCCATCAAACTGATTATGTCAATCATTTAACAGTGAGAAGTGGAGCTGAAGCCAGAGAGTGCTACAGTGAGTCAAATAGGGTCACACACACACACACACACACACATACACACACACACACACACAATTTTGAATGGTACTGTAATTGTACCCCACAGAAAACAATACCATACCTTATCTTTGGAGCTCCAAAAACCTTTTGACCACTAGTGGTGCATGGCACAGTAGCATAGCCAGAAACGTGTTGGTGGGTGGGCCTTCAGAAATGTGCAAAAGTGCAATTCTACACATTTTGCCATGGGGCAAAGAGAAAAATTTGCTGTTTTATAGATAATTTCATGCTATTCTACACATTTTGCCATGAGGCTGAGAGAAGAATTTGCTGTTTTGAAGCTAATTTCCTGCAATTCTACACATTTTGCCATGAGGCTGAGAGAAACATTTGCAGTTTTATAGCTAATCTCATGCTATTCTACACATTTTGCCATGAGGCTGAGAGAAAATGTAGCATTTTGAAAGCTAATTAAAGCTAAAATATACTGTAGGTGTGTTGACTGTGATAAAGGCACTGGATTATGAGCTGTCTTGTTAGCTAAATGAACAGAAGAAGTACACAGTGGGATGGTGCATATAGCCATAGAAGCACAGTGACATATGCCTCATTGCAGTCATATTCATGACTTATTGGGGTTGTGGCTTTCAGTTACTTATTTTCGGCCACCCATCCCATGAGAGTGAATGTCATTCCAGTTCATCTGAATGTCATTCAAGTGCACTGCTTGCTATGAATTCTATCTGATGGTGTTAGCATGTTTAGGTCAAAAGACAAATAATGTCCCGTTTGGAACACTGACAAGTAGAGAGCATAAAACAATGCTTGGCATGCCTACACGGCTTTGCTTCTGGCTTATTAATATATTTTGAGGCGTGCCTTTAAGAGGTTATATTTGTTGCACCCATGAGTGAGAATGCTGTACCAATTGAACTCCTATGTGGTTATAGTACCCCATCAATTTAAAACGTATATGGGACAGATTGAAGTGGCCGCAAGTCTTAAACCTTAAATGGTTGAGCATTTTGCCATGTCCTTTTGTTCTGTTTTGCCCTGTAGTCGCTGCAAGTTTGGAAGCCTTTGTTAAGGCCTCTACTGTGAAATGCAAACCCCTCCTCATCCATTAATTCAGTAAATGGTATGGTATTGTGCTTTGTGTCATTACACAGTACTTGCTTTGATACCGTATTTATATTACAGTAGGTGTACTTCATTTTATTTCCAACCGAACTGTCGCAACTGAGATCAAGGAGATATTCCTAGCATGAAACAGAAAATAAGTTAATTTTGTGACTCAATTCAATGCGATTCAATACGACTCAGAGGCCTATAATGCCTGGGATAGGTGTTTTGTTCATTCACACAACAAGACAAGGCGAAATGGCTCTGACACATGCAGCCTCATGTTTGCTGACGTTTCCTCTTGTGTTGGTACAGGACTTAATGCAAATGTACAACAGATGGACGTTAGAGAGGTAAATACATGAAAACAGTCCTAAATATTGAAATGTTCCTAAGATTTTCTAACAATGTATATGCAAGTTGATTAATAGAAAAATATTGGTGGCAAGAGATGGTGAAGGGACATTTTGAATTGCCGTGTAAAGAATGGTTAGGCTATGGGAGTATTTATTCTTGCAGTGTCTCCCTTTTGTCTTTTGTAGCTCTCATTCTCTGAGGCGCGTGGGCTTGTGTGTGTGTGTGTGCATGCGTGTCTGTGTGTGCGGAAGCCGTTGGAGGGAATGTTTGTGTGAGGAGTGGGGCCCCAGATAAAACCAAATTAATTTGGCAACACTAACTCAACGGACAGAGATTAAAGTGTCTGTCCAAAAAAAGAGAAGATATGGCATCTTTTCTTCTGTCTCCAAGATGCTTATTGATTACAGTCGCTGTCTTCCAAATATAACTGTCCATGTCCACAGATATCAACCAAAGTGGGGAGATTATTGCTGTCTATTGTCTCCAGATTGCAGGAGATCATGTTATAGGGTAGTTATATGACAATAAAGGGAAACAAGTCGATTGAAAATGGTGTACAATTTCAAAAGATGTGCCTTCCCTAGTTTGATATGAGAATGATTGTAAGCATGGTGATGCAGGTACGCCTTTGCACTCAATGTGTGACATTGTTAAAACTTCCTATGAATACCTTCTTCATAATGCATTATAAGCACATGTATAATGCCTTATGAACTGTGTGTGATGCATTATAATGCATGGCATGGCTTGGCTTTAACAACTGCCTAAATAAATAACTACATTCATGAAGTATACACATATTATATCCCACAGCACTGTCTCTGAGTAGTTGGACTGATAGAAGAGTGCACATTGTGCTAAGGTGCAGCAAGAGTCATAACCCTTTGACCTCTCTACCTTACTTCTTGAGCTTGGATTCATTTACAACTATACTGTACTGTTGAGCTGATAGTTGATTTCACTTTTTCCTTACAGTTCTCTCTCTCTCTTTCCCTCACTCACTCGTTTTCAGTTTCTTCTTTTTTCAAGTGCCAATTTATTTAAACTCTTTCCACTTTTTCTTCTTTCTCCTTCATTGATTTCCAAACCCCAGTCTTTGTGTGCAGCTGGGGCCCAGCTGTGTGTGTCTGCCTGAGTGTGTGTGTGCATGTGCACACACGTATGTGTGTGTGGTGTGTGTGTGCCCATATGTGTCTTTCTCTGGCACAGAATTGTCACAGGAGGCATGAGTACAGGAGAGAGAATCGAAGGGAGAGAGAGAGAGAGAGAGACAGAGAGTCGAAAGGAGTGAAAAAGACAAAGCGAGAAAAGAGAGAGAGAGCATGAGGGAGATGCTGTGGTATTGTATGAGCAGCAGAGTGAGTGGTCTGTACGTAGATATAGCTGCACTGTAACAAAAAACTTTAATTTATATGGAAATGTTAGGTAAATATCAACAGTAAAAAACTCTGAAACGTTTAACTGCAGCACACTGTAAATTATGGTGCATTGTGGGAAGATTACTATATTTCAAATGGTACTCTAATTCCACCCCACAGAATACAGTGCCGTACCGTATCTTTGGAGCGCCAAAAACCTTTTCACCACTAGTGGGTGCATGGTATTGTTGTTTCTGGCTCATTAACATATTTTGAGGCGTGCCATGTAAGAGGCTATATTTGTTGCACCTGTAAGTGAGAATGCTGTACCAATTTAACTCCTATGTGGTTATAGTGCCCAATCAATTTAAAATGTATAGGGGGCAGATTAGAGTTGCAGCAAGTCTTAAACCTTAAATGGTTGAGCATTTTGCCATGTCTTGGTCTGTTTTGCCCTGTAGTCGCTGCCACAAGCTAAACACCTTCTTTGCCCGCTTTGAGCGCTTTGAGGATAGCACAGTGCCACCGACACAACCCGCTCCCAAGGACTGTGGGCTCTCGTTCTCCGTGGCCGACGTGAGTAAGACATTTAAGCGTGTTAACCCTCGCAAGGCTGCTGGCCCAGACAGCATCCCTAGCTGCGTCCTCAGAGCATGTGCAGACCAGCTGGCTGGAGTGTTTACTGACATATTCAATCTCTCCCTATCCCAGTCTGCTGTCCTCACTTGGTTCAAGAGGTCCACCATTGTTCCTGTACCCAAGAAAGCAAAGGTAACTGAACTAAATGACTATTGCCCTGTAGCACTCACTTCTGTCATCACGAAGTGCTTTGAGAGGCTAGTTAAGGATCATATCACCTCCACCTTACCTGACACCCTAGACCCACTTCAATTTGCATACCGCCCCAATAGATCCACAGACGATGCAATCGCCATCGCATTGCACACTGCCCTATCCCATCTGGACAAGAGGAATACCTATGTAAGAATGCTGTTCATTGACTATAGCTCAGCCTTCAACACCATTGTACCCTCCAAGCTCATCATTAAGCTCGGGCCTTGGGTTTGAACCCTACCCTACGCAACTGGGTCATGGACTTCCTGACGGGCCGCCCCCAGGTGGTGAAGGTGGGAAACTGATCCTCAACACAGGGGCCCCACAAGCCCCCTCCTGTACTTCCTGTTCAGCCATGACTGGTGGCCATGCACGCCTCCAACTCAATCATCAAGTTAGCAGACGACACAACAATAGTAAGCCTGATTACCAACAATGACGAGACAGCCTACAGGGCGGAGGTGAGGGCCCTGGCGAAGTGGTGCCAGGAAAATAACCTCTGCCTCAACGTCAACAAAACGAAGGACCTGATCGTGGACTTCAGGAGACAGCAGAGGGAGCACGCCCCTATCCACATCAACGGGACCGCAGTGGAGAAGGTGAAAAGCTTCAAGTTCCTCTGCGTACACATCAATGATAATCTGAAATGGTCCCCCCCAACCAGACAGTGTGGTGAAGAAGGCGCAGCAGCGCCTCTTCAACCTCAGGAGGCTGAAGAAATTTGGCTTGGCCCCTAAGATCCTCACAAACTTTTACAGATGCACAATTGAGATCATCCTGTCGGGCTGTATCACCGCCTGGTACGGCAACTGCACCGAATGCAAACGCAGGGCTCTCCAGAGGATGGTGCGGTCTGCCCAACGCATCACCGGGGGCACACTGCCTGCCCTCCAGGACACCAACAGCACCCGATGTCACAGGAAGGCCAAAAGGATCATCAAAGACATCATTCACCCAAGCCACTGCCTGTTCACCCTGCTATCATCCAGAGAGCGAGGTCAGTACAGGTCCATCAAAGCTTGGTGACAGTTTTTTGGGGTGCTGTAGGTGATGGATGGAGTGAAGGAGCAAAGGAGGGATGGAGGTGGTTGGGTAGGAACAGAGCAGAACAGGATAGAACTGGGGACCAACTCAAGCAGTATTTATTTTCTTTCTTTTTTTGTGGCAGAGACCAGTAGATCTCACAGATAACATAGCTTGGGAGGTGTGTGTACTGTCATAGGCAATATTCACACCTTCAAGTCTTCAACTGTATTTCCTGTGGTCTCTCACGCTGCATTAGATGTAGCTATTTTCATTCAGTATGAAGATTAAAAATCCACATATGATATTGATACATTTACACACATTAGACAATTGCTACAACTACAATGACACAACTTTGCCAAAATGTCCCATTTGAGGTTGCTATTTTGGATGCTCCATCCTGCCATCCGCCCCATGCCGGTGAAAAATAATCTGCATTAACTTTGCAGACTGTGTTTCATGTACATGTGTTTAGCAGAGAGAGGCTTTTCAAACAGCCAGTTAGCCAGCCAACCCTATGCTGCAATTTATAGATATGTGTTGTGTAATCACACCTCAAATTAAACGTGGAAACCCTACTTCAGCTGTCATGTGTTACAAGACCCAGATGGGTGGCAGAGAGAGGGAGAGGGAGAGAGAGATACATAGAGAAAGAAAGACAGAGAGAGAGAGACACAGCTGTTAACATAACATTTGAAATGCCTTTATCTTTTTCAAACCTTTGTGATTGAAGTGTTTACTGTTGATTTCAACATCTTTTTTTTGTTGTTTTTTTGTTTTGTTTCTTCTTATTTTTGTTTATTGTTTATTTCACTTGCTTTGGCAATGTAAACGTATTTCCCATGTCATTAAAGCCCCTTTGAATTGAAATTGAATTGAGAGACAGAGAGCACGACAGAGACAGAGAGAGACACAGATACACAGACAGAGGGAGAGAGAGAGAGAGACAGACAGAGAGCTAGAGAGAGAGAGAGACAAATAGAGAGACAACGAGAGAGAGAACTAGAGAAAGAGAGACAAAGAGAGAGCGCGAGAGCGAGAGAAACAGACAGAGAGAGAAAGAAGGGGGGAGAGAGAGAGGGGGGGAGGAGAGAGGTGTCTAACCCAACTTCACCCAACTGCCTTGTTTACTAAGCTGATATCAGTGTTGACTAGCAAGGGAACTAGACGTTGAACTAGAGGTTGGATGGGCAGGTTGTGGGTAGGAGCTTGCTCTGATCTAGACTGTATCAACAGAGAGAGCAACAGGCGGGCGTTTGCTCAGGACGTTTGTCTTGATCACCTCAACAGTGCTGTAAACTTTACACCTGCTAGGAATGGACATGGATGTACAGGGCCAGATTAATGCAGGGGCTTACAGGGGGTGAAGCCCCTGGGCCAGGCCCGTAGGGGCCCCAAGAGGCAAAAATGAGTGTAGACAGCCTGTTGCTGCCTGCTGCCGCTCTGCTAATCATCTGATGGGGGGTGGAGAGGAGGTAGGGGGCCCATGTGGGTAACTGAGGGACAGGGCCGGCCTAGCCTTTTGGGACCCTAAGCAATATTTGGTTGCTAGACAATCATTTTCATGTCTTGCCATAGATTTTCAAGCAGATTAAGTCAAAACTGTAACTCGGCCACTCAGGAACAATCACTGTCTTCTTGGTAAGCACCTCCAGTGTAGATTTAGCCTTGTGTTTTAGGTTATTGTCTCCCAGTGTCTGGTGGAAATCAGACTGATTTAGGTTTTCCTCTAGGACTTTGCCTGTGCTTAGCTCCATTCCATTTCTTTTTTATCCTGAAAAACTCCCCAGTTCTTAACAATTACAAGCATACACATAACATGATGCAGCCACCACTATGCTTGAACATATGGAGAGTGGTACTCAGTAATGTGTTGCATTGGATTTGCCCTAAACATAACACTTTGTATTCAGGACAAAAATGAATTGCTTTGCCAAATTTTTTGCAGTGTTACTTTACTGCCTTGTTGCAAACAGGATGCATGCTTTGGAATATTTTTTATTCTGTACAGGCTTCCTTCTTTTCACTCTGTCAATTAGGTTAGTATTGTGGAGTAACCACAATGTTGTTGATCCATCTTCAGTTTTCTCCTATCACAGCCATTCAACTCTGTAACTGTTTTAAAGTCACCATTGGCCTCATGGTGAAATCCCTGAGCGGTTTCCTTCCTCTACGGCAACTGAGTTAGGAAGGATGCCTATATCTTTGTAGTGACTGGGTGCATTGATGCACCATCCAAAGTGTAATTAATAACTTCACCATGCTCAAAGGGATATTCAATGTCTGCTTTTATTTACCCATCTACCAATAGGTGCCCTTCCTTGCGAGGCATTGGAAAACCTCCCTGGTCTTTATGGTTGAATTTGTATTTGAAATTCACTGCTTGACTGAGGGACCTTACAGATAATTGTATGTGTGGGGTCCACAGATGAGGTAGTTATTCAAAAATCATGTTAAAACTATTATTACACACAGAGTCCATGGAACTTATGTAACTTGTTAAGCACATTTTTATGTTTACTCCTGAACTTATTTAAGCTTGCCATAACAACAGTGTTGAATACTTATTGACTCAAGACTTTCCATTTAGTATTAATTTGTAAAAATGTTGAAAAACATAATTCCACTGTGACATTATGGAGTATTGTGTGTAGGCCAGTGACACTTTTTTTGGGGAAAAGTAAAGGAGTGTGAATACTTTCTGAAGGCACTGAATCTGAGTGAGAGTGACTAACTAAATGAATGGGGGCCCCATGGAAGTCAGGGCTCCTAGGCATGTGCCCTGCGTGGCCGGTCGGTATTCGGCCATGATTACTACAAGTTTAGATAGCTGGCTAGACTAATTTACCAATCTTAGCTGACATGGCTAATTGAGTGACTGTCAATGACTGACATAACAAGAGAAAAACTGCTGATGCACAGCTTCATTTAGAAATTGCACCTTTATACTATTCTAACTGTCAACAGTAGGTTGTGACCCTGACTGAGTTCTCTCTCTCCCTCAATCCTTCCATGTCATTTTTATGTCTATCGCTTGTTCTCTCTCTTCTCCCTCTTTAGCTATTTATCATCACATTTTTCTCATTATCACTCTCACTTCCACGTGCGTATACAAACACACCCGTTTCTGAGGTTTTGCTTCAGTGCAGTTCAGGTGAACGCAGAGCTGATAGGGAGAGAGCATGGCATTGGCGTTGGCGGAGTGTTGACTGTTGGGTGTACTTTACTCCCACCTCTCAGTACCTGTGATCAACAGGTACCACCTTGATATACTCTGTACACTAGCTGCCCTGTAGACCAGCTGCTCTGCCGTGCCCTCACTCCCACCTACAGGGAGAGAACACATTCCATCAGCTGCCCTTCACCTGTGGTATTACTGATAAAGGAAGACTGTGTGCGCAACAAATGGCACTCTATTCAATATATAGTGCATTACTTTTGGCCAGAGCCATGGTCAAAACTCTTGCACTTTATAGTGAATAGGGCGCAGTTGGAGACACTACCTAGCAGCTGGGCGTACCTGATCAACACATTTATATTTATTTAGCGCAAATTGCCAGTTTCTAATGGAGTAGGTAGAAGTTGCTGTTCCCAACCACAATGTCACACATTTCTTTATATAGTGAATATAAACTTCAACTCCTGTGCTACGCTGTTACAATTTGCTTGGTTCTAACTAAGTAGGTAGAAGTTGCTGCTCATAATCACTGATACAGAGTCAGATAATCTGATCCTAGATCTGTGGTTAAGGATACGTTTTAACCGGAGGAGTTCTAACTGCTAATCAATAACAGAGACCAATAAACAGTAATGTTGTGAAAGGAGTGAACTGCAGAAGGAGGTGTTTTTTTCAGCTTTCTACAGAATTAAGATGAGACATTTTGATTAGAGAATCCTTGCTAATGATCAGTGTAGTTCAGGTATGATAAGGGGGGACAGGATCCTCGAGGCCGGAAGCTGTGTGTGAGAAAGGAAGTGTTAAAGGTGCTACACATAGGATTTTGTAAATAAAAATTGCAATCTAATTTCTGAAAATGTCCATAATATATCTGCAGTAATAGTGGAATGATAGAATTTCACAGTATTACTTACACGCCAGTATTGTGATTGGCTGTGAGATTCGCCTGTTGATTTCTCCCTCCGGGCCGGCTTCTGTAGTCAAAATGGGAAAGCTGTTGCTAAAATTCTACACTGTTTGCTCAATTTCAGTTAATGTGAGAAAACAGGCACTGAATAGTGTAGGGAATCGTTGTACCATCTAAATCGCTGTGAAATATATTTTCAATAACAAAAAATATTGTTTTTACAGCTGTTTGAAGCTGGTGGACCAAAACTGAAAGTAAAAGGCTCAAGCGTGAGTCTTCGCCATGTTAATGGAAAATGGGATGCGGGGGAGGGGGGATATTTGTTTTGAATGCAGGCTAGTGCTATTGCAATTCGCCTAGCTTCCACATAGGGGAGAAATTCTGAGAAATTCTATGTGTAGCAACTTTAACCGGGACCGGGTCGCCACCCCCTGGGCCCAGTGCACCTTGCCAAGCTGCGCCCCCGAAAAATGACTATGCTTATTCGGGAGCAACGGGTTGAGTTTTGCCATCCCTTTATTAGCGACAATGCTCAATGAGCGACCCCAAAGCCTGTCTCAGAAAACAAACGTGTTGTCATCCGAACATGAGTCCTGTGTAACACCGAAGGAGAATGAGATATCAGCCAGCTCTATATCACCATGCTGGGAGTATAGCTCCATATGATCCGACCACGAGCCCAGATCCACCACAGTATCCTGCAACTCAGACTCCACAAAGGTACAGGCACCCAGGGGAGGAAAGTCAACTTCAGTCCCACCAAGCCTTCTAAGGAAGGTTACATGCCTCTCGAGTGAGCTTGGACGCAGCCGGCGAAAGTGGTGGCACTAGCTGGTTCGATCCAGAGAAGCCTGAGCATGCCCCCAGATCAGACATACAAAACAACACTTGTGAGTATCATTCAAAGACATTGTGAAATCACATGACTGTGGGCAAGGTCCTGAATTTAACAGCCTGCTAGTCATCTTACTTACAACAAGTTAGCGAGGCTAAACAGTCAGAAGAATAACTAACAAATTGGTAGGGAACTTCACAAAACGAGTTTACCCTCTGTAAAGGTAGACTCAGTGAAATGACGTAGATGCAGAAAGTACACAGCATAGTGTGTCAATTTCCACAACAACTAAGAGCGTTGAAGCGTGAAGCTCAACTTCTCTGCTCTTTTGGTGTTTGGTGCCCTGGCTACCACGCGCAGATACTGTTTGTGACTGTGTGAGAGCGAAGTCTTGCATCTCGTTCATGATCTGCGGTGCTGCTCGTAGCAACCTCATTTAGCTGAGTCTACCTTTAAGTGGGACAGTTAAGATGGAGTAAAGCCTGAGAAGCCTTTGCGTTTCAATGTTATTTTTAAAAGAAATGTGTGAATCGTTCTGCTCAGCTCGAGGTGAAGAGCGGAAGAATTGAAGGAATGAATCTCGGGTTTATCAGCTGTGGAAGGCTTCAGGCGAGGCACAGTGTTCATTGGCATTGTCAGGCGTGATTCTAATGTTTTTCAGTAGAGGGCGCTAGCAAGCAAAATCCCCATAGATGTGTTGTACCGAGTTCACTGACTGAAAGGGAACCTCCGGTTATCACGGCGAAATAATAGGATTATCTGACATGTTAGGAATTTAATTGCTTACGTAAAACAGTTATCTTTATTGAGTTTTATTGAGAAATCACACGAATTCGAGAGAGGTCACAGGGATGTTCAACGTAAGCGAAATGTAGAGTTGCAGTATAGCTAACATGAATCTGAAACCACAAATGACTTTTTTTCATGCACTCGTCATGGTACCTAGTAGCAGGATTTTCCGTCAGAGATAGAGAGAACAAATATTGAAACCTATAATGAATTATCTTCAGGCTGTTGTCACGGTGGTCATGGTGTGGTTGGTCATACACACTCTCACACAAGCACACACACACATTGGAGGGGAAGGCTTCTGACACGTATTGGACGTGTATCTGAGGATGGTTGCATCATCACAGTATGTGTGTGTGGATGATATCAGAGCTCTGACTGTGCCTGGTCCCAGGCCCTGGACCTGGATCTGAAAACCACCCAGCCGGCACCAATGTGGGCAGTGGCACGAACTCAGCCTTCTTCTTCTTCTTCTTCTTCTTCTCTAGCATTCCTTCTCCTCCTCCTTCCTTCTCTCTACCCCTTTCCTCTCACTCCCCTTCCCTCCTTCTCTCTCTTTCCACCCTGGTTGAATCCCCCTCAGCCCGTGCTGTCGCCACCCTGGCTCCCCCTCGGAGCTACTCCGTCACACTCTCTCTCTCCTTTTTCTCTCTCTCCCTGCCCCATGGTTGGGTCTCCCCACACTCTACCTCCCCTCCACCCCCCTGCTCCCCAGCCCCGTGCTGTCGCCACCCTGCCCCCCCCCCCCCATGTCTCCCACCTGCCTCCCTCCTCCCTCCTCCCTCACCCTGCCTCCCGTCTGTTCCACTGACGCCACACGCTGCTGCCATCCCTCTGCTAACCACTTCAAACACCACAGTGCAGCCATCAAAGCCCCATGGCCAGGCACACAACTTCTGCTTCGACTTAACACAGCTCTAATCCCAGTCACAGGGCTTGTGATATACTTCAAAGATACTTTTAAACTCCCAGTTTGCTTTTTAAACCAAACCCTTTTTTCTGGTTGAATTTGAGTTTTTATTCCATTGATAAAAAAAAGTATATATATATATATCCCTTGCCACACACACACACGTGCATGGACACGAGCACACACACACTCTCTCTCTCTCTTTTCATTCTTTTTTTTGGATCTGGGTCAGTGTCAGTAATGACATGCACATACTCTCTGGTGTGGTGGTTCTGCACTTTTCACACAGTTTAATTAGTCAATTTTTTTTTAGGCATTGGCTCCGTTTCACACGCACATCACCACACACATACAAATACACACACATGAACGCACTGTCGCTAGTGCACACACACACACACACACACACACACACACACACACACACACACACACACACACACACACACAAACATACACACACACACACACACACACACACAGACACACGCCAGGTTGTTTGGGAGGTAAAAAGTCCTTTCTGTAGTTTTATTAGACATCAACTCAAAATTCTAGAGAGCACTTCAACTCTTCAGCGGCTCACTGAACTGAAGTTTTCTCACAGAGCAGAGAGTACATGACTCAGTTCACACTGTATTCTATCATAGTGTGTGTGTGTGATCATACCTACAACATGCCTGCATGTGTGTGTGTGGTCATATCTATAGTAAGGCCCTATGTATTGGTGTTAAATGAAGTACAATATCAGCCAGATAGTCCATGGCTCAATTCGTCTTGTGGCGATTCCTTGCATCCTATCTCTTTTCCTCCTTCAACCGTATTGAATGAGAAGGTCCATGGTGCCGCCCCTCAGAAATGTATCCTCCAATGAGATGGAGGAGAGGAGAGAGGATGCATCTAGGAAATAATAATTGTGAAACATCTCTTCATATATTCACCTGGGTGGCATCACTAAGATAAAATATAGACAGAGGCTGAGTTGTGTCATGACTGTGGAAGATGGTATATTGAAACAATGTAATACCGGTATGTACCAGAGGGTGGTGCCCAGTCTGTGTGTAAAAGGAGGGAAAGAGTGGAAGAGTCATGGGGCGCGTTTGAGTGGTAAGGGGAAAGCAACCGGCTGTAGAGGAGTGAAGTCGGGGGAGGTGCATCTGCGACAGCCAAAAGTCGGACACTGATGTGGTTTTCCAACAGCAAGGCTCAGTGCAACATGGCATTGTTGCCGTTGTATATAAAAGTTGTTCTTTATAATGTTGGAATAAACTGTATCTCCAAACCCAATATCAAACACTCATAAACTGAAAATATCGATCAATTGGTGAGAGAGAGCCTCAAATATCCCAATTTGAGCATATCCACTGTATACATAAATTGCGGCAAAGTTGGTTCCTGTTTCAGTCACTTCTTTGGTCACGTTCACTTGATTCAAACAAAAACACCCTAATGACTGGTTGACAAAAGAGCCTCCCACAATGCAGATGTTGGCTGCAGGATGAAGCTGGTGAAGAGCAACTGCAGAAACTTGCAGTTGACTTGCAGTCGACCTTTGATCACATGATTTCTGTAAAGTTCATGCAGTCACATATAGGCGCAAGTCGGACAATTTTTTCCCCCATAATGCAACACACTTTGAAAGGCGGTGACCAACAATGTCCAGTGTTTCCTTTTCTCCTTGCAGATGTGCTGAGTCACCCAAGAGTACCATGCAGCAAAGAACAACTCAGAGTAACAACCTTTATAGATCTTTACTTGATGTTTAAATCTGCTCCTTCTGTTGTATAGATTTAGTTTTGGTCGACTAAGCAAAGTCTTTGTTGATTTGAATGCAACATTGTATTCCTTTGTGTTTATTCCTTTGTGTCTGTATTTGCATTGCTGTGAAAACACATTCCTAATCTCATAAAGATGTTTTAGATCATAAAGATGTTGCAGAGAGACAAAAGTTGTGTCCAAAATGGGCAGTGGTTCCCAAACTTTTTATAGTCCCGTACCCCTTCAAACATTCAACCTCCAGCTGCGTACCCCCTCTAGCACCAGTGTCAGCACACTCTCAAATGTTGTTTTTTGCCATCATTGTAAGCCTGCCACACACACACTATACGATACATGTATTAAACAAAATAATGAGTGTGAGATTCTGTCGCAACCTGGCTCGTGGGAAGTGACAAAGAGCTCTTATAGGACCAGGGCACAAATAATAATATAATAATAATATTTAGCCATCTTACATATAAAACCTTATTTGTTCATCAAAAATTGTGATTTTTTAACCTTTATTTAACTAGGCAAGTCAGTTAAGAACAAATGGGACTCCCAATCACAGCCGGTTGTGATACAGCCTGGAATCGAACCAGGGAGTCTGTAGTGCTGCCTCAAGCACTGAGATACAGTGCCTTAGACCACTGCGCCACTCGGGAGCCCACAGGTTAATGAGAAGGATGCACATAACTCTGCAATGTTGGGTTGTATTGGAGAGAGTCTCAGGCCTAAATCATTTCCCACACACAGTCTGTGTGAATCCACTCTCACATAGGTATGTGGTTGCAAAGGGCATCAGTGTCTTAACAGCGCGATTTGCTAAGGCAGGATACTCTGAGCGCAGCCCTATCCAGAACTCTGGCAGTGGCTTCTGATTAAATTCAATTTTCACAGAACCGCTTGTTGCAATTTCGATGAGGCTCTCTTGTTCAGATATCGGTAAGTGGACTGGAGGCAGGGCATGAAAGGGCTAACGAATCCAGTTGTTTGTGTTGTCCGTTTCGGGAAAGTACCTGCGTAATTGCTCACCCAGCTCACTCAGGTGCTATATCACATTTGACATTGTCCGTGAGCTTAAGTTCATTTGCACAAAAAAAAATGGAAAGACCTGTGTGTTGTCCTTGTTAATGCAGACAGAGAAGAGCTCCAACTTATTCATCATAGCCTCAATTTTGTCCCGCACATTGAATATAGTTGCGGAGAGTCCCTGTAATCCTAGATTCAGATCATTCAGGCGAGAAAAAACATCACCCAGATAGGCCAGTCGTGTGAGAAACCCGTCATCATGCAAGCAGTCAGACAAGTGGGAATTATGGTCAGTAAAGAAAACTTTAAGCTCGTCTCTCAATAAAAAAATTTTTGTCAATACTTTGCCCCTTGATAACCAGCACACTTCTGTATGTTGTAAAAGCATTACATGGTCGCTGCCCATATCATGGCTTAATGCAGAAAATACACAAGAGTTCTGGGGCCTTGCTTTAACAAAGTTAACCATTTTCACTGTAATGTTCTAAACGTATTTCCAGCTGTCAGGCATTGCCTTGGCAGCAAGAGCCTCTCGGTGGATGCTGCAGTTTACCCAAGTGGCGTCAGGAGAAACTGCTTGCACGCGCGTTACCACTCCACTATGTCTCCCTGTCAGTACAGATACCAACACATCTTGACCACCAAAGTCCATTTGATGTCACAAAGCTGTCCAGTACTTAAAAAATATCATCTCCTGATGTCCTGGTTTCCAGTGGTTTGCAGAAGAGGATGTCTTCCTTAACTGACCCCCCATAAACGTAACGGACATATACCAGGAGCCGTGCCAGGCCGCCACGTCTGTTGACTAATCCAGCTGTAACGCATAGAATTCACTCGCTTGTATGCAAAGCAGTAATTGTTTCAAAACATCTCCTGCCATGTCACTGATGCGTCGTGAAACAGTGTTTGATGAAGGCATTGTCTGTAGTTTTTTGGGCCGTTTCCCCCAGCATTGTCCCAGCCATATCCGTGGCAGCAAGAAGAATTAAGCCCTCCACAATAGTATGGGGCATGCCTGTCCTAGCCACTCGGTAGCTCACCATATAAGACGCTTCTAGCCCCTTCTTATTAATTGTATCTGTTGCTTTTATACATGTCTTACTACTCGAAAATTTTCTTAATTCTCGCTAAAAAATCTCCTGTGGCTTATTTTTCAAATTGGCATGTTTCATTTCTAAATGTCTGTGCAAGAGTGAAGGTTTCATTGAGTTGTGAGATAGTACTTTAGCACATATAACACACTGTGGCTGAGGCAAGGCACTACTCCCAATATCAGTGAACCCCAAATCAATGTAGTTCTCATCATACAGTGAGGGAAAAAAGTATTTGATCCCCTGCTGATTTTGTACGTTTGCCCACTGACAAAGAAATGATCAGTCTATAATTTTAATGGTAGGTTTATTTGAACAGTGAGAGACAGAATAACAAGAAACAAATCCAGAAAAACGCATGTCAAAAATGTTATAAATTGATTTGCATTTTAATGAGGGAAATAAGTGTTTGACCCCTCTCAATCAGAAAGATTTCTGGCTCCCAGGTGTCTTTTATACAGTTAAAATGAGATTAGGAGCACACTCTTAAAGGGAGTGCTCCTAATCTCAGCTTGTTACCTGTATAAAAGACACCTGTCCACAGAAGCAATCAATCAGATTCCAAACTCTCCACCATGGCCAAGACCAAAGAGCTCTCCAAGGATGTCAGGGACAAGATTGTAGACCTACACAAGGATGGAATGGGCTACAAGACCATCGCCAAGCAGCTTGGTGAGAAGGTGACAACAGTTGGTGCGATTATTCGCAAATGGAAGAAACAAAAGAACTGTCAATCTCCCTCGGCCTGGGGCTCCATGCAAGATCTCACCTCGTGGAGTTGCAATGATCATGAGAACGGTGAGGAATCAGCCCAGAACTACACGGGATGATCTTGTCAATGATCTCAAGGCAGCTGGGACCATAGTCACCAAGAAAACAATTGGTAACACACTACGCCGTGAAGGACTGAAATCCTGCAGCGCCCGCAAGGTTCTCCTGCACATATACAGGGCCGTCTGAAGTTTGCCAATGAACATCTGAATGATTTAGAGGAGAACTGGGTGAAAGTGTTGTGGTCAGATGAGACCAAAATGGAGCTCTTTGGCATCAACTCAACTCGCCATGTTTGGAGGAGGAGGAATGCTGCCTATGACCCCAAGAACACCATCCCCACCGTCAAACATGGAGGTGGAAACATTATGCTTTGGGGGTGTTTTTCTGCTAAGGCGACAGGACAACTTCACCGCATCAAAGGGACAATGGACGGGGCCATGTACCGTCAAATCTTGGGTGAGAACCTCCTTTCCTCAGCCAGGGCATTGGAAATGGGTCATGGATGGGTATTCCAGAATGACAATGACCCAAAACACACGGCCAAGGCAACAAAGGAGTGGCTCAAGAAGAAGCACATTAAGGCCCTGGAGTGGCCTAGCCAGTCTCCAGACCTTAATCCCATAGAAAATCTGTGGAGGGAGCTGAAGGTTCGAGTTGCCAAACGTCAGGCTCGAAACCTTAATGACTTGGAGAAGATCTGCAAAGAGGAGTGGGACAAAATCCCTCCTGAGATGTGTGCAAACCTGGTGGCCAACTACAAGAAACGTCTGACCTCTGTGATTGCCAACAAGAGTTTTGCCACCAAGTACTAAGTCATGTTTTGCAGAGGGGTCAAATACTTATTTCCCTCATTAAAATGCAAATCAATTTATAACATTTTTGACATGCGTTTTTCTGGATTTTTTTGTTGCTATTCTGTCTCTCACTGTTCAAATAAACCTACCATTAAAATTATAGACTGATCATGTCTTTGTCAGTGGGCAAACGTACAAAATCAGCAGGGGATCAAATACTTTTTTCCCTCAATGTATTTGCGCCTCTTCGATGGTCCAACGTCCCTGTCTGTTGTTCGGTGCTTTCCCGGGTAAGGGGGCAGTACCTCTTCGGCTACATCAGATTCACAACTGTCAGTGTCCATGCTAGCTGGGCTAGCAACAAATGTAGAATTACTGATGCTAGCATTGGATGTGCTGGTGGAAGCAGAACAACTTGTGTCGTCGACAGGTGCAGGTGTAGTACTGCTGGTAGTAGCAGCACTACCAGTAGAGCTGGTATGTCTCTCTATGGACGCGGGCCTTACTTTTTTAAACCATTTATCCATTTTCGAGCAAACGGAGTGAGCAGCAGCTACGTTTGGCTACATACGGACCGTTAGTGGAATTCCTGCGAGAGAGTAACGGTTAATGTGATTGGATGTTCATTATTTGACTAGGCTCCCTATATTTGACATTGTGTTGTTATTTTGCTGAACACTAGATGGTTTAATTTTATGTTTTGGCAGTGAAACCAGGTTACTCAGGCGAGAAGAAAACATCACCCAGATATATAGCCCCGTTGGAAAATCAAAATGCACTGTTTGAAAATTTGAATCACATTTTTATATGGCGTACCCCCGACGGCATTGCGTACCCCAGTTTGGGAAGACTGAATAGGGAGCCATTTGGGATGCACTCAAAGTGTTGTGGATACCAGGCATACCAGTCAGACCTCAGCCCCCTGATCTCGCAGAGCGTAATAGAAAAGAAGTTGCAACTCAACTAGAAACTAAACCCATAACGATCCCACATTATATAGCTGTTAAACTCAAAGAGGAGTTTTATTTAGGACTACCCTGTTAAAACTTCAAACCTTTTGTCTTCCCCAATGAGAATGTTTTAATATTCTAGACGCAGAACCACCATTGTGTGGTTTTGTTCAGATGTACAAAATAAAGAGCCCACATCAGAAAGAACTTGAAGATGCAGTGAAGCATTTTCATGTGCTGAAAAAAAGGGAAAACAAATTTTTGGGGAAAGTAAGGTATTTATAGAGTGGTGTGAGAGACTTTGAGATGACAGAGCAGTTAATGAACTGAACTGGAGTTGGGTTTTTGATTCATATGCGGTGTTGTGTGTGTGTGTGTGTGTGTGTGTGTGTGGTGAGTGTGTGGGACTGGTCCCTCCATGTGTCCTTGCATTCCTACCCAACCCAACATCCCACTGCTCTACACGGAATAGAACACAGCTCAGGCAAGGCACAGCCGCACAGGGATAGAACAGGAGACCTCAAAATAATGTACACATAGTATAACCAACTCCACTCACCGACATTTGAGGGGCGACAGGTACCCTAGCGGTTAAGAGTGTTGGGCCAGTAACCAAAAGGGCGCTGGTTTGAATCCCTGAGCCGGCAAGGTGGAAAAATCTGCCGTTCTTCCCTTGAGCAAGGCAGTTAACCCCCAACAACAACTGCTCGGGTGTCGATTAAGGCAGTCCCCCGCACCTCTCTGATTCAGAGCAGTTGGGTTAAATGCGGAAGACGCATTTCGGTCGAATGCATTCAGTGGTGCAACTGACTAAGTATCCCTTTTCCCATTACACACACAGACACATGCATGCACACACACACACACATATGTGTGAACATATACACGAGTGCATGCACACAAGCACACACACACACACACACACACACACACACACAACACACACACACACACACATATAGGCTAATCTCTCACACCATCTCTCTCACTTTCTCCAAATTTAGAAGATTAGGGGAAATGGTGAGAAAATAATAGTGTGGTTTCTTGGTTTGCTGTCTAGATGATTTCTGCTAATTGTTGTTTTTGTGCATTGCCATAAGTTCAGGTGTTGCACTGGAACATCTTCATGTGAAGTCCTTGTCAAAGACTTGGAAAGCCAAAGGTGAAAAAAGGGTTCAGTTTAAAAAGCGAACTGGGATTTTAAGCCAAAACTCTACACTTTATCTCTTCCCCCTTTCCTATTCTTCTCATTATGTGCTCAGCCTATCTCCCCCCGCTTCACAACACAGTGAGTGAAATGAGTCAAAATGAGACTGAACAACAGTACAGGTACATCCGTTGTTAACCCTTTCTGTGGTTTGGACTGTTGCTGTGCATTTTCTTCATGAGACCCCGATCCCCTATCACTGATGTAGCTAGATAGATACAGTAGATTGGTGCTCTGCACTTTCTAATCCACTAGACCTCCTGCTCACAGTCATGTTGCATTGCCTGAAGAAGATCTGGTTGAAATGTGTTCCATGCTGTCGATGCAAACAGACATCTTCTCTTTCCATTTGTAGGCTATGCATGTGGACTTTTTGACTTTTTGTTGTTGTATATACTTTCCAGTGATACATGAGTAGGCTAACTTACTTAACTGTAATCAATATGATTTTTAAGAGCGAGTTTTCTTCACACTGTTTTGTTTTAACTTGACATCCATACAATTCTCATTGCAATAGTCGTACATGCAGCCGCTAACAAAAACGAATCCTTACGACCTTCCCTTGCCTGCATACGCCCAGAGGACAGACGATTTTTACACGCTACGTACTTCAGCGCTCGGCGGTCCCGTTATGTGGCCTTGTTAGTGCTACCACTTCGCGGCTGAGCCATTGTTGCTCCTAGACGTTTTCACTTCACAATAACAGCACTTACAGTTGACCGCGGCAGCTCTAGCAGGGCAGAAATTTGATGAACTGACTTGTTGGAAAGGTGGCATCCTATGACAGTGCCACGTTGAAAGTCACTGAGCTCTTCAGTAAGGCCATTCTACTGCCTATGTTTATCTATGGAGATTGCATGGTTGTGTGCTCGATTTTATACAGATACTTTTGTATATATACTGTAGTTTCAGCAGAGAGGAAGAGGCGAAGATGGCTCACTCTCGCCAAAATCTGACCAGAATAAGCCCAATGCGTTTCTATGGGCATATTATGCAGACCTAAGCTTGTCACCTGCCTTCCCACCGTTGGGACAAAGACTCCTCCCATTGTTGGGGCAAAGACATTATATACAGATCTCTGGTTTCAGCCTCCTGCGAATTGGAAAGGAAATTTGGTTGGTGCACAGTGCACTGAAACGTAAATTGATGTTTCGCCAAAATTGATAGGCTATAATTACTCCTGTTTAAATAAATTCATTCAAAACCCTTTTTTTTTTTTTTTTTTTTGCTGGGGATTGTTTCAAATCACAAGTGTGTATGTAGGACTATCCCTATTTAGGAAGCTCACAATTTGGGTAGTCTGCGTGGCAATAGGTCTAGCTGATTGAGTTGCGGCTGTCAGTGATAAGCATCTTAAAAATGTGTGACGATAATGTGTCTTGAGTATAATTTAAAATGTTGCAACAAGAAGAAGGGGACGGGTGTGTGGAAAAGATATGGACCCTCTCTCTCCAGAATGCATGCACTCACCTCTCCAGAATGCGCTCAGCTGTCTCCCGCCAATTCTTGCGCATTCATTGTTTCATTGTGTGAATTGTTTGCCCTTTGTTTATTTTGTATAAATTCCCCATTACATAGAGTGTGTCACCAGTAGGCCTAGTAAATGTGCTGTTAATTATCTGTCATTTGGTTACATTAATTTCTGTTAATGCATGTATTAATTACAGTCATTTACCGTTTTCATTCTCGGACTGGAAACGTTGTTTGCGGAGTTCACAACCTGCTACACTTGTGAGAAACATGCTTTGGTTAATTTCATAACCATTACGAGTTTTGCACGTTTTCACTGTCTTTTGTTTGGAGTGCTCCATGTGAGCAATGAGCATGTCTCTGGTTTCTCTTTCCTGAGAACGTTGAGGCACCTGAGCACACACAGATTTAGGCCTACCTGACCTGCTGCGTGCAAAAGTAGGAAAGCGCCCATTTGGCAATGTTTGATTTATGATTGTCAGAACTCACCACATCCACCATTAATAAGCAGAGCTTCTGAGTCCATTTTTCTTAACCTCACACAGTATGTCAACAAAGTTTTTTTAACATCCATTGTGAATGATAGTTCTTCAGTATTTGAAAAATCTTTTCAACACTCCCGGCCTCGATAATCTCCAAGCCTTGGTGTGAAAGAGCATGATGATCTGATGATTCCATATATCCAGTGGAAACGTCATAAAAAACGAGCTGTCTGTCCCGACTGTCTGTCCTGAGCTCACTGGTGCTGGAAACTCTGAGGGCCTGGAACAGGCTAGTTGATGTGATGTTGCAAGTTCGCTAGCTACAGCTTCGGCCGACCCAGTTGATGATATGATACTATGTTGCACTTCATTAGCAATAGCTCAAGTCAAGACAGATAGAAAGGGAGGCAGACAGGATAATTGAATTTTAACTTTTAGATTTGTATAATTTTACTTCAGATTTTTATGATTAAACATGTGACAATGATTTTGAGAAACGAAAACGTTATTATTGAAATGAAACTGTTCCACGAAAATGTGCATATAAAAATAATCATAACTGGCACGCTGATCGGTAGAAATGGTAGGATAAATTGTAAACTTCCCCAAACTTGAAACTCACAAGCTGCTTATGGTCTTTAATATAACACCCATTTTAACAAATTCTGAACAAACAAGCATGTGCACACCACAGAGGAGGTCACGTGAAAAAACGTGCCCGCCTATGGAAATCAAAGGCCCGTCCAACTGATTATTTCTGCCGCCGGCTCTTCTTCCTGTACTGGGTTTAGTGGGTAACAGAGTACCACACCGTCGGCTATGTGGGCATGAACTCATACATAGACACTCCTCTGCACAGGCTAAACCTATGGGCTAAACATGACTGGCAGGAAAGACACAAGGTGTTCCATTCCTCCCTTCTTTCTATTCCCTTCATCTCTGACACAGCAATCTGTGCGTGGATGCCTTGATAGGGTGAGGTCTTTTTAATTATTACATCATGCTTTCTGAGGACATCAAAAGAATGATCTGTGACGCTGCACTGTGTCTTTTGATGCACTGGGTCTGGTCTCCTAGCTGACTTGCTAGTCATTCTGTGACTTGCTAGTCATTCAGGGAATTTCCACCCACTATCTTCTCTCTCTCTCTCTCTCTCTCGTTATCTCTTTCTCCCACAAACACATTCACACCCACACATTTGCAGAGAGAAGCCACACACTCCACAAAGACATTACTGATCAAAGGTATTACTAATGGTAAGTTATGCTCTCAACCCCATCATACATGCAACTGATGTGATACATGTTGGCCATCCCACTAGAAAGAGAGGTACATTTTATATGTTCTATTTATAGAGGTATAAATAGAGCATATAAAAAAGCATGAATGGATTACATTCGATCATAAATACAATTTGGCTACATAGGCCTGCAAAAATTATTTACCATGGATAGCAAAAACACAATAATCACAAGACTGGCTTCAGATGAAACTCTACAATGAGACCGAAGGGAGCAAAGGTCTTGGCTGTTGAAACGTTGGTTATAAAATTATTGCATCTGAGCTCCTAGTGTTCGGTTCTCCTTTTCTTTTTCAAGTGTTCTACTCCGCTTGCCAGCACCTCGCCTAAACAGGTATGCGTTTCTTTCGCCTCCTGATTGGCCATCCCAGTAGCACAGTTTATAGCGTGAATGTTCACAAGATTCAGACTGCTCTTCTGCAGCAATACGACATTGTGGCCTACTGTACAGTGCATCAGGGCAAGTGTTTCTAAAAGTCTGACGGTAGTGTGCCTAAAATATACACACTTATTTTACCATCAATAGACAGACACTTGTTCTATCATTACTCTACTGTAAGAATGTTATAAAGCTGCAGGTAAGTATAAGGATGATGTAAGGGTTTATCAACATGAATTTGATGCAGAGTAATTATTTAGGATTTATTTTCCACTTCTATCACCAACCAATTGAACAATAAAAATGGTTGTTCTGCATATTAGTTGAATATGTGTGGTAGGTACAGTAGTTGATGTCTAATCTATTACCAGTTTATAATTTAGAGACAAATAGACATATTTTATATACTGAATGCTTTGATATAATGTCCTGGTTCCCTCTCTGCAATGTGGCCTTGCTCTCTCTGTGTGTGCTATCAGACCAGGCCAAGCGAGGCCAGAAAGAGCAGTGGACCTGCCTGCCTCCCTGACAGACTGACAGTGTTGATAGAAGAGCTGGAGTGGGAGGTGTTTGTTGTTAGATGTGGTGCCTCTGACTCATTGCAAGAATGTCAAATAGCTGCTTTGGTATTTGTTATAATTCAGACATTGCGTTGCGTTAGTGTTTTGGGCTAGTTGATCTCTAAAATGTCCTAAATAGTCCTCTTTATCATCATCATCATCATCATTGCTGAACTTCTGGATTAATACAGTATGGATCTTCTGTCTGTGCTGCTGCCATCATAGGTAGGCTACTGTAACTATTTCCTGCTTGCTCCTGCATGTGTGTCTCTGTCTAAAAATGGGGCTTGTGTAACATAGCATTTCATCTTTTGGTTATTGTGAGAGAAATGGTATCTTGTCTATGAGGGAGTTTGTTTGTTTTTCAAAACCTTATATTGGAGAAAAAAAAAGTCATTATTCGTATCTTCATCTAAAACATTCCCTGTATCAATTATTTTTTTTAATTTATTTTTTTGAACTTGCACAAGAAAAGTACATTCATGTAGAGTTGTATCACTATACTGTACAAGCAGGTGTTTTGCTCGCCCACCTTTACAATTTCCTCTGTGTCTTGAGAAATACTGCTGCCATTACTGTCATTGTGGCCTCCTCTCCTATACCTTGCATGTGGTAACACAGCTGTAAAATTGTGAATTTCATTTCTATTTCTTCAGAGAGTTGAGAAACATATTTATTTTATTGATGTTATATTGAACAACAGTTGGCTGTATGAAAACGCTTGTTTACGGCTGCCCCAATGGCATCTATGCCATGTCTGATTGTGCTAAGTATAGGCATGCAGATATTTGGAATGTGTACATTTGACATTTTATCCAAATTGTTCACCCCTTTAGTATCACCCCTTTAATTATTCTGAAATACGGTTTAAAATACTGAGCCATTTTACTAATGTAACTGTCCCACACGAGGAAATCGAGGAGGAGACTGTGGATCTGTCTCCGTCCGTTAGGGCGTTAGTCACGCGCGATATATCAGACACCACTGGCCTGTTAGGACGAAACTTGTGTGAATGATGCATTTTGCCATAGAGATTCGGCATTTACAAAATTACACTGAATGGCCCAAGGCGGAAACTATAGTAATTAACTGAAATGTGCTAGTCACACGCAATATCTCAATTGACCCAACAGGGGGCAGTGCATCATTTGTGGGGGTCGACATGTTTACTGTTGCCTTGTTGTTTTATCATTGCATTGCGTGTCAGATTCCTCAAGATCAATATTAATTTAAAATCAACAAAATATGCTTAATCTTCCTATTTTTTCATCCATCTTTTTAGCTGTAATGCTGAATTAATTTACTGTCATATAGATTGGTATTTTATTTCCTTAGAAGTCATCAAGTCTGTGCAAATCTCCTAACCTCATAAATATTGTCAGAGTATAATTTATGTTTAGAATAAAATCAAAATGAGGAACAAATTGAAACAAATATTATTTCAATTTCATTATATATTACAATATTTTCCATTGTAATATTTGAGTGAACCATCTTTTTATAATGTAATTTTAATAATAGAGTTTGAAATATATACAGTGAAGTCCAAAAGTATTTGGACAGTGACAAATGTTTTGGTGTTTTGGCTCTGTACTCCAGCACTTAGGATTTGAAATGATACAATGACTATGAGGTTAAAGTGCAGACATTCAGCTTTAATTTTCATCGATATCGGGTGACCGTTTAGAAATTACATCACTTTTTGTACATAGTCCCCCCATTTTAGGGAACTAAAAGTATTTGGACAAATTCACAAAATAATTGTCACCCTTGATAAAGATGAGCAAAAAAGACTGTAAAAACATTTTGAGAAATATTGCTCAGAGAAAGAGATTTTGTTTAAAAAGTAATACAAATAAATAAATAAAATGTTGTGGTCAAAATTATTGGCACCCCTGTTTTCAATACTCTAGCAACCTCCCCTTGCGAGGATAACGACACTGAGCCTTTTTCTAAAATGTTTTATGAGATTGGAGAACACGTTGGGAGGGATCTTAGACCACACAGAATTCTTCAGAGCCTTTATATCCTTCGTCTGCGCTTATGGACTGCCCTCTTTAATTCAGACCACAGGTTTTCAATAGGGTTCAAGTCCGGACACTAAGATCGCCATTGCAAAATTTTGATTTTGTGGTCAATTAACTATTTGTTTGTGGATTTTGATTAGTGCTTGGGGTTATTGTCTTGCTGGAAGATCAATTTGCGGCCAAGCGTCACCCTCGTGGCAGAGGCAACCGGGTTTCTGGCTAAAAAGTCAGGGTACTTGGTATAGTTCATGATGCCGTTGACCTTAAAAAGGGCCCCAGGACCAGTGGAAGCAAAATAGCCCCATAACATCAAAGATCCACCACCATATTTTACCACCAATTTGTTATTAATTTGGTGGTGGTGCATCTTTGATGTTATGGGGCTATATTGTTCTCCAATCTCATAAAACATTTTAGGAAAAGTATTGGTGTCGTTATACTCGCATGGGTAAGGTGCTGGAGTACTGAAAACAGCGGTGGCAATAATTTTTAGACCTATCTTGTTTAGATTTTATTTGTTTACTTCTTAAACTAAATCTCTTTCTCTGAGCAGGTGTATTAGTATAAAATAATTTAATTTTCCAAATGTTTGGAGCATTTATTTATTTTATACAGTCTTTTTTGCTCATCTTTATCAAGGGTGCCAATAATTATGGAACCCACTGTATATGTGCATTAAAGTAGACTAAAGTAGACTAGTAAATCATTTATTGTGCCATTTTGTAGTCACTTTTATTGTAAATATGAATAGAATAGGTTTCTGAACACTTCTACATTAATGTGGATGCTACCATGATTACGGATAATCCTGAATGAATCGTGAATAACGATGAGTGAGAAAGTTACAGAGGCACACATATCATACCCCTAAGACATGCTAACCTCTCACCATTACCAATAACAGGGGAGGTTAGCATTTTATATCATACCCCTCAAGACATGCTAACCTCTCACCATTACCAATAACAGGGAGAGGTTAGCATTTTTTTCTGGGGGGTTATGATATTTATACCTCTGTAACTTTCTCACTCATCTGTAATACAAAACAATAAAAAATGTGTCACTGACCAAATACTTTTGGACCTCACTGTATGCTTTATTGTTGGGTTATAACAGAGTTACAGGGACCTTTATCTCATGTATGAACAGTACCAATTTAATTGACTTATCAAAGCAAGTATTCAGCTGCGTTCCCAAAAAGTTTTGGTAATAATGCATTTATACACCTTTGTAATGACGGACTGACAGAGAATGGAGTAGGCTGCAGAATTGTTTTAAATTTAAACTCGCATATAGTCAAATTTAACGTCAACTTTGTTGCCACACCACGTTGTATAATATCTTGCTACAGTACGGTATATGGCTCCAGAGTTAGGCTTGTTAGCTCCTACTGTATCTCCCTTCACTGATATCTAGCTGAGCTGTGGAAAGACAGAGAGACTACATTACATTCCTTTTACAGGGGATGAAATTGTGATCAAATCTGTTTCCTGAAATGACGGGAGGGAGGGAGGTACAACTATATGGTCCATGTTACAGCATGTTGTTGAGACGAGACTCTTATCCCTGAAGGGATTTCTCTGTAAGACATATAGTACATCCCAAATCACACCCTACTTGCTATATAGTGCACTACCTTTGACCAGGGCCCATAAGGCTCTGGTCCAAAGTAGTGCACTATGTAGGGAGTAGGGTGCCATTTGGGCACAGTCATACAGTCAGTCCCCAACCTACCAGTGAGAGGGAGAATTCTGGTCTGGTCCACATTACCTCCCAAATTGGATTTAATTTTCTCTCCGATAACAGTGAGTGACACTGCACTGCATGTGCTGTCATTAAAGCAGCATCGCACAACCTGACCTGGGGATGGCTTTCATTATCTGCACACTTGATATATTTATTTGGATAGCGAGTGCATTCTTCACAGACTCTTTTATATTGAGTAAGAACCAATAAATCCAAGAGAGGTTGAACAGTGCAAGGGCTGGGAAGGAGAAGAGAGGAGAGAAGGAGTGAAAGGGAGAAGGAGAGGAGAGGAATTGGAGAGTAGAACACAGCTGAGAACAAAGGACAACTGCCATTTTGCATGTTTCGTGGGATGGAATGCCTGAGTCATATTGTAACCTTTTATTGCGCTACACTCTGCTGCATCATGGTTGAGGCTGTCGATCAGTCAGCCCTCAGGGGACTGTTTTGAAGACTGTCTGAGAACGATAACACTCACCATATTCATATCTACATCACTGTGCTGTGGTGTTGTGTCAGTCGTACCTTGACAGTACTGACACTAGCTTCCGTGATTAGACAGACAGAGGAGGCCTATCAATATCTCCCTCTGTTCTTCTAATATCTGGTAGGGCAGTGAAGAGTAAACTTCTTTAATACAGAGTTCATGACTAGTGAAATTCAGCCGGAGCATGCATTTACTGTGAGAGAGCAGAGCGAAGCTGAGGATGCTGGAAATTAAATAGCTGCATTTCTGGGCTGCCCCTCGAGCCCACCAGCCCACTTTTTCACGACAGTCAAAGCATCACAGTCATAACGGTAAAGGTCATGTCTGAATTTAGTCACCTCAGCTCTTCTGTATATGCAGTCAGTGAGAATGATACAAGTGTGACCCATCGAGATTACTCATTTGACCAATACTTTCTTCTTCTAAAATGGCAGTGGGCTCCCCAAACATGAACTCATCTGCTTACTCACTGTGTGTGAACACAATCACAAACATAAGACATAGAAACCTAGGGGGTCATTTCAATTTAAATAAAAGAGAAGAGAATAGAATTCCAGTCATACCTGGAGTCATTCCTTGGAGATTGAAATATAAAACACAGGTTCATCAATAGCCTGTTACAATGTACTCATAGCAAAGCTGCAAGTAATTCACATGCAACCCTTTCACTCTGTGTTCAGTAAGGTTATGCATATGAACTGAATACAGGCCAGTGATTAATTCCATGACTTCATAAAAGTAAATAATTAAAAATCTCATTCAAAGTTTGTACACATGATGTACTGTACAAACCCCTCTCTGACTTCTCATGTTATAGGGTGTCAACCTTTGTGTTTATGTTTACAACGTATGTTTGTGTTTATAACAAAACATATTTTGTTTGTGTTTGACTTCATTTGACGTCACATGAACAGTAGGAGTTTTACACAAGTTAACAAACTGTAGGATCACATGTTCACTTTGCCAACACTGCTCCTATCAGTGCCAATTCAGCACATACTGTATCCTGTGGAAAACATTGGCAAAGTCACACACATCAGAGCTCTTTAGTGAAGGGTTATATGCAATGATGTATATAAACCCATAAAAGGGAACGGTTCTCTGCAGTGCTAGACACATCAAAGTGAATGTATGGTTCTATGTGGTAATGATTAGATATTGCCAATGCAGTCATAGCAAAGCTGAAAATTATTCCCACTTTATATATTTAAATGCCATTTAGCAGACGCTTTTATCGAAAGCATCTGACAGTCATGCCTGCGTATATTTTACCTATGGGTGAGCCCATGAATTGAACCCACTACCCTGGCATTACAAGCGCCATGCTCTACCAACTGAGCTACAATTCATAATTCTGATGCAACACTTTCGTTCAATGTCTGTACACATACAGTACACATGCTCTACAAAACCATGTGTGAGTTCTAATTTTATCAGGGGCGCAAGTTTGGTTTTAGAAGTGGGGGGGACATAACTTTTTAATTTATTTTTTAAACTCCAGTCGGATAAACACTCCAAACAGCCTACCCGACCGCTCGGAGGCGTCCGCATGGTCCTAAAGCACACCGTTGACCCGTTTTGTATCACATTCCAATGATAAAACTGGGGGGGACAAAAATGCAATTTCAGAACGTGGAGGGGGGGGGGGACATGTCCCCGCCGTCCCCAGTGAAAGTTGTGCCCCTGAATTTAATAGTTTATGAACTGTCGTGTTTTTGTTTGGCTTTGTTTGAAGTGACATACACAGTTTCACAGAGACGCAAAAAGAGACATACATAAACACATATTTTCCTGTGCCAACGCTGTGCCTAAAAGAGCTCCCTGTTCAAAAGTAAAGGGTTCTATGCAATGATGTATATAAACCCATCAAAGTGAATGTATGGTTCTATGTGGTAATGATTAGCCAATCAGAGTGAGGGGAAAGAGAGAGACCTCAGAGGAGTTTGGGAAATACGAGTCTACAGTTGAAATCCCCTGCATGTGTTTGTGATCCTCATTTATTGTCTCCACGATGGGAGAAAGTGGCTTTTACGGTCCCTCTCAAATTTGTGTGTGTGCGTGTGTGTGTGTGTGCGTGCCTGCATGTGTGTGTGTTTGATAATAATTTATTGTCTCCACGATGGGAGAATGTGGCGGTGGATAAAATAGCATTCTCACACTATGATGCTGTTGTATACACTCTCCAGTTATTTCTGTGCATTTTGTGTTTTTAACTGTTCTTTCACCTGTGTTAGATATGTCAGTAACACAACTTCAACAATAAGAGGAGAGTTCTATTAACCCTTTGAAAATAGTCACCACTTGAACTAATAATATAACTATTGAGGGTAATTACATGGTTGCAAGGTTTTAAATGTAAGGTTTATTTTATATTGTAATTTTATAGTACTTTCTTTCCTCTGGTATTAAGGCAATAGAAGTAGACTCTTAATTCATTTTAGATTCTAAAGAGAGTGAAATAAAATCCCCCCCCCACCCCCTCTCTCTCTCTCTCACTCACTCTCGACAGTGGACATTGAGCAGGTCAGTTCACTGGGCTCGGAGGGGGAGGATGGTGATGAGGTGGGTTTGTGGAGCCTAGAGGTCCAGGACTACCAGGCCAGCCTGGACAAGACCAGTCTGACCCCCAGCGAGGGAGAGGGGGACGGGGAGGGGACCGAGCCAGAAGGCAGCCCCAGCCCTAGGGGCCACTCAACTCAGCCCCACAACCTAAGCCTCAGCCCCAGCCCCAGAGGGGGCCACTGGGAAGAGGAGGCTGAGGAGGAGGGCCCTGGGAGTGGGCTAACCATGGAGGACATGGATGGCGAGAAGGAGCATGGATCACTCAAGACCTATAGTAAGCTTATCAACAAAGTTCACACTTTTTCTTCTTCAGTCTTGGTTTGTCGCTATTGTCTCATGGACAGACTACGTAAACATGGATGGTACATTAGATCTGTCATGAGATAATGAGCAGTATTAGTTCTGGTGGTTCGGACAAATCACGATTTTGCAGGTTTTTGCATCTTTCGAATTTTGGAAGGGGAGAGGACATTTGGCCCATAGAGCTCTTTGTTCTGGTTCCGATACTCGTTCTATGTCTTCTCTTAACATATATGGACAAGAACTTAATCGAGCATCTGACCAATTATGCAAGACTTTAGTTCTGGGTTAACCGAGATTTGTTTGTCCCAAATATCCCAAATGGCACCCTATATAGTACACTACTACCATAGGGCTCTGGTCAAAAGTAGTGTACTAAACTGAACAAAAATATAAACACAACATGTAAAGTGTTTCATGAGCTGAAATAAAAGATCCCAGAAATGTTCAATATGCACAAAAAGCTTATTTCTCTAAAATGTTGTGCACAAATTTGTTTACATCCCTGTTAGTGAGCATTTCTCCTTTGTCAAGATAAACCATCCACCTGACAGGTGTGACATATCAAGAAGCTAATTCAACAGCATGATCATTACAAAGGTGCACCTTGTGCTGGGGACAATAAAAGGCCACTCTAAAATGTGCAGTTTTGTCACACAACACAATGCCACGGATGTCTCAGGTTTAGAGGGAGTGTGCAATTGGCATGCTGACTGCAGGAATGTCCTCCAGAGCTGTTGCCAGAGAATTGAATGTTCATTTCTCTACCATATGCTACCTCCAACGTCATTTTAGAGAACTTGGCAGTACGTCCAACTGGCCTAACAACCGCAGACCACGTGTATGGCGATGTGTGGGCGAGTGGCTTGCTGATGTCAACGTGGTGAACAGATGCCCCATGGTGGCGGTGGGGTTCTGGTATGGGCAGGTATAAGCGACGGACAACAAACACAATTGCATTTTCTCGATTGCAATTTTAATGCACAGAGATACCGTGACGAGATCCTGAGGGCCATTGTCGTGCCATTAATCCGCCACCATCACCTCATGTTTCAGCATTATAATGCATAGTCCCATGTCACAAGGATCTGTACACAATTCCTGGAAGCTGAAAATGTCCCAGTTCTTCCATGGCCTGCATACTTACCGGACATATCACCAATTGAGCATGTTTGGGATGCTCTGGATCGAGGTGTACAACAGTGTGTTCCAGTTCCCGCCAATATTCAGCAACTTCGCACAGCAATTGAAGAGGAGTGGGAAAACATTCCACAGGCCAGAATTAACAGCCTGATCCACTCTATGCGAAGGAAATGTGTCGCGCTGCATGAGGCAAATGGTGGTCACACCAGATACTGACTGGTTTTCTGATCCACGCCCCAACTTTTTTTTAAAGGTATCTGTGACCAACAGATGTATATCTGTATTCCCAGTCATGTTAAATACATATATTAAGGCCTAATGAGTTCATTTCAATTGACTGATTTCCTTATATGAACTGTAACCCAGTAAAATCGTTGAAATTGTTGCATGTTGCGTTTATATTTTTGTTCAGTATATACAGTGCATTCGGTAAGTATTCAGACCCCTTGACTTTTTCCACATTTTGTTACATTACAGCCTTATTCTAAAATATATTTTTTTTTCTCATCAATCTACAAACAATACCTTATAATGACAAAGCAAAAACAGTTTTAAAATTTTTTTTGCAAGTGTATTAAAAATGAAAAACAGAAATACCTTATTTACATAAGTATTCAGACCCTTTGCTAAGAGATTCGAAATTGAGCTCAGGTGCATCCTGTTTCCATTGATAATCATTGAGATGTTTCTACAACTTGATTGGAGTCCACCTGTGGTAAATTCAATTGATTGGACATTATTAGGAAAGGCACACACCTGTCTATATAAGGCCCCACAATTGACAGTGCATGTCAGAGCAAAAACCAAGCCATGAAGTCGAAGGAATTGTCAGTGGAGCTCCGAGACAGGATTGTGTCGAGGCACAGATCTGGGGAAGGGTACCAAAAAATGTCTGCAGCATTGAAGGTCCCTAAGAACACAGTGGCCTCCATCATTCTTAAATGGAAGAAGTTTGGAACCACCAAGACTCTTCCTAGAGCTGGCCACCCAGCCAAACTGAGCAATCGGGGGAGAAGGGCCTTGTTCAGGGAGGTGACCAAGAACCCTATGGTCACTCTGACAGAGCTCCAGAGTTCCTCTGTGGAGATGGGAGAACCTTCCAGAAGGACAACCATCTCTGCAGCACTCCACCAATCAGCCTTTATGGTAGACTGGACAGACGGAAGCCACACCTCAGTAAAAGGCACATGACAGCCCGCTTGGAGTTTGCCAAAAGGCACCTAAAGTCTCTCAGACCATGAGAAACAAGATTCTCTGGTCTGATGAAACCAAGATTGAACTCTATGGCCTGAATGCCAAGCGTCACGTCTGGAGGAAACCTGGCACCATCCCTACGGTGAAGCATGGTGGTGGCAGCATCATGCTGTGGGGATGTTTTTCAGAGGCAGGGACTAGGAGACTAGTCAGGATCGAGGGAAATATGAATGGAGCAAAGTACAGAGAGATCCTTGATTAAAACCTGCTCCAGAGCACTGAGGACCTCAGACGGAGGCGAAGGTTCACCTTCCAACAGGACAACGACCCTAAGCACACAGCCAAGACAACGCAGGAGTGGCCTCGGGACAAGTCTCTGAATGTCCTTGAGTGGCCCAGCCAGAGCCCGGACTTGAATCCGATCAAACATCTCTGGAGAGACCTGAAAATAGCTGTGCAGCAACGCTCCCCATCCAACCTGACAGAGCTTGAGAGGATCTGCAGAGAAGAATGGGAGAAACTCCCCAAATGCAGGTGTGCCAAGCTTGTAGCGTCATACCCAAGAAGACTCAAGGCTGTAATCGTTGCCAAAGGTGCTTCAACAATGTACTGAGTAAAGGGTCTGAATACTTATGTAAATGTGATATTTCAGTTTTTATTTGTTAATACATTTCCAAACATTTCTAAAAACCAGTTTTTGCTTAGTCATTATGGGGTACTGTGTGTAGATTGATGGGGGGGGGGGGACTATTTAATTCATTTCAGAATAAGGCTGTAACGTAACAAAATGTGGAAAAAGTAAAAGGGTCTGTGTACTTTCCGAATGGACTGTATAAGTTATTGAGTGACATGGTCTTTGAATATGCTGCAGCATAACAAAAGAGTCATCCCACCACAATGTCACAATATTTCCATGCATCAAAGAGGTGACATTAACCGTACCGAAATCAGAATGGAGCAGAATCTGAGAAGCTTTCCCTTTCATTTAGCTCAGACACACACACACACACACACACACACACACACACACACACACACACACACACACACACACACTTTTCTATCACAATCAGAGTGCTCTCCCTCTCTCCTCTCTCACCTCATGTGATTTGGCTGTGCCTGATGAATGCAAAGCCCAGTTTTTACAACACTCAACCACACAGGCGCTTCCCTCACCACATGAAGAACAGATCGAAATATGCCAACATCTGCAAACATTTGAAAAATCTGTCACAGGCAGGCAGCTCAGTGCAGAGCAGAGCACTCTGATTGTGATAGAAAGCAGAGCGCCCTCTCGTCTGTCTTCTTCTCTTTACATTAATAATATAATAATAATAATAATATGCCATTTAGCAGACACTTTTATCCAAAGCGACTTACAGTCATGTGCGCATACATTTTTACATTACATTACATCTGTGGGTTTCTCTGCCTGTTATTGCACTCAATGGGAAAAGCTTCTGGGCTATCCCTGCTGATGCCCAGAGCAGACAAGTTCTCGCTTTCATAGTTGTTCATAAAATTCAAAACACAGTGTAACTATGTATTTTATCTAAGAGGGTTAAACAATGGTGAAATATTCTCTATGTAGTGCACTACGTTAGACCAGAGTAGTGCACTTCATAGAAAATAGTGTCATTGTGAATGTGCCCTCTCTCTCTCTCTGTTCCATTTTGTGCACTAGATATGGAACCAGACCAGTTGACTATTAATGAAATGCACTACACATAAAATACTGTCATTTGGGATTTGCTCACAGTCTCTGTTCATATCATATCATTACACATATCATATTTAAGCAATAGGGCATGAGAGTCTATGGTTTATTTTTGGGTTATTCTTAGGCACGGCACACGTCTTTATCCCCTATCGCTCTTTTTCCCAGCAGGTCAGAGGTCAGACAGTCAGGCCCTGGAGGACATGGCCCACTATGACTTCCTGGTGCAGCTGAGAAAGGCATCCTCCCACCAACCTGCCTCCCACCACTACCACCAGCCCCACCAGGCCCCTAATGGCAGCGCTACAGCCCCAGCCATGTATCACCCTGGCAGCCTGAACCTCCACGATGACCCCCTTCCCATCTGGTCTCCTGGGGCGCAGCACTCACCTGAGAGACCAGGTACTGTAGGCTGCTCTCTGTGTCCTTTCACACAAACACACTGCATGTCTCTATCTACTGCATGCTAATAAGGCTCGTTTTCCAGGTAGACTACTGTCTGTCTGCTTTCACACAAACACACTGCACATCTCTATCTACTGCATGCTAATAAGGCTCGTTTTCCAGGTAGACTACTGTCTGTCTGCTTTCACACAAACACCTTTCTCGTAATCTCTGCTTATACGGCCTGTAAGGCTTTCTACAAGATTCATAGAGCTACTTTTTTCAGAATTGCAGGGGGGGGGGGGGAATATGAAGCCTTTCTTTAGAGACCTATAGATATACGTATGTAGATATAGGTTGAGGACTGGACATTGTATCTTCGTGATGGTTTAGTTCACCCTCTTTCTCTCTGGTGTGTGTGTACCCTAGATGGCGTCCCTCTGAGTCCTGATGCTATGAGGAACCTTCAGGCGTGTCCTTTCTGCCAGCGCACCTACCACCGCGGTGCGTCTCTACGCGAGCACATCAAGTTCTGCCACGAGCGGGACGGGGGGCACATGGTGTGCCCGGTCTGTGGGTACACTGCCCACTATAGGGCACAGATAGAACGACACATGGCACTGCACAGTCAGGAAGAGGATAAGGTGAGAGACTGGGAGAAATATAAAATCATTCTTTGGAGTCCATCTACTACAAGGTGGCACTCTTTTTAATCGTATTTTGAGCCGGATATGAACCAGCGACCTAATGACTCTGAAAATAGTGTTGTGTTAGTTCATCTAGTTTGACTGTTGAACAGGCATGATATGCAATGTCAATCTCGAGCTGATTCTCAATCTCTAGAAGGCAGGCCTACTGATTTGACTGTATGTATGATTGTGTCTCTGTGTGATTGGTGCAGCACCCTGGGTCTGACCATGGCATAGAGAGCAGGAAGTTCAAGTGTCTTCAGTGTGGAAAAGCCTTCAAGTACAAACACCATCTCAAAGAGCACCTCCGCATCCACAGTGGTAAGGAAAAGGACAATCCAAATCAATCCTGTCAAATTTACGTTGTGTCAAATAAGGTACTGTAGGAACTGTACAATCTTATATAGATAGCGCCTTATGTACACATAGGTTTATGATAGGAGGGCAGAAGAGCAGGATCTGCTCTATAAAGTCTTATATGTTTTTTGACAATCAAATTGTTCTATAAAGTCTATATCAAATGTTTTCTGAACTGTAGTATCTTTGATTGATATTCCGTATCTGTGCATCTTCCTTTAGGTGAGAAACCGTATGAGTGCTCCAATTGCAAGAAGCGTTTCTCTCACTCCGGCTCCTACAGCTCACACCTCAGCAGTAAGAAGTGCCTGACCGGAGGAGGAGGAGGCAGCGGAGGAGGAGGCGGCAGCGGAGGAGGAGGAGGCAGCGGAGGAGGAGAAGGCAGCGGAGGAGGAGGAGGCAGCGGAGGAGGAGAAGGCAGCGGAGGAGGAGGAGGGGGGAGCTATAACAACGGACATGGCCACCATGGGGCTTACTACTCCTCCCCTGCGTCGCCCTCTGCAGGTAGTGGAAGGAACAGAAGTGGGATGGGCTCTCCCTACCCTCCCCACAACCAGGAGGGACGTCCTCCAATGGGGTTAGAGAGGAACCTGTACCTCACTGGAGACCATGGTACGGGTCTCCTCCGGGGCCAGGAGCTGGGCAGGGAGATGGGCCGGCGGTGGGACCCCGCGCCGGAGCGCTTTCTCCGGGCCAACGTGTTCAAGGGGACCACCCTGCTGCCGTATCTCCATGCCAGCTCTGGGGGAAAGTTTGAGAAGATGCTGCAGGAGATGCTGCACAGGGAGGAGGGGGGGTCTGTCTCAGCCAGGGAGGAGGGGGGACTGGGGGTTCACAATGGAGGGAGAGACGGGATGGCATCGCCGGAGGGTCCGTTGAAACTAAAACGCGACCGTGCTGGCTCGGGTGAGCCCCAGGGGGTAGGTGGAGGGGTAACATGTCGTTGGTGCTCCCAGCTCTTTCCCAGCCCCGCCATCTTACTCCAGCACGAGCGCTACCTCTGTAAGATTTACCGGAAGGCCATGGAGGTGTCTGAGGATCCTCAAAGAAAAAACCACCTCTCTCCCTACTACTTCTCCACCAGACCCCCTCTCCACCCACCACCACCAGATAACCACAAACCCCCAATGATGACCAACGGTTTCCCTAAAGACAAGTCTCCTCTCCAGAGACCCAGCTGGAACTCTGTCCCTCAGCAGCTGCTGGTCGCCATGCACTCCCCCCTCCAGCCCAGCCCAGACTCACTTGCCATGAGGTCCTATTGGTCCAGCCAGGAGAGTGGCGGCAGCCCTGGCCAACCAGCACCAACCAGCCCTGCTACAGACATGTCATCCCCTCCCCCATTGGGGCGAAGACGGGTCCCCTCTTCAGGGTTCGGCTCGCACCTCTGCCTGGACCTGTCCACTGCCATCCTCGCCACTCCTGCAAGCCGAGTCGCCCCCCAGGGAAGGACCCACCGGTCGGGTAGCTCCGAGAATGACCAACCCCTGGATCTCTCCCTCCCCAAGCCCCAGGAGGGGAAAGCCCTAGAGGACAGCAAGCCCTGTAAAGGACACCCTCACCGGGGAGAGAAGAGAGAGAAGACCCAGAGAGACCCAGCAGAGAACCAGCACCACCGGAGGCTGAGTCTCAGTCTCAGTCCACCTCCTCACCAGGTAGAGTAGCTGCCCCATGTGCAGTAGCTGATGGGGATCCTAATAAAGTAAACCGGGTGTGTGTGCAGGAGGAGGGGGTACTATTTATGTCTGACTATGTACTGTTGTTTGTTTCCTGCTGTGTTTCTATGCAGTTTATGTATTTCATGTGTGAGCTCTGCTAAGAATTCCCTCCTTAAACGTCAATCTAATCTACTCTAATCCCACCAGCATCCTGCAGTCTACAGCGGCGCTCCTATGTTTGGGGGTTCCATCTACAGTGTCTACCCTCTGTTTAACCCCATGATGCCTGCTGGGCTAGCTGGCTCAGGGCATGAAGGGGTCCCCTCCCTGCCACTCAGCCGTCCAGCTAGCAACCAGGGATTCCTCTCACCCATGACCTACATGATGGAGTCAGACACAGACGCTGTGCTGAAGAGGATCCACCAGGAGAGTTTAATGGTAAAATTAATGTTTTTTCTTAGATGGGCTGACAAATACTGTACATGTTACTTCCAACAGTGTAACTGTATTTCATGTTACCGCCAAGCATAGATATTCCAAACAATGGATTTCACATTGATCTTGTCATGAAAAAAATGGCGTAACCTGGTTAATAGAGACCAGTTGGTTGATCTCTTCTCAGTCAGAACCAGTTTACAATTTGAAAATAACATCCTCAAGATGTCATGTGCCAAAAGTTTGCCCGTTGGGGAGAGACCCCTCGGACTATAAATCTGTGTGTGTCCTGCAGGGTGAGGTGATGGGCCGTGGGGATCTGGACTACCTCTCTCTGATGGAGGAGGGAGGAGAGGGCGAGGGGGGACCAGGGAGGAAGAGACTAAAGAAGACAGACGAAGGCCTGTACGCTTGTGACATCTGTGACAAAACCTTCCAGAAGAGCAGCTCTCTGCTCCGACACAAGTACGAGCACACAGGTACGTACAGAGTCTACTGTAACTATCTTACTCACTTGTTAAAATGTATTTTGAAGCATATGATTTATATTGCTAGAGCATGTTTCTGTTGTATTGCTAAAGTGAGCAAAAGTGTTCCATGATCAGGCAGATGTTATCCGAAACAGAAAAAGGAACTGAACTACATACACATAAAGGTTCTTTAACAATTGCAAAAAAATAAAGGTAGATCAAGAAATTGCCACAGTTACACATCTGGCTCTGTTCTGTTGTATTGCCACAGTTACACATCTGGCTCTGTTCTGTTGTATTGCCACAGTTACACATCTGGCTCTGTTCTGTTGTATTGCCACAGTTACACATCTGGCTCTGTTCTGTTGTATTGCCACAGGTAAGCGTCCTCACGAGTGCAAGATCTGCAAGAAGGCCTTCAAGCACAAGCACCATCTAATTGAACACAGCCGCCTGCACTCTGGAGAGAAGCCCTACCAGTGTGACAAGTGTGGCAAGCGCTTCTCCCACTCCGGCTCCTACTCCCAACACATGAACCATCGGTATGCCTACTGCAGCCTGCACCAGGATCCGGAGGAGGGTGAGGAGCTTTCTCTTACCACAGGAGGGTCCACCGATCTGGGCCACATGGCCGGGGACACCCCCCTTTCCATGGAGGACACCCCAACATTTTTTAGTGACTCCAGTCTAGACGGGGGGATAGGAGGGAGAGTAGATGAAGAAGAGGAGGACGAGACAGACGAGACTAAAGGCGGAAGTATGAAGGAGGCATGTAGTTTGTCAAGGTCAAGGTCTGGTGAGGGGTCCCCTGTGGGGAGGGACAGAGAGAGAGAACAGAGGGAGAGAGACAGAGAGCAGGTTGGCAGACACAATGACGAGAGAGAGAGTGCTGGTCTAGGGACTCACAGACTAGAGACCAACCATCACTGGGACAAAGACTCATTGGAACAAAATGGAGACCAGAACACAGACACATACAAGCTGAGCCCGGAAGCTCCAGTGTCACAATGACAACAGTGGGCAAGTGTGCCAAAACAATGCATCCAGCTACATGTACAAATAATGATTAAGAGCTGTGTGAAAATATATTTTAAAAATGCACTGTTCAAAATAAAGCAAAACTTATTCTATACAGGTACAGTAAGTGACTTCCAATGCAAAGCCATATGAACACAACCAAAATAAGGACCACATAAACAGATAGCATAACATAAAGTGCACAGTAAGAGCCATGGGTATGATATTCACGCTGGTCAGTATGTGAGAATCCACAATATTGACCACTACATATCTGTCACCACAGCTACCAGTTGACCACTTACGACTGGTTTAAGGTAAAGGTAAAGGAGTATGCACTGCAAGGTGATGTTGTTCGTGTTGTTCTGTAGGAAGCAGTGTTGTTCAATGTGTTTCCAGTTGCCTTATCAGTATAATACATTATTTTTTATTTGCCAATACATGTATTCACTTTTGAAGGTTTTTATATTAGATTTTACATCATATTCTCCAAAGACTAAGATGTCTCTCTGTGTCAAACAATTGACCTCTGTGTTTTAAAAAGAATAAGCAATAAATAATAACTATTATTCAAATTAGAATAAAGGATTAAAGATGTATTATTTTTTGCCAAAGCCACAAATTGGTTTAGGATATATCCATTATGACTGTGGTCAGCCCCGCATTAATTATGGACATTAGTATGCAGATAGATTAGTGCCAAATTATGTAAATTAGTTATATTGGCACTAATATACTGTATCTCCATACAAATACAGATTTACCATTGGGTTTCCATGGTGGCTACTGAATGGCTAATACAGTAACTAAAAGATCAACAGGGAAGCCGGTCACTGACTTTTACACTGAGACATTAGGAAGTTGAATGTTGAATGAAAGCCACCCTAAGCCTTGTAAAGTGAATCGACGTCTCTATGCCTTACAGTATCTCTACACACAAGGGGAAAACAAGAGTGTATATATATCAAAAAGAAAATTGTTTTATTTTGTTTTCTTTGAAGAAGGAGCAAATAAATGAAACGTGTACTGCCTCACAAAATGCTCCATATCTCTTAACAGACATGGAGTGGAGTTGCCTTGTCTCTATTAGCAAAACGCAAATACATTGTCTCGCTGTATGAAATATAAGTGCAGTACTATGCTTTTACCACAGTGTAGGTCGTACTAAAGTTGCACTCGAATACATTAGCACCCTTGCATGATTCACTATTTCTTCTGAAATTGAAAAAACGTTTAATGTTCACACATTTATTTGTTTGGTTAACAACTGCACAGGACCAAGATTGTTTTTAAAGGTCCAATGCAACAGTTTTTATCTCAATATCAAATAATTTCTGGGTAACAATTAAGTACCTTACTGTGATTGTTTTACATTTTCAATAAAAAAAATAGATTCTTAGCAAAAAGCAATTTCTTAAGCAAGAATTTTGCTAGGACAGTCTGGGAGTGGGGAGGGGAAAACTGAAAACTAGCAGTTATTTGGCAAAAAGGTTTGGAACTCTCTTCTATTAACTAATTTACCGCGTGGTGATGTCACCAGGCAGGCCAAAACTCCATCCCACCGAAACAGACAGAAATTTCAGGTGATATTTTCAAACAGCTCTTACACTAAAAGGGCCTTATCATAATTTTCACAATATTATTCCAACCTCATAGTGTGGAAATATATATAAAACACAGGACAATCACGTTTTTGACTGCACTGGGCCTTTAATCAAAACTGAATTGAGATTTTTCACTTCAAATGGCCTGGACTAAATTATTCAGAATTCTAATTAATTTGGTTGGAGGCAGGTGATTCTCGTTTATTGTGTAATTGATCGAACCTGTGGTAAGTAGCAAGTGGCAACAGGGTAAAAATAGCCATTTAACCAGTTTTGAAAAGCATTCTGATCAATTGCGCTCCATTGTAAAGTGCAAGGGTGCCATTAGCACAACTGTATATGCCACCACAATGAAAGCAGTGCTGGTGTAACCATAGAAATCGAATTACTAGAACTGGACATTCCCATTCTTTCAGTCTCTATTTCTATGGGTGTGTCCACAGCGACAGTCAAGCAAGGTCTCAGAACAGTTCTATAACATTTATCATCTTCATACTTCCTCTATTTGACTGTGGTGTAGTCCATGTGAAAACTGCCTCGGATATACAGTATTCAGCCACTGTGAGGCATCTGTAACTTCTCTGCTATGGTGGATAAGACTGAGTTACAGAGAGCTGAGACGTGACCAAGCCAACGTCTTCAGTACATACTGGACTACTGTACCTGTGTGGTAGTCTGGCTAACATCTAATGCGAAGTCTTCCTGACTTCAGAGTCTGGAAAGGCTGTTTTGATGTTGTCAGCACGATGCGTTGATAATGAAGGGGGCTGTGCTTTTACTGATTGGTTCTCCTCCGTGTCTTTCTCACTCAAACACCCACATGCACAGCCCCCGAGCCCACCCTCTTCCATTACAACTGTTGAAAATTTTAAAATCCAAACAATGAGGTCTCAACTCCCCAGGAAAAAAACTAACATTTGAGAGAACCAATTAATTCGTCCACTCAATTTTTGAGCAAATATTGCATTTATAACGGCCTCCTGTCCAGACCAGTGTATCACACAGGGCCGTCATTCCCTAGCTCAAGACCAAACATTAAAACATTTACTAAAATCATTCCAATCCCGATTAATATGCAACAGCTGTTTATTGTTTTAGAGGCTGGCTTTAGGACCATGTGGAGCATCGCTTGGAGAGCAACTGCCAGCCTGCGCCCTTTTCTCCCACTTTTAGAAAGCAGAGAGCAGAGACAGTGGCAGTTTGCTTTGCCAGTCAGCCGTTTAGGCAGTGCGCCGATTCCTTTGAATTTGATGTCGGCATTTGAACTCGGCCTTATAAACCTTTTTGTAATCTGATAGCCATGGGTGAATTGAATTGGGAATTGGGAGGTGAAGGAGCCTTCCTTTTTGGTGACCTTTCGAAACCAAAAGCTATTTTATTGCTATTACAATATAGGCTGTGATAGCTGTAGCCTAATTGATATTTTCATTCATTTGCCCAGTAGGCTAGTACAATTTTGGTTTCAGGTATTGGTATGAAAATAAACACAACTGAACAACTTGCTATTTAGAGCATTTCCCCAAAATATGTCCTGTTTTTGGCTTCAAAGACATTAACAATTGTAGGCTATAACACATGTACATTGTCATGCAGTGACAGAATGATAAATGAGATAATGCAAATCATAATGATTTAGTTGGGCTAACTTTTTTAACTTCTTCCTGTAGGCCTACTTCATCATCATTCTCTGGCTGCATCCCTCATCCCTACCTGTAGCCTACCTGCTTCTGGTATAATGCATTTACACCTCTCACTCTATCAGTCTTGCTTGTCCAATCTCCTCAATTAAAATGAGATATACTTACAGATCAATCTTGATGGCAAAACGTCATAAAATATTGCTACGTTATTTAGCTATAGTATGGATTTTTTATATATAATAATCACCCAGATAGTGCAACTAATATCAGACAGACAAGCTGGTTCGCTCCAGCCATTACCACGAGCCCGTCCTCCCCAATTAAGGTGCCACCAATCTCCTGTGGTTGCAATCAATATTCTCGGAGCCGCCTTGTTGATACAAAATGTTTAAATATTCTCTGAGCCGCTTTGTTCGTTGATATAACTCTTCAATATTCGCAGAATGTTTCCCTTCCCTGCCGAATAATGCAAATTAAACAATGAACTGGGCGCACACATGAGGAACATCTCTGAATGCAGCGCAATGAGACAATGTTGGTGCGAAGCACACGAGACAATGACACTGTCATGGTACAGTGTAGGCCTATGCGTCGTTCCACAGGGGTGGCTTCATATAACCTTACATAAGACAAATGTTACCTAAGGCAAAAACAAAAGGAGGGTGGTTGGTCAGGGTTGATTGGTCGACGTTGAGAGTACGAATCTCAACACAGATAACGCGAATGTCTAGGAACCCAAAGGTTGCGAGTTCGAATCTCATCATGGACAATTTTAGCATTTTACCTAATTATAAACTTTTCAACTACTTGTTTTTAGCTACTTTGCAACTATTTAGCATGTTAGCTAACCCTTCCCCTAACCATAACCATTTTAGCTAACCCTTCACCTAACCCTAACCTTAACCATTTAACCTAACTCCTAAACTTAACCTTAACCCTAACACCTAACCCTAACCCCTAGCCTAGCTAACATTAGAGAGCTAATTAATGTTAGCCACCTAGCCACTTAACTAGAATTCATAACATATAATTTGTTTGCAAATTCGTAACATATTGTACATTTAGCAAATTCGTAACATATAATACCAATTATAATTCGTAACATATCATACAAAATGGTTGATGGACATCCACAAATTAATACATACCATACAAAACGTAACATATCATACTAAAACGAGAGTCTCGATTTACTTACAGAAGATTTCGAAATGCTCTGAGAATAGGTTGAACCTTTAGCAGGGGGTCAGCAACCTTTTTCATGTGGAGTGCCAATTTACAATTGATCGTTCCATTTCTAAAGATCTGCGTGCCAGTTATGATTTTCATATATGTATTGTAGGCTACCTAACTGTGCCCAAAAAATGTCTAACTGCCCACAAACTGGAAGAGATGGAAACCTGCACACTGTCGATACAAAATAAGAAATCAAAAACTGAGGCTTGAATGCAAAATAAAGATGTTAATTAAAACATCATGGTTCCCAAAAAACTGCACACAAACGAAATCATTCTAGAGCTGGCTCCTAGACAGAGGGGTGTCCATTCAGCACCACGCCATGAAGCTCCACTATGCCTACCTGTACGGAGGCGCTGTCCGTTCAGCAGTGCTGAATCACAGGCGCGGCCTTAGCAACATTTAAAAAGGCATGTGTAGATTTTCCTTTTGTATTTCGTGACTTTCGTAATTCTTTGGTCGAGTTTGTTTGTCTTCATGCATCCTTGTTGATTCTAGGCCTAAGTAAGTCATTTGATGTAGGCTATGCCTTTTATTTCAATGTAGGATTTATCTGGCATAGTTTTCTGCACCGGTTACTTTCACATTGATGTTGGCATTTTTTTGTCGGCCTTGTTGTGACTTAATAGCCTGTATTATGCATCTACTTCACGTTCACTGTATTCGCTGTTCTACAAGTAAATGATTCAATTTATGGGTGAGTAGTGGTTGACATTTTTTATTTTCTTCAAATAGCATTTTAGAGTTTTTCAATTGTGTAGAAATGCAATAAATGAGCTTCAACCTTCTAAAAAAAAAATTAACATAGGTTTAGCTGAACTGACACCACTGGTGTCACAGCTCTTCCTGCACTGTGTCAAATGAATAATGTCAGCCAGACTACCTGTGTGGAGCCATAATAGTGCCAACAGAAATTACTTTTAAATTCAATCATTTTGAATTTGTATTCAGAAAGTGAATTTGAATTCAATAGTTCTGAATTTGTGTTGCACAAATTGAATATGCCTGACACATATTCTATCAGTATGAATTGAAAGCCCATCATGGGCTTGTCAATATTTTGTAACAGAAAGTGTAGTCATACATCCAGTCAACCAATTTCAAAATGTTCTGATTTTGTAGCATTGAACTGCAAGCCTACAACTGCCTCATGCCACTAGCTTTTGTTATTTTTTTTTGGGACAAAGTAATTGTACTTTTTTTTAACAAAGAAGGCAAATATTATTTTTGAACTCTGAATTTATATCTGCACAAACATACTTTTATCAGGCTGTATTTTCTATCAACTCAGCTATGCCTTTTGTATTGAATTACATTTAGTATTGTTTTTTAACCTGTGGATATATTTGTAATAAAAATGTACATATTGCTTTACCCTTTCATGAATTATTTCACAAACTGCGTCACTGGATAGGACCACACATTATCAGCTTCAGGGATAAACCAATCACAATGTTCACAGTAGGCCTATGAGGTTTTGGTAAAATATCTCAGGTCCCTCTTACGGTATATGGTACCCTCACCACCTCAATTCTCTGCTCAGGGGGACTACGTGTACAGAATTTGCATGATGATTCAGAGATAGTGGAGATGTTTTACTCTAAAACATGTGGCAGAATATTAGGGATCAATAAAAGAAAGCCATCAAAATATAGGCCTAATAATATCTCCGTTTCCGCATCAATTGGTAGATTTAAAAATGATCTGATCTTGTAGCTGATTTAGGATTAGGAATGTATTTAGGAATCTACCTACTTGGAGAGCCTTTACGCAGAAAATATATTGGTAAATCAAAAATACAGTGGTTTGATTAATCCTGAAAGTTGTCATTCAGTTCTTCATTCAATTAAGTATTGGAAAGGGAGAAAACAATAAAAGTTGACCAATAGTCCTATAAATGTACCCTAATCCTCACTGATCATGTAACTGATATGACAATGGTCCAGTCGTCGTAAACCATGCTCCAGGTTTAAACTGCCAGGCTTGGTCTGTATTCCAAGATGGTTCCGTGAAGTGGGCTACATGTCCCAAATTACTGAACAACATCTTATAAATTAAATATTATCCACTGTTGCTAGCGATCCTGAGGATCAACCACACCGACGTGACAGAGGAAAGAAAGGGAAACTAACAATGTATGGAATGATGCCAAATGTAGCCTACAAACTGAAGGGAAATAACACAAAAGTGACAGTAAAAAATGTGTGGGTATTACTGATGGTGGCTAACAATAGTGGATAATACAGTACGTAACATGATTATTCTTTTTTTAAACAGAGAAAAGTCCGGCCTGAAATTAAAACATTCTACAGCGCACTGTCACTATGCCCAGATTTGGCTTGTAATCTCAATTGGCTTGCGTCTCCAAGATTAATTGGCTTGCGTTTCCAAGGCCATTCAATTAAAATTCTGCATTACGGCACTGTCACGTGTACTCCTGCTTCGGCGCTCGACGTCGCCGGTCTACTAACTACCGGTCCTGGCGACCCATCATTATGAACACCTGCGGCCCATTATTAGACACACCTGGACTTCTTCACTACCCTGATTACTCCCCCTTTACTTAGCCCTCAGTTGTCATCAGTCCTTAGGTGTTATTGGTTCTCCATCACGTTCAGTACGCATCCCATGTTTGTTATTTTGTATCTGTTCCGTATTAAACTCACCTTCTACACCTGCTTTCTGACTCTCAGCGTATACGTTAAAGGCACAGCATTTCATATACTTCACTGTGGGAAAGGGGCACACAATGATGAGTGAGAAAGTTACAGATGCACAAATATCATACCATCCAAAATGCTAACCTCCCCTGTTATTGGAATGGTGAGAGGTTAGCATGTCTTGGGGGTATGATATTTGTGCATCTGTAAGTTTCTCACTCATCATTATTCACAATTCATTCAGGTCTATCTGTAATCACGGTAGCATCCACATTAATGTAGAAGTGTTTAGAAACATTTATATTCTTATTTACAATAAAAGTGACTCCAAAATGACACAATACATTATTTACCATAAATTTCTATTGGGCACAAAATAATCTGAAACAACCAAAACAACAGCAAATGCATCCAACAGGTTTGTAGAGTCACAAGCTTGATATAATCATTGGGCGCTAGGAATATGGGACCAAATATTAAACTTTTGGCTACTTTAATACACATAAGTGAATTTGTCCCAATACTTTTGGTCCCCTACAATGGGGGGACTATGTACAAAAAGTCCTGTAATTTCTAAACAGTTCACCCGATATCGATGAAAATACCCTAAAATTAAAGCTGACAGTCTGTACTTTAACCTCATAGTCATTATATCATTTCAAATACGAAGTGCTGGAGTACAGAGCTAAAATAAACAAAAAATGTGTCAATGTACCAACACTTTTGGAGCTCACTGTATAATACAGTGAATATATGAACTCTCATTTTAGGAATAAAACACAAACTTGATAAATTCTAGAAAGAGGTTTTCAAACAATATGTAAATATTATACAACACTAACTTTGGGTTGAGTGTAGAAGTCAGATATTAGAGGCAGGCAGGCCTAATAATCTAAGCAGAGTTATAAAGTAATCTATATGCCTACATAACCTACATAACCTATACGTTGCCCAACTCCAAAATGGTTGTGGTCCTCAATGCAATTGTGACAAAGGTCACATTTCATTTGGATAGTCCGGATTGTCCATCTGTAGATGCTCTACAGATGGTCAAACTATCAACAAACTATCTATTGATAAGCAACTGCTTGCTAAGGTTAAGGTTAGGGTTAGGGTTATGTTTAGAATACGGGTTAGGGTAAGGGTTAAGGTTAGGGCTAGGGTTAGGGTAAGGGTTAAGTTTAGGGTTAGAAAAAGGGTTAAGGGCTAGGGTTAGTGTTAGTAGATAGTTGAAATGTTACTGTCTGTAGATAGTATGTAGAGCATCTACAGATGGACTATCCAAAAAATTGAACAAGCACTGAAACGGAATGGGGCAACTGTGTCAACAGAAAAGGATTGGAATACACAACGTTTTCTTCCCATTATCAAAAGTTATAATGACCCTACTTCAGTCAAATCTTCTCTGGTGACAAAAAACTATTTCCCCCTTCCCCTTTCTCTCTCCCATGAGACTTGCAATAATAAGAAAATAAAAATGAATATATCATATAAAACATCCAAATCAAACGCACACTCTTTTCTTTTCCTTTTCTTCTATTCCTTCTTGTTATTGTTTGTCTTCTCCTGCCAAACCAGTCAATATAAAAGTACCAAACCCGCAGAGGGAGTTTGTTTGAGGAAAATCCACTTTTTTTTTTACATATGCATTTCTAGTTCCTCTTTTGTTCAGTTTATTAAAAGCAGTGTTTCCAACAATCACAGGGGAGCTGTCTACCCTAGCTGTCTCTACAGAGGCGTACATACCTCCACACTTCCAGTATCTCATGCTAACACAACCCATTGCTCCTCAACAGACCTGGGTCAGTTCAAATACTATTTTAAATCATTTTAAATACTTCAGCATTTGCATTAGCCTGCCTGGAGTGCCAGGTGGGCAGGGTTTGCACTTTTTGAACTATTCTATTGGTCCATTAAACCAGGAAAGCTCAATCAAGCACAGATAAAGTATTTGAAATAATTTCAAATAGTATTTGAACGAAGGCCTGCTGTTCGACAACAGACAACCCAAAACCATGACATGACTGATTAATGAGCTGAAGTAGTATCACATAGCACTCAAGTCATTTACTCCACGTTTTTTATTGAAGGAAATAATACAATAAAGTTATGTTTTATGTTGTTTAACTGTCAACTTCACAGCAGTTCTTACTTTAAGTTTGCTTTATCGCCAGTTCATCTGTTTTCATCTGGTAGGGACACTCCAAAGTGAAAGTTGATGGTAAAATATTACACTTACGTGCAAACTTTCACAAAATAAATCAGTACGTTTTAATGAAAATTGAAATACACATGAAATATTATATATAACAGCAGGGAGATTCAAAGGTCTACACAGACTTTTCAGTAAAGGTAGGTACATAATATAAGTATTTCAGTTCTATTGCTTTGCCATTATAACAAAACCAAAGTCCTTTGAAGTTTGAAGTCAGGATGCATTCTCCAGCCACGACACAGGTTCGACACAAGTAGACCGTTTATAGACAGTGGCACATAGAGTCAACAGCTTTGTTGCTGTTGCTTGTTTGGCAGAGTAAGCTGGTGCTCCCACTACACTACTAACGGAGCTGTGGAGACATATCATCCATATTGGCTTTTCCTCCTGTTCCTACCTCTACCCATGCTTTTCTCCTTACCGTGGGGTGAGGTGAACTAGGCTGGTGAATTAGGTTGTTACTACAGGGGCTAAGGAGACATCATGAGGAGATGCTGGTGTGGTTTCACAGTGTACTGGTTCTGTTGGTTCTACTGGTTTTGGTCTCTGTGTTTGGTTCAGGCTGGGTTTGGGTGGGTTCAATGCAAGGTGTTACAGGTTACCATAGGGGTTGTGTCCCAAGATGGTTCAGTCACTGAGTTGGGTTCAGAATGGTTGGACTTAGGGCTGGTCGGGCCTGGGGCTCAGACTGGTTGGGATGAGGGCTGGATGGGCTAGGAGGCTGGTTTGGCTCTAGACTGGGTCCTTGGGGCTGGGTGGGTTCGGTGCTCTGGGCTGACTGGGTCCTTGGAGCTGGGTGGGTTCGGTGCTCTGGGCTGACTGGGTCCTTGGAGCTGGGTGGGTTCGGTGCTCTGGGCTGACTGGGTCCTTGGAGCTGGGTGGGTTCGGTGCTCTGGGCTGACTGGGTCCTTGGAGCTGGGTGGGTTCGGTGCTCTGGGCTGACTGGGTCCTTGGGGCTGGGTGGGTTCGTTGCTCTGGGCTGACTGGGTCCTTGGAGCTGGGTGGGTTCAGTGCTCCGGGCTGACTGGGTCCTTGGAGCTGGGTGGGTTCGGTGCTCTGGGCTGACTGGGTCCTTGGAGCTGGATGGGTTCAGTGCTCTGGGCTGACTGGGTGTCAGAGGGATGTTGAGTTGTTGGGTCCGAAGATGCGGTCGAACTCGTCGAGTATGAGCTCCACGGCCTGGTTCTGATACACCATGTTGATGGCCATGTTAGCGTTGTCCCGCTCCGGACGCATCAGGGTGGGACCAAACACTATGCCAATGTTCTGGGTCGACATTCGGTTGGAGTCAGCGTGCTCCATCACTCTGGGGGAGGAAAAGAGAGAGAGGATGGGAGAGAGAGAGAGAGAGAGAAAGATATATATATATATATACACACATATATATATATATATATACACTTAAAAATGTTTCATCATAATTTTCATCATAGGTACACGTCAACTATGACAGACAAAATGAGAAAAGAAAATCCAGAAAATCACATTGTAGGATTTTTAATGAATTTATTTGCAAATTATGGTGGAAAATAAGTATTTGGTCAAGGTTTTCACACACTGTTGCTGGTATTTTGGCCCATTCCTCCATGCAGATCTCCTCTAGAGCAGTGATGTTTTGGGGCTGTCACTGGGCAACACGGACTTTCAACTCCCTCCAAAGATTTTCTATGGGGTTGAGATCTGGAGACTGGCTAGGCCACTCCAGGACCTTGAAATGCTTCTTACGAAGCCACTCCTTCGTTGCCCGGGCGGTGTGTTTGGGATCATGAGGTGCTATGATGAAACTGGCTCTCATGAGGACCGCCACAGGAATGGAAGACCCCGAGTTACCTCTGCTGCAGAGGATAAGTTCATTAGAGTTACCAGCCTCAGATATTGCAGCCCAAATAAATGCTTTACAGAGTTCAAGTAACATACACATCTCAACATCAACTGTTCAGAGGAGAGTGTGTGAATCAGGCCTTCATGGTCGAATTTCTGCAAAAAACACACTACTAAAGGACACCAATTAGAAGAAGAGACTTGCTTGGGCCAAGAAACACGAACAATGGACATTAGACTGGTGGAAATGTGTCCTTTGGTTTGGAGTCCAAATTTGAGATTTTTTGTTCCAACCGCTGTTTCTTTGTGAGAAGCGGTGTGGGTGAACGGATGATCTCCGCATGTGTATTTCCCACCGTAAAGCATGGAGGAGGAGGTGTTATGGTGTGGGGGTGCTTTGCTGGTGACACTGTCTGTGATTTATTTAGAATTCAAGGCACCCTTTACCAGCATGGCTACCACAGCATTCTGCAGCGATATGCCATCCCATCTGGTTTGGGCTTAGTGTGAGTATCATTTGTTTTTCAACAGGACAATGACCCAACACACCTCCAGGCTATGTAAGGGCTATTTTGCAAAGAAGGAGAGTGATGGAGTGCTGCATCAGATGACCTGGTCTCCACAATCCTCCGACCTCAACCAAATTGAGATGGTTTGGGATGAGTCGGACCGTAGAGTGAAGGAAAAGCAGCCAGCAAGTGCTCAGCATATGTGGGAACTCGTTCAAGACTGTTGGAAAAGCATACCAGGTGAAGCTGGTTGAGAGAATGCCAAGAGCGTGCAAAGCTGTCATCAAGGCAGAGGGTGGCTATTTGAAGAATCTCAAATATAAAATATATTTTGATTTGCTTAACACCTTTCTGGTTACTACATGATTCCATATGTGTTATTTCATCGTTTTGATTTCTTCACTATTATGCTACAATGTAGAAAATAGTAAAAAATAAAGAAAAACCCTTGAATGAGTAGGTGTGTTGAAACTTTTGCGCAGTGGTCTAAGGCCCTGCATCTCAGTGCTTGAGGCGTCACTACAGACCCCCTGGTTCGATTACAGGCTGTATCACAACCGGCCGTGATTGGGAGTCCCATAGGGTGGCGCACAATTGGCCCAGCGTCGTCAGGGTTTGGCCGGTGTAAGCCGTCATTTTAAATAAGAATTTGTTCTTAACTGACTTGTTAAATAAAGGTAAAAGAAAAAAAAGAAAAAAAGGAGAAAAATTAACTAAAGAAAAAGAAACATCCCATTTTTTCTAAGATCATTCGTAAAAATCCAAATAACTTCACAGATCTTCATTGTAAAGGGTTTAAACACTGTTTCCCATGCTTGTTCAATGAACCATAAATAATTAATGAACATGCACCTGTGGAACGGTCGTTAAGACACTAACAGCTTACAGACGGTTGGCAATTAAGGTCACAGTTATGAAAACTTAGGACACTAAAGAGGCCTTTCTACTGACTCTGAAAAACACCAACAGAAAGATGCCCAGGGTCCCTGCTCATCTGAGTGAACGTGCCTTAGGCATGCTGCAAGAAGGCATGCGGACTGCAGAAGTGGCCAGAGCAATAAATTGCAAAGTCCGTACTGTACGACATCTAAGACATTGCTACAGGGAGACAGGACAGACAGCTGATCCTCCTCGCAGTGGTAGACCCCGTGTAACAACACCTGCACAGGATCGGTACATCCGAACATCCCACCTGCGGGACAGGTACAAGATGGCAACAACAACTGCCCGAGTTACACCAGGAACGCACAATCCCTCCATCAGTGCTCAGACTGTCCACAATAGACTGAGAGATGCTGGACTGAGGGCTTGTAGGCCTGTTGTAAGGCAGGTCCTCACCAGACATCACCGGCAACAACGTCGCCTATGGACACAAACCCACCGTCACTGGACCAGACAGGACTGGCAAAAAGTGGTCTTCACTGACGAGTCGCGGTTTTGTCTCACCAGAGGTGATGGTCGGATTCGCGTTTATCGTCGAAGGAATGAGCGTTACATCGAGGCCTGTACTCTGTAGCGGGATCGATTTGGAGGTGGAGGGTCCGTCACGGTCTGGGGCGGTGTGTCACAGCATCATCGGACTGAGCTTGTTGTCATTGCAGGCAATCTCAACGCTGTGCGTACCCTTCCTGCAGGCTCATCCTGACATGACCCTCCAGCATGACAATGCCACCAGCCATACTGCTCGTTCTGTGCGTGATTTCCTGCAAGACAGGAATGTCAGTGTTCTGCCATGGTCAGCGAAGAGCCCGGATCTCTATCCCATTGAGCACGTCTGGGATGTGTTGGATTGGAGGGTGAGGGCTAGGGCCATTCCCCTCAGAAATTTCCGGGAACTTGTATGTGCTTTGGTGGAAGAGTGGGGTAACATTTCACAGCAAGAACTGGCAAATCTGATGCAGTCCATGAGGAGGAGATGCACTGCAGTACTTAATGCAGCTGGTGGCCACACCAGATACTGACTGTTACTTTTGATTTTGACCCCCCCTTTGTTCAGGGACACATTATTCCATTTCATTTAGTCACACATCTGTGGAACTTGCTAAGTTTATGTCTCAGTTGTTGAATCTTGTTATGTTCATACAAATATTTACACACGTTAAGTTTGCTGAAAATAAACGCAGTTGACAGTGAGAGGACGTTTCTTTTTCTGCTGAGTTTATATACTGAACAAACATAGAAATTAAGTAATTAGGCCCTAAGTGATGGATTTCACATGATTGGGAATACAGATATGCATATGTTGGTCACAGATACCTTAAATAAAAGGTCCCCTCTGAACAGTTGATGTTGAGATGTGTCTGTGACTTGAACTCTGTGAAGCATTTATTTGGGCTGCAATTTCTGAGGCTGGTAACTCTAATGAACTTATCCTCTGCAGCAGAGGTAACTCGGGGTCTTTCATTCCTGTGGAGGTCCTCATGAGAGCCAGTTTCATCATAGCCCTTGATGGTTTTTGCGACTGCACTTGAAGAAACTTTCAGTTCTTGACATTTTCCGGATTGACTAACCTTCATGTCTTAAAGTAATGATGGACTGTCGTTTCTATTTGCTTATTTGAGCTGTTCTTGCCATAATATGGACTTGCTATTTTACCAAATAGGGCTATCTTCTGTGTACCCCCACCTTGTCAAAACACAACTGATTGGCACACCTGTTAGTTAAAATGCATTCCAGGTGACTACCCCATGAAGCTGGTTGAGAGAATGCCAAGAGTGTGCAAAGCTGTCATCAAGGCAAAGAGTGGCTATTTGAAGAATCTCAAATATAAAACAGATTTAGATTTGTTTAACACTTTTTTGGTTACTGCATGATTCCATATGTGTTATTTCATAGTTTTGATGTCTTCACTATTATTCTACAATGTAGAAAATAGTTTAAAATATATATATATATATATATATATATTCAATGAGTAGGTGTGTCCAAACTTTTGACTGGTACTATATATATATATATATATATATATATATATATATATATATTTATATTTATATAGTTATGTGTTTTTTACACAAAAATCAACTGTACTAGTTGTTCATGCTGTGGTCTTGTCCCATCTTGATTGCTGTCCAGTAATATGCAGCAAAGAAAGACCTAGTAAAGTTGCAGCTGGCTCAAAACAAAGCAGCACGCCTTGCCCTTAACTGCACATGCAGAACTAACATCAACAACATGCATGCAAGTCTTTCCTGGTTGAGGGTTGATGACAGATTAACTGCTTCTCTTCTAGTTTTAATGAGAAATATTACTATGCCAAAAATTCCAGATTGTCTGCATAATGAAATAACATTCAGCTCAGACACCCATACCCCACAAGACATGCCACCAGGGGTCTCTTCACAGTCCCCAAGTCCAAAACGACTTCACGGCAACACACCATTTTATACAGAGCCATGATCGCATGGAACTCCCTTCCATCTCTAATTACCCAAGCAAACACCAAAATTAGCTTTAAAAAAAAGATAAAAAACAACTGATGGAACGGTGGGGATAGACACACTAAAACCATACCCCCCCCCACCCCCCCCCAAAAAAATGCAAACATCCCTGTTATTGGAATGGTGAGAGGTTAGCATATTTTGGGGGTAAGATATTTGTGTGTCTTACTTTCTCACTTATCATTATTCACAATTCATTCAGGATTATCCATAATCATGGTAGTATCCGCATTAATGTAGAAGTGTTAAGAAACATTTTCTATTCTTATTTACAATAAAAGTGACTCCAAAATGTCACAATACATGATTTACCATTCATTTCTAATGGGCACAAAATAATCTGAAACACATCCAAAACAAAGAGCAAATGCATCCAACAAATATTTTGAGTCACAAGCTTGATGTAGTCATTGTGTGCTATGAATATGGGACCAAATACTTAACTTTTGACTACTTTAATACACATCATTGAATTTGTACAAAAAGTGCACAAACGGTTCACCTGATATGGATGAAAATACCTTCAAATTAAAGTTGACAGTCTGCACTTTAACCTCATAGTCATTGTATCATTTCAAATCCTAAGTGCTGGAGTACAGAGCCAAAACAACCTAAATGTGTCACTGTCCCAATACTTTTGGAGCTCACTGTATTTTAGGCTTAGAGGTTGGGTTTAGGGTTAGTGTTACAATTAGGGTTATGGTTAGAATTAGAGGTTAGGGGTTAGGCTTAGGGTTAGGAATTAGGTTTAGAGTTAAGGTCAGGGTTAAGGTTAAGGTTAGGATTAGGGTTAGGTTATGGGTTAGGTATATGGGTTAGGGAAAATAGGATTTTGAAAGGGAATCTAAAACAAACATGTATGTGTGTGTGTGTATGTGTGTGTGTGGACATGTTTAACTATACCAGAAGTCCCCATAAGAATAGTAAACAAACAAATATTTGACCAACTAGGGACATTTTGCCAGTCCCAACAAGTATAAATACTATTTCTAGGGGGTTTAGGGTTAGAATTTGTGTTTGGGTTGGAATTAGGGTAAGGTGTTAAAGGTTAGGTTTAGGGTTGGTTTTGGGGTCTGTGTGTGTGTGTGTGTGTGTGTGTGTGTGTGGGTGTGTGGGTGGGTGGAGGGGACACCGACACAGGAATGGGTTAAAGCCACAGCATGAGGCATTCTTCTAAAAATGCCATTCCCACCAAGCCACAGAGGCAGCCAGCAATTGCTCAAAACTTCCACATTAAAAAATGAGAGGAAAAAAGAGACAGAACGAGGGAAGAAAAAAGAAAGGGAGAGTGGAGGAGAGAGGTTCCAGTGGTGGCGGCAGTGGTGTTGCTGTTCCTTCCAGCAGACGAGCCACAGTGATCCCAGAGGAGGAGGGAAGGGATGAGAGGGGGAGGAGAGGTGAGAAGAGGGGGGGGAGGAGGATAGGAGATGAGATGATGGGGTAGGAGGAGATGAGAAAATAAGATCCAGAGAGAGAGAGAGAGAGGGAGAGCGAACGAGAGAGAGAGGAATGACAGTGAGACAGAGACACAGTGACTCATACATATTCATGGGAGCTACATGTTGGCACAAACATCAGATTCATTAACACAACAAACAGCCACTCTTAAATCCTATGGAAGTACCATAAAGTAACAGAAGAGTAACTATTTTACTTGTGTGACTAAATCCGTCAGTGTTTCAACCTCTCACTCCATTACCCACAGTATGTGACCCACAGCACTCTTGAGTCCACACTGTTCATTCACAGAACAAATACCGAAAGGCAACTGCTGAGAACAAGGCTGAGGACACTACGCCCTCTAGTTGTCAGTCTTCTATACTGCAGTTAAACAGATTAGGGACTAGGCTAGATTGAGGAGAGGTCTCATACCGTTTGAGATGGCTGAACATGAACCTCATGGTGTCGTGGTTGGGAGGAGGCATGCTCAGAACCAGCCACTTCAGACGGTCCACTTTGTCCAAGTAGTCTGACATCTCTGGACACACAGACATCCAGACAAATATAATAGACTCCAGATGGCAGACTGTCTTATATGACATATTCATTTGTTGGTTTGTTCATTCATTCTTTAGTCCATCCATCAAACAATCCATCAATCCATTCTTTCCTTTGTTCAACGATCCATCCATCCATCCATCCACTCATTCATCCAGCAGATAACAGTAGGAGCCACTCACTGACGGTCAACTGTGTCTGTGAAGAAGGATTTATTCCCTCATTCAGGAGCTACTCACTGATGGTCTCTACGATGTCTGTGAAGAAGCCATACGGGACCAGGGGTTCAGGAAGCTCCCTGAAGAAGAGCTTTAGGGCTCCTGTTATGACATGGATATCCTCCCATTCACTCTGGTCCAGGTTCAGCTTCTCTATTAGTGGAAGGGGAGAATAATAGAGGGAGGAGGGAGGAGGGAGGGAGGAGGGAGGAGGGAGGAGGGAGGAGGGAGGAGGGAGGAGGGAGGGAGTGTAGAGAGGGATGGGAGGGAAAGAGAGATATGCATGAGTTTCACTGGTAAAACTGTGCTTTTGGTAGACAGGGAGGCTGGCAGGCTTGTAGCTGTAGCAGAGATACATTGTCTGTGAAACAAGGCAATCGTTAGAATGCAGAGAGACAGAGCTTGTGGGAATGCTCCCACAATACAACCATCCATTCAATCCTGAACAATATTTCTCAAGCCATCCTCAGTTACATTTGTAAACCTAATTGCTTGTGTAACTACAAGAGTTTCCAGTGTGAAATTAATGTTTAGAACCTAATACTGTAAACTAATGTCCAGAGGAGTGTTGAGAAACATTGGTCAGGATTCAAGGCAATGCAACAATGGCTAGCTAGAGCAAAACGCAAGCTGCAGTAGTCTATTTTAGCCACTTGACGGCACCAATAGAGTGCGTAAAGAACACAGTACCTGATGCACCTTTAACTGATATTTTACTCAGCATGTCTGTGCAAAGACAACACAATATACAAACTTCCAGCAGCTGGAAAGCTTAGAGGCAGACAAACGTGTTTTTGCATAAATGCAGACATTGCACACATATGCATAGATTTGGCTCAAAGCTATGAGCTGCCAGTTCGTCTGAGTTCTACCTTGTACCAACTCCGCAGGGAACATATAACGTCCATCAGTGGTCACCGCTCGCTCTGGAATTAACCAACAGTTATTTAAGGAACCTAGAGTAAGTTGCTATGATCCCAGCCCCTTTCCTTCCCTCCCTCCCTCCCTCCCTCTCTTCCCTCCCTCCTCCCTCCCTCCCTCCCTCCCTCCCTCCCTTCCTTCCTTCCTTCCTTCCTTCCTTCCTTCCTTCCTTCCTTCCTTCCTTCCTTCCTTCCTTCCTTCCTTCCTTCCTTCCTTCCTTCCTTCCTTCCTTCCTTCCTTCCTCCCTCCCTTCCTCTCTTCCCTCCCTCCCTCTCTTTCCTTCCTCCCTCCCTCCCTCTCCCCTCCCTCCCTCCCTCCCTCCCTCCCTCCCTCCCTCCCTCTCCCCTCCCCTCCCTCCTCCCTCCCTCCCTCCCTCTCTCCTCCTCCTCCTCCCTCCCTCCCTCCCTTCCCTCCCTTTCCCCTCCCTCCCTCCCTCCCTCTCCCCTCCCTCCCTCCCTCCCTCCCTTTCCCCTCCCTCCCTCCCTCCCTCTCCCCTCCCTCCCTCCCTCTCTTTCCTTCCTCCCTCCCTCTCCCTCCCCTCCCTCTCCCCTCCCTCCCTCCCTCCCCCTCCCTCCCTCCCTCCCTCCCTCCCTCCCTCCCTCCCTCCCTCCCTCCCTCCCTCCCTCCCTCCCTCCCTCCCTCCCTCTCACCATGGTTGACTAGAAAGCGTAGTTTCTGTATGACAGCCAGGTTACCACTCACTCTGTAGATACCGTCCGTCTCCAGACCTGAAACACACAACAGGACATGTAGCACTGGCAACAACACCCATACTATATGTAAACCTGGCAACAACACCCAGGTACCTCATGTTACATTGGCAACAAATAATAATAATAATAATAATAATAATAATAATAATAATAATAATAACAATAATTAGGTGGTTCCTATTTCACACATGTACAAGTGTGTATTATAAGCATGTGTGAATTGGAAATGTTTTTTTTTTGCATATCCCAACTCCCCTCAGAGAGTGGGGTCACGGCCAGGATCTGACATTATCAATGGCGACCCTTGAGCAATTAGGGTTAAGTGCCTTGCTCAAGGGCACATCAACAGATTTTCCCCCTTGTCGGCTTGGGGATTCGAACTAGCAACCGTTCAGTTACTGGCCCAACGTTCTAACCGCTAGGTTACCCTGGCATCAACCATTTACTGTACCACAAACCTATAAAATCCTTATAAACTATACATCCCCAAAAGATGGTTTGCTTAAAGCCAACATGTACCCTGAGGGGAGTGCTATAGGGCTGTGCTGTACCTCTCCTCTCCTCTACGGCCTCAGTGCAGAGCCTGACGAAGCGAGGCACTGTGTTCTTCTCTCTCTCACACAGCATTTCCCTCTCTCCTCCCTCCCTCTACCTCTTTCCCTTTCCCCTCCATCCCTCCCTCATCTGTGCTGTACCTCTCCTCTCCACTTCCTCAGTGCAGAGCCTGACGAAGCGAGGCACCGTGTTCTTCTCTCTCTCACACAGCATCTCTAGACAACAGCCAAACACCTGGTCTGTAAATAACAAAAACACTGGCATTTAGAACACTAAAGATTTTCTTCTCTAAAGTGACTTATAGTCAATATAGAAATCAGAGGTCATGAGATACACAGAGGAACTCACATCATATTACTTCCTCAATCCACACTGAAAAGAAACCACTTTTTATATAATTAGATTGATCTCCAGTTCCATGGAATTGAAAGGCCACTACTCTCAAGGGGATTTAGCATTTAGAGTGAGATCACTGAGGTATAAATCCTTACTTCCACTTAAGTCGAATTTTCACTTCGTAATATGTGAATGTCAATGGGAGACTAAGTTGAAATTCAACTTAAGCGGATCTTAAAGTACCAATGCAGGCGTTTTAATCTCAATATCAAATACTTTCTGGGTAACAATTAAGTACCTTGTTATATTAAAATGGTCAAAAAGAAACAAAAATAGATTCTTAGCAAAGAGCAATTTCTCAAACAACAATTTTGCTAGGACTGTCTGAGAGCGGTCTGAGTGGGGACTGAAAAACTGAAAACAGCTGTTATTAGCAGAGAGGTTTGGAACGCAATTTCTTATTGGTCTATTAGCTAATTTACCACCTGGTGATCTCACCAGGCACGCCAAAATTCCATATATATATATACACACAGTACCAGATTTTTTTTTGGACACACCTACTCATTCAAGGGTTTTTCTTTATTTTTACTATTTTCTACATTGTATAATAATACTGAAGACATCAAAACTATGAAATAACATATATGGAATCATGTAGTAACCAAAAAAGTGTTAAACAAATTCTTCAAAGTAGCCAGCCTTTGCCTTGATGACGGCTTTGCACACTCTTGGCATTCTCTCAACCAGCTTCATGAGGTAGTCACCTGGAATGCATTTCAATTAACAGGTTTGCCTTGTTAAAAGTTAATTTGTGGAATTTCTTTCCTTCTTAATGCGTTTGAGCCAATCAGTTGTGTTGTGACAAGGTAGGGGTGCTATACAGAAGATAGCCCTATTTGGTAAAAGACCAAGTCCATATTATGGCAAGAACAACTCAAATAAGCAAAGAGAAACGACAGTCCATCATTACGTTAAGACATAAAGGTCAGTCAATGCGGAAAATGTCAAGAACTTTGAACGTTTCTTCAAGTGCAGTCGCAAAAACCATCAAGCGCTATGATGAAACTGGCTCTCATGAGGACAACCACAGGAAAGGAAGACCCAGAGTTACCTCTGCTGCAGAGGATAAGTTCATTAGAGTTACCAGCCTCAGAAATTGCAGCCCAAATAAATGCTTCACAGAGTTCAAGTAGACATCTCAACATCAACTGTTCAGAGGAGACTGCGTGACTCAGGCCTTCATGGTTGAATTGCTGCAAAGAAACCACTACTAAAGGACACCAATAAGAAGAGACTTCCTTGAGCCAAGAAACACGAGCAATGGACATTAGACCGGTGGAAATCTGTCCTTTGGTCTGATGAGTCCAAATTTGAGATGTTTGGTTCTAACCGCCGTGTCTTTGTGAGACGCAGAGTAGGTGAACAGATGATCTCCGCATGTGTGGTTCCCACCGTGAAGCATGGAGGAGGAGGTGTGATGGTGTGGAGGTGCTATGCTGGTAACACTGTCAGTGATTTATTTAGAATTCAAGGCAGACTTAACCAGCATGGCTACCACAGCATTCTGCAGCGGTATGCCATCCTTTCTGGTTTGCGCTTAGTGGGACTATCATTTGACCCAACACACCTCCAGGCTTGACCAAGAAGGAGAGTGATGGAGTGCTGCATTAGATGACTTGGCCTCCACAATCACCCGACCTCAACCAAATTGAGATGGTTTGGGATGAGTTGGACCACGGATGAAGGAAAAGCAGCCAACAAGTGCTCAGCATATGTGGGAACTCCTTCAAGACTGTTGGAAAAGCATTCCAGGTGAAGCTGGTTGAGAGAATGTCAAGAGTGTGCAAAGCTGTCATCAAGGCAAAGGGAGGCTATTTTGAAGAATCTCAAATATAAAATATATTTGGAATTATTTAACAATTTTTTGGTTACTACATGATTCCATATGTGTTATTTCATAGTTTTGATGTCTTCACTATTACTCTACAATGTAGAAAATAGTAAAAAACTAAAAAAAATAACCTGGAATGATTAGGTGTGTCCAAACCCTTTGACTGGTACTGTATATATAAACACAGGAAAATCACGTTTTTGTCTGCACTGGGACTTTAAGGTTCAGACACTGCAATACTGTTTGCCAGCCAAGAGTCCTTAGCACCTCTGAACCGGCTGTAATTTGCAAACCTAGCACCATAAAAGAACAGCAGATCAACATTCGGTGCGATGTGAGTGATCCTTTAGGATTTACCCATAAGTGATCTCATTCTCTAAGTGATCTCAGTCAGCGAGAGAGCAAGACAGAGACAGAAAGAGAGAGAGAGAGAGAGAGAGAGAGAGAGAGAGAGGGAGACAGACAGACAGACACAGACAGACAGACAGACAGACAGAGACAGACACAGACAGACAGACAGGCAGAGAGAGTGAGAGAGTGAGAGAGAGTGAGAGAGTGAGAGAGTGAGAGAGTGAGAGACAGACAGACAGACAGACAGACAGACAGACAGACAGAGAGAGAGAGAGAGAGAGAGAGAGAGAGAGAGAGAGACGATAAATAGAGACATAGACAGAGACAGTAGGTGATCTTACCCTTGATGAGTCCTTTCTCCTGTAGGATCTGTAGTGGAGGTCTCTTCAGGATGAGCTTCTTCAGTCTGCTCCGAACACGCTTCCTCTCTGTGCTCTCCAGGTTGGAAGAAGAACAAGGGACTGCAGCGGGCGGGAAAGAATGAGAGAGAGGGGAGAGAGGGAGAATGAGAGAAAGAGATGGAGGGTTTGCTTTCTACCCAACCCCCTGAGACACTCACACACACCACCAGAGGAAGCACATGGTCAGCCACAGCACAAGAACAGCACCCTTGGAGCAGTGGATGGAGGAGAGACTCACGTGATGCTTTAGATCCCCCTCGACTATCTTCCTCGTCTCCACTCTGGTCCAACATCTCCACACTGCCCGCCTTCCTCAGAGAGTACATTAGGACATTGTCCAGAGGATTCTCACGGTTCTACACAGCAGAGAAGAGAATTTCAACTGGTGCCAGATGTCTTTATTATGTACCATGAGTTGGTTTCTGATAATAAAAAAGGACCCCCACCCCTACACACACACACACACAAAGTGAGACTCACCAGCCTGTCGATTACACTCTGGATGGTGCTGAACCACTCTCTAATCAGTGAATCTGTCTCTGACTGCAGTAGGAACTCATTCCCTGTCACCGTCCTCAGCTACCACACAGACAGACAAAATACCATGAGTTAGTCCCAAATCAAACACTACTCCTAGTACTGTAGTACTTCTTGTAGTGTATGCTACTACTTCCCAAAATTAAATTTCCATTCAGTCAATTTGGGAAATTAATTTAAATGAAAATTCAGGAATTGAAAAAATTGCATTGAGAATGAATGGTAATTTTAAATTCTTGAACTAGAATTTTTAAGGCATATTGAATTGACTGAGTTGAAATTGAATTGGCTCGAACCCTGGTGCACACAGCTACAAAACACAGTCACCGACTGAGCTTCCTCTCAAGAGGAGGTGAGAATGTTTTTTCACAGAAAACAACTTGAGAAGTTCTCTCTCAGTGGGACTAAAATAGCCACATTTGACTTCCCTAAAATACAGGGTGAAATAAAAATGTGTCTTAAAAATGTCATTGAAATTATATCCAAACAAGAAAATGGTGGTTTGAGGGACATTGTGAAAGGTAGAGGAATGGGGATATGCTAAGAAAGTGACTCATTCCATTCCTACTTCCTGGTGTGTATCTGACCTTGAAGACGTTCTTCTTGCTGGACAGGTCGTTGGCCCACTGTAGCTGAGCTCCTCTCAGGTCTACACTGCTCTCTGGACAACTGTTCCCTGGTTTCTGGAGAGAAACACACACACACAATCATTATTATGAGTGATCACTTTTTACTCTCGGAACCCAGAACCACAGTTGGCCAGCGAATCATTTATCGTCGCTGTCGGATGAAAACCTCATCTCCAAAACACAAACTTTTCAGGAAATTGAAAAATGGCCATATACTCCCTTTTACGAACAAACAATTATGAAACTTCAGAAGCTGTTTGAATACATGTTTTTGGTACTAGAGTCATGAAATACACATTGAGGGGAGTTACTGCTTTCAATACACCCCGCACAAATTATTGGGCAAAAATGGAGTTACGAGGTTTTCATAAGACAGCAACGGTATATTAACAGTCTGTCACGAGAGACTAATATATTGTTAACTGTAGTTATCATGTTATAAAACATTTGTGGGTTTATGTGTTTCAAGGTGAATAACACTGTTTTACCCAGCTGGAGGGGGTCTGAGATTTGGGATCCTTGAAGAAAACCAGACTATTCCCAACCAGAACCACCCAGGATGGATTCCAGTTTTTCCTAAAACATACACCAAGTCAAATGGTCAGGAAAAACTTCTGGGACTGAGGAAAAACTCCATCTTATATGTAGTATTAACATCAATCCCTCCAAGATGAGCCTGTCTTACCTCAGCTTCCTGCCTCCCTCTGCTATCTTGGTCTTATTCAGCAGACCTGCCTTTTCCAGCTCCTGGGGATGGGCGAGACGGGGAGAGTTTATGGTGTTATAGAGACATTAGAGTGCTAGCTAACTAGCAGTGAGAACATTAGGGTCAGTGGAGACATGGGGACAGTGGGTGGGGCAGGAGGGTAGAGTGGGGTATGAGATAGTGGCGGCAGTAGCAGTGGGTGAGGCAGGTGGCCTTTGGAGACAGGGGAAAACTGGGACAGTGGAGACGGGGACATGGAGGAGGAAGGTAGAAGGTGTGAGTCTCACCGGCGTGGAGCTGTCGTTGCTGTCTGGAGAGGGAGGCTCCACCACCACACTGGTCACAGGATAGGAGCAGTCTCTGCACTGCTGGCCCAGCTAGGAACAACACAGACAGTTAGATATGGACAGATATAGTGTCTGTGTCTGTATGTGTGTTTCTGCATGCTTGCGTGCATTCGTTTGAGTATGTGTGCACCACAGGCGGTTGGTGGCACCTTAATTGGGGAGGACGGGCTCGTGGTAATGGAGTGGAATGAGTGGAATGATATCAAATACATCAAACACATGGATGCCATTCCATTTACTCCGTTCCAGACGTTATTATGAGGCCTCCTCCCCTCAGCAGCCTCCACTGTTGTGCACCCAGAGGTGTCATGTCCCCTCAGATTTGTCCTGTAATTTAACATGTTTTATTGTTGTTGTTGTTTCTCTGTTATATTACTAGCCACCTAGCAACTTTTATGAAGTTGGCTTTATCTAGCCCAGATAGGTTCCCTATCTCCCAACCTCATAACTAGTTACTAAGAAACAATTTCAGGCTATCGATCAAGTTAGAGTAGCTAGCTTGTCTAACTATCTTAACTTGCATGTCTGCTGGCAAGGTTGGTAGACTTTAGAAAACCAAGCAATAACTTAAATGTACTGAATAAGACTCACATTACTTTCAATATTGTACCCACATTTTTGCAGAGAAGCAGAGAAGCATATATAGTTTCTTTAAAAAAATAACCACCAGTCAGGAGGATACAGACAGCTCAAGAGGTATGCTTAGATATGCAGAAAAAATACTAATTTTTGACATAGAATTAATCATAATGATTATGGCTCTAGATTGCAGGAAAAGGCTGTTTCAGGTGTTTGAAAAGTGCAAAATTCTCCTACTTACGGACCGGGGGCATATCCCTCCTCCGGACCACCCCAAAGCCATCCTCACATACTTAGTGTTCCCTCAGATTTTGGAGGTGCATGACGCCCCTGTGTGCGCCTGTGTTTTTCTGTTTGTATGCTTATTCATGTGGGCATGTGTACGTGTGTGTACTCCACCTGTGTGTGTGTGTGTGTGTGTGTATGTGTGTGTGTGTGTGTGCACGTGCCTGTCTGCCTCTGTGCGTACGTGTACAGTACCTTGCCGTTTTCAGGCAGAATCATGGATCGTAAGTGGCTGAGCTCCTCTGTCTCATGACGCAGTAGGGCGGAGTGACATCCCTGGACCTCCTTGTCTCCTGTACTGAAGGCTGTTGTACTGATGGTGTCTGAGGATACTGATCGCTGCATACTCTACAGGACACCAACACAGAGGGGAAGACAAGTTATTCACTTTGTGTGTGCATAGAGGAGGCCAGGCTGCTCTCGGAGGCCAGGTTGCTCTCGGACTACTGTGTTTGATGGATACATCACTTTCGACCCCAGAATAAAATATTGCGTGCGCTGGCTAGCTATGTTAAAAGTCTGTCACAAGAGACAAATGGATATATTATAAACAGAGCTACAGCCTTATGTCACTAGAGAGCAGATGGATGAGGGGTCCTCACATGCACGCCACCAAGATACCTCTGCCAAATGGAGAACTACTGGATTAGGCACGGCATCAGCAAGAAAAGAAGACTCCCAAAACTGTGATACACTCCCAAGTGTGCTGTGTGTTTTTTCTACAGACTATCTTTTGCTATCCAGAACCTGATCAAAGCCTTTGGATATGGATCTATCCCTTCTCATAGTGAGTTTGGAAGCAGGTAGTTTAGCGGTTAAGAGCGTTGGACCAGTAACTGAAAGGTCGCTGGTTCGAATTCCCGAACCGACTAGGGGAAACATCTGCCGGTGTGCCCTTGAGCAAGGTACTTAACCCTAATTGCTCCTGTAAGTCGCTCTGGAGAAAAGTGTCTGCTAAACGACTAAAATGTCAAATGTTTGGCAGGGTCGCTCACACAGACACACTGTGCCATTCCTCGACACACACCCCAAGGTCACTGGTCCAGAACAGTGAACTCCCTTAATGTTATTCTCTGTTGACACTGAGCCAGATGGTAAACTAACTGTGGAGTGGTTAAGAGGTTTTCATTGGCCCAGTTCTGTTTCCATCAGCTTTGTTTCACTCCACTTCACATGGGCTGAGAGACAGGAGGCTGCTGCCACTGGCTATGACACACAACTCACGACCCAACACACAACTCACGACATAAGCAGTGTCTGTCCCAAATGGCCCCCTATTTCCTATGTAGTGCAAAACGTTTGACCAGAACACTGGGATTGTGCCATAGAGATGCAAAATAAATACCCATCTTGATGGGTGCCATCTTCCCATGATGAGTGGGTGAGGATTCGTTTTAGAGCCAAATCTGCTAGATAAGCGTTCAGGGAAACAAGGCACCCGCCTCTATTCTTGCCCCACTGTGAGGCAACATGTTGCAGTAACACTGGAGTGCATCATACCATCTGACATCACAAGTTGACATTGTGTAACTGGATACGTGATTGGTGTTATAAAGAGTATCTGAACATATGAGAATGCCTCAGACATTCTAAAGCCTGTTTGGCAGCCTGGCCCCAGCTTAGCTTCAATTCCTGAACATCTGATCATCAGAATTGGAGAGGTCTTGTCACTGCCTTTATGTGCCAGTAGGTACGAAGAGGATAACTAAGTAAGACTGCTTTCTTCTGATAGCCCCAATGGGGAAATTAGTTTGTATACTGTAGGTATTGTTGTTTTACACATCAACTGTACTTTGAGTTCCTTGTTTGATGCCAGGAAGTTGTTTCCCCTGTAATCATCTGTAAATTCAATTTAATTCAAATCTCACCTGTCCCAGCTCCCAGCCACTGTCAGGCTTATGGCCAGTGAAGAGGACGTCTGGAGATAGCTGGATGAGAAGAAGAAGAAGAAGAAGAAGAAGAAGAAGAAGAATACTTTATTGATCTATTTCCTTACAGTCCACAATCAATTTGTCTTTTGCTTTCCCTACAGAGGCAAATTACAACCAACACTGGCCTAGAATGACCAACACATTAAGCAACACTTAAATGCATGAATACACACTTTTCTTTCCAAACATGTCAGTTGACTTGCCAGCATATCATATTTCACCCCTCATGCTAATTATGAAAAACAGGATGCAGATTGAACAGTAAGCAGAGCTTGCAAGCATACACACACACACCACTCACTTCAACGACTGACAGCTCAACCTATTCCAATGAATGGCATGACTGAGTGCTCTCCTCACCTCACCACAGTTCAGTAATAGTGAAAGCACAGATAGCATTATGCCCGTTTAAATCTAACGTTCTGCTGACGTGTATGCGGTCATAAAGCTGGGACATACACACACATACAGGTACAGTCATAATAAACAGTTATCTACCAACTGTGAAGATGACAGCACTAACATGAGCCTATATGGGGGGGACTCTGAACTTACAGCACACTGTTCATCAGCCTATAGACCTCGATATGAAGTGTTCCCTTGTTAATCCATATGAGTCAGTCCCCTCCGCTGTCAGTCGGTTGTAGCTTTCTGACACACACGTTTTAATCTTGAACAAAGTCACTACAACCCCAAACCACTTCTGCCCGTCTGTCCTTCTCTCTCTCACCAAACTTCCCCTTTCTATAAGGAAGCTAATACTATCAACATGTACAATTGCTCTCACTCTACACAACCAGGAAGCCATGTGCCAAGACTAAGAGAAAGACATCATCATATCAACAATATAGCAACACTAACAGTTATAACAGCAACAACAGCACAGAGCCTTATTTTAGCTCGTTGAATGGTCTTATCTTTGTAGTTACCATGGTGACACTAGCAATATAGGTCAGTTGGGGTTGAAGTTAAATGCGGCCCAGACACAACTCTACTTTACAATACTGTGTGGTTATTCCTGTAAGTACAGTGTAACAACTATTGTAATTACTAATTGCTACACTTTACAACCCTACAGATGTCGGATCTTAACCTGATCACTCTTTTGTCGCAGAGAATTGTCCTGCTGCATCAGGATATTCAAATGAGCCTTGTGAGTCCCTGAAAAAGAGCAGTTCTCTTTCTCTCCATTCGGGGGCAGTCGAGTCATTGGGATCAGGGCTTACTATCAAAATAATTGTCTCTCTCGCTCGCTCAAATGCTAGGCCTAGGTGCTATTACCGCAACATTCAAATGTACAAAAATGTACATGAAATGCAGCCATTCACATCAACAACCGTTGTTTTATATAGCTTAATAACACAATATATATATATTGGTCTCCACTAGGCTACAACATACAAGTGTCAAGTGTACGCTGAGGTCAAAATTGAGTTCAATCGTGGCCTACGGTGGTTTAGCAGTTAGTGTTAAGTTAAGTAAGTTTGATTCCGTCCCACGCCCTTCTGGCACAAATAACTAAATCCCCCCGATTGACGAGATTTATTTACACATTTCAAAGATGGACAGTCCAGGGATATTTTGATAGGATATTACCATAACAGACACTTTAGGATGACATAAAATAATACAAATAGGCTACACCAACATCAGCTACAAATTGTTGGGTAAATTGCCACGGTGAATTTGCCGTGGTAAACGATTAAATACTTTATTTCTATTGTAGGCTACGGAATGCTTGTCAAATAGATCAATGTCATTAGTCTGTTCAAAAAGGACTAAGTTGTTCCGAGTAAAGGTGACCAATAATGGTTGTTATTAAGATCAGCTGTGCGGGTAAATTTAGCGTGTATTGCAATAATCTACTGCCATCGATGGTTGCAATAGGCCCCTTGTTATTTTATTATATTCCAATACATTCCATAGGCTACCCTTTAGCCTATCCATTGTCACATAATGAAAGGTGTGAAAACCGATAATAGGTTGTAAGGTTCTGTAGTTATTTTCTTAGTCAACCTTGTGTTCCCTGTTTCTTTGTGTTCTTGAACGTAGCCCTGTCTTTCATTTTTGTTCATTGATTTCACTTGCGTTAGTTACTCACCTGGTCTCATCAGCTCCTTATTTAGTTCAGTTCATTCGGTTTGTGCCTTGTGAGGTATTGTTTGTTTTGACTCGACAAAGCCTTTTTATAGCTCGTTTGTGAGAACCAGTTTTAGCCTTCAGTCCTAGTTTTGATTCTCCTGCCTGTTTGCCTACCTGTGTATGACCATTGCCTGCCTGTGACCACGATTCCTGCCATGCTCTGCGTGTGAATCTACACCTTTTTCTCCCTGAGTATTCATTACAAAGGTTACTGTTTGTGTTTCCTTGAGTTGATGAGCTGATTTGGGCCATCAGTTGATTGACAGATGTAGGCATACTGTGGAACGATACTTTCCTCCAGTGTGGATGCTCGTCCACATTTTATAGTTTGGCTATGTATAATTTGTCAATATAGTTTTGGTCTTTGGTGTGGATTGAAAGCCTGTATTGTGTGGCTTTAATATTTCATTTCGTAAAGCTGACAGGATGTTTATGCATTTGAACCTATCAAAAGATGATTTCGTTGGGCTGAAACACTTCTTTGTGTAAATTATGAGACTATTCGTTTTACTTAATATAAACGCAATTAACTTGTGGGCCTAACATAGGCACAGCACTGGGCGAGAACTCATGACCTGCGGCGGTTCAAAATGTTCTACCGAGCTCTAAGAATACTGATACATAGGCACGTCTTTTTTCTTTTGTCTTTAAGCCTTCCCCAAACCATAGCCCTAACCTTAACCACTCGGAAGGAATGGCTAAACTGTTCACTTTCCAGATGTTTCTGTTTTAACCCTTTAAGCATGCAGAATGAATGCGTCGAAAATAGACCATCATCCATGAGTCAATTGGCAGTGGGCCGGATTCGAACCCATGCCGACTCTGGCATATGTGTGCCAGAGTCAGTGACTGTAACCGCTGGACAAACAAACACTGAGGAAACACATCATTTATTCTGCCTCTTGCTTGCCTTCAACATGTAATAAAACAATTGACCTGATTTTGCCTAACGACAAATACATCTACCCCCTACAAATATGTCAATTTATTATAATCCACATAAGAATTCACACAAGACGCTGTAGCCTGCACGTAGCCTAAGGGGCGGACTGGGACAAGAATTCAGCCCTGGCATTTTATCCACACCAGCCCATACACTTGCGGGCTACCAGCTATACACATACACACACACCCCATCCCCACACACACACACCCTACACCCTGACCCTACACAGTCTACTTAGACACAGGCAGTAGTGCTTACACATAACATTGGTAGCACAGTACAGCATTTATCAACCATTTCTGTACCAGTGACTGGCGAGACATGGCCCTCCTCCTTTTTAACCAGCTCATGTTTAAAACAAATACAATATGTTAAAACACCACTGGAGGTACAACTCACCACTATAACTTTGTCTCTGCTCTTCCCTGTTGTGCTGTCTATCTATCTCAGCATCTTCTCTGCTGTCACTCTGTGCTTCTTCTTGTTCTCTGTCTCTGTCTGTCTGTCTGTCTGCCTGCTTAAGCCTTATACGTTATAAAAACCAAACTAATGACTGAGGCTATATCGCTAATTAGTGCCTGTCATATGTGTTCCTCTGAATCAACACCTACCGGAAGTGTTAGTTCTTACAGGGCTCCAGAGTTCAGACTAACATTTTCCCCTGGTGTCACTGGTGCCACTAACTTTTACAGTTGGTGGCATCAGTCCATCAGTAATCATCTTATGAAGTCATTCATGATGCTTTATTAACAAATGTAATAAATAGGCTACTGAGGTATTCAAGAAATACCTTGTTTCATCTAACACGTCCAAGCAGGAATCCATGACTCAAGATATTTTGATGTGCAACCTAATCCAGTGATTGTCATGAATTTTGGGTTGACAATTATTGACTATTGTTGCTATATTTTACTGTTCAAATATGACTCCAGTATTTCCAGTTTTTTGTTTTGTTCAATAGAGATGAATTACATACACCTTATGCAGTGGTGTAAAGTACTTAAGTAAAAATACTTTAAAGTACTACTTAAGTAGTTTTTTCGGGTATCTGTACTTTACTTTACTATTTATATTTTTGACAACCTTTACTTTTACTTCACTACATTCCTAATGAAAATAATGTACTTTTTACTCCATACATTTTCCCTGACACCCAAAAGTATTTGTTACATTTTGAATGCTTATCAGGACAGGAAAATGGTCCAATTCACACAGAATTCACACACTTACCCACCATTGGGGTGCTCTGGCACCCCAATGGTGGAACAAGCTCCCTCACGACGCCAGGACAGCGGAGTCACTCACCACCTTCCGGAGACATTTGAAACCCCACCTCTTTAAGGAATACCTGGGATAGGATAAAGTAATCCTTCTACCCCCCCCCCCCAAAAAAAAAAAAAATAATAATAATAATAATATTGGAAAGTGGTTATCCCACTGGCTATAGGGTGAATGCACCAATTTGTAAGTCGCTCTGGATAAGAGCGTCTGCTAAATGACGTAAATGTGCCCTTGAGCAAGGCACTTAACCCTAATTGCTCCTGTAAGTCGCTCTGGATAAGAGCGTCTGCTAAATGACTAAAATGTAAAATGTAAAATGTAAGAACATCCCAGGTCATCTCTACTGCCTCTAATCTGGCTGTCACGACTTCCGCCGAGGCTGCCTCCCCTCCTTGTTCGGGCAGGCTTCGGCGTTCGTCGTCACCTGCCGCCCCAATTATCATCATCACATTTGTCTTGTTTTGTCAATCACACACACCTGGTTCTAATCCCCTCATTAGTCTGTGTATTAGTGTTCCCTCTGCCCCCTTGTCCTTGCGGGTGATTGTTTGAATGTGAGAGTAGTGTAGCTCGGTGGAGCTACTCGTACCATTTTGTTGCCAGGGTAGATATTTCCCCTGTGCCTATGTATTGTATGGAGATACCGTTGCAGTGTATTGCCAGGGTAGATAGTTTCCCCTGTGCCTGTTTCGTTTGTCGCTATTCCAGCGTATTTTGTGTAACGATGGAATAAACTCTGTATTCGGTGATTACCCTCCTGCGCCTGACTCCTTCCATCACACTGGCGGACTCACTAAACACAAATGCTTCGTTTGTAAATTATGTCTGAGTGTTGGATTGTGCCCCTGGCTATCCGTAAATAAAAAAAAACAGAAAATGTTGCTGTCTGGTTTGCTTAATATAAGGAATTTGAAATAATTTATACTTTAACTTTTGATCCTTAAGTATATTTTAGCAATTACATTTACTTTTGATACTTAAGTATATTTAAAACCAAATACTTTTGACTTTTACTCAAGTAGTATTTTACTGGGTGACTTTCACTTTTATTTGAGTCATTTTCTATTAAGGTATCTTTACTTTTACTCAAGTATGACGATTGCGTACTTTTTCCACCACTGATCTTATGTGCGCTATCTAATATCATAGGCTAATTAATTTGGGGTCAACACCTGAGGAAGTGGGAACTCAACACATTAACTAAATTGCTATCGCTAAATATAATAGGCTACCCACTGCTAGCAGCCATGTATTCATCCAACAGTAAATGTAATGTCCTAAAAAAACTTTGCAGTTATAGGCTACTAACTATGAGACCTACAGTGCATTCGGAAAGTATTCAGACCCCTTGACTTTTTTCACATTTTGTTACGTTACAGCCTTATTCTAAATTTTCCTCATCAATCTACACGCAATACCCCATAATGACGAAGTGAAAACAGGTTTTTTGACATTTTTGTGGGAACTCCTTCAAGACTGTTGGAAAAGCATTCCAGGTGAAGCTGGTTGAGAGAATGCCAAGAGTGTGCAAAGCTGTCAAGGCAAAGGGTGGCTACATTGAAGAATCTAAAATCTAAACTATATTTGTTTAACACTTTTTTGGTTACTACATGATTCCATATGTGTTATTTCATAGTTTTGATGTCTTCACAATTATTCTACAATGTAGAAAATATTAAAAATAAAGAAAAACCCTTGAATGAGTAGGTGTGTCCAAACTTTTGACTGGTACTGTATATACAGTGTATTCGGAAAGCGTTCAGACCTCTTGACTTTTTCCAAATTTTGTAACGTTACAGCCTTATTCTAAAATTTATTTTTTAAAATGTTTTTCTCATCAATCTACACACAATCCCCCATAATGACAAAGCAAAAGGCTTCGCACTAGATGTTGGAACATTGCTGCGGGGACTTGCTTCCATTCAGCCACAAGAGCATTAGTGACGATTTGTACGCGTTACGTGCTTCAGTACTCGGCAGTCCCGTTCTGTGAGCTTGTGTGGCCTACCACTTCGCTGGCTGAGCCGTTGTTGTTCCTAGACGTTTCCACTTCACAATAACAGCACTTACAGTTGACCGGGGCAGCTCTAGCAGGGCATAATTTTACAGACTGATTTGTTGGAAAGGTGGCATCCTATGACTGTGTCACTTTGAAAGTCACTGAGCTCTTCAGTAAGGCCATTCTACTGCCAATGTTTGTCTATGGACATTGCATGGCTGTGTGCTCGATTTTATACACCTGTCAGCAAGAGGTGTGGCTGAAATAGCAGAATCCACTCATTTGAAGGGGTGTCCACATACTTTTGTATATATAGCTTATGTTCACCCTCTGGTTGGTATTGTCATCGGAACAACTTAGTCATTTTTGAACAGACTAAGGGCGATTTATCTATTTGACAAGCATTCCTCATTTACCATGGAAAATCTACTGTGGCAATTTACCCGACACTTTGTATGAATGGAAACTAATGTTGGTGTGGCCTACTGTTACTGTTTCATTTGTTTGCTATTCATGTTATCCATTAAATACAACTGTCTTTAAAATAAAAGTGTATGTAATGGTAATTTCTTATCAAGATCGGGGTGAAAGTCGGCAGGTAGCCTAGCGTTTAGAACGTTGGGCCTGTAACCGAAAGGTCGCTGGTTTGAAGCCGCCAAGGTGAAAAATCTGCCGATGTGCCCTTGAGCAAGGCACGTAACCCTAATTTGCTCCAGGAGTGCCGTACTACGATGGCTGACCGTGTAAAACAACACATTTCACTGCATCTATCTGGGACTGCCCATATTTGAAATGTGTAACAAAATCAAGTCAATCGGGGGGAATTGAGTTATTTGTGCCCGGAATCAAACCCACACTGACACGGTAGGCCTATATGTGCACGCTGAAGGCAGCTGTCCTAACCGCTAGACCACCCCAGGCCTTGATTGAACTAACCTTACGTTCGCTAGAAACCTTAAAATGTCCTCTGATGGCCCTCATCAGCTCAGCCAGGGAAACACAAACTGTAGCCTATTATTGGTTTTCACACCTTTCATTATGTGACAATGGATAGACTAAAACGGGTAGCCTAAAGAATATGGACAAATATGGCCCCACTGGTCCAAATGACTTGACTGCCCCCGCATGCAGAGAAAGAGAACTGTGGGTTTTCAATGAATGTATCTAAATCACAAGGCTCATTTGAATTTCCTAACGTGCAGCAACATATTCCGCGAAAAATCAAATGAATGACTAATCAAATGAAGATCCGACATCTGTATGTTAAGTGCCTATTGGGTTGGAGCTTGTTTCTGGATGGGGCCAAAGTGTTGGAGTCTTGGTGGCATGTCTCTCCATACAGCTCTGCTTGAGTGTTTAAGGCCTGCGAGACTCTCACTGTCTGCATTACATTATTAACTAAATAAAGAAATACATGGGGAAACTAGGAGGATGTACAGTAGAGTAGTTAATAATGTATTTAGTCTCTCTAACACTAATCTGGAACATGAGGTGTTACGCTGGCTCTGAGCCCTAGATGGGCCTACATTCAAAAAGGGTCAGAATAGAGGTGCGGATGTTTTGTCATTATGATCTAAAAAAGGAAAAACTGATCCTAGATCAGCACCTCTATTCTGTTACTCTGCCTCTGAGCCATGCTGTCTGAGACGGCCTGCACTGGCAGGACCAAGAAGTATGGTAGAGTGGCTTTCATAGAAATAGAATTACTAGATTGTTTATATGTCTATGGTGGCACTAACTGCCAGCTGTAGACCTATGCAGATGTACACTGAGTATACCAAACATTAGGAACACCTTCATAATATTTTGTTGCTAATATCTACACTGATTGAAGTGGATTTAACAAGTGACATCAATAAGGGATCATAGCTTTCACCTGGATTCACCTGGTCAGTCTATGTCATGGAAAGAGCAGGTGTTCTAAATGTTTTGTATACTCAGTGTATGTCTATGTAATGATATTGTAGTAGGGTTGAGTGACCCTAACTTAGCCAGCTGTACATCTGTATATGGAGATGTTTATGTATGTAATATTATGTGATAACTAACACTTGTATGTGTAGCTAGACTACTCTAGCAGGAAATAGGGTAGGGTGGCATTAAGCCAGTAAACAGTATTTCTCTTTGTATCGATACTGTGATGCTCTGATTCTGTGATGATAACAGAGCTATGTAACAACATAACACATCCTCAGTGATACAGTACACCACTTCTCCTCTGAAGCCTCTGGGTGTCTTCAGGCACACTGCTATAGGCCATAAGAAATCGAATGAATATCATTACCCTGTGCGATGCCATACATGCGGTTGAAATTGTATCCATTTGCATAGACATTAGGACAGATACCGTGTGACAGGAAAAAGAGCCTGTAGGTGGGCCTACCCTGTGCATTTTGCAATTTCCTGTGCCTGGGATGGGTAATGACAGGTTGTTGGTGTCCTGTGGAAATGTCTGTGGCTGCAACGGACTAGCCTATAGTAGGGAAGAGAGTATAGGTGTTAGTTTCAATGTACATCTGTCCCCCCATTTTTCATTGCTAGCAATACCAACATCAGCGTTGATAGACTCTATTGTCAAAAAAAAATAGTAATGTTTCACAATAAATGGGCTGTTCTAATTAACATAAGACCCTATGTTCTGTTTAACCCTATTATTTCTGTTACCCGGCTGGGGGTGCGTTCGCGGGCTCTGCGGGGGGGTTTCCAGGACCTCTCCTTGGTAACGGTGTTGACGTAGAAACATCGCCCCGTGGCGGGGGCCGAGTACTGCTCCCATAGGTCCAGCACCTGCAGGGCCACAATAGAAATAAGTGTATGACTTTTTTGTGTCATCTTCTATGATATCATGTATACACGTTGTGTTTGCCTCCATTAGAATCAAATGGTGAAATAAACTAACGAAAATCACCTGTAGGGGTCGCTGACCGGGGGCAGGGCTGGGGGGTTCTGCTTGGCTCCACCTCTTTACCTGGTGTAGGGCAGAGGAGAGAGAGAGAGAGAGAGAGAGAGAGAGAGAGAGAGAGAGAGAGAGAGAGAGAGAGAGAGAGAGAGAGAGAGAGAGAGAGAGAGAGAGAGAGAGAGAGAGAGAGAGAGAGAGAGCGAGAGAGAGAGCGAGAGCGAGAGAGAGAGAGAGAGAGAGAGAGAGCACCCGTCCACCTCAACATGAAAACGTGGCTTATAGAAAACCTTAATTTACATGCAACAGTGAGGTCACCCATGTCTACTAACTCTAGTGAACTGGTACATGATGTAATGTAGGATATAGGAGGCCATCTGTTGCACTGAAATAGATTGAAAAGTAAGGAACATCATATGGAAAATCATCTTTCCATGAAAGCTATGGTGATGATGAAGCTATACGATGCAGTTTTATCCCTTTGTTACGTATCTATAGTCATTCTACTAATGACAGCTAGGGCTGAGTGACACGTGCAACCTATAGACTGTATAGATTACACCAGCTTTTCATAAACTAGGGGGATTTGAAAATGGGGTCGCGAAAACCGGGGTTACATTGCAATAAACAGAGCGGTTTCAGTTTTCTTCCTACAAATGCGGCTCTATCTTTTGAATCGTTTAAGCTACAAGATATTATGACCCCATCACTGAAAGATAAGAATCTCAGGAACACTTATGTGTCTGTTTCCCACAAGCCATACAGGACTCATTAGAACAGAATGGACAAGACCAGGCACTAAAACAGACTGGGGCTAAAATAACATCTTCAATGATGATGTACTTTTCTACACAGAAGATCATACAACATTATTGCCTGATGATCTTCTGAACTTCCCAATACCTTTCTGATGCATTTCAGTCACTTCAAACCATTCTTCCTCCAGATTGAAATACTGTCAAAAGAACTCTCAGACTGATTTGTAATCAGTAGCAGTGTGTGGGTAAAATCACTGAGGAAGCCAAGCCAAGCCAGTAAAAAATCCATATTACAACCTATGTTGTGATAATTGTGTTGTTTGCCCTATAACCCATTCGTTCATATGCCAGCGTGATATACAATAAGGCTGTGACAACAAAAAGACAACAGTCACACAGTGGTGGAATAAATTCAACTACACATACGTTTGTTTCATCACAAAACCGGACAGGCTCTGAGCCATAGAGATGTGTAGAGATCGCTATGTATCAGTCCTCAAATGGGGCTGCCCATGTTATACAGGCTTTTGGGCACTAGAGATCTCTATACATCTCGATGCTCTGAGAACACCTGCAACCAATTTCCCTTGTTAAATACCTGAGTTCCTTTGTCTTTTAGTTCAGTGCCATAATAAGTGGTCCTTCGAGCCGGATATGAGGTGGGATACAGGTGTTCCCATGGACAGGGACCTCAATTCCTCCACCCTTAATGGCGACCCTCAGCCTGACTCAGCCTTAGCTGGGCCTGGCACATGTGAGATGCAAGCAAGTGGAACCTTCACTGTCTCACAGCCAAGTGCAGCAAGCGCACATCCAGCAGGAGCTAGGCCTAAAGAGGAGCCTGTTTTGGTTGGAAAGAGCCTGAGGGGGAAACAGCCCCCAGCCCATTTGAGAGACAATGTGGTTTACCCCCACATAACCCGATCTCAGAAGAGATTATCCACACAACCACAGCAGCTACAAGTTTCAAGTGCTCCTGGATCGTCTGAAACTGCCAAGTGCACAGAAACGGGTAAATTCATACATGTACGACACCAGGCCATACACCTCAGCTCTCAATGCCCTGAATGCCAAGTAAGGACAGCCCCATCAGCTCATGCAGAGTGATATTAGCAACATCCTCAATGTGCCACATGTGAGAGTAGGAGATGACACAGCCTTCCAAGAATTCGCTCTCTCCATCCATTCGCTCTGTCCGCATGCTGCGGACATTAGAAGGTTACCAGGGTGTGGTTCACATGTAAACTGGTTGCTGGGTAAACTGCCACCTGGATACCATGATAGGTATATTGAGAACTGCTTGACTCGTGGTATCATAGGACATAGAGTAGCCAAAACCTGTACCCTCCAGAACCTGTCTGACTGGTTGCAGGTGAAAGCAAGGGCCAAAAGACACTCCCAGACAACTTCTGCTCTCTACCAGGACAAGAGGGAGATTAACCGGAAAAAAACACTGCGCCTGGGTACCACTAACATGTTCCTGACCAGTGAACGTTACCACAAACAAGACAGTTACAGCTCTCCTCGTGGTAAGCAGCAAAAATCTAACCAGAACAAACCAGTTTAAATTATATTGTCCTTACTGTGAAGGGGAAGAACACTTCCTAGGCTCATGTCCTGAGTTCAAGCAGTTCTCCAGGGAGAAGGTCAGGGATTGGATCTCAGTTCAAGGCCGCTGTTGGAGGTGTGGGCGAAAACACTCCCCAAAGGAATGCATCCTAAAAAAGCCATGCAACACACCTGCAAGGAGTTGCACCTCACAGTGCTACATGAGTACATATCGCAAGAGCACAGGAGCGTCCTTATGGTCAGCACCGACAAAGCCGAGATTGGGGGTCCTTTACCTTGACGGCCCAAACCGCTCACCACGAGGGATGTTAAAAGTGGTCAGAGTCATCCTACATCACGGTGAGGAGGCGATGGAGACATATGCCATTCTTAATGACGGCTCTGAAAGTTCCATCATTCTCCCTGCTGCTGCCTACTGCCTTGGGTTAGAGGGTGAATCAGAGGTACTGAGCCTTCGAACTATGCATCAAGAAAGCCTTTATAACATGGGCACCGCCATTTGAGGACTGATACATAGCAATTTCTACACATCTCTATGTCTCAGAGGCGCCTGCAATTAAAGGGACAGTTAACAAAAAAAGTGAGAGAAATTCGAGCCTTTTCTACAGCCGCCCCCAAAAGCAGTCTCTGCTGGTTCTGCTCTTGCTCCACAAAGGCTCTCTCCCTCCAAGGTCCCTTCCTGTGGCATGCAAGCCAACTCCACCTTATCCTCCAGTGACAGGGGGGTAAGATCCTCAGTGTTCCGACAGATGGCAAACCATACCTCCTTCCTCCAATTGCCATTCAGGCACGCCACCCTCCTCCAGAACCACCACCCATGGTGCTCCAGTAACACTCCCCTTCATCATCCTCTTGCCTGACCAGACCCAGTCACTCCCAACTTGCTCCTCACGGGGCGGGGTGACAACCCCAAGCCATCTATGCTGACAGTGGTCTTGCTGGTCGACGGCGCTGGTGCCATAGCAATCCTGGCTGACCACTTATGGGCCAACATCGACCCTACCCAGACCAGTGGCCCATCTGAGGTAGGGTCAAGATGAGATCTGCGTGAGATCAAGATCAACCCAGGCCGCTGGGAGAGCCTTTGTGGAGCAAAAGCAAAATCAGAAGAGCTTGCTTTGGGGGCGGCTGTAGAACAGGCTCTAATATTTCTCACACTTTTTTGTTAACTGTCCCCTTAATTGCACGAAACCTCAAGACTCTCTCCCTATCCTTGTCCTTTAACCGGGATCCCTGCACCTGTATCAGCTCCTACCTCACCCAGTGCATTTAAAATAGGCAACCTGCCATAACACCTGCAATTAACAAGTGGACTTCTGTCTGGTGAAGTCCACAAAGCAAACATTGCATGTAACAAACCATTATATGACCTGCAACATCGACAGTTTACTAAACAACTACTGATGTAGAACTACAGAGTTACCACAAGTCAGCACAAAGACAACAGGAGCACTCCCTACGCTATTCCAGCACCATTTCAACTTCATCAAATCAACAAGGCTATATTTGCTTAGTTTAATACATTGAAACAAACTTAAAGATACAAAAAGAAATCCAACCAATGTTGCTAAGTGTCATGTGGCTGTACATTGTACTGATGTGGTGTATGTGCGTGTACGCGCAAGTAAGACATTTTGTTTGACTCACTCTACTTGAACGCCAATGCCATCCTCTCTTTCATGTTGGCAAAACGGTCTATGGCTCTGTCATACAGTACGCTTTTTAGTTTTTGTTGTCATAGGTTACCTAGCTAAAATGCTTATAATAATAATATGCCATTTAGCAGACGCTTTTATCCAAAGTGGGGTGGTCCCGGGGATTGAACCCACTACCTTGGCGTTACAAGCGCCGTGCTCTACCAGCTGAGCTACAGAGGACCATGCTAGTCTAACTTTCTCAAATGGGCAACAATGAACCAGCTGTCATAATCATTGGCCTGTACAGATAATTAAGTCCAAACCACAAGTCCAAATCCCCATCTCCATCCATGGCTTAGGAAAGGGCCGATTTACCAAGCTAGCTACTGCAAGACATCAACACAAGAAGACCAGAAATGAAAATGACGTTTTGCTTAGGATGTGATTTGATTGGTGTGAAGCCAAATCCAAACTGGCCTCCCTTGGGGCAACATGTCATACTCTTTTGGTCCAGACTGCATTAGATACATGGGCTACATATACTGAGACAGAGGGGTGCTGTTTCCTTCGCTTGGATGATTTCTCCGGTGAGATTCAGCCTATTGCAAATTGACGGAAAATTATGAAAACACAGAGAGACTAAATATAAATTATTTGATACATTATTTATTTTTTATTGGTCAAATATTTGGCTTCCCTTGGCATCCATGAATACACGCCACTGTTTGCAATAGACTGTCATTGCCCCAATTAAAAAGTAAACATTGGCCGTTGATTACATCACTGTTTTTTACATGGTGGGGTCACCATTTTAAAAAATATCAAAATAGGGTCACGGGCCAAAATTTTTTGGAAACCCCTGGAGCTGCTCTTCCTCCCGGGGAAGGACTGCCTGCTCCATGATCTCGCCATCATGGTTGACAACTCCATTGTGTCCTCCCAGAGTGCAAAGAACCTTGGCATGACCCTGGACAATACCCTGTCGTTCTCCGCTAACATCAAAGCGGTGACCCGATCCTGCAGGTTCATGCTCTACAACATTCGCAGAGTACGACCCTACCTTACACAGAAAGTGGCACAGGTCCTAATCCAGGCACTTGTCATCTCCCGTCTGGATTACTGGTACTCGCTGTTGGCTGGGCTCCCTGCCTGTGCCATTAAACCCCTTCAACTTATCCAGGAGGCTGCAGCCCGTCTGGTGTTCAACCTTCCCAAGTTCTCTCATGTCACCCCGCTCCTCCGCACACTCCACTGGCTTCCAGTTGAGGCTTGCATCTACTACAAGACCATGGTGCTTGCCTACGGAGCTGTGAGGGGAATGGCACCTCCTTACCTTCAGGCTCTGATCAGACCCTACACCCAAACGAGGGCACTACGTTCATCCACCTCTGACCTGCTAGCTCCCCTACCTCTACGGAAGCACAGTTCCCGCTCAGCCCAGTCAAAGCTATTCTCTGCTCTTGCACCCCAATGGTGGAACAAGCTCCCCCATGACGCCAGGACAGCGGAGTCACTGACCACCTTCCGGAGACACTTGAAACCCTACCTCTTTAAGGAATACCTGGAATAGTATAAAGTAATCCTTCTTCCCCCACCCCCCATAAAAAATTTTAAAAGGTGGTTGTCCCACTGGCTATCATAAGTTGAATGCACCAATTTGTAAGTTGCTCTGGATAAATGTAAATGTAAATTATACTGTGTAAGACACGCACGAGCACGGACACGCACAACTGCTGTGTCAGTAGTGTACTCCAGGGGGAGGCACTGAGGTCTAACTACATAACATTCTGAGCACTGTGGCCAAACTAGTTTTGTGATAAATAAACTAGTTTTGTAATAGCACGTAATACTGCATCTCTATAAATACTAAAAATATCAAGGGAGAGGCTGGATTCAGGTTCAAGTACAAAACAATGTCATTGTTCACTCAACTGTGCATGTTTAAATGCATGTTTGTGCAACAATCCTTTGTGTGTGTGTGTGTGTGTGTGTGTGTGTGTGTTTCCTGTATCTTAATCTGCCGTGCACCGGGGGTAAAGGAAATGCCTGTGGTTTCATGGCAATGATGTATGTCACTGCTGTTTCCCTTTCAATTGACAGGAAACACCTAAAGCTGACTCCAACCTAGGACTGTAGAGGGTGGGTATATTACTGGAATCGTTCTAAGTTTACCATTATACTACCAGTTTTTTGGGAACTTTCATTTTTGGGGGGAATTTTATGAGGACATCTAGTGGCCTTTTGGAGTGCTTCAGATTATCACAGGTGTCTTATCTCTGGCACTCTGTGTGGCCTTATCACATGTAAAATATATAAAATAATCTAATCAGATTTTTTTAAAGATACAAAGAATGACAAAGCAATAAAACATTTTCCTAAATATAAACCATCAACTTGAATACCATTGGTGTTTAATATGAGGGTTTTAGCATGAAATATCCTTAATATTTCTACACACTTTTATTTATTTTACTATGTCAATATGTCTTTGTGGTAAATGTTTTGACACCAAACTGGTGGTAATTGTGAAGAAAGTCAATAGTTGGAAGAGTTGCAGAGTTAATTGAAATAAGGCCATTGTTGATTAGATGCTTTATGAATTAATTATGATATTTTTTCTCGAACCAAATGGTCTATCCACTAGAAACTCATGGACACAGATGTAAAAAAAAGGTATATTATATATAAATACATTTTTTAAAAGTTATTCAAGTATAAATTACCAAAGTTACCATAGAATGCCATAGATTACCTGTTAATTACCAAACATTACTGAAGATTCCGGTAACCCTGTAGGTTTATGCGTGTGGTGCATGTTCAATATGTGTGCCTGCATACGTGTGTGTGTTGTGTTAACTAAGGGCCAGCTTCTTCTGGGAGATGGCAGGACCTTTACTGTGGCTTCAATTAAGACAGCATTAACATGTGTGTGTTTTGAGGGAAAATAGGAGCTTGTGACATGGATGTTGCTCTAATCCTGCTTACTGAGTTTAGAGACAGGAGGGAGGTAGAGAGGAGAGAGAGAGAGAGAGAGAGAGAGAGAGAGAGAGAGAGAGAGAGAGAGAGAGAGAGAGAGAGAGAGAGAGAGAGAGAGAGAGAGAGAGAGAGAGAGAGAGAGAGAGAGAGAGAGAGAGAGAGAGAGAGAGAGAGAGAGAGAGAGAGAGAGAGAGAGAGAGAGAGAGAGAGAGAGAGAGAGAGAGAGAGAGAGGGAGAGAGAGGAAAAGCGTGAAGAAAAGCCCTCAGGAGAGAGAGTGGGGGAGAGAAGAGAGAGGGATGGAGAGAGGGAGGAAGGAGGCGCAGAGATGGAACAAGGGATAATAAGCAAGAGAGGAAAGAAAGAGAGATGGCCCATCCAGAGAGAAGAAAAATACAGGGCTAGATGTCAACTCTCATAAAATCACAACAATCATGTTCACTCACGGAGTGGCTTTTTGAACACACTCCAAAAACCATCCCGTCTGGACTCTATCTTGGCAGTGGCTGATTCTTGTTTTCATATGAATGGATGTTGGCTCTAACTAAAAGCTAAATTGTTTCTTTGTTATCACAAACCAACATGTTTGTTTTACCACAACCATCATCAGTACCTGATGAGGGATCATCTCGGTCGGCACCCAGAACCTAATCTCACGTGTGCGCTAGCCAGCTACTCAATGTAATGGCATAAACAGTCTATCACGAGAGATTATGGATAGCTTTTATTATATAGCCTCATCATTAAGCCATACATGGCATGACACGAAAAGAAGAGTTGGCTACAGCACATAATAGTATGGAATGAGACTAGTTATAACTACACTTCACAAATGATGTACATGTGTATCTGAAGTAGCACAGCTCTAGTCTCTCTGTCCATGTGTTTTTCTGAAGTAGCATACAGTAGCTGTTGTCTAGTCCCTGTCCTGTCTGTGTGCCTTGGTGTGTTGGCCCAGGCTATCTGAAGTAGCATAGCTCAAGCCCCTATCCCTCTTGTCTGTGTGTGTCCTGTCCGTGTGTGTGTCTGTGTGTGTCCTGTCCGTGTGTGTCTGTGTGTGTCCTGTCCGTGTGTGTGTCTGTGTGTGTCCTGTCCATGTGTGTCTGTGTGTGTCCTGTCCATGTGTGTCTGTGTGTGTCCTGTCTGTATCTTGGCCCACTTGGCCCAGTCTTACCTGCAGATGGCTTTGTCTGCGGGCGGCCTCTGCCATCTCCCACTGGATGAGGGACTTGGCAGCACCACCGATGGGCGTGCTCCATCCACTGAGCCCCATCTTGAGCCCCATTTCCCCCACCTCGATCTCCTCATAAGGGTTCGGCAGGTTGCAGGAGCTCTTACCTAAAGGACCAAAGTGGGAAAAAGGTCTTCAGGCTGTATTGTGTATTATCCTTCATAATTTTTATGTAATGTACAGTGCATTCGGAATGTATTCAGACCCCTTGACTTTTTCCACATTTTGTTACGTTACAGCCTTATTCTAAAATTGATTAAATTAATGTTTTTCTTCATCAATCTACACACAATACCACCTTGATCATAGTCTGCTGCTGGAAAATGTGATGGGTGATTTGAAGGAGTCAGGCGCAGGAGGGTAAATCACAGAATACAGAGTTCATTCCGGAATACAGACTTACGCTTGATAGCGTCAAACAGTCCAGTGCGCAAAACAGGCGCACTGGAACAAAACAGGCACACAGGGAAAATATACCCCGCCAATACAAAATACACGTAGCTCAACCGAGCTACTCTCCTCACATTAAACAATCACCCACAAGGACAAGGGGGCAGAGGGAACACTTATACACGTACTATGAACCAGGTGTGTGTAATAGACAAGACAAAACAAATGGAATGATGAGATGTGATGCGGCAGTGGCTAGAAGGCCGGTGACGACGAACGGCGAAGCCTGCCCGAACAAGGAGAGGAGGCAGCTTCGGAGAAAGTCGTGACAGAAAAACGTATGGCTTTACACCCCCTGCTATATTGTGGATAAAGAGTTACCTGTCTAACAGAACACAGAGGGTGTTCTTTAATGGAAGCCTCTCTAACATAATCCAGGTAGAATCAGGAATTCCTCAGGGCAGCTGTCTAGGCCCCTTACTTTTTTCAATCTTTATTAATGACATGCCACTGGCTTCGAGTAAAGTCAGTGTGACTATGTATGCGGATGACTCAACACTATACACGTCAGCTACTACAGCGACTGAAATTACTGCAACACTTAACAAAGAGCTGCAGTTATTTTCACACAATGGGTGGCAAGGAATAAGTTAGTCCTGAATATTGGGACAAATCATTCACTAAACCCTAAACCTCAACTAAATCTTGTAATAAATAATGTGGAAATTGAGCAAGTTGAGGTGACTAAACTGCTTGGAGTAACCCTGGATTATAAACTGTCATGGTCAAAACATATTGATACAACAGTAACTAAGATTGGGAGAAGTCTGTCCATAATAAAGCGCTACTCTACCTTCTTAACCTCTTAAGGATCGGACCCTTTTTTTAAATTTTCGCCTAAAATGACATACCCAAATCTAACTGCCTATAGCTCAGGACCTGAAGCAAGGATATGCATATTCTTCAAATCAAATCACATTTTATTTGTCACATGCGCCGAATACAACAGGTGTAGACATTACAGTGAAATGCTTACTTAAAAGCCCTTAACCAACAATGCAGTTTTAAGAAAGAATACCAAAAGAAATCACAAGTAAATACAATATAAATTAATACGAAATAAAAATAACAAATAATTAAAGAGCAGCAGTAAAAATAACAATAGCGAGGCTATATACAGTGGGAGAAAAAATAATTTAGTCAGCCACCAATTGTGCAAGTTCTCCCACTTAAAAAGATGAGAGAGGCCTGTAATTTTCATCATAGGTACATGTCAACTATGACAGACAAAATGAGAGAAAAAAAAATCCAGAAGATCACATTGTAGGATTTTAAATGAATTTATTTGCAAATTATGGTGGAAAATAAGTATTTGGTCAATAACAAAAGTTTCTCAATACTTTGTTATATACCCTTTGTTGGCAATGACACAGGTCAAACGTTTTCTGTAAGTCTTCACAAGGTTTTCACACACTGTTGCTGGTATTTTGGCCCATTCCTCCATGCAGATCTCCTCTAGAGCAGTGATGTTTTGGGGCTGTCGCTGGGCAACACAGACTTTCAACTCCCTCCAAAGATTTTCTATGGGGTTGAGATCTGGAGACTGGCTAGGCCACTCCAGGACCTTGAAATGCTTCTTACGAAGCCACTCCTTCGTTGCCCGGGCGGTGTGTTTGGAATCATTGTCATGCTGAAAGACCCAGCCACGTTTCATCTTCAATGCCCTTGCTGATGGAAGGAGGTTTTCACTCAAAATCTCACGATACATGGCCCCATTCATTCTTTCCTTTACACAGATCAGTCGTCCTGGTCCCTTTACAGAAAAACAGCCCCAAAGCATGATGTTTCCACCCCCATGCTTCACAGTAGGTATGGTGTTCTTTGGATGCAACTCAGCATTCTTTGTCCTCCAAACACGACAAGTTGAGTTTTTACCAAAAAGTTATATTTTGGTTTCGTCTGACCATATGACATTCTCCCAATCCTCTTCTGGATCATCCAAATGCACTCTAGCAAACTTCAGATGGGCCTGGACATGTACTGGCTTAAGCAGGGGGACACGTCTGGCACTGCAGGATTTGAGTCCCTGGCGGCGTAGTGTGTTACTGATGGTAGGCTTTGTTACTTTGGTCCCAGCTCTCTGCAGGTCATTCACTAGGTCCCCCCGTGTGGTTCTGGGATTTTTGCTCACCGTTCTTGTGATCATTTTGACCTAGTGAAGATCTTGCGTGGAGCCCCAGATCGAGGGAGATTATCAGTGGTCTTGTATGTCTTCCATTTCCTAATAATTGCTCCCACAGTTGATTTCTTCAAACCAAGCTGCTTACCTATTGCAGATTCAGTCTTCCCAGCCTGGTGCAGGTCTACAATTTTGTTTCTGGTGTCCTTTGACAGTTCTTTGGTCTTGGCCATAGTGGAGTTTGGAGTGTGAGTGTTTGAGGTTGTGGACAGGTGTCCTTTATACTGATAACAAGTTCAAACAGGTGCCATAAAATACAGGTAACGAGTGGAGGACAGAGGAGCCTCTTAAAGTAGAAGTTACAGGTCTGTGAGAGCCAGAAATCTTGCTTGTTTGTAGGTGACCAAATACTTATTTTCCATCATAATTTGCAAATAAATTCATAAAAAGTCCTACAATGTGATTTTCTGGAATTTTTTTTCTCAATTTGTCTGTCATAGTTGACTTGTACCTATGATGAAAATTACAGGCCTCTCTCATCTTTTTAAGTGGGAGAACTTGCACAATTGGTGGCTGACTAAATACTTTTTTTCCCCACTGTACAGGTGGTACCGGTACCGAGTCAATGTGTGGGGGCACCGGTTAGTCGAGGTAATTGGGGTAATATGTACATGTAGGTAGAGTTATTAAAGTGACTATGCATAGATAATAAACAGAGAGTGGCAGCAGCGCAAAAAAGGGGTGGGGGGGGGGGCAATGCAAATAGTCTGGGTAGCCATTTGATTAGATGTTCAGTAGTCTTATGGCTTGGGGGTAGAAGCTGTTTAGAAGCCTCTTGAACTTAGACTTGGTGCTCTGGTACCGCTTGACGTGCGGTAGCAGAGAGAACAGTCTATGACTAGGGTGGCTGGAGTCTTTGACAATTTTTAGGCCCTTCCTCTGATACTGCCTGGTATAGAGGTCCTGGATGGATAAAAGCTTTGCCCCAGTGATGTACTGGGGCGTATGCACTACCCTCTGTAGTGCCTTGCGGTCGGAGGCCGAGCAGTTGCCATACCAGGCGATGATGCAACCAGTCAGGATGCTTCCGATGGTGCAGCTGTAGAACCTTTTGAGGATCTGAGGACCCATGCAAAATCTTTTCAGTCTCCTTAGGTGGAATAGGTTTTGTTGCGCCCTCTTCATGACTGTCTTGGTGTGCTTGGACCATGTTAGTTTGTTGGTGATGTGGACACCAAGGAACTTGAAGCTCTCAACCTGCTCCACTACAGCTCCGTCGCTGAGAATGGGGGCGTGCTTGGTCCTCTTCCTTTTCCTGTAGTCCACAATCATCTCATTTGTCTTCATCATGTTGAGGGAGAGATTGTTATCTTGGCACCACATGGCCAGGTCTCTGACCTCCTCCCTATAGCCTGTCTCATCGTTGTCTGTGATCAGGCCTACCACTGTTGTGTCGTCGGCAAACTTAATGATGGTGTTGGAGTCATGCCTGGCCATGCGGTCATGGGTGAACTGGGAGTACAGGAGGGGAATGAGCACGCACCACTGAGGGGCCCCCGTGTTGAGGATCAGAGTGGCAGATGTGTTGTTATCTACCCTTACCACCTGGGGGTGGCCCGTCAGGAAGTCCAGGATCCAGTTGCAGAGGGAGGTCATAGACTGTTTTCTCTGCTACCGTATGGCAAGCGGTACCGGAGTGCCAAGTCTCGGTCCAAAAGGCTTCTAAACAGCTTCTACCCCTAAACCATAAGACTCCTGACAATCTAAACAAATGGCTACCTGGACTATTTGCATTGTTTTATTTTTTACTTACCACTTATTTTTCTTAAAACTGCATTGTTGGTTAAGGGCTTGTAAGCATTTCACTGTAATCGGTACATGTGACAAGTAAAATTTGATTTGAATTACACATGGATTTTGTGTTGTAGATATGTGGGAGTGGAGTAGGGGCCTGAGCGCACACACTTAGTGTGTTGTGAAATCTGCTATGAATGTATAGTAATGTTTTTAAAATTGACTTTTTTTGCCGGAACCCCGAAATGGGGATCAATAATAAATACAAAAATACCCCATAATGACAAAGCGAAAACAGGTTTTTAGACATTTTTGCTAATTTATAACAAATTATAACCAGAAATACCTTATTTAGAAACTTTGCTATGAGACTTCAAATTTAGCTCAGGTGCATCCTGTTTCCATTGATCATCCTTTAAATGTTTCTACAACTTCACTGGAGTCCATCGGTGGTAAAATCAATTGATTGGACATGATTTGGAAAGGCACACACCTGTTTATATAAGGTCCCACAGTTGACAGTGCATGTCAGAACAAAAACCAAGCCATGAGGTCGAAGGAATTGTCCGTAGAGCTCCGAGACAGTATTGTGTCGAGGCACAGGTCTGGGGAAGGGTACCAAAAAATATCTGCAGCATTGAAGGTCCCCAAGAACACAGTGGCCTCCATCATTCTTAAATGGAATAAGTTTGGAACCACCAAGACTCTTCCTAGAGCTGGCCGCCCGGCCAAACTGAGCAATCAGGGAAGAAGGGCCTTGGTCAGGGAGGTGATCAAGAAACCGATGGACACTCTGACAGAGCTCCAGACTTCCTCTGTGGAGATGGGAGAACTTTCCAGAAGGACAACCATCTCTGCAGCACTCCACCAATCAGGCCTTTATGGTAGAGTGGCCAGACGGAAGCCACTCCTCAGTAAAAGGCACAAGACAGCCCACTTGGAGTTTGCCAAAAGGCACCTAAAGACTCTCTGGTCTGATGAAACCAATATTTAACTCTTTGGCCTGAATGCCAAGAGTCACGTCTGGAGGAAACCTGGCACCATCCCTACGGTGAAGCATGGTGGTAACAGCATCATGCTGTGGGGATGATTTTTAGTGTCAGGGACTGGGTGTTTAGTCAGGATCGAGGGAAAGATGAACGGAGAGATCCTTGATGAAAACCTGCTCCAGAGCTCTCAAGACCTCAGACTGGGGCGAAGGTTCACCTTCCAACAGGACAATGACCCTAAGCACACAGCCAAGACAATGCAGGAGTGGCTTTGGGACAAGTCTCTGAATGTCCTTGAGTGGCCCAGCCAGAGCCCGGACTTGAACCTGATTGAACATCTCTGGAGAGACCTGAAAATAGCTGTGCAGCGGCACTCCCCATCCAACCTGACAGAGCTTGAGAGGATCTGCAGAGAAGAATGGGAGAAACTCCCCAAATACAGGTGTGCCAAGCTGGTAGCGTCATACCCAAGAAGACTTGAGGCTGTAATCGCTGCCAAAGGTGCTTTAACAAAGTACTGAGTAAAGGGTCTGAATAGTTAAGTAAATGTGATATTTCAATTGTGTATTTTGTAGAAATTTGCCACAATTTCTAAAAACCCGTTTTTGCTTTGTCATTATGGGGTGTAGATTGATGAGGGGAGAAAAAAACAATTTAATCAATTTTAGAATAAGTCTTTAACGTATGCACTGTATATACTGTTGTCTGCGGCTGGAGCAGCCTTCTATGTAGTTCAAAAAAGAAAAGGCGATAACATCAGCTATCAAAGACCACAACAACAAGGGTCTTATTCCAATTCATTGTGCTCTTATTTATTAAAAAGCTAAAGCGTTTTGACCATGAAGTCAAAGCCAGCCTTCTGTGTACTTTTAATTATCAAGTAAAATCTTACTGCGGGGGATGGGGCCCGAGTGGCCCATGGGGGTCTGGGGGCCCCCAGGGACCATTAGTTTTCCGGTGGAGGAGGTAGTGGTGTTGGAGGGGAGCGCAGGGAGGGGCATGGTTGGGAAGTGGCCCCCTCCTCCTCCCAGACCGGGGGTAGGGCTGTGACAGTTGACTCCCCTGAAGGCACTGTGAGAGTTGAGGTCCTCCATGGAACAACAGAAGGTTTTGGGCACTGTTGTGGAAGGAGAGGAGAAGGAGAAGAGAGAATGAAATAAGATCTATGTGAGTGTTTATTACATGTTTGTATTAGTAAATGGACCATGGAGATCAATTGACCTTAGGACACACACACAACCACACCCCATCCCACCCCCTCCCCACACCCCCGTACCTGAGTACTGGTTGTTAGAACAGGGAGAGAGAGATGACCGGGTCAGGAGTCTCGTGTTGGCGTGGTTTGACATGTTGTTGTTGACATGTTGTCGTACTGACGACAGAGGAGTGATGGGCACCTCCACCACATACGTAGCCGGGACATACATGGGCTTGGCTTTACTGGCTGCCCCAATCCTCCGAACCTGGTAATACAAATACACTGCTCAAAAAAATTAAGGGAACACTTAAACAACACAATGTAATTCCAAGTCAATCACACTTCTGTGAAATCAAACTGTCCACTTAGGAAGCAACACTGATTGACAATACATTTCACATGCTGTTGTGCAAATGGAATAGACAACAGGTGGAGATTATAGGCAATTAGCAAGACACCCCCAATAAAGGACTGGTTTTGCAGGTGGTGACCACAGACCACTTCCCAGTTCCTATGCTTCCTGGCTGATGATTTGATCACTTTTGAATGCTGGCGGTGCTTTCACTCTAGTGGTAGCATGAGACGGAGTCTACAACCCACACAAATGGCTCAGGTAGTGCAGCTCATCCAGGATGGCACATCAATGCGAGCTGTGGCAAGAAGGTTTGCTGTGTCTGTCAGCGTAGTGTCCAGAGCATGGAGGCGCTACCAGGAGACAGGCCAGTACAACAGGAGACGTGGAGGAGGCCATAGGAGGGCAACAACCCAGCAGCAGGACTGCTACCTCTGTCTTTGTGTAAGGAGGAGCAGGAGGAGCACTGCCAGAGCCCTGCAAAATGAACTCCAGCAGGCCACAAATGTGCATGTGTCTGCTCAAATGGTCAGAAACAGACTCCATGAGGGTGGTATGAGGGCCTGACGTCCACAGGTGGGGGTTGTGCTTACAGCCCAACACCGTGCAGGACGTTTGGCATTTGCCAGAGAACACCAATATTGGCAAATTCGCCACTGGCGCCCTGTGCTCTTCACAGATGAAAGCAGGTTCACACTGAGCACGTGACAGACGTGACAGAGTCTGGAGACTCAGTGGAGAACGTTCTGCTGCCTGCAACATCCTCCAGCATGACCTGTTTGGCGGTGGGTCAGTCATGGTGTGGGGTGGCATTTCTTTGGGGGGCTGCACAGCCCTCCATGTGCTCGCCAGAGGTAGCCTGACTGCCATTAGGTACCGAGATGAGATCCTCAGACCCCTTGTGAGACCATATGCTGGTGCGGTTGGCCCTGGGTTCCTCCTAATGCAAGACAATGCTAGACCTCATGTGGCTGGAGTGTGTCAGCAGTTCCTGCAAGAGGAAGGCATTGATGCTATGGACTGGCCCGCCCGTTCCCAGACCTGAATCCAATTGAGCACATCTGGGACATCATGTCTCGCTCCATCCACCAACGCCACGTTGCACAACGGACTGTCTAGGAGTTGGCGGATGCTTTAGTCCAGGTCTGGGAGGAGATCCCTCAGGAGACCATCCGCCACCTCATCAGGAGCATGCCCAGGCGTTGTAGGGAGGTCATACAGGCACGTGGAGGCCACACACACTACTGAGCCTCATTTTGACTTGTTTTAAGGACATTACATCAAAGTTGGATCAGCCTGTAGTGTGGTTTTCCACTTTAAATTTGAGGGTGACTCCAAATCCAGACCTCCATGGGTTGATACATATGATTTCCATTGATAATTTTTGTGTGATTTTGTTGTCAGCACATTCAACTATGTAAAGAAAAAATAATTTAATAAGATTATTTCATTCATTCAGATCTAGGATGTGTTATTTTAGTGTTCCCTTTATTTTTTTGAGCAGTGTATATACACGGAACAAAAATATAAACGCAACATGCCACAATTTCAAATATTTTACTGAGTTACAGATCATATAAGGAAATCAGTCAATTGAAATGAATTCATTAGGCCCTAATCTATGGATTTCATATGACTGGGAATACAGATATGCATCTATTGGTCACTGATACATTTTTTAAAAGTAGTGGCGTGGATCAGAAAACTATTCAGCATCTGGTGTGACCACCATTTGCCTCAAGCAGTGCAACACATCTCCTTAGCATAGAGTTGATCAGGCTGTTGATTGTGGCCTGTGGAATGTTGTCCCACTCCTTTTAATATGCCATTTAGCAGACGCTTTTATCCAAAGCGACTTACAGTAATGTTTGCATACATTTTTACCTATGGGTGGTCCTGGGGATCGAACCCACTACCCTGGCGTTACAAGCGCCATGCTCTACCAATTGAGCTACAGAGAAGGCTGGCTTTTCAATGGCTGTGCGAAGTTACTGGATATTTGCGGGAACTGGAACACGCTGTCGTACACGTCAATCCAGAGCATCCCAAATGTGCTCAATGGGTGACATGTCTGGTGAGTATGCAGGCCATGGAAGAACTGTTTCATTTTCAGCTTCCTAAAATTGTGTACAGATACTTGCGACATGGGGCCGTGCATTACCATGCTGAAATATGAGGTGATGGCGGCGGATGAATGGCACGACAATGGGCCTCTGGATCTCGTCATGATATCTCTGTGCATTCAAATTGTTATCGATAAAATGCAATTGTGTTCGTTGCGTAGCTTATGCCTGCCCATACCATAACCCCACCGGCACCATGGTGCACTCTGTTCACAACGTTGACATCGGCAAACCGCTCGCCCACACGACGCCATACACGCTGTCTGCCATCTGCCCGGTACAGTTGAAACCGGGATTCATCCTTGAAGAGCACAGTTCTCCAGCGTGCCAGTGGCCATCGAAGGTGAGCATTTGCCCATTAAAGTCAGTTACGACTCCGAACTGCAGTCAGGTCAAGACCCTGGTGAGGACGACGAGCACGCAGATGAGCTTCCCTGAGATGGTTTCTGACAGTTTGTGCAGAAACTCTTTGGTTGTGCAAACCCACAGTTTCATCAGCTGTCTGGATGGCTGGGCTCAGACGATCCCGCAGGTAAAGAAGCCGGATGTGGAGGTCCTGGGCTGGCTTGGTTACACGTGGTCTGTAGTAGTGAGGTCGGTTGGACGTACTGCCAAATTCTCTAAAACGACATTGGTCGCTTATGGTAGAGAAATGAAGATTCAATTCTATGTCAACAGCTCTGGTGGACATTCCTTCAGTAAGCATGCCAATTGCAAGCACATTCAAAACTTGAGACATCTGTGGCATTGTGTTGTGTGACAAAACTGTACATTTTAGAGTGGTCTTTTATTGTCCACAGCACAAGGTGCACCTGTGTAATGATCATGCTATTTAATCAGCTTCTTGATATGCCACACCTGTCAGGTGGATGGGCTATCTTGGCAAAGGAGAAATGCTCACTAACAGAGATGTAAACAAATTTGTGCCCAAAATTTGAGAGAAACAAGCTTTTTGTGCGTATGGAACATTTCTGGGATCTTTTATTTTAGCTCATGAAACATGGGACCAACACTTTACATGTTGTGTTTATATTTTCTTCAGTATATATGCCATTTAGCAGATGCTCTTATCCAAAACTGGGCGAATCCTAACCACTATTTCAGTCAAATTTCACATAGCTTCCATTGACATCCATAGATGACTAAGTTTAAATTTGACTTAACTGGAAGTAAGGATTTTCCCAATACATTTTAGAATATGTGATCCCAGCAGGATTCCTAGCACCACGCTCGTACCAACCCAGCCACAAAGGACGTCCTTACCTGCCACCAGTCAGTGTTAGTCTTCCTGAGCAGAATAAACCGCTCTCCCTCTCGGATGCAGACCTGTCGTCCATCTGCCTCGCGGTACTGATAGTCATACTGAGCCTCCAACACCACCGTGCCACTGGGGACGCCACACACAGTAGGCACACTCACACTGCTAACACTGCTGCTCACACTGGCACGGCTCCCCCTGCTGGACACACTGCTCACACTGGTAATACTCCCTCTGGTGGAGGCTGAGGGCTTGGCGGGTGAGGCTACTGGTGAACGGCGCCAGCTGCCTGACAGCATGGTGGATGGATGCTCCTGGCTGGTTGGACTGGGGCTCAGTGGGGGGTGTTGGGGACAAGGGGACGGGTGGCGAGGGTGGGGTCACAGGTGACGCTGACACAAGGTACCGGCGGCGACTGGTGCCAGGCCAGCGCCATTCTCTGAAACACAAACGGAACAGAACTGGGTTACTGTAAATATGGACACAATATGGCAAGCATCACATATCCACACCATTCGATATCATAATCTCAGACCCCTATATTAAGCTTAGATCTCAAGACATTTACATTTTAGTCATTTAGCTCTTTCCCAGAGCGACTTACATGAGCAATTAGGGTTAAGTGTGTTGCTCAAAGGCATATCGACAGATTTTTCACCTAGTCTGCTCGGGGATTCAAACCAGCGATCATTCGGTTTTTATTTTATTTTATTTCACCTTTATTTAACCAGGTAAGCCAGTTGAGAACAGGTTCTCATTTACAACTGCGACCTGGCCAAGACAAAGCAAAGTAGTGCAACAAAAACAACACAGAGTTACATATGGGGTAAAAAAAAAACAAAGTCAGAAATACAACAGAAAAATATATATACAGTGTGTGCAAATGTAGCAAGTTATGGAGGTAAGGCAATAAATAGGCTATAGTGCAGAATAATTACAATAGTATTAACACTGGAATGCTAGATGTGCAAGAGATTATGTGCAAATAGAGATACTGGGGTGCAAAAGAGCAAATTAAATAACAATATAGGGATGAGGTAGTTGGGTGGGCTAATTTCAGATGGGCTGTGTACAGGTGCAGTGATCGGTAAGGTGCTCTGACAACTGATGCTTAAAGTTATTGAGGGAGATAAGAGTCTCCAGCTTCAGAGATTTTTGCAATTCGTTCCAGTCATTGGCAGCAGAGAACTGGAAGGAATGGCGGCCAAAGGAGGTGTTGGCTTTGGGAATGACCAGTGAGATATACCTGCTGGAGCGCAGACTACGGGTGGGTGCTGCTATGGTGACCAATGAGCTAAGATAAGGCGGGGATTTGCCTAGCAGTGATTTATAGATGGCCTGGAGCCAGTGGGTTTGACGACGAACATGTAGTGAGGACCAGCCAACAAGAGCGTACAGGTCACAGTGGTGGGTAGTGTATGGGGCTTTGGAGACAAAACGGATGGCACTGTGATAGACTACATCCAATTTGCTGAGTAGAGTGTTGGAGGCTATTTTATAAATGACATCGCCGAAGTCAAGGATCGGTAGGATAGTCAGTTTTACGAGGGCATGTTTGGCAGCATGAGTGAAGGAGGCTTTGTTGCGAAATAGGAAGCCGATTCTAGATTTAACTTTGGATTGGAGATTCTTTATGTGAGTCTGGAAGTTGAGTTTACAGTCTAACCAGACACCTAGATATTTGTAGTTGTCCACATACTCTAGGTCAGACCCGTCGAGAGTGGTGATTCTAGTCGGGTGGGCGGGTGCTAGCAGCGTTCGATTGAAAAGCATGCATTTAGTTTTACTAGTGTTTAAGAGCAGTTGAAGGCTACTGAAGGATTGTTGTATGGCATTGAAGCTCGTTTGGAGGTTTGTTAACACAGTGTCCAATGAAGGGCCAGATGTATTACTGGCCCAACCCTCTTAACTGCTAGGCTACTTGCCGCCCCAATATAAGGTCTTAATACCATACAAAGCTATGGACTATCCGGCAAAGAAACATCAGAGATAATCGCATAATATAAACAGCAAGTAGCAATTGTGTTACAAAGCAATTGTATTCTAAAAAGAGGGCATTGCCATTGATTTGCAATCCTTCATTTGTTTAATGGGGCTCATGCATTTAGAGAGAGAAAAAAAAACTGAGTGTGCTGATCAACCAACCAGTATCTAAATCCTTTTCATCTTGCCACCTGAACCATCCACGGCATCATCAGACAGCTAAAACCTTCCAACGACCAACCATAACAACACACATCTAAAACTCTGCCCTTACATAACATACCCAACAGAACATCCCTTTGAGACTGAGATCCTGAGAGCAGGTCTCTCTCTCTCTCTCTCTCTCTCTCTCTCTCTCTCTCTCTCTCTCTCTCTCTCTCTCTCTCTCTCTCTCTCTCTCTCTCTCTCTCTCTCTCTCTCTCTCTCTCTCTCTCTCTCTCTCTCTCTCTCTCTCTCTCTCTCTCTCTCTCTCTCTCTCTCTCTCTCTCTCTCTCTCTCTCTCTCTCTCTCACAGTAGCACTTGTGTGTGGCCTGTGTTTGTTTGTGCGTGCTTGCGTACGTGTGTGTTTGTGTGTGTGTGGGTGTTCTGTTTTAGTGTACGCCTGAACCAGCTGACAAGCGTAAACACAGCAGTTAAAGCATCAAAACTGATGGGATTCCCAATTCCCTCACATATGTGTTCCTAGTCTGGATCCGAGTGTTCCATCCATCCATCCATCCACTATGTCTAGACTGCTAGCTGTGGACCTTGAAACAACAAGTGTTAGATACAAAACAGAACAGAAGCAGGTCAAGCACAAAAACAGGAAACCTCTTTCAGAGCATCAACACCCAAAGTGTGAGTGAGGTCATATCTCTCCTCTTTCGTTTGACACTGGTGGCCATCGCTATGTCTGTTCCACTCAATACCAGAATGTGTGAAATTAGGAAACTAACAGGATTACTAACCCTGTTATGACCATGTTGGCCAACATGAAGAGAGAGACAGATTGGCCACTAATAAGAGCACTATTTATATAAATATAGCTGGCCAACCCACAAGAGATTTGGATCTGGGTTCTGAGAATTGAGACTAAAGCCCCACATCCAAACAAACAGACAGAAAGACAGACAGACAGTGAGAGGGAGAGAGACACATATGGTGGCAGACGGACCCTCAGAACTGGGGTGGGTGAGGCTAACAGTTAGCTAACCCCAATGCCGGCTGTGCCAATTAGAGAGGGCCCCACATGACTCAGGTCTGGCAACAATAACGTCAACAACAACACCAGGTGAGAGAAAGAGAGGTGGAGGGGGTGGGGGGGAATACAGAGAAAAGGAGCGAGAGCAGGAAAAAGAGCGAGAGAGAGAGAGAGAGAGAGCACAAGAAAGACAGAGAGCTAAAAGAGAGAGAGAGAGAGAGAGAGCGAGAGAGATACAGTTAAAGATAGAGAGAAAACGTAGTCCAGCTCAGACAAACATCAACATACAATTACACTGTAGACTGCATGCACGCTTGTGTGTGTATTATATTGTGAATGAATGACTGCATAAATGCATGTGTATGAGAGACAAGTAGACCTACTCACCATGTCTGTGTTGTGGTCAGTCTTGATGTTAGCTGGTCAGCAGTAAAGATGGAGGAGGAGGTTCTATGATGCAATCTGCCACAGTACTAACATCCCAGCTGGCCAGTCAACAGTCAACCATCCAAAACAATGAAGAAACATTGGACAAGTCAGTCACACGTTAGCCCAGCAGCGAGTTTCATCATCTGCTCTGCTTTAGGGAGGATAAGGGGACCACCCAACAGAGAGTTAACGAGGCTAGTGGCACTGTCAACTGACACACACACTAAGGCACACACGAATGCACGCATGAAGGCATGCACACACACACACACACGCACACACACACACTCTCTAACACTTAATCCCAGTTGACGGATCTTGAATCAGCTCAGTGAACCCTAGTAACTAATGCTACCCTCCCATTCAGCACCAATATGCCTTCATGAGTGTGTGTGGCCCCAGTCCTGTGCCGCGTACAGCCCAGCCCATTCGCCTCATTGATCATCCAGCCATTGATTATTGTCCGTGCTTATAGCTCAGAGCTGTCTGAATGGTCAACAGACCCAACAGAGCTGCCTAACCAACAGAGCTGGGCCTTAAAACTCTCACTCCCCAACTCTAACTCCAACTCCAACTCGAACAAAGAACACGCAACAATGAACATTTGGGAAATAACTGTTATTTGTCACTGCCACTATTTGGAAATCAAATCAGATTTGTGTGATGTGCTGGTTGTGCTATGAGCATAGAAATCGAAATGGAAAACCCATTAGAGTCATTGGGTCCGAGATGGAATTCTGTTTCTATGGGTATGAGTTATACAGTGAGGGAAAAAAGTATTTGATCCCCTGCTGATTTTGTACGTTTAACCACTGACAAGAAATGATCAGTCTATAATTTTAATGGTAGGTTTATTTGAACAGTGAGAGACAGAATAACAACAAAAAAATCCAGAGAAACGCATGTCAAAAATGTTATAAATTGATTTGCATTTTAATGAGGGAAATAAGTATTTGACCCCCTCTCAATCAGAAAGATTTCTGGCTCCCAGGTATCTTTTATACAGGTAACGAGCTGAGATTAGGAGCACACTCTTAAAGGGAGTGCTCCTAAACTCAGTTTGTTACCTGTATAAAAGACACCTGTCCACAGAAGCAATCAATCAATCAGATTCCAAACTCTCCACCTTGTCCAAGACCAAAGAGCTCTCCAAGGATGTCAGGGACAAGATTGTAGACCTACACAAGGCTGGAATGGGCTACAAGACCATCGCCAAGCAGCTTGGTGAGAAGGTGACAACAGTTGGTGCGATTATTCGCAAATGGAAGAAACACAAAATAACTGTCAATCTCCCTCGGCCTGGGGCTCCATGCAAGATCTCACCTCGTGGAGTTGCAATGATCATGAGAACGGTGAGGAATCAGCCCAGAACTACACGGGAGGATCTTGTCAATGATCTCAAGGCAGCTGGGACCATAGTCACCAAGAAAACAATTGGTAACACACTACGCCGTGAAGGACTGAAATCCTGCAGCGCCCGCAAGGTCCCCCTGCTCAAGAAAGCACATATACAGACCCGTCTGAAGTTTGCCAATGAACATCTGAATGATTCAGAGGAGAACTGGGTGAAAGTGTTGTGGTCAGATGAGACCAAAATCGAGCTCTTTGGCATCAACTCAACTCGCCGTGTTTGGAGGAGGAGGAATGCTGCCTATGACCCCAAGAACACCATCCCCACCGTCAAACATGGAGGTGGAAACATTATGCTTTGGGGGAGTTTTTCTGCTAAGGGGACAGGACAACTTCACCGCATCAAAGGGACGATGGACGGGGCCATGTACCGTCAAATCTTGGGTGAGAACCTCCTTCCCTCAGCCAGGGCATTGAAAATGGGTCGTGGATGGGTATTCCAGCATGACAATGACCCAAAACACACGGCCAAGGCAACAAAGGAGTGGCTCAAGAAGAAGCACATTAAGGTCCTGGAGTGGCCTAGCCAGTCTCCAGACCTTAATCCCATAGAAAATCTGTGGAGGGAGCTGAAGGTTCGAGTTGCCAAACGTCAGCCTCGAAACCTTAATGACTTGGAGAAGATCTGCAAAGAGGAGTGGAACAAAATCCCTCCTGAGATGTGTGCAAACCTGGTGGCCAACTACAAGAAACGTCTGACCTCTGTGATTGCCAACAAGGGTTTTGCCACCAAGTACTAAGTCATGTTTTGCAGAGGGGTCAAATACTTATTTCCTTCACTGTATGTCCTTGGGTCTCATACCTGACCCATAGACCCACAGTATTCTCTTACTCTATTTCTATTTTCTAGCCTTTCAGAGGAGTCAGGAAGAAGCGGAATAGAGTAAATTGGGAATTTCACACTTCCACAAACTACAGTGTATAGTCCTAATTCCTAGACTGTCTCTCTATCTGCTGTTGATGGCCAGGGATCATGGATTGGCCCAGATTAAATTGTCCTACGCCAGTTTTTTTTTGTTTTGTTTGTTTATCCACACTAAATTTTAACACAAATATTAAGTTGATAATTGTCAAAAGATCAACAGTGGTCCCTCCCTTTCCTTCCACCCTGCAATGACACTCACTCCTCTTTGAAGACAAAACGTGACTGACACACAACATCAGGGTTCCGGCTTGGACCGTACTGTTTACTGCAAATCACATTGGATGAACATCTGATTACCATTATTGATATTAAATATGAATGACATTTACATCACTTAAAATGATCAACAGTGGCCCTCCCTTCAACCCTGCAATACCCCTCCTATTTGAAGATAAGCTGTGAAGATAGTCCTAACTGGTGCACCCCTGCATGGGGCTGTTGCTTCCCGGCCAAAACAGCTTTTCATCCTCTCAGCTCTCTCTGCTGTGTGAATCATTGATGAGCAGACCAGAGAGAGACACTGAATCACTGAAACTCTCTGGAGGTGATGCGTCCAAAATGCCACTTTATTCCCTCAATACTGCACTATTTTTGACCAGGGCATAGGGTTCCATTTTGGGTCAATCTGGGTCCCTGTCAGAGACTAGCCTGTCAGGATTAGAGAGAGATTTAGGTGCAGGAAGAGGAGCATGATTATTTAAATTGGATTTATTTTAACAGGCAATTAAGATAAGAACAAATTCTTATTTACAATGACGGCCTGGCAAGTGGCAAAAAGCCTCTGTGGGGCAGGGGGCGGGGATTAAAAGTGTTGGACAAGACAGACTACACAGACGGAAGACACTTGGCAACAGCACAGATACATCAGCAGACAGACCGTGGAAAAAAAGCACATCACACACCGTCATGACACCACCACACTACATGAAGGGACACTTATAGCAACAACACAACATGGCAACAACACAACATATTGACAGAAACATTGTTAAGGGCAGACAACAGAACGAGGGACAAAAAGGCAGAGACGAATCACATCATGCATAACAGCTACAATTGTCAGTGAGTGTCCATGACTGAGTCCTTGAATGGAGAGATGGAGACAAAACTTTCCAGCTTAAGTGTTTCTGCAGATCGTTCCAGTCGCTAGCTACAGCGAACTGAAAAAAAGAGCGACCCAGGGATGTGTTTGATTTGGGGACCTTTAATAGAATGTGACTGGCAGATCGGGTGCTTTATGAAGATGCAAATAAATAATTTGCAAATAAATTCATTAAAAATCCTACAATGTGATTTTCTGGGAAAAAAAATCTCATTTTGTCGTGTACCTATGATGAAAATTACAGGCCTCTCTCATCTTTTTAAGTGGGAGAACTTGCACAATTGGTGGCTGACTAAATACTTTTTTTCCCCACTCTATACTACTCACACACCTTGTTTTTATTGCATATTTGAAATATTTACCTGAATTCCTTATCACCCCACAAAATTTGTCACTACTAAAACATAGTGAAAAAGTAGCAATAAAGGGAGAGCCATGCACAGTAGTGATCATTTTGATTAACCTTCTATTACAGATTCATTTTAGAAATTGTATATACATAACAAATTAACAAAATAGTAAAAACATGATTTTTAACCAGATTTTCAAAACCTTTACATTCAATTTAGAGAAATATACTCTGTATTGTTCTCTGTAAATGTTCAATGTGGATAGTATGAATCTGAAACTTGTTGATTGATTGAATTACTTATGCCTCTAATTAATTATTTTGGCAAAATAACAGGCATTTCATTGTCAAGTGTCCATCATAGAGATAAATGGAGGACTCTAGATGAATATAACTTGTTTTAGTATACACATTGCCATGGAGGGCTTCCACCATTTAAAAGTAGTCAACTGGGTGGGGATTCCTATGGGTTGTGATCAGCCAGTGATCAGACACTGTCGTCTTCAAAGCTGGGTTGCCTATGGTTTGTAAACCAAAGACTAAGGTAATATCCAGGAGCCAAAACCAAGCTTTATACCAGGACATTGGTCCCAAGATCCAGACCCAGTGAGTTGAGACATGACAAGTTAAAGACCGAATGTATGTGGTCTTGAGGGGTCTCCAGACCAAGACCACTAGATCAAGAGTCCATTGGCCCTTTCTTCAATTGTAAGAAACTCAATTAGAGTAAACTCGAGTACAGTACAGTATAGTAGAGCACAGTAAAGTACAGCACAGTAGAGTCGGGTGCAGTACAGTACGCTACAGTATAGTAGAGCGCAGTAGAGTAGAGCACAGTAAGTATAGTATATTACAGTACAGTACAGTATAGCACATTAAAGACATCTATGTTTTGGTCAAATAGATGTCAATGTTCGGGCTCTTGGAGGGTTGGAGCCCCCCTGCTGGCTATGTATTTTAATACTCTACACTTTTTGTGGTCCTCTGTAGCTCAGTTGGTAGAGCATAGTGCATGAAACTTAAAAATGGAGATAGCTTCAATGGCGCTGCCCATGCTGTCACATTATTAAAGAATCCCCATAGCTAACATACGGCTTGCTAACTTTCATTTGGACAGATGTACATCTCAGCAAACATATTTTTTTGTCCCAAAACTGTACTTTACATATTTCTTGATATACAAGATGTCCGGTAGTGATACTTCTTAAAAATCCATGAAGATTTACCAACTTGCTCACTAATTTTCTCCTAAATGTTTACAGACAAACTACTCACCATTTGGCAATGCTGGAGAGGGGTGCAATCCCATCACCTGGTGATACTGTATTTGTAGGGGTGTGGCTTAAAGGGATGCTCCGGAACTTTGTATACTTTTTAGTCAGTAGTTCTAAAAGTAGTGCTCACGAGCATAAAGTGGTCCCCGAAAATTGCGTACTACGTCACATAGGTGCAGATATGTGCACCACGTCATTGCTCTCTCTCGCTCTGCTGTGGGTGCATGATGTGCACCTTACTAGCTGTCATTCATATGGCGAGGGGCTGAAGCTCATTGGTTTAACTCGAATTGCTAGGGGGCTGGCACACGTGGGGTAAAATTTTGGGAAAATGGCCCAGCACAGCTTCCAGAAAAACAATTGCTTTCAAACTAGGGATTTCGAGGCTAATGAGGTAAGACACTAATTATGCCCATAGATTATGTATGTATGATCTACACATTGACACATCCAGCCCAAAGCGGGAGGTTTAGAAAATACTTACTAGTAGTCAACGTTCTGGAGCATGTCTTTAAGACACATTCATTCTACAGTCTTAAATGTGTGTGTTTTGGTTGTGGGACAGGTGGGACAGGATTTTTTTTCCAAGATGTTTAAAAATAAACAATGCTACTAATTACATCCGTATCTTTCAATGTAACAATAAAACAACTTTCAGAGCAAATCCAGTCCGGCTGCAACTCCTACTGTTATTTCCTGCATTTCAAATGGATTGTTTGTATAAATCCAACTTTTCAAAACATCAGGGGTGAAAAAGCATAGCAGTTTTCAAGAAATGGGAAGAATTAGAACCAATCTTTCATTTCCAGAAGGCTCTTAATTCATCAGCACTCCAACCATAGACATATAATCTTCCTATGTCTCCAGCAACCTGGGGATGCAGACTAGAGGAGCTGAGCACATAGATACACGCATCATTGGCTGAGCCTCAGTCCGACTCCCACAGGCCTCCCTGCCCCTCCCAGAAGCCTGCAGCTCATTCATTGATGTTTCTGATGAAAAGCACAGAGACCATTGATCCACCAGGGATGGGAGGGAGGCACGGAGCTGTCACAAGCTATCAGCAAAGTCAAAGACCCACTTTCTGCAACAGTAACATCACAGAGAGTCAATCACTCACAGAGTGTGTGATACCACCAGGGACCATTGCAGTTCATTAAACCTCTCTGGGTAATGCAGAGTCAAACACAGTGGCTACACAGAGAAGCACAAGCATTTATAGTGTTTAGTACAGGTTCCTAGAAAAGTGTATCTGGTATAAACAGTTCAAACATGGATGTCTGTACAACATTCTCTCACTCTATCTCTACACCTCTCTCTCTCCCCCGCTCTCTCGCTGTCTGTCATTTTCATTTCATTTTAGTCATTTAGCAGACGCTCTTATCCAGAGCGACTTACAGGAGCAATTAGGGTTAAGTGCCTTGCTCAAGGTCTGTAGGACTGCAGTAAGACCAGTAAAAGGGTCTAACCTTCTGTCAGATGAAAGAGTCAGTGTGAGGGATTTGGATAGCATGTGAGGGATGAATGACATACAACTACACTAAGAAATTATGTTTTGGCTGTGAGCTTTCAAAAGAAGATCAGTGGAGTGACACTTGATTTCTGTGGCCTGTCCTGGCCTGTGTTACTTCCCTCTCTCTCCCCAGAGACGGTCACTGCTCCAGACACTCACACTGATAGCACTGATCTTAAAAACACACGCACACACACACCTACTGTATACATGCAGACATACGCACACGCACGCGTTCACACACACACGCACACTGACAGTGACCATAGTAATTCTCCAGATAACTCAAATAGCCCAATCCCAGTTAAGGCTGTCACGAGAGAGAGACTAGCAACAGAGAGGAGAGATCATGCAATCAAAGCCATGAACTCTCACTAGTCTCTCACTAATACACCAGGCAAGGCAAGCAGCTTTTAATCAACAGAAGTTGCAACCCTACTTGGTTGAGTATAATCTTGCAAGGCTGTATGTGTGTGCAGTTAGCTATGAGCAGTGTGTGTGTGTGTGTGTGTGTGTGTGTGTGTGTATGTGTAACTGTGCAGTAACTGTGCAGTAACAGTTAGCTATGAGCAAGCTACAAAATAGCCAGGGAGAAAGTAAATCCCAGGTCTACAGAGACAGATTACCAAACGAAATGAAAACACAATGCGTCTAACTGTTCCCATTCAATCTGATCCCGTGCATGCTTTTTTATTGGCTGTACCTTTAGTCAAAGTAGTGTAAGTGAAACATGCAAATGAGCAATAAACTAGGCTACAGACAAAGAGGCTTCTCACTTCTCAGACTCAGTCATGCTGCTTCAAAGCCTTTATAGATTATTTACGTCATCATTTTTTTGCTATTTGAGCTGAGAAAAACTGAGGGGAAGATTGAGAATAATACAATAGGCTATTCTACTGCAGTGATGAAATATAGAAGAGTACAACTGAAGTTTGATGACGGTCTCAGTACATTTAAAACCACAAAGCTGAGTTCACGCTCTCAACCTCAAAGGACACCTCAGTGAAGCTAGAGACTGAAATGAAACAAACCATAAGCTACAGGATGTGAAAAATAACAAGAAAACTTGGTGAAACATTTTATATTTTTGTATGGTATTATGGTTGGGGGAGAGAGAGAGATTATGAACACTCAAATTTTACAGCAGTAACAACTTCTGTTGTATATGTGTAACATGTCAACAACTGAGCAACTTTGAGTTGAGCCTCTACGTAAGGGCCAAAGATGAGGTTTCACCCACAAGCCTACATCAGCTCCAGACACCCCATCAGCTTGAGATCATATGTATTGCACCCTCATACATAATGCACATAATTGGCTATACTTCACCTGATTTAACATTAAGTATACATAACCCCAATTTATTTGCTAATGTCAGCCTCATCATTGTCAGTGCATTTAAGTGCATGCAAGCAGCCAAGCAGGTATGTTTTCAATAACAAGTTTAATATGATTGTTCAGATCTATTTATAACAATACAATATATCTGTAAAGTAAGGATAAAGTACAGAAACATTACTTATCAAAACTTAGATAACTGACATAACTTAAAATGTATTATGTTATAAATTACTTTATAAATTCTTTTTTATTTTTTTTACTTGCATATTAGTCTCCAAATGTTAGAACATTTACAAGAAAACAGTTCTCACCTTTAGGATGTCGGTGCGGCGAGTGTCATCAATTATTATTGCAATACAAAAAAACTGATCCGGACCGTTCAGTAGGGAGCGAACAGTGTCCAGAAATTATCGCGCTCGCAGCCTCCAGTGATGTGTGCTATTTGCGCCTTGGTCAAGTTCTCCTCTACCATGTGATGCAGTTTAAAAAACTCAAATCCATTTGAGCTTCACAAATGTGGATGGTGAGGGCTTGTTTCAATGTGTATAAAATGTGCACACTATACGTTTATAGATTTTTAATATGAATACATGGAATTAAACCTGTTGGTTATAATATTAATTATCGTTCAGATGATAAAACGATCTGTCAAGGTACAGTACATGTACGTAGTTGGCCATCGATTGGCTGAAAAGTCCCGTGTGATTTCTCATTAACCAATGTGATTTTGGGGGCGTTTGAGTGTCTGTTCGTTGTACCTAAGTTTCATTGATTGCTGATGGAATTTGTAGTTCAATGTAGAGTCTGATTGCATAGATTTTATGGATGTGGTATGCTTTAGAATACTACAATATGCGCCATTTGCAAAAGGGCAATTGAACAGTGGTTACATGAAGTCACCGGCAGTTTCATGCTGTCATATCTTTCTTTATATTTCTTTATATTTTTGGTCCTTTAACGAGTTAAATATAGCTACACATTTCAACACAAAAGCATTTGAATACATGTGGCCAAATGAAACTGTTCGTGAGTGACATAAATCCGCGCTGTGTTTAGGTCTTAGGAGCAGTGCTAGAATTTACTGTCAAATGTGACGTTCAACATGTCAACCACGAAGGTAAGGTAATAAACTAGTTGGGGGTGCTAGCCAGCTACGTTATTCATCAGTTAGCCCGTTTGCTTACCAACACATGGTGAATGGAGTTATTACTAGTCAGATGAATTGATTGATGGCTCGAGCTAACGTTATATGTCCTTTATCAAGGTTTCCCAAAACTCGGTCCTGCCCACCCCCAGCTGATTCAAATAAGTTTGATGATGAGTTGGTTATTTGAATCAGCTGTGTAGTGCTAGGGCCGAGTTTTGGAAACCCTGCTGTAAAAAATAAGGGCACTAGCTGTAGCTAGGTTACTAAAACCTTGTTCACACTGAAGGCCTTAATGCTCAAATCAGTTGTATTTTTCAAATCCGTTTTAGAATACTGACTGCCCAAACAGCAAGTTCCAAGTGACCAAATCGGATTTCTGTGTGTTCAGACAGCGGTCATTTGCTGACATGACTACGCTAGTTGCCATAGTAACCACAGGTGTGTGCACAGTGGTGTAGGCTGATTGGTGGTGGTGGTGCTCATGCTTCCTATCACTCAGAAGTTATGTAGCAAGCTAATGTGACAACAATGCCTGCCATGGACGTTTCCCAGTTGAATTTCTTTAGTTAACTTTTATTTAGAGAGGGGTCACCATTGAGACCAGGGTCTAATTCTCAAGGGAGCCATGTGAACATGAACAAACAATTAATTAATGACCTATTATACATTATATATTGGCAATAATACCCCTTATCTACTAACCCAGAGTCAGATGAACTTGTGGATACCATTTTTATGTCTCTGTGTCTGGTATGAAGGAAGTTAGAGGTAGTTCCGTGAGCCAATGCCAACTTGCGTTAGCGAAATGACTGGAAGTCTATGAGTATCTATCTACTAGCATGCTAGCATATTCCTATAGACTTCCAGACATTGCGCTAATGCTAGTTAGCAATTGTGCTAGTGCTAGTTAGCAACTTCCATCAAACTGCACGCAGAGATAAAAATGGTATCCACGAGTTCATCTGACTCTGGTGAAATATGCTGAGCCTGAGCCTTACAAAGGACATTTAATTTGTGCTACATTTGAGAAAAATAAACAATCCACATGGGTATTTCTGTTCCACCACCTTATGTGAAGTTGTCTCCTATCATTTGACCTCTACAAATTATATAACATTTTAAAAACTCTATACTAATGTGTAATAACACTGTGTAAGCCTGGGCTTTAAACGTTATGGAAAGTGGTCGTTAGCGAATAACTATGGTTAATTTGTTAATTGAGTTGTTTACAGTTACCTGTACTTTTAAACTGTAGGATAATGGTTGTTGTTTGTTGTGTTTTCCAGAGAGAGTGGTGCCCTACCTCAGCCGTCCAGCCTTGCCTACCCTGCTCCTTCCCAGTGGAACATACCTCTTCAGCCCCAACACCATCTGCCAGTCAGTACCCCTGCTCTTCTAATCTACCATTTTGGTATTTTTTTAGGATCGCCATTAGCTGTTGCAAAAGTCGCAGCTACTCTTCCTGGGGTCCACACAGAACATGAAACATTACATAACATTAATAGACAAGAACAGCTCAAGGACAGAACATACATTTAAAAACAGCACACATTTGGAAAGTGTTCAGACCCCTTGACTTTTTCCACATTTTGTTACGTTACCTTATTATGAAATGGATTAAATTGTTTTTTGTTGTTGCCCTCAATCAATCTACACACGTGCTCAGCCTCTCTGTCCCATAATGACAAAGCTAAAACAGGTTTTTAGAATTTTTGCAAAAAAATCTAAGAACTACTGAAATATCACATTTACGTAATTATTCAGACCCTTTACTCAGTACTTTGTTGAAGCACCTTTGGCAGCGATTACAGCCTCGACGCTACAAGCTTGGCACACCTGTATTTGGGGTGTTTCTCCCATTCTTCTCTGCAGATCCTCTCAAGCTCTGTCAGGTTGGATGGGGAGCGTCGCTGCACAGCTATTTTCAGGTCTCCCCAGAGATGTTCGACGGGTTCAAGTCCGAGGCTCTGGCTGGGCCACTCAAGGACATTCAGAGACTTATCCCGAAGCCACTCATGCGTTGTTTTGGCTGTGTGCTTAGGGTTGTTGTCCTGTTGGAAGGTGAACCTTCGCCCCAGTCTGAGGTCCTGAGCGCTCTGGAGCAGGTTTTCATCAAGGATCTCTCTGTACTTTGCTCCATTCATCTGTCCCTCGATCCTGACTAGTCTCCCTGTCCCTGCTGCTGAAAAACATCCCCACAGCATGATGCTGCCACCACCATGCTTCACCGTAGGGATGGTGCCAGGTTTCCTCCAGACGTGTCTCTTGGCATTCAGGCCAAAGAGTTCCATCTTGGTTTCATCAGACCAGAGAATCTGAGAGTCCTTTAGGTGCCTTTTGGCAAACTCCAAGCGGGCTGTCATGTGCCTTTTACTGAGGAGTGGCTTCTGTCTGGCCACTCTATCATAAATACCTGATTCGTGGAGTGCTGCAGAGATGGTTGTCCTTCTGGAAGGTTCTCCCATCTCCACAGAGGAACTGGAGCTCTATCAGAGTGATTTACATTTTTAGTAACTTAGCAGACGCTCTTATCCAGAGCGACTTACAGTTAGTGAGTGCATACATTTTTCATACTGGCCCCCCGTGGGAAACGAACCCACAACCCTGGTGTTGCAAGCGCCATGCTCTACCAACTGAGCTACAGGAGGTTCTTGGTCACCTCCCTGACCAAGGCCCTTCTCCCCTGATTGCTCAGTTTGGCCGGGCGGCCAGCACTAGGAAGAGCCTTGGTGGTTCCAAACTTCTTCCATTTAAGAATGATAGAGGCCACTGTGTTCTTGGGGACGTTCAATGCTGCAGAAATGTTTTAGTACCCTTCCCCAGTCCTGTCTCGGAGCTCTGCGGACAATTCCTTCGACCTCATGGCTTGGTTTTTGCTCTGACATGCACTGTCTACTGTGGGACCTTATATAGACAGGTGTGTGCCTTTCCAAATCATGTCCAATCAATTGAATTTACCACAGGTGGACTCCAATGAAGTTGTAGAAACATCTAAAGGATGATTAATGGAAACAGGATGCACCTGAGCTCAATTTCAAGTCTTATAGCAAAGGTCCTGAATTAGGGCTGTGGCAGTCACAACATTTTGTTAGCTGGTGATTGTCAAGCAAATAACTGTCGGTCTCACGGGTAATTGACCGTTAATTAACATAAACACATTTAGTATCTCCTGGCTTCCACACATAGCCTACAAGCCACTGATGCAGACCTTTGGAATATCTACATTTGAAAAAGTATAATAAATCCATGTAATATAGCCTACACCTTCAAAATGAATCCATTATTTATTTTAGACAGGTCTAAAGAAGCATGATATGAAGAAAATGTAGTCTATTTCAGAAGAACAGAATAACATACTCTGAGTTGTCCTTATGTTAGGTCCTGATCTGGCTATGCCAAATGGCTGTGGGCTACACTAGTTCATTTAGCAGACAAGATTTGCTTAGAATTCCGTGCCATTATTTTCTATTATTTTATAGTATGAAGAATACAATTGAACAAAGCTAATTAAAATAGAAAGGATATTTTCTCCAAACGATTTGAGGGAGTGCGCACATGCGGCTGTTCTTTGTTGAGCGGTTAACAAAGAAATAGGTTCTCCTTTTTTGCGCAGGCTGTATACACTTCATCAGTCTTGCATTCACAATTTGACAAGCACTTGATAATGCCTCGAATTTATGGCGGCATCCCCTTTGTGTAGCCGTAATGCACCCTTGAAATATGCATGCCTTTTGCAGCCAGTGGCCGTTGTGCCCTTGGCCCGGAGTGCTGCGTTGTGCCCTTCTCCCCAAGTGTTGCGTACCTCTCACTCACATGGCTCTCCATCACGTGATCGGGTCTTTCTCACAGGCTACAAGTGAAGACAGATACATCAGGGACGCAACTGCGCGTGTCCTTATCCAATTCCGAGGTGCATATTGAAGATATTGGAAGAACTGTCCACATTTACTTTTCGTCAGCCAACAAGATGAGTAAGCCTAACGAACAGCAAAAGCACTAGCCTATGTCAATCTACAATCCCCCATAGTACAAAAGTTAACCTATTCTGTGCCAGAAATGAATTTTCCAAACATAGTCTGAGACAGTTGGGGATACGATAGATCTCAAATTAATACAACCACTAGCATCAAAACAATGTTTTTACGCAATGTGGCTGACGCAACAGATCAGAATGTTTAGCTTGAAATGTTGATAAACTATTAGGCTATTTCTTCACATTATAAGCTCAGCAATGCGCACATGGCAGTAGGCTATAAGTGTGAATGTTCCATTAGCGGGAAAACACCATTATAAAAAGTGACCGCAAATGTGATTATGTATGTGATGCTTTTATTATAAAGGTGCATTTTTATGGTGAAAATGATCTTCCCCAAACTTGAAACTCACACACTGCTTATGTATGCCAGTTAGGCTCTACACCCCTTGTAAAGCAGATGAATGTGCTTAATTTTAAGAAGTTATTTGGCCACTTTAGTTGTGATACAAACCTTATCAAAACATATAGGCCAATGGGCTAAGCTACATGAGGTGTGCGACTATGATTTAAAAAAGTCGCAAAAAAGGCATTGTTCCTTTCCTTATGCTGGGCATCATTCACAAGTGATAATATATAATTCACAAGTGATAGGCTAATATTGTCACCCATCAGACTATTCTTGATTTAATCTTGTCTTTACATATACTAAATAATATATGTGTGAAATTTGTTTTGATTTAGAATGGACCATTGTCATGCACCTGTCTCGAAACACGGGCAGTGAGAAAAAATACGTCATCTATGCACTTAAATAGCGAATGGAGGACGCTTTTCCCGTGGTTCATTTTCATGCCAGCCAGGTAGGCTATACTCCTGTTGTAAAGATAAGCATGTTCTTAATATAAGAAAAGTTGAGAATTAAATATATTAGGCCTAGCCTATAGAAAGCTGATGGGATCCTCCTCTTTTTAATAGAGGCCATCACACTGTTTTCTCACGCAATTGCATAACCTATAGAAATATTGCGCAACATGAGATCATGGGCTCTCATTAAGTGTTTGATTAGGACGGCAGGTAGCTTAGTGGGTAAGAGCGTTGTGCCAGTAACCGAAACGTCGCTGGTTCTAATCCCCGAGCCGACTAGGTGAAAAATCTGTCGATGTGCCCTTGAGCAAGGCACTTAACCCTAATTGCTCCTGTAAGTCGCTCTGGATAAGAGCGTCTGCTAAATGACAAAAATAAAATAAAAAATAAAATAAAAATGTTCGATCACATTTGCATTGATGTCAGAGTGATTAGAGGGACAATAGAGTGCTGAGTACCAGGCAGTTAGCAAGTTTGGTAGGCTACTAATGACCATTAACAGCATCAGAGCTTGGAGAAGCCTAATTACCGTGACTAAATGGTAACGTGGAATTTGACTGCCTTCATGACTCGTAACCGCCGGTGTGGCGGTAATACGGTCACCGCAACAGCCCTAGTCTGAATACTTATGTAAATACATTTGCAAAAAATTCTAATAACCTATTTTGCTTTGTCATTATGGGGACTTGTGTGTAGATTGATGTATTTTTTATTTATTTTTAATAAATTTTAGAATAAGGCTGTAATGTAACAACATTTGGAAAAAGTCAAGGGGTCTGAATACTTTCCGAATGCACTGTTATATATACATATACATATATATATATATATATATATATATAGAGAGTGGGGAAAAAAAGTATTTAGTCAGCCACCAATTGTGCAAGTTCTCCCACTTAAAAAGATGAGAGAGGCCTGTAATTTTCATCATAGGTACACGTCAACTATGACAGACAAAATGAGAAAAAAAATCCAGAAAATCACATTGTAGGATTTTTAATGAATTTATTTGCCAATTATGGTGGAAAATAAGTATTTGGTCAATAACAAACGTTTCTCAATACTTTGTTATACACCCTTTGTTGGCAATGACACAGGTCAAACGTTTTCTGTAAGTCTTCACAAGGTTTTCCCACACTGTTGCTGGTATTTTGGCCCATTCCTCCATGCAGATCTCCTCTAGAGCAGTGATGTTTCGCTGGGCAACACGGACTTTCAACTCCCTCCAAAGATTTTCTATGGGGTTGAGATCTGGAGACTGGCTAGGCCACTCCAGGACCTTGAAATGCTTCTTACGAAGCCACTCCTTCGTTGCCCGGGCGGTGTGTTTGGGATCATTGTCATGCTGAAAGACCCAGCCACGTTTCATCTTCAATGCCCTTGCTAATGGAAGGAGGTTTTCACTCAAAATCTCATGATACATGGCCCCATTCATTCTTTGCTTTACACGGATCAGTCGTCCTGGTCCCTTTGCAGAAAAACAGCCCCAAAGCATGATGTTTCCACCCCCATGCTTCACAGTAGGTATGGTGTTCTTTGGATGCAACTCAGCATTCTTTGTCCTCCAAACACGACGAGTTGAGTTTTTACCAAAAAGTTATATTTTGGTTTCATCTGACCATATGACATTCTCACAATCCTCTTCTGGATCATCCAATTACTCTCTAGCAAACTTCAGACGGGCCTGGACATGTACTGGCTTAAGCAGGGGGACACGTCTGGCACTGCAGGATTTGAGTCCCTGGCGGCGTAGTGTGTTACTTTGGTCCCAGCTCTCTGCAGGTCATTCACTAGGTCCCCCCGTGTGGTTCTAGGATTTTTGCTCACCATTCTTGTGATCATTTTGACCCCACGGGGTGAGATCTTGCGTGGAGCCCCAGATCGAGGGAGATTATCAGTGGTCTTGTATGTCTTCCATTTCCTAATAATTGCTCCCACAGTTGATTTCTTCAAACCAAGCTGCTTACCTATTGCAGATTCAGTCTTCCCAGCCTGGTGCAGGTCTACAATTTTGTTTCTGGTGTCCTTTGACAGCTCTTTGGTCTTGGCCATAGTGGAGTTTGGAGTGTGACTGTTTGGGGTTGTGGACAGGTGTCTTTTATACTGATAACAAGTTCAAACAGGTGCCATTAATACAGGTAACGAGTGGAGGACAGAGGAGCCTCTTAAAGAAGAAGTTACAGGTCTGTGAGAGACAGAAATCTTGCTTGTTTGTAGGTGACCAAATACTTATTTTCCACCATAATTTGCAAATAAATTCATTAAAAATCCTACAATGTGATTTTCTGGAAAAAAATGTCTCAATTTGTCTGTCATAGTTGACGTGTACCTATATATATATATATATATATATATATATATATATATATATATATATATATATATATATATATATATATATACACACACACACACACACACACTACCAGTCAAAAGTTTGGACACCTACTCATTGAAGGGTTTTTCTTTATTTTTGCATTGTAAAATAATAGTGAAGACATCAAAACTATGAAATAACATGTATGGAATCATGTAGTAACCAAAAAAGTGTTCAACAAATCAAAATATATTTTATATTTGAGATTCTTCAAAATAGCCACCCTTTGCCTTGATGACAGCTTTGCACACTCTTGGCATTCTCTCAACCAGCTTCATGAGGTAGTCACCTGGAATGCATTTCAATTAACAGGTGTGCCTTCTTAAAATTTAATTTGTGGAATTTCTTTCCTTCTTAATGCATTTGAGCCAATTATTTGTGTTGTGACAAGGTATACAGAAGATAGCCCTATTTGTTAAAAGACCAAGTCCATATTATGGCAAGAACAGCTCAAATAAGCAGAGAGAAACGACAGTCCATCATTACTTTAAGACATGAAGGTCAGTCAATACGGAAAATTAAGACCTTTGAAAGTTTCTTCAAGTGCAGTCGCAAAAACCATCAAGCGCTATGATGAAACGGACTCTCATGTGGACCACCACAGGAATGGAAGATCCAGAGTTACCTCTGCTGCAGAGGATAAGTTCATTACAGTTACTAGCCGCAGAAATTGCAGCCCAAATAAATGCTCACAGACACATCTCAAAATCAACTATTCAGAGGGGACTGGGTGAATCAGGCCTTCATGGTCGAATTGCTGCAAAGAAACCACGACTAAAGGACACCAATAATAAGAAGAGACCTGCTTGGGCCAAGAAACACGAGCAATGGACATTAGACCGGTGGAAATGTGTCCTTTGGTCTGGAGTCCAAATTTGAGATTTTTGGTTTCAACCGCTGTGTCTTTGTGAGACGCGGTGTGGGTGAACGGATAATCTCTGCATGTTTAGTTCCTACCGTAAAGCATGGAGGAGGTGTTATGGTGTGGGGGTGCTTTGCTAGTGACACTGTCTGTGATTTATTTAGAATTCAAGGCACACTTAACCAGCATGGCTACCACAGCATTCTGCAGCGATACGCCATCCCATCTGGTTTGGGACAATGACCCAACACACCTCCAGGCTGTGTATGGGCTATTTTACCAAGAAGGAGAGTGATGGAGTGCTTCATCAGATGACCTGGCCTCCACAATCCCCCGACCTCAACCCAATTGAGATGGTTTGGGATGAGTCGGACAGCAGAGTGAAGGAAAAGCAGCATATGTGGTAACTCCTTAAAGGCTGTTGGAAAAGCATTCCAGGTGAAGCTGGTTGAGAGAATGCCAAAAGTGTGCAAAGCTGTCATCAAGGCAAAGGGTGGCTATTTGAAGAATCTTAAATATAAAATATATTTTGATTTTTTAAAAACTTTTTTAGTTACTACATGATTCCATATGTGTTATTTCATAGTTTTGATGTTTTTACTTTTATTCTACAATGTAGAAAATGGTCAAAATAAATAAAAACCCTGGAATGAGTCGGTGTGTCCAAACCTTTGACTGGTACTGTAATTCTAACAGTTCCTCTGATGGAACGCTACATTAGACGCCATAGTCACAAGTAACTGCTAAAACAAAATCTCGCTCTATCCCTCTGCTGATAACACCAGATCGGACCACAACAAGAGAAGCGCCAATCACACTGGGCACCACAGGAGAGAGATGAGATATATAAGGAGCTTCCCCAAATCCTACAATAACTCATCCCTAGTCTTTGTGTGGATTCGCGGTGGGTAATTACACACTGTAGCCCACTGGCATGGAGAAGAAAAAAACAGCACGCTGGCAGATTCCCCCCAAGGCACGGATGTGCTCCCGAGACAACTGCTCCGTCCACGGACACCACAAAAATAAACAACATAACCATGCCCAACGTATTCCAAAGTGGAACACGTCACTAATCCTAACAGGGGAAAGGAAAGGGTATAGCTCCGGGTAGCAAATGGCACTACCCTACCCAAATCTCCCACTGAGGTACACAGCAGATTGTACTCACCTCCTCGGACTGATGTCCCAACAGCGAGTAGAGCAAGGGTTGAAGAAATTCGTCTTGGCAACTAAAACCCTCACAAACTTTTTACAGATGCACAATTGAGAGCATCCTATCGGGCTGTATCACCGCCTGGTACGGCAACTGCACCGCCCGCAACCGCAGGGCTCTCCAGAGGGTGGTGCGGTCTGCCGAACGCATTACCGGGGGCAAACTACCCGCCCTCCAAGACACCTACAGCACCCGATGTCACAGGAAGGCCAAAAAGATCATCAAGGACATCAACCACCCGAGCCACTGCCTGTTCACCCCGCTATCATCCAGAAGGCGAGGTCAGTACAGATGCATCAAAGCTGGGACCGAGAGAATGAAAAACTGCTTCTATCTCAAGGCCATCAGACTGTTAAATAGCCATCACTAGCACATTAGAGGCTGCTGCTGCCTATTGAAATCACTGGCCACTTTAAGAAATGGAACACTAGTCACTTTAATAATGTTTACATATCTTGCCCTACTCATCTCATATGTATATACTGCATTCTATTCTATAATATTCTACTGTATCTTAGTCCATGCCGCTCTGTCATTGCTTGTCCATATATGTATATATTCTTAAATTCCATTCCTTACTAGTTTTGTGTGTATTTGGGTATATGCTGTGAAATTGTTAGATATTACTTGTTAGATATTACTGCACTGTCGGAGCTAGAAGCACAAGTGTTTCGCTACATCCGCTATAACATCTGCTAAACACATGTATGTGACAAATAAAATGTGATTTGATTTGAGTTTCCAGCCTGGGCAGGGGCCTAGAAACTAACCAATGTTCCTCTCTCCAACGCAGCACACAACAAACTATCCACCGCAGTGGCAAGTTAACCAAACAAACAAACATACAAATGCAACCAACCCTGGGCCTTACAAACAGCACAACTAAAAAAAGATGCAAACAAAGCACCTACAGAGTTGATCAAAACCCTAACTCCACGTTTTCTCCCCAACAAAATACACTTACCAGTTAGCTTAACAACACTGGTATTAGGACTCCTTGCATACCTTTCCAGGCAACGCACCTGTTTGATGACGTCACCGGACAACCAAAATCACTGATACGTCTCTAAGGCACTATACTGAACACTTATAAGACCAGGCAGTGAAAACCAACCAAAGCGCATCCCAATTAGTATTAACCCATCATAATGCAACAAAATACTATACGCCAAAATGTCTAGGAACCAACGTTATGATCCCGGATGAGCCCCCACTTGTTACGAACCGACTCATAGCCCGTAACAAAGAGGGAGACAACACGGAGATAAAAAAAATTATAATAATAATATTTATTAAATAAAGTCAACTATATCCAAGTAACTGTGGTGTGTGTAGTCAGTATTGTAAGTGAGTGGCTGCTTGCAAAGATGGTGATAATGAGGCGTGTTAAGAGGTGCCAAAACAAATGAACACAAAGACGCCCCCAAAATGCCACAACCAAAAACAACAGTGTGTCTGTGTGGAGAGAGTCTCCTCGATGTACAGGGGAAAGGTTTATTTATCCCGAGCCCAGGTGTGTCCCATTTCGCTGACGACCCTCCCGGCTCCGCCCACCGACATCCTATTAAGGAAAACAAGAGCAAAGAGAAAGAATTCGGCTGACAGAGTGGGAGGGTCGTCACAAATGTAATCAAGGTTTGAAATTATTTAGTTTTTGTCAAATACTATATCTGTTTGGGATTCTTGCGGTCAATTTGCAGTGTACAAATTATTTATAACTATGTTCAAGCTCCCCGACCATCCGCTCAAGGAAAAATCTTCTCACGGCTGAATGTAATTGGGGACACCTGACATAGAGTATATTATGTTCAACAATATATAGAAACATTTGCTAAATAAATAATTATGTATTTTCAGTATTCATGTTTATATTTGTTCAATATTCATAAATGTATTGAAATCAAAATACTACTCATATTACAGAGCAAGTGGTAAAGCTTCATATATGACACCAATTTTTGCCATAGAATTAGGAATTAAGAGTATTAGAATACTAGAATGGACATGAATGTTCTTATTACAGCATAAAAGGTCAGCCATAATAATAATAATAATATGCCATTTAGCAGACGCTTTTATCCAAAGCGACTTACAGTCATGCGTGCATACATTTTTGTGTATGGGTGGTCCCGGGGATCGAACCCACTACCTTGGCGTTACAAGCGCCGTGCTCTACCAGCTGAGCTACAGAGGACCACATTTTGGTCAGGGAGTAGGTCAGCCAGTGCTGTGATGAGATATTGTGTAATACAATGAATTTGAAGATTATCTGCACAGTAGGTTTATTAGCTAGCTAACCTGACAGTTTTAGTGTAATGATTCCATGCATTTCTCTAACTGCCAATATGACAACATTCCATACAAACAATGCAGTCAATCCACAGCTATGGACTGGCTGAAATCAGTTGATGATAGGACTTAGACAAGTTGTAAATGCAACAAGTACTGATATTTTATCATATTATAACACACAGCTTTCCAACTTAACAAACATTGAGACGTATGGTCTGTTTACATACAGTGCATTCAGAAAGTATTCAGACCACTTGACTTTTTCCACATGTTGTTACATTGCAGCCTTATTCTAAAATTGATTAAATGAATTGTTTTCCTCATCAATCTACACACAATACCCCATAATGACAAAGCGAAAAAAAAAAAATGAAATTATTGCAAATGTATTAAAATGAAAAAACAGAAATACCTTATTTACATAAGTATTCAGATCCTTTGCTATGAGACTCGAAATTGAGCTCAGGTGCATCCTATTTCCATTGATCATCCTTGAGATGTTTAGGCCTCCCGAGTGGCGCAGTGGTCTAAGGCTGTGCCACTAGAGATCCTGGTTCGAATCCAGGCTCTGTTGTAGCCGGCCGCGACCGGGAGACCCATGGGGCGGCGCACAATTGGCCCAGCGTCGTCCAGGGTAGGGGAGGGAATAGCCGGCAAGGATGTAGCTCAGTTGGTAGAGCATGGCGTTTGCAACGCCAGGGTTGTGGGTTCGATTCCCACGGGGGGTATGAAAAAAAATACAAAAAAAATAATGTATGCACTCACTAACTGTAAGTCGCTCTGGATAAGAGCGTCTGCTAAATGACTAAAATGTAAAATGTAATGTTTCTACAACTTGATTGGAGCCCACCTGTGGTAAATTCAATTGATTGGACATGAGTTGGAAAGGCACACACCTGTCTATATAAGGTCCCACAGTTGACAGTGCATGTCAGAGCAAAAACCAAGCCATGAGGTCGAAGGAATTGTCCATAGAGCTCTGAGACAGGATTGTGTCGAGGCACAGATCTGGGGAAGGGTACCAAACGTTTTCTGCAGCATTGAAGGTCCCCAAGAATACAGTGGCCTCAACCATTCTTAAATGGAAGAAGTTTTGGAACCACCAAGACTTCCTAGAGCTGGCCGCCCGACCAAACTGAGCAATCGGGGGAGAAGGGCCTTGGTCAGGGAGGTGACCAAGAACCTGATGGTCACTCTGACAGAGCTCCAGAGTTCCTCTGTGGAGATGGGAGAACCTTCCAGAAGGACAACCATCTCTGCAGCACTCCACCAATCAGGCCGTTATGGTAGTGTGGCCAGACGGAAGCCACTCCTCATTAAAAGGCACATGACAGCCCGCTTGGAGTTTGCCAAAAGGCACTTAAAGGACTCTCAGACCATGAGAAACAAGATTCTCTGGTCTGATGAAACCAAGATTGAACTCTTTGACCTGAATGCCAAGCGTCACGTCTGGAGGAAACCTAGTACAATCCCTACGGTGAACCATGGTGGTGGTGGTGGTGGTGGCAGCATCATGCTGTGGGGATGTTTTTCAGCGGCAGGGACTGGGAGACTATTCAGGATCGAGGGAAAGATGAATGGAGCAAAATACATGTTGTATTCAGGACAAAAAGTTAATTGTTTGCCACATTTTTTGCAGTATTACTGTTGCAAACAGGATGCATGTTTTGGAATATTTTTATTCTGTACAGGCTTCCTTCTTTTTACTCTGTCAATTAGGTTAGTATTGTGGAGTAACTACAATGTTGTTGATCCATCCTCAGTTTTCTCCTATCACAGCCATTCAACTCTGTAACAGTTTTAAAGTCACCATTGGCCTCAATATGAAATCCCTGAGCAGTTTCCTTCCTCTCCGGCAACTGAGTAAGGAAGGATGCCTGTATCTTTGTAGTGACTAGGTTTGTTGATACACCATCCAAAGTGTAATTAATAACTTCACCATGCTCAAATGGATGCTTTTTAAAAGATTTACCCATCTATCAATAGGTGCCCATCTTTGCGAGATGACATTGGAAAACCTCCCTGGTCTTTGTGGTTGAATCTGTGTTTGAAATTCACTGCCCGACTGAGGGACCTTACAGATAATTGTAGGTGTGGGATACAGAGATAAGGTAGTCATTCAAAAATCATATTAAATCACTATTATTGCACAGAGTGAGTCCATGCAACTTATTATGTGACTTGTTAAGCACATTTTTACTCCTGGAGTTAGTTAGGCTTGACATAACAAAGGGGTTGAATACTTATTGACTCAAGACATTTCAGTTTCTTTTTATTTTCTTATTGAAAAACTTTCACATTATGGGGTATTGTGTGTAGGCCAGTGACAAAACATCAAAATGTAATCCATTTCAAATTCAGGCTGTAACACAACAAAATGTGGAAAAAGTCAAGGGGGTGTGAATACTTTCTGAAGGCACTGTAGCTCTACCCGATTGATAGTTGTAAGCAGTCTTGAAAGTATGCCTTATTTTGTTGGCCAGCTCCATGGCAAACTTAGTCTAGCTACTAGCCTAGCTAAATAGGATGACTCAAAGACAGTACAGTATGGGGAGCACAGAGATAACATTAGATGGTTGTCTGGCTGGCTGGCTGCTACTGCCTGAGCAGAGATGAGATGATGAATTTAAGGAATGAAAAATAATAAAGGCATCAAATAAAAGTAAATTCAAATTTTTCTATTGATGTCTTCGCAATGTGGACCTGACAGAGACAATGGAATGTTTTGGTAATTGAATGTTAACTATTTTTGGCTTTGGAATTTACAAGACAAAGTGCAAAAATCATTTTAATGTCATTATTTCAAAATGCATTTAATGTTGTAAAAACACACAATTTGTTTATAACCGAACTGACCTCAAAAGTACCGTAGTAATCACTTAGCACAAACACACAGCCCCGGTCTCTAGGATCCTATGATCATTTATTTCATTGGTGTGCTACAGAGTCCTTAGAAGGATAATTACCATAAGGGAGAAATACTACTGTTAGTAAAGCACTATGGATAGGGTAGTTAATAGTTGCCACTACGCACAGATTTGTTACCCCCTATCCTATCCTAACCTTCCCGTTTGTCACAGGCCTAGCTGTTAAACTATCTAAGGATGCATTTAGACAGGCAGCCCACTTCTGATCTTTTTTTCACTAACTGGTCTTTTGACCAATCAGATCAGCTCTGAAAAATATCTGATTTGAAAAGATCAGATGTGATTGGTCAAAAGACCAATTAGTGGAAAAAATATCAGAATTGGGCTGCCTATCTAAACGCAGCCAGAGATATACCCTATGCAAGGTGCTGGCCTGTGTGTGTGAACTTGTGGATACCATTGTTATGTCTTTGTGTGCAGTATGAAGGAAATTAGAGGTAGTTTCACGAACCAATGCTAACTAGCATTAGCGCAATGATTGGTAGTCTACAGGTACGGTAGCATACGCTAGTGTACCTGTAGACTTCCAGTCATTGCGCTACCGCTAGTTAGCAATGGATCGCGAAACTACCATCAACTTCCTTCATACTGTACGCAGAAACATAAAAATGGTATCCACGAGTTCATCTGACTCTGGGTAAGAAGAATCTCTCAGTATCCCTTTTAAGATACCTCATGGGCATCCTTAACTTTTTAACTTAAAATTACTTGTGCAACCTAAAAAAGTTAAGTACATTTTAAGGGAAAATGTACTTAAGATATTTCATGCAACTGATCCCTGGCCTTAAAGCTCATTATGGTGGCCATTTTGGATTCACAGTAAAGGAAAATTACACCGAAGTACCTGCTCTTTCCATGACATAGACTGACCAGGTGAATCCAGGTGAAAGCTATGATTCCTTATTGATGTCACTTGTTAAATCCACTTCAATCAGTTTAGAAGTGGAGGAGACAATTGAAACATGGATTGTGTATGTGTGCCATTCAGAGGATGAATGGGCAAGACAAAAAAGTGCCTTTGAACGGGGTATGGTAGTAGGTGCTGGGTTTTTCACACTCAACAGTTTCCCACTTGTATCAAGAATGGTCCACCACCCAAAGGACATCCAGCCAATTTGACACAACTGTGGGAAGCATTGGAGTCAACATGGGCCAGCATCCCTGTGGAATGCTTTCGACACCTTGTAGAGGCTATTCTTTCGACACCTTGTGACGAATTGAGGCTATTCTGAGGGCAAAAGGGGGTGCAACTCAATATTAGGAAGGTATTCCTAATGTTTGGTACACTCAGTGTAGGTGCCTAAACCTCCATACAATGGCATTATGGCTGCCATATTGGATTTGGGGCAAAATCCAGGGTGGCCCAAAAGCTTAATTGCAAGAGCAGGGGATAGACAAGCATAATCGACCTGAGAAACCTGTCTCTAGGCCCTGTCCTCCATACACACACAAAGGATTTTACAAGCTACTGAAATGAATGGAAATGGAAACATTTTGATATTGTGGGCTGTGGTTGGGACAGTTCATCATAAATCAGGGAGTTGTGGTAAAACTATCAGTGTCACTCCTCTCTGAACTACTTACCCAGAATCCTCTGCTCTGTTCCACCCTGCAGGATCCGTGATGCCCTGAAGTCAGCCAGGTCGCAGTTGTAAATGAGAACTTGTTCTCAACTGGCTTACCTGGTTAAATAAAGGTGAAATAAAATAAATAAATAAAGTGTATCCTCAACATCTCTCGCCACGACCAGTACATCCAGGTCATTGAACCCTGGAAGAAGATAAAATGAGATTATGTTTCTGTCCATCTCTCTTTCTCCCTCTCTCTCTGTCTCTCGTCTGTCTCTTTCCTGTCTCTCTCTCTCTTTCCTGTCTCTGTGTCCCTGTGTTTCTTTCTTTCTTTCTCCCTCTCTCTCGGTCTCTCTTCTGTCTCTTTCCTGTCTCTCTCTCTCTTTCCTGTCTCTGTGTCCCTGTGTCTCTTTCTTTCTTTCTCCCTCTCTCTGTCTCTCTTCTGTCTCTTTCCTGTCTCGCTCTCTCTTTCCTGTCTCTGTGTCCCTGTGTCTCTTTCTTTCTTTCTCTCTCTCTCTCTCCTGTATCTCGTTCCTCTCTTCTTATCTCTGTCTCTCCAGCCTGTCTCTCGCTCGCTCTCTTTCTCTCTCGCTCTCGTTCTCTCTCTCTCTTTGTGTTCCCCTCTCTCTTTCTCTGAGTACTGGTGCCCTTCTCTACACGCCCTCCTCCAGGCAGCGAGCGGGCACGGTAACAGGTGTATCTGTGACCGTGGCGTGCCTTCTGTCTGTCACGCTCCTGCCCTACATGCCAACGGTCAGCCAGACCATCCGTCAGCAGCTCAACGCCCCACCCACCGTCACGCCACCATACTGCAGGGATCCGCTCTCTGCCCGCCGGCCATCACATTGGCACGGTGAGGAAAGGGAGAGCGAGCTCTTACTATTGAACATGGACAAAGAGAAACCGCATTGTCATATATTCGATTATATTTGATATGATAATGATATTTATTACAGACACAGCTTCTCTTAGCAGTTTAATCTTCTTGCCTAGGAGCCATTCAGGCATTTTAAATGCGCATGCTTGAAATGTGAGTTATTTTATATTGCAATGTACACTGAGTATACAAAACATTAAGAACACCTGCTCTTTCCATGACAGACTGACCAGGTGAACACTATGGTCCCTTACTGATGTCACTTGTTAAGTCCACTTCAATCAGTGTAGATGAAGGGGAGGAGACAGGTTAAAGATGGATTTTTAAGCCTTGAGACAATTGAGACATGGATTGTGTATGCGTGCCATTCAGAGGGTGAATGGGCAAGACAAAAAATTGAAGTGCCTTTGAAAGGAGTATGGTAGTAGGTGCCAGGTACACCGGTTTGTGTCAAGAACTGCAATGCTGCTGGGCTTTTCTGAGGGCAAAAGGGCGGAGTGCAACTCAATTTTAGGAAGGTGTTCCTAATGTTTGGTATACTCAGTGTATGATTTTTCTGATGATAATTTGAAATATCTGAATGTCAATGTATGATTTGTTGTGTAAAGGTGCCTCAATTCACACTCCTGTCTCTCTCCTGTCTCTGTCCTCCTCAGGTCAGCCCGTTGTTCCAGAAACTAGAGGAAGATCAGATCGAGGCTCTGAACAAGAGGTTCGGAGGACAACAGGTCAGTACAGTGGTAAAGGTTATGATAAAGGTTTTAAGGCTAAATGCTGTAAATGAGAAACCAGTAGTGAAAGAATAGTGAAAGGAGCATTCAGTTGAAGCAAAAAGAGTGCTTATACAATTCCATTGTAAAAACAGAGGGCAAAACACAGCAAGTGCACTTGTAGGATTATATTGTACAGTATGTGAATGGTGTTGGTTTTATTCCCGCCAACGGTACCCAACTTGGTTACAAATGCACAGAAAGTGCTTAATAGTTGAAATAACAAAGAGCCATTTTGTGCTGTGCCAATAGCGTAGTTACTGTCTCAGCAGGCAAATTACTGTTTAAAAAAGGGTATGTGTAGGTTGGCACACCTTGAATTGGTTCAGGTATGCAGAGAAAAAAACTTGATGAACACGGGGCATACTGGCATTCATGTTATTTTTTTAATTTTATTTTTACGGATCGTTACCTTGATATTTCATCAGGTAGGTAATAGTGTAACCAAACTGCAATATTGTTCAGTGACATTGTTCAGCTACAGTGCGACTCTCTGAATAGCTTAGTATCTTCTAAGGCTAAATGCTATTGAAAAATGGGTATGTTAGCACACTTTGTATAGGTTTAGGTGCATATATCTAAATCCTCTCCTCCTCAATCCCTCCTCAAAACCAAGTGGCGGGGCACCCGTTTTGTTGTGTTTTAAATTAAGGAGTGGGCCTTTCAATCGAAATATTGTCGTCAATCCCTCCTTCCAGCCAGAGGAGGAAGAAAAACTAAACAGAAAAAGGTATCACATGCTGTGTGGAGTGATATTAGTGCCAAATTCAAAATCAAATTCACATAACATTTCTGTTGCCACAATTATCACTCCATAGTGGTGTTCCATTCATATGTTGCCAAAATGTCTTCACTATTGCACACTAACTCACACAAAAAAATACAATTGTGATCAGATAAAAGGAAAAATAAAAATGTTTGTGTTTTATTTAATTCATTCATTTTTGAGTGCATTCTATTTTTGTTTTTCATCATAACTCATAACATTGTGTGATGAATTTATGACTAACAAGTACTGAGAATGAAAGTTACTGAGAGTGAAATGTAATAGTGTAATCCCGAGATTGTTGGAGAAAAATTGCTTATAAAATCTGAAATCTGTTTTTACATTCCAGCCCAAATCAACCACCCAGACTAATGCCAACGCCCAGCCTGCCCCAGTCTCAGCTACAGCTGTGGCTGCTGTGAATGGAGCCGACCCTGAGAGAGCCAGGGAGCTAACACTGGCCGTGGCAGAACAGGGAAGATGGTGGATGGATGGGTGTAGTGAATTATGGGTGACACAATGAACTTAAAGGAGCAATCAGCTGTTGAAACAATGAAAAAGTGTCTCCGCCACTGTTTCAGTAAAAAGCTGAGGGATGCGGCTGGAGAAATGTAACCACTCTCAAATTCATAGACCGAGCTATGGATGCAAGGACTGACCATCCATGATATCAACATGATAGTTTTAGCAGTGTTTGTTTACATTTACTTTGATTACAAACATTGGAGTAAAACAAGCTTATATTTTGGGTTCTGATGGGGTACGACAGTTGAACTAAGCTCATAAGGCATTATAAGTTATATTCTTCAAGAATGAATGGGTACATATCATTAATTTATAAAATCTAAAAATGGATGTAGCAGTTGCAGATTGCCTCTTTAAACAATGAAACAATCGTTCCCTAAGATAGTTACATGGTACATGATTTTCTTCCAAAATGTAATGTTCGTATGATGTCCTAATATTGGACAATGTTACGAATATCGGAAGCACAATGTCTCGTGAATGGTTCCCGATGTTCGCGTGACCTCCCGATCAAATATCAAAACACGTTTGATATTTTTTTCTCCCTGACGACTGTCTAACAAAACCTCTTTCTTTTCTACTCTCTTTGCTCCAGGGGGAGAAGGCTGTGATCGGAGCGGAGGTCACCAAACTACTGGAACTGAAGAAACGGCTATCCCTGTCCGAGGGGAAGAACCCAGAACCAGCCCCCACGAAAGGCAAGAAGTGAAAGAAGGAAGGAAGACAGACAGACAGACAGACAGACAGTCTTGATGAGGCAGGAAAAAGATAAGAGTAGAGGGAAGTAAGATTTGAATAATTACCTTAATGGAGAATGGGATCAAGATATGCACTAAGAAAGAAATATGAGAGTAACTTCTGTAAGACAAGTCTATGACTGGATGAAAGACGATGGGATGTTGGCTATGAGGCAAATGGGGGAATTGAAATGGTGTTGGCGATAAGGACAGATCAATAGGAAAGATCAGTAAGCAAAGACAGGGATATTGAAAACTGTTACAACATATTCTGATATACTGTATATCAGAATATTTCTACATGTCTGTTCTTAAAGTAGAAGGTTCTAGTAGCCTGGTAGAAACCAGCCTGACAGCTGCCGGCCTTCACCATTCTGTTTTACTGCACCACATCCATTGTGACGTGAAATAAAATGGTGAAGGCAGCGATCAGGCTGATTCCACCAGGCTAAGGTTCTAGAATCTAGTTTCACTATGCAATCAGAACAGGTCAGAACAGATCAATGTCAGGTTTGGGTAGATGTTTAATAATATTATTATATTGTTATATTATTTAAAAAATATATATATCCCCCTTACCTATTTATTCAATCAAATACATAACATTTGCTACAAGTAACTTTTTGCAAATACTGTGGAAAATGAATTCAGAAACTCAGAGGCCAAGCTGGAATTGTCTTTTTTTCCATTTGTCATTTTCTAAGCATTCGTTTGGACCTAAATATATACGCATCTCACTTTTCTCTCTCTTGTCAACTGACTGGAGTACGTTCAAATAAGCATTTCCAGACACTGAAATTGTTTTAAGGATTTATTAGCAAATGTGAGCATACAATAAAGTAAAAACAATACAATGTTAATAACAGAAATAAACTAATTCAACCACTAATTGATACATATTTTTATAACAAAATGACAAATGAATATGGATACAGTAAAGGGTGTATATATTACAGTATAACTAGGTATAATACAGGGTTATATTAAATATATAGGTGAATCAGGGTAGATCTACATTGTAAATATTACTACCTCCAAATTCAGTCAATTTGATAGAAAAAGGTCAGCATAGAAAGAAGAATAACTGGGTCCTAGGTGTAAAACTATCCATACACACTAAAGTTACAGTGGGTTATACGAAAGTAGAAATTGAAAAACTACCAATCATCATTCTCACATACTCACACTGCACTGAGTACTGACAAACTTTCCTGAGCTCCATATTTCCTCATAAACTGGGCAAGAAATATTATCTCTGCTGGCCTCTGTTCAGCCCTTAGGATTAATCTTAGAGTTTAGAGGTTGGCAGATAAGGGATAGCCTGGGAGCCAAATTGATTTAGCTACGTTTCATTGGGAAACGCACAGCATTTAGTCTGATTTAACCAGGCTAGATAAAGGACGGGGTGACAATGAAATGCATTCTCCGCGTTTCCGTTCCACACACTACCTACATACTAGTGATGAGTCCAACTAAGTTTTTCAGAATCTATTCATTGATGGTTGCTAGGGCAGATTAGTCAATAAAACTCCTAGCAATGGTAAATATCACCTTTATGTGATTAGTCAATTCTATAGTCAAACGTATCCCTATTTCATACAAATCCCTTCATTGAATGAGCTAAACCACGCCCAATCAGTCACATTCATTATGGCATGCAACGGAAAATGTAATTGAGCGTTTGTTGATGAACAAGCCCAAGTTGGTCTTCCGTTTGGTGCCTAATGAACACGACCCATGCAATGCTTGTGATGGGTGTTGGTTAACAATTTTCATAGATAGATGCTTCCAATCAATTCCTTAATTTTGGAATCGACGCGGGTTCCCTCAATCAATCAATTGAATCTAACTCATCATCCCTACTTCATACTGAACACTTCATTAGGTTGGATAAGCGAAAAATGACATAATCAGGATCGTGTTCATCATGGCATGCTGGCGTTTTGCAACAGAAAACCTCTATCAGCATTTCTTATTGGATGAGTCCAGGTAGTCCCACCTTCTCTTTCCATTTGATGCCTAATGAACAAGACCCATGCAATGCTTCCGATCAATTCCTTTATTTTGGAATCGATGCCCTCAATCAATTCATTGAATCTAACTCATCCCTACTTCAAACTGAACACTTCAGTAGACTGAATGAGCTACACAATCATACAATGCTTGTGATGGGCGCTAACTGCTACCTATCTAGTTCAAAGATGCTTCCTGCCATCCAGCTCTACATACATACAGTACACAGTAACGTGTCAACAAAGGCATTGCATGATCCACCTGCCATTTCAACCGTTTCCTCCATTTCCTTTACATGCTGTCTATCTCTCTCTCTCTCTCTCTCTACATTTGCCGCAATGCTGCAGTTCCTTCTCTCCATGGTTTTCCTTTGACTTGCTCTTTCATCTTTCTTTCTTTCTAACTTTCCTTCTTCCTCTCTCATAGTTTTGAAGAAAATGATCATTTAAGTTTCTTCTCGAAACACGTACGTATCTTTTTGTTTCTTTCTAACTCTCGTCTAGAAATGCATTTCATAGTCACCCCAATGTTCACCCTTCACCGCGAACCGGCTAATCCAAATGTTTATGTTCTGCCTTGTTACTTCCTTCATCCCTCTACCTCTCATCCCTCTCTCCTCTTTTCTTTTCTTCCTTCACTTCTTGGTGTTAACTAGTCTCTCTATCAGGGCTCTGCGTGTCCTCTGCACCTCCTCTCCCAGTCTGTCGATCTCCGCTTTCAACCTCTCGTTCTGATCCGTCAGCTCCTGCACCTTCCTCTCATTCTCCTGCTCCCGCTCTCTCCTGCTCTTCTTCGCAGAAGAGGAAGAGGAGGACGAGTGCGAACCTGAGGAAGGGAAGGACAGAGAGTTGCCTCTCTTGCGTTTGCCCGGCCGAGACAATGAGGAAGCGGTGCTAGTAGGAGAGGAGACGGGGGAGGAAGGAGGAGAGCAGTTGAGAGAGGGGGAAGGAGAGGCGGCGGAGGAGGAATAGGAGGGAGAGTCGGGGACACATGGTTGTTCCTCCTCCTCGCTAGTGGAGGGAGACGCAGGCTGTTGGACGTTGTTGGAGTGATGATGATGATGGTAGCTACCGTCCACCATGCCCACCCCTCCCTCACTCAGCAGCTCAAAGAACTCTGGGGGTAACAGGTCCACTCCTCCCGACCCTCCCTCTCCATCCCTCCCTCCATCTCCGTCCCCAGGCCTCTCCGTCCTCTCCTCGGCTGGACTCAGACACAAGGAGTTGGAGGAGGGGGGCGGATGGGTAGGAGGCTCCTCTGGAATCATGACCCTCTGGACACCCTCTCCTCCGCCCCACGCCTGCCCTCCGACCCCCACCCCCACCCCGTCCGTCAACCATGTCAGGGAACAGCTCTCCAGGACATCCAGGAACTCCGTCTCTTTCTATGAAGAGAGGAGAGAGAAGAGAAAGGGAAGGAAGAGCGAAAGAAATAAAGAAGAGAATAAAAAAACGCTTCTTACATCAGCACTGTTGAAAGAGTTGCATCATGAAGAAGAGAAGATGAAACAAAATGTTCGGGTTAACCAACAACTGATAAAAAGACAACACACATCAAGACGATCATCAATCAATCAGTCATCGATCACATCGTTAATAAATCAATCAATATTTAAAAAAATATATATACTAATTATAATCCCAACTGACCTCTGAGCAGGGAGGGGCGCGAGTCATCTTGGCCCCGCCCGTGTCTGATCCCAGTATATCCTGCAGGTCCTCATACCACGCCTCCAACTCTGCACCACACAGCGGTCCCACACCAGGGGGGTACGGAGGGGGCAGGTGAAGCCACTCGGCAGTCATCTCTCTGTCACTCAGTCGCACAGATAGTCTTCCACAGCCACACGCTGGTACACACTGGACCTGGACTGGTGGTGGAGAAAGAAGGAGTCGGTTTTAAAATAATGTCGAGACAGGAGGATTCGGTTTTAGAATGATTAAATAATTATTTAATATAGCATCTTCAGTATGAACCGTTATATGGTTTCTATACAGTAGGCTAGACATCGGGATCGACATGCATATTACCAAGAAAGCTATATGTGAGAGAGCTGTGCAATAGAACCGGCTACGTTAGCATGTTGTTTCTAATTATCAATTGTCAATTATCAATCGAACGAAGTACCGGTATTATGAAAAAAAATAAAAATGTATGCACTCACTAACTGTAAGTCGCTCTGGATAAGAGCGTCTGCTAAATGACTAAAATGTTAATGTAATTATAATTTCTATATTTAGTGAAAAAAATCCACTTTTCATTCAATTGTAAAATAGTGACACTCTGTGGACAAATGGGTGTACTGCATGAATGATAATCGGATTCTATAGCCAAAAACATGAGATGTAGTGATGACTAAAATTCAAACATGTTCAAGTTAAAATCTACAAAAGAAATGCATTGATATAATATAAATATGATGAGGTTAACTTGACATCCATAGACAAAACATCCAACACTCAGTAAAAACAACACAGAAATCTAAAGAATTAATGAGGAAATGCAATTCACCTTTTGAAAGTCTCTTATAATCAAGTCTGGCAATTGGTTGTTGGTGATAATTTGTCCCAACAAGTCTAGAAAGAAAGAATTCATTACATTAATTATTGCCAATTATTGTAACAAATATGTAATACAGTGTGATGAGATGTTAGAATTTTCTTAAAGGAACATACATTTATATTGTATAACAGCAGACATAGAGATGTCTACTCAAATTAAAGCTGATGCACTCAACTTGATAAACAACCTGCTGACAATACATTCATAAAAAGGTTGAATAGGCCTATACAAATGATTTTCTATAAAGAAAACGAATACAATAATTTGACAAACTACTGTACATGTTCTGATTATATGTTTTAGGGAAAATCACAACAAAATCAGGTCATTGATTTGCCTCATGTAAACAAAGACTCCGTAGGTGCTCTAGGGTGCCCTCTGTCTGTCAAGGTCCACAATTAATTATATTTATATCAAAACATAATTCCTTGAGTTCGATTTACACTAGCTCATGAAAAATAAAATGTATAATTCGACATCCAATTTTCCGAATAGCAATTATTTGGTCTAAAAATACAGTTTTATCCTTAATATTGAATAGGTCAAGATACTTTGAAACCACTTGCTGAACACAGGAAATACCTGGCTGTCTGACCACAATAACAGACATCGAGCATAGTGGTTATTGTGGTCAGAGCAGCTGGTTTTAAAGTACCTTTAACTCTGCCGCAATCAATAAATGCAGCCCAATTCTTGACAAATATTTTATGATCCGTATCTATTTATTCTTTAATGTATTGTCTGACATTTATGCAACTGTAGGCTAAATGTTTTTTCTCGGATGTGGTCTCAGCTCGCTCTCCATCCAGCCAAGCCAAGGCATTACGTCATGGAATCAAAGTACGGGCCGGAAGAAACAAAAGCCAGGGTGAAAACTGACACCTCCAATGGGTACAGAAGACTGGGATTTTTAACACAAAGCTTTTCTATTCTATTCTACAGGAAAATCAATTAACTCAAAATAGCAAGACGTGCGATCTTATTCTTCTTTGTCAATGCAGAGATCTGTTTATTTTTTATTTATTTAATAGGCTATTAACGTAGCACATAGCCTATATACTATCTGGATACATGACATCCTATATATTTATCAAACAAATACTTTTGTTTTCGATAACAGTAGCCTAAATTATAAGTTCATAAACCCGAAACAAAAGTTTGCAAAACGTTATGTACGCGTTTGACAGCCCAGCTGTCACCTGATATCAAACTTCCCAGAGAGAGATAAACCTCGTGGTAGAGAGAACGCAACTTGGGATCAAACTCAAATAAGAAGATAAATGCCTCCCTGAATCTTGCATAAAAATATAACCACTGTCAATTATAATTAAACTAGGCAACTGCTCTCGTATAACAGACATGGGAAAGTTGCCAAAACATGCACATTCTTTCTAAAGGAAAGCCAGAGACGATCAGCTGCCAAATTCAAATTACAACTCTTGTAGAAGTCCCTAAAATACATTCAACAAAGGCAATAAAATAAAATCCACTTACCCTTTTTCTTTTATTATTTCGCTTTCTTGACTGTCTTGGATTCGGAGTATGTATGTATTTTAGTTGAGATTGGTGATAGCTCATGTTAACCATTGTTCGGCTTAGTATAGTGAATGTGATTTTTGGAAACTCGCGGTGGTCTTTATATAAGGTGAGCCAACCGAACTCTGTGGAGATTTTTTTTTACACAACCTAACTATTACCATAAACTGACGATGAAATTACTCACATCCAGATGGTCCAATCATAATCTACGCGCTAAAATATTTTGCTTGGTGACATCCAATCTAAGTATCTTTCTACAGGAAAGGCGGTCTTTAAAGTGCCATTGCTAGTTGTCTCCATTTGGGTAGTTTATGTGACCTGAAGATGTGATGCAGTCATAAGACTGCCAGGACGAATTTGGGGCGTATGAGAGTCACATGAAAGGAATGATGCAATGCTTGGCAACACATTTCTAGTCAGTGATAAGACCGGGAGAACCAGAGCATGTTTTATTTAAGTCTCTCTCTGGCTCTAACAAAAATCAAAAAATACACTTATGCAAGAATATTTTAGAATGTCTAAGAAAAGTGTTTCTCACACATATTACACTACAGGCTATTTGTCATTTCTGTTCAGTTATATAGGCTAGTGAAAAGAAAAAAAAAAGCAAGTCCGTTTGGAATAATAGCTTATTTTCTATGTAAATCCAATAATTGTGTGGTTTTTATTTTCCATTTTTGAAATAGGTTTGATCCCATAATTGTCTGGTAGCTCTATTGTGTCTTTATTTTGGGGGACCGATCGTTTTCTTTAATCGCGTGAGGGCCACATTGTACAGTAGGCCTATAATCAAGTCTGTGAGTGTGTCATGTTATTCGAATGCTTTGAAGTTCGACTGCTATCCCCCAACTGTAGCTCTGTCTGTGTAAATACTGTTGTTTCTCAAGAGTAGGCTAGTATAGCCTGCTGCAACAATTCAACTTCAACATATTTTTTTCTCAAAGGAAACAATGCAATATAGCCTATTTATTGCAATAGGTGACAGCCTATAATAATTACCTTTTTGTTTGTTTTCGTTTATTGCACGTTTATTCTAAAGGAATATCATGTTATTCGGATATTAATTTCAGAAATGTCATTTATTGGAGTGCGCGCGCTATCAAAACAACATCACCACGCTCCGATTCAGCGTGTCTAGAGATTGGGCGTTCCCCAAAACTCCTCTACCGCATAGCTTCGAGGATGATCGTGAACAGGCTACAAGTGTACATGATAAAAGATAATAACACGTTCATATTTAAGGTTAACTGTTTAAAGTCAATATCTACATTCTCATTATAATAACTAATCATTAACTTCTTATTCTATTTCATGTGTCATTTCGTATTTTGACACTTCACGGTAAATATTGAAACTCCAACGGACAGATAACTGTTTAAATCCATGTTTATCAGCCTAGCAACAGCAAGCCTAGCAACAGCGCCAAGTGGGATGAGACGCGTCGCGTGCGTGAGTAGCGAATAGAAAGCTCAACGTGCTGTCTCCAGGTCCAGGGTTAAAGCGTGCGAGGAGCCTTGGTTACCACGTCACGACTTGAGGGGCTGTTGCTGAGTAGTTGAGCGGAATACTTTCTCTGTCTAATGTTTATTGAGTCCCGTGGTGTCGTGTATATTGTATTAATTAGTGGGGTAAAGGACACAGGGTTGTTGCCACATTATTTGCACCGGCTGGGTTTTTGTTATGATCATCTGGGATGGAATGGGCAGGGCAGCAACAGTGTTTTTAAAAGCAAAACACAAGTTGAGGCTACACCACAATGTTATTCCCTAAACCTATCTAATTTCTTAGTTCAATAATTATAATAATATAAATACTATATGTAATTCTCAAAGTCATAGGCCTAATAACAACTCAATAATAATGTAGTAATACTAACATTGCTGCTAAGGTGCTTTACATACAAAGACAAAAAGAAAACAAAGCTGGAAAATGTAATTCACAAGAGAATCAAAAGGTGGTATAGATTAAAGAAATCAATCAACTACAAAATTGTACTAATAAACATAGGAGCTTTTTCGTTTGAATATCTGGTATTTTGTGGGCTAGTGTGTTTATTTTCTAAGAGGATTTCTGTAGGTACATGGATGTGTCATTAGCCTCTGCCAAGTCCTTTCTTATTATACCTCAGCGGCCGGATGTTCCGGTTTTCAGGGGAAATGGAAAGAGCCTGTGACATGACTTCCGCGTTTGGACATTAACAAGGTGACAACACTGAGGTATAATAATGCCACGTTCAAGTTCTAGTCGGAACTAGGAAACCCAGAAATGTCCGACTTGCTAACAGGTTGAACGTGGCACGTGTATAACTACAACCATTTAGCAAGTCGGAAATTTCAGAGTTCCGACTAGTACACGAACATAGCATAAGAATAGGGCGACACCTATAGAGCCCCACACTGGGGTGTCATAATACCCATAAAACCTAGCGGTCATACAGAGAAATGGTTCCAATAGTTTTTCCACCATTCATTTTTCCCATAGGGTATTTTAAAAACACTTAAAATAAGAGCTGTGTTTCGTGTAGGCTTACCCCGGCGTGAAGTTTTGATAACCATGTAAATCTCTCTCGGACAAGGTGACTTTTATCAATATATTCGGCTCTATTTACTCTCAGAATCGAAAATACTAATTTGCATCAAAGTCGAAATCATGCAAGACTACAAATCCCTGTAAGCTCCTGCATGTCATCTCTAGCTGACACCTTTGCTAACAGGTATTGTGTCAATTTAAAACTTGCACAAGACAGTTCACAGAATTGTAAATTGAAAGAAATGTTGCCAATTTATGAATTACTAAATTTAGCTAACATTAGTTAGTTAATCCAGAGATTCTTACCTTTGCCTCGATTCGGCAGTCTCATTCAAATCACCATGGCATGTGTAGTTCTTTATGACAACCACATTAGCAGCTAATTAGCATTTCATTTTGGGGGGATAAATACAGGCAAATATATTGATAAAAGTCCCCTTGTCCTAGAGAGATTTACACAGTTATCAAAACGTCACACCAGGGTAAGCCTACGCGAAACACAGCCTTTACAGTGGGGAAAAAAATATTTAGTCAGCCACCAATTGTGCAAGTTCACCCACTTAAAAAGATGAGAGAGGCCTGTAATTTTCATCATAGGTACACGTCAACTATGACAGACAAATTGAGAAAAAAAATCCAGAAAATCACATTGTAGGATTTTTAATGAATTTATTTGCAAATTATGGTGGAAAATAAGTATTTGGTCACCTACAAACAAGCAAGATTTCTGGCTCTCACAGACCTGTAACTTCTTCTTTAAGAGGCTCCTCTGTCCTCCGCTCGTTACCTGTATTAATGGCACCTGTTTGAACTTGTTATCAGTATAAAAGACACCTGTCCACAACCTCAAACAGTCACACTCCAAACTCCACTATGGCCAAGACCAAAGAGCTGTCAAAGGACACCAGAAACAAAATTGTAGACCTGCACCAGGCTGGGAAGACTGAATCTGCAATAGGTAAGCAGCTTGGTTTGAAGAAATCAACTGTGGGAGCAATTATTAGGAAATAGAAGACATACAAGACCACTGATAATCTCCCCTCGATCTGGGGCTCCACGCAAGATCTCACCCCATGGGGTCAAAATGATCACAAGAACGGTGAGCAAAAATCCCAGAACCACACGGGGGGACCTAGTGAATAACCTGCAGAGAGCTGGGACCAAAGTAACAAAGCCTACCATCAGTAACACACTACGCCGCCAGGGACTCAAATCCTGCAGTGCCAGACGTGTCCCCCTGCTTAAGCCAGTACATGTCCAGGCCCGTCTGAAGTTTGCTAGAGTGCATTTGGATGATCCAGAAGAGGATTGGGAGAATGTCATATGGTCAGATGAAACCAAAATAGAACTTTTTGGTAAAAACTCAACTCGTCGTGTTTGGAGGACAAAGAATGCTGAGTTGCATCCAAAGAACACCATACCTACTGTGAAGCATGGGGGTGGAAACATCATGCTTTGGGGCTGTTTTTCTGCAAAGGGACCAGGATGACTGATCCGTGTAAAGGAAAGAATGAATGGGGCCATGTATCGTGAGATTTTGAGTGAAAATCTCCTTCCATCAGCAAGGGCATTGAAGATGAACGTGGCTGGGTCTTTCAGCATGACAATGATCCCAAACACACCACCCGGGCAACGAAGGAGTGGCTTCGTAAGAAGCATTTCAAGGTCCTGGAGTGGCCTAGCCAGTCTCCAGATCTCAACCCCATAGAAAATCTTTGGAGGGAGTTGAAAGTCCGTGTTGCCCAGCGACAGCCCCAAAACATCACTGCTCTAGAGGAGATCTGCATGGAGGAATGGGCCAAAATACCAGCAACAGTGTGTGAAAACCTTGTGAAGACTTACAGAAAACGTTTGACCAGTGTCATTGCCAACAAAGGGTATATAACAAAGTATTGAGAAACTTTTGTTATTGACCAAATACTTATTTTCCACCATAATTTGCAAATAAATTCATTAAAAATCCTACAATGTGATTTTCTGGATTTTTTTTCTTCTCAATTTGTCTGTCATAGTTGATGTGTACCTATGATGAAAATTACAGGCCTCTCTCATCTTTTTAAGTGGGAGAACTTGCACAATTGGTGGCTGGCTAAATACTTTTTTTCCCCACTGTATTTTAACGGTTTCTAAAATCCCCTATGGGAAAAAAATTAATGGTGGAAAAACGATTGCAACCATTTCCTTGTTTGACCGCTAGGTTTTATGGGTATTATGACTCATACTGTGGTACGCTATACCTCAGTGGGTGACACTCCATCTTAACTCCTCCTCCGCATTTATTGGATTGGTTGAACAGTGCAGAAGAGAACCTCCCCCGACAGTTTTTTTACTTCTTGTCAAGACCAGTATGTAAGGGTCTAGTTTCAGGCGTTTCTTTTACACCTGCTACGTTAGGTTAATGTGTCATAAACTTAATACCAAGAGGAGTTGTGTCAAACAAAGTAAAGAAAGGATCACACGTGTTTACCACTGTGTTAATAAATTATCCATAAAGAAAATACATTGACATGACGGGTGATATTAATAGTTGTTTTTTTAACCTTTTGAGTGTCTTTTTGTGACCAACTTTTTATTGATTTGTCTTGTTACTTTGACTAGACCTTGCACTGTTTCTCTGACTGTTGTTATTTTGTATGAGGTAGGTCTAAGTATAGTGGTGGAAAAAGTACCCAATTTTCATACTTGAGTAAAAGTAAAGTGACAAGATAGATAGTGTGTGTGTGTGGTTTTACTATCCTTGTGGGGACAAGACGTCCTCACAAGAATAGTAAAACAAGGAAAATTCATTCGTCCCCACAAGGATTTAGGGATTAGGTTTAAGGTTACTATCAGGGTTAGGTTTAGGGGTTTGGGGTTAAGAAATTACTTAAGTAAAAGTAAAAGTCACCCAATAAAATACTACTTGAGTAAAAGTCTAAAAGTATTTGGTAAATGTAATTCCTAAAATATACTTAAGTATCAAAATTAAAAGCATGAATTATTTCAAATTCCTTATATTAACCAAACCAGACAGCACAATTTTTTAAAATGTTTTTATTTATTTACGGATAGCCAGGGGCACACTCCAACACTAAGACATAATTTGTGTTTAGTGAGTCTGCCATATCAGATGCAGTAGGGATGACAAGGGATTTTTTCTTGATAAGTGTGTGAATTGGACCAGTTTCCTGACCTGCTAAGCATTCAAAATGTAACGAGTACTTTTGGGTGTCAGGGAAAGTGTAAAAAGTACATTATTTTCTATAGGAATGTAGTGGAGTAAAAGTAAAAGTTGTCCAAACTATAAATAGTAAAGTACAGATACCCCCAAAAAAACGACTTAAGTAGTACTTTAAAGTATTTTTACTTATGTACTTTACACCACTGTCTAAGTATAATGACACTGTTGTTTGGATGACATCTGACTTTTGCAAAAGCACTTTACTATCTCAACTTGTAGCGGTATTGTTAGAGAGGGGTAAAGATACATCATTCTGTTCGGGAAAAGAGTAGGATAGATAGAGTGCCGTTACCAGACACACACACATCAGCAGAAGAGACTGCCTAGAGTGTAGCCTGTTTGCCAGATAGCTAGTGGAGAGAAAAGATAAGACACCATATAAAACACACGTTACAGCACAGGGATAACCCATCCAATAATACCTCATACAAAAATAATGGCAGAGCAATTCAAAGGCAACTTCATAGAAACAATTGACAAGAAAGAAACCAGTCATAAACCTTAGAGAATTTGCAATATTCTGTTTTACCACCCAGTGGAGGGGGGTATGAATGGGTGTGTGTGGGTGTGTTCATAGACAAAACAAAGAAGGCCTTAAAATGTCAAGAAAATATTGTCAATACTCCCACACAAAATCAATACAGTTAAAACAATAATAAATTAATAAACAATAAACTCTCACGCAACCTCCCTTTAACTAAAATGTCAAGCAGACCTACAGTGCATTACTAGTTCACCAAAGGCACTGAACATACAATGGAGCACAGTACAAAGAGATACATTATTTTGGTGTAAAGCTCTGAAGAAAGAGATAGAAAGAAAGATGGTCTTAGCTGTTGCATCCAGGCTTCAATGTGCATCTTCCCCCGTGTGCTCTAAACAGACCAAGTAGTTCACCGGCCCCAACTGCTACACTACACGGTAAGGACCTTTCCATCTCGAAGCTAGCTTGGCAGTGAACTGTTGGACGCCTTTGACAGATGATGAGAATGGACCCAGACACGAGACTGGGGTGGGAACACACGTCTCGTCTAAGTTTATCATAGTTTCTGAGCTGTCGTTGTTTGGCTTTGATTCTGCTGGCATCCACTCTGGCTAGCAAGGTGTGGTGGTGTTGGACTGCATAAAATGCTGGGCAGTCAGGTGAAACGTTGGATCTTTGCAAGACTCTGTCCATCTGACCTTTTAGTGGTCTTCCCATGTGGAGTTTGGCAGGAGTGACCCCAGAAGTCTCCTGGACCGCAGAGTTCAGTGCAAAGCAAAACTCAGGAAAATGCTGATTCCACCTTGTCTGCTGATCCCCCACGAATGAAGCAATCATCCCCTTCAGGGTGCGATTCACCCTCTCGTCAGGTTGGTCTGAGGATGGTAGGCCGTGGTCAGCTTGGCAACTACACCCCAGTAGGTACAGAGCACTTTGTAGATTCCTGGGTCAGAGAGAATCTGGTCTGGAATCCCGAATCTGGTAAAGACCTCCTTTCTCAGAATTAGAGCAATGGCGGATGCAGTGGCTTTGCGGAGTGGAAACAACTCCACCCAGTGTGTGTATTAGTCCACTACCACCCCCGGCTGGTAGGAAAAGGCCCCGTGGTCAATTCCCATAATTTTATTGGGATGGTTCACCACGGTCTGCTGCAGTTTCCGGGCAGGTCTGCCAATGTCTGGTTAGTATTCCTGGCAGACCTCTAACCCACATGCCTGGCCAGTACACCACCTCCTGTAATCTTCGGTAGGTCTTGAAGACTGCAAGATGGCCACTCATGGGGTTGGCATGATAAGCTTGGATCATCTGGTCAGTTAATGTAGAGGGGATGAAGACATGGTAATGTGTGCTGTGTGTTCCATCTCCTCTTGGAGTTTTTCGATACACTTTATCCTGAAATGCTGAACTTCTCATTGAAGCGGCTCTTCGAGTCTTCTTCAGACAGACTCTTGTGGATTGCCATGATGGCGGCATCATTCTGCTGTGCTCTCCACACACACTCATCATCCAGAGGGAAATAATCATCCAGACACGTAGCGGTAGTGTAAGTGTTGCATAATGGAGGACAGACATTGGCGGTCTCTGTAATCCGAGAAAGGGCATCTGGTACAACATTCAGTTTTCCTTTGCGATACTCAATGGTGAAGTCAAACCTCTGAAGTCTGATAGACCAGCGAATAAGACTGCTGTTGGTCTTGCCTGATGCCAGAACCCACAGCAGAGCAGCATGGTCTGTGACAACGGTGAAGACCTTTGCCTCCAAGTAGTAGCTCCATTTCTCCAAAGCCCAGATCACAGTGAGGCACTCCTGTTCAGTCGTTGAATAATTCCTCTCGGCGGAATTAAGGGTGCGACTTGCATTGGCAAGAACTTCTTCTGTCCCAGGTCGTTTGTTGAGCCAAGATGGATCCAAGTCCTGTTTGACTTGCATCCATGTACACTATGAAATGAGCATTCAGGTTAGGATGTCCAAGCACTGGAGGAGTGATGAGACTGTTTTTGAGTTTCAAATGCGCTCTGACATGCAGGGCTCCATTGGAACTTCACTCCCTTCTTAAGGTGGTTGAGTGGTTCGGCGACCTTTGAAAAGTCAGGCACAAACCTGTGGTACCATCCAGTCATACCCAGGAAGCGCTGAACAGCCTTCATGGATGTGGGAATTGGGAACTCCTGCACTGCTGCAACTTTTGCTGGATCTGCATGGATACCTTCTGCATTAACGACATGACCAAGGAACTTGAGTTCCGGCAAGCAGAAATGACACTTCTTCAAGTTCAGGGTCAAACCTGCAGCCTTTAGTCTGTCGAAGACGGACTATATGTCTTGCAGATGATCAGCGACAGCGTAGTAGATTATGATGTCATCCAGATACACAAGACCATTTTTTGCCCTCAGATCTCCCAGGACAGTCTCCATCAGCCTTTGGAAGGTTGCTGGAGTGTTCTTTAAACCAAGAGGCATGACTTTGAAGGAGTACCAGCAGGGGTGACGAAGGCAGTCTTGTCCTGACTGGCGGGATCCATTGCCACCTGCCAATATCCGCTGTTCAGATCCAGATTACTGAAGATGGTTGCTCCTGCCAGAGATTCCAGTATGTCATTGATGTTTGGTAGAGGGTAAGCATCGCTTTCTGTTATGGCATCCGGCTTCCTGTAATCTACACAGAATCGATATCCACCATATTTCTTTAGGAATCAGGACAACCGGAGAAGCCCATCCAGAATAGGAAGGTTCCACAACTCCATTAGCCAACATGCTCTCGAGCTGTTCATTGAGAATCGCCAGTTTGGCGGGGGACAGCCTGTAGGGATGCTGCTTAATGGGGCTTCATGCCGGGTATATCTTTTGTGTTTGATGACTGCTGTACGGCCAGGTGTAAGAGTACCGTTCAACTCCAACATCTGGGAGAGCTGCCACCTCTCGTCATCTGATAGACATGCCGGTTCCACTACTTGTTTGATGTAGAAATCAGCATCAGGTTTGCTTTTGCTCTCGCGGGGGGGTATGGCTGTAATCAGTGTGATAGCCGGGTTCTCTGGCTTCGCTGGTGGAACTTGTTTTTGTCTTTTCTTTGTATTTTCTCTGTCTTTGTCATTGTCTTCGCCGCTGCTTGACCTAGTCGGGACTCTGGATAAGGTAGCAGGCGCCAGCCTGCAATCAGTGCATTTCCAGGTTGAAATGGATGAGGCCGGGAATGGTCAGAGCGCAGCCAATATGATGTCCAGGCCAAGGACTAAAGCAAATGCAAGGCTCGGATCTGCAAGAATAGTCACAGGAAGGTAACAAATCGAATTCATGCAGCTTTATTTTCATATCAGTTCAGCCCAAGGGAGTGGTCGATTCTCCATTGGCTGAGTACAATGGTCCTTCCTCCTAGGTTCGATGTTCCTCATGCGTTAATGCCATCTTTCGCCACAGGGGCTCCTGCATCAGGGTGTAAGTTGCTCCTGTGTCGATTATGTCCTTCCCTCTCCAGTTCCTAACAGTCAGAGGAACCAACAGTTGTTGCAGAATAGGAATAAGACAGCTATGTGAGCTGTCTGAAGGCTTCATGGTGGGCATTGAGGCCAACCCAATTGTATGCAAGCCACCACGCCTGTCTAGACTGTCGGTCTTCTGTCCTTTCTGACCTTTTCCTGAATCCTGGCCATAGAGAAGGCAAGAACCTGAAGGATGTTGGACCTTACACCTCCAGCATGACTGGACTTTTGTCTTGGTTCTTGGGCACAAATGGCTGAGACGGTTTAGCCCCAGGAGAGTTGTTGGGATACCGGGATGAGGGAACAGGGTTTGGAGTTTGGAGGTGGTGCTTCCAGTCCTTCTCAAACTGAATCCCAAGACGCACCAGATCCTCCACATTCTGCACACGTTCACAAAGTTATCTTTACCCCTCCCTAACAATAACACTACAGAACTGGCACTTGAAAAGGGAGCTCCTACACAGAGCCGGAAGAGTCATCTTTATTTCCTCCTTCCTGACTGCTGCTGCGCTCTTAAAGTGGCAGCGCATGGTGAAGACACTGCAGGATTTCGCCACAAACGTACTACCTCACTGCAATTGCCTATATCTGATTAGGTATGTCGCCTATTATTTATAGTCTGATGTTAAATGAGAGAACTTATTTCCATCCTCGGATGAACAATAAAGTGAAATCATATTCTGTATGTTGACTGTTTACTATAGGACTTGCTCAGTTCTAAAACAAACTTTCAATTGTTTGGCTTATTATAGCCTATAATAAAGCAGAAAGAGGAGGGGCAGCTCAGGTCCATGAAACCGCACAGAGAACAGAATGACGGAGAGCCTCTTCAGGTCTAGTGTCAGTGGAAAGGATTTTCCAAAGTTCGCTTCTCAGGAACTTGAAACTTTGAATTTGGTGCCAAGTCCCCAGGCGAACTCAAAGGCAGGCGAGAGGGCGGGGGATACCCACAAGAATGGGTATCCACCTTACCTGTCACACGCACAGGAGCCAGGAGAGGTAGGAGGAGGAACAAAGCATTGATGAGTGCCGAGGATGCCATGGACAACATGGTAATAGAGGAGCCCTTTAACTATCATCTAATCTCAATTTGAATAAATACCATCTCCTGATCAATTTGACTGCATCAAAAATCAGCACTACTACCACTTACAACACATATGAGATCATTAGCCTAATATCATAATTTACACTGAACAAAAATATAACGCAACATGCAACTATTTCAAAGATTCTACTGAGTTACAGTTCATATAAGGAAATCAGTCAATTGAAATAAATTCATTAGGCCCTAATCTATGGATTTCACATGACTGGGAATACAAATATGCATCTCTTGGTCACAGATACAATTGAAGTCGGAAGTTTACATACACCTTAGCCAAATACATTTAAACTCATTTTTTTTTCTCACAATTCCTGACATTTAATCCTAGAAAAGGTTCCCTGTCTTAGGTCAGTTAGGATCACCACTTTATTTTAAGTATGTGAAATGTCAGAATAATAGTAGAGAGAATGATTTATTTCAGCTTTTATTTCTTTCATCACATTCCCAGTGGGTCAGAAGTTTACATACACTCAATTAGTATTTGGTAGCATTGCCTTTAAATTGTTTAACTTGGGTCAAACGTTTCGGGTAGCCTTCCACAAGCTTCCCACAATAAGTTGGGTGAATGTTGGCCATTCCTCCTGACAGAGCTGGTTTAACTGAGTCAGGTTTGTAGGCCTCCTTGCTCGCACACACTTTTTCAGTTCTGCCCACAGATTTTCTATAGGATTGAGGTCAGGGCTTTGTGATGGCCACTCCAATACCTTGACTTTGTTGTCCTTAAGCCATTTTGCCACAACTTTGGAAGTATGCTTGGGGTCGTTGTCCATTTGGAAGACCCCTTTGCGACCAAGCTTTAACTTCCTGACTGATGTCTTGAGATGTTGCTTCAATATATCCACATAATTTTCCTTCCTCATGATGTCATCTATTTTGTGAAGCGCACCAGTCCCTCCTGCAACAAAGCACCCCCACAGCATGATGCTGCCACCCCCGTGCTTCACAGTTGGGATGGTGTTCTTCGGCTTGCAAGCAACCCCCTTTTTCCTCCAAACATAACGATGGTCATTATGGCCAAACAGTTCTATTTTTGTTTCATCAGACCAGAGGACATTTCTCCAAAAAGGACGATCTTTGTCCCCATGTGCAGTTGCAAGCCGTAGTCTGGCTTTTTAATGGCGGTTTTGGAGCAGTGGCTTCTTCCTTGCTGAGCGGCCTTTTTGTACAGATGAATGTGGTACCTTCAGGCATTTGGAAATTGCTCCCAAGGATGAAACAGACTTGTGGAGGTCTACAATTGTTTTTATGTGGTCTTGGCTGATTTATTTTGATTTTCCCATGATGTCAAGCAAAGAGGCACTGAGTTTGAAGGTAGGCCTTGAAATACATCCAAAGGTACACCTCAATTTAACTCAAATGATGTCAATTAGCCTATCAGAAGCTTCTAAAGCCATGACATAATTTTCTGGAATTTTCCAAGCTGTTTAGAGGCACAGTCAACTTAGTGTATGTAAACTTCTGACCCACTGGAATTGTGATACAGTGAATTATAAGTGACATAATCTGTCTGTAAACAATTTCTTGAAAAATTACTTGTGTCATGCACAAAGTAGATGTCCTAACCGACTTGCCAAAACTATAGTTTGTTAACAAGAAGTTTGTGGAGTGGTTGAAAAACAAGTTTTAATGACTCCAACCTAAGTGTATGTAAACTTCCGACTTCAACTGTACCTTTAAAAAAAGGTAGGGGCATGGATCAAAAGACCAGTCAATATCTGGTGTGACCACCATTTGCCTCATGCAGCGTGACATCTCCATCGCATAGAGTTGATCAGGCTGTTGGTTGTGTGCAGGCCATGGAAGAACTGGGGCATTTTCAGCTTCCAGGAATAGTGTACAGATCGTTGCAACATTGGGCCGTGCATTATCATGCTGAAACATCAGGTGATGGCAGCGGATGAATGACACGACAATGGGCCTCAGGATCTCATCACGGTATCTCTGTGCATTGAAATTGCCATCGATAAAATGCAATTGTGTTCGTTGTCCGTAGTTTATGCTTGCCCATACAATAACCCCACCGCCACCATGAGGCACTCTTCACAACAGCAAGCCGCTCGCCCACACGATGCCATATACACTGTCTGCCATCTGCCCGGTACAGTTGAAACCGGGATTCATCCTTGAAGAGCACACTTCTCCAGCGTTCCAGTGGCCATCGAAGGTGAGCGTTTGCCCACTGAAGTCAGTTATGACACCAAACTGCAGTCAGGTCAAAACCCCGGTGAGGACGATAAGCAAGCGGATGAGCTTCCCTGAGATGGTTTCTGACTGTTTGTGTTGAAATTCCTCTCTTGTGCAAACCCACAGTTTCATCAGCTGTTCGAGTGGTTGGTCTCAGATGATCCCGCAGGTGAAGAAGCTGGATGTGGAGGTCCTGGACTGGCGTGGTTCCATGTGGTCTGCAGTTTTGAGGCCGGTTGGACAGACTGCCACATTTTCTAAAACGACGTTGGAGGAGGCTTATGGTAGAGAAATTAGCATTCAATTCTCTGGCAACAGCTCTGGTGGACATTCCTGCAGTCAGGGAAAGGGGGATACCTAGTCAGTTGTACAACTGAATGCATTAACCCAACCCCTCTGAAGCATGCCAATTGCAAGCTCCCTCAAAACTTGAGACATCTGTGGCATTGTGTTGTGTGAGAAAACTGCACATTTTCGTGGCCTTTTATTGTCCCCAGCACAAGGTGTACCTGTGTAATGATCATGCTGTTTAATCAGTTTGATATGCCACACCTGTCAGGTGGATGGATTATCTTGGCAAAGGAGAAATGCTCACTAAGAGGGATGTAAACAAATTAGTGCAAACAATGAGAGAAATAAGCTTTTTGTGCATCTGGAACATTTCTGGGATCTTTTATTTCAGCTCATGAAACATGGGACCAACACTACATGTTGCATTTATATTTTGGTTCAGTGTACATCAGGGTTTTAGTAAATACACTTGAATCGTTGCTAAAAGATCCAAAGTTCAATTGCACTGTATCGGAGCTGCACTGTAGCCTAGTTGGCAATGATGGAGTGAGAGGTGGAAACCTTACCAAAGACAAACACTGTGCCCTACTGTATGAACTCAAGTGAAGCTTTTTATAAGGGTCTATGCTCCCCTCTACTGGCCACGTTACACCATTACAAGCAAGAGATTGTAACTAGACTAGAACTCTCCAGTGAAAAATTGCCTGTAACCACAGATCTAGGATCAGATTACCCTAGTCTGGCGGGTGCAGTCTGTGCACAGTAGCAATGTACTGTCTTTCTTTACTGAGAAACATCAAGTCTGAGGACTTAAGTGTCGTGACTTTTTCAGGGTACAAGTCATTATTTAAACAATGCAAGTAATAATGAAGTAGAATATGCAGAGTTGCTCTCCCTCTCAAAAAGTGAGTGTAGTTTAATCTGTTTTATTCAGATGATATCCCATCACCACAAACTGGGTCAGATACAATACAGTCCATTGTAGGCAATGACAGTCAACTCAGTAGATTAAAAGTAGTTTGTGGCATTTTAGTCTGTCATAATACAATAGTTACAAGCAACTGAGCATGAAACATTTAGCATATTCAAGCATATTTACAAGTATTCCTTCATGACTTCAGGCCCCCCCACACAGTTACTGTAGGTGCTCCTGCTGCTGTTATATCCATGAAGGGAAGTGTGCAAGTGCACATTTAGGAGAAGAATGGACAATCGGGATGCAACCGATGGCTCATTTTTGTGCAGTTGTAGACATGTCCTTTCTTAAAAATGCTATTTCACCTTCTGTTTTTATGTTCTGAACACTTCTCAAGCCCTCAAACCAGAGCCATATATTTACATATGGCTTTGCCACAAACAGGAAAATAAATTAAATTACTTAGCTGAATGAATGTTGTTGAAAATACCTAAACAGTGTGGCTAAAGAGGTTGAATGGTTATGGATACATTTTGAGAATCATTTCAGTCTAAAAGCGATCAAGCTTTGAAGGGAACGTGAATATTAAGTGGCGTGTGTGTATATAGTGGGCGTAATAAGGCTGTGGCTGCAGATCCATCTTTAGAAAAGAAAAGATTGAGCTTCCGGATGCTTCTGGGCATATGATGTTCTGCGCATGTATTCTCTACTTTACGCGTAGAGAACAGGCTACTGTTGGTGCTTGTTAAGTAATGTTTAGACCAAACCTCAATGTCTGCAAGATCACATAATATTTACAGTAATCTACATAACAGAAGGTTGGAGTCATTAAAACTCATTTTTCAACCACTCCACAAACTTCTTGTTAACAAACTATAGTTTTGGCAAGTCGGTTAGGACATCTACTTTGTGCATGACACAAGTAATTTTTCCAGCAATTGTTTACAGATTATTTCACTTATAATTCACTTTATCACAATTCCAGTGGGTCAGAAGTTTACATACACTAAGTTGACTGTGCCTTTAAACAGCTTGGAAAATTCCAATCAAAAGAAATCAGCCAAGACCTCAGAAAAAAAATTGTACACCTCCACAAGTCTGGTTCATCCTTGGGAGCAATTTCCAAACGCCTGAAGGTACCACGTTCATCTGTAAAAACAATAGTACGCAAGTATAAACACAATGGGACCACGCAGCCATCATACCGCTCAGGAAAGAGACGCATTGTCTCCTAGAGATGAAAGTACTTTGGTGCGAAAAGTGCAAATCAATCCCAGAACAACAGCAAAGGACCTTGTGAAGATGCTGGAGAAAACAGGTACAAAAGTATCTATATCCACAGTAAAACGAGTCCTAAATCGACATAACCTGAAAGGCCACTCAGCAAGGAAGAAGCCACTGCTACAAAACCTCCATAAAAAAGCCAGACTATGGTTTGCAACTGCACATGGGGACAAAGATCGTACTTTTTGGAGAAATGTCCTCTGGTCTGATGAAACAAAAATAGAACTGTTTGGCCATAATGACCATCGTTATGTTTGGAGGAAAAGGGGGGTTGCTTGCAAGCCGAAGAACACCATCCCAACCGTGAAGCACGGGGGTGGCAGCATCATGCTGTGGTGGTGCTTTGTTGCAGGAGGGACTGGTGCGCTTCACAAAATAGATGGCATCATGAGGAAGGAAAATTATGTGGATATATTGAAGCAACATCTCAAGACATCAGTCAGGAAGTTAAAGCTTGGTCGCAAATGGGTCTTCCAAATTGACAATGACCCCAAGCATACTTCCAAAGTTGTGGCAAAATGGCTTAAGGACAACAAAGTCAAGGTATTAGAGTGGCCATCACAAAGCCCTGACCTCAATCCTATAGAAAATCTGTGGGCAAAACTGAAAAGGTGTGTGCGAGCAAGGAGGCCTACAAACCTGACTCAGTTACACCAGCTCTGTCAGGAGGAATGGGCCAAAATTCACCCAACTTATTGTGGGAAGCTTGTGGAAGGCTACCCGAAACGTTTGACCCAAGTTAAACAATTTAAAGGCAATACTACCAAATACTAATTGAGTGTATGTACATTTCTGACCCACTGGGAATGTGAATAAAGAAATAAAATCTGAAATACATAATTCTCTCTACTATTATTCTGACATTTCACATACTTAAAATAAAGTGGTGATCCTAACTGACCTAAAACAGGGAATATTTACTAGGATTAAATGTCAGGAATTGTGAAAAACTGAGTTTAAATGTATTTGGCTAAGGTGTATGTAAACTTCCGACTTCAACTTTTTAAAAGCATAGTAAAACATTACTGTAAGACAAAAACACCACCGCATTTAAGTGACGGACAAAATTCAACAGCATGCGCCACTAGGCAAAATACACAGGTAGACTACAGTTAACACCATCTGATCTAAAATTCATGCACTATACATCATTCAAAACACTAGGCTACTTCGAAACACTGTATAACTCAAGAACACCTAAATGCATATACCTATGAAACTGATCGAGATCAAATGGTTACTATGCAGAAATATGCTGCATGGATGTTTCACCTGTAAAACTTGAAGAATAATCCTTTACTATTGAATGTGGTCCGCCTAGTGTTTCACAGTAATGTTATACTATGCTATTCTATTAGGTTCTGTTATGTAGAATACTGTGATCATTATGTGATCTTGGATGATTGAGCTTTAATCTAACTTTATTAAAATGAGCACCATTTGCCTGAGTAGCCTGTTCTGTGTGGAGAATATACGCTCTCCAGAGAAAATGGCAGAGGTGGAGGAAGAGAAGAAGACAGACAGGGAGAGAAGTGGGAAAGACTCCAATCTCTCCCTCTCCTACTTCTACATTTTCCAAACTCTACCGACAGACATTTTTTAAAATAAGCAGATTTATTTGTTGAGCTTCTTCATCCTCTGGTCCAGGGCAGTAAAGTTTTCTTCTACAGACAGGAGATTCTCCTTCATGGTCGTCTGCACCTGATGGGAGGAGAGGGGGGAGAGGGAGCGAAGAGGAGGAGAGAGGTGTGTTAATAGTCAAGGCCTGTACAGTGGGGGAGACCGGCAGCAATAGTAACAAGGGGCAATTGTAACACCTTGACTTTCCCCAAACAGAAACACGCTAGAGTGATGAAATTAACTCAGTACATGTCCTTTAAGGTTCTCTCCCTGCTTTCACCCAAATCTCACTATTTGAATGCTTTATGGGAAACATTTATTTTATTTTTAGGGGTGAAAGTAGTTTTTTTCCACTGGCTGTATTTTTCTTACTGTCCTAAGAGTAAACGTCAACAAATTAAAACTAGCATAATTTAATCACTGTGTTTGCTAAACATTGACATTTGTCACTATTGTCTCTTGCTAGGCATATGGTTGTCATGGCTGTTAGGGTTGGGGGCAATTGTAACGCAGTGTTAAAATGACCCTGAGCCAAGCATCCAAATGAAGAAAAAAAGTGATTTTAACTTTGATTGTACGAATTATCCATGAATTATACAAATACTAATTTGAAATAGTATTTAGGGCCGGCAGTGTCAAAGAAGTTGTAAACAGATATAATCTGGGCACCATCAGACTATTCAAGATGTTTTGAGGAACCGAATGGCCATGCACAAACAGGTGTCACTGGAAATATTGGTTATGTACAGTGCTTTCAGAAAGTATTCACACCCCTGAACTTTACCCACATTTTGTTGTTACAAAGTGAGATTAAAACTGATTTATTTGTAATTTCTTGGTCGACGATCGACACAAAATGTTATGTCAAAGTGGGAGAAAAATTCTAACAAAAACTAAGTATTCAACCCTGAGTCAATACATGTTAGAATCACCTGTGGCAGCGATTACAGCAGTGAGTCTTTCTGGGTAAGTCTCTAGATCTTTGCACACCTGGATTGTACAATACTTGCCCATTATTCTTTAAAACAATTCTTCAAGCTCTGTCAAATTGGATGTTGATCATTGCTAAACAGCCATTTTCAAGTCTTGCCATAGATTATCAAGCCAATTTAAGTCAAAACTGTAACTAGGCCACTCAAGAACATTCAATGTTGTCTTGGTAAGCATCTCCAGTTTATATTAGGCCTTGTGACTTAGGTAATTTTCCTGCTGAAAGGCGCATTCTCCCAGCGTCTGTTGGAAAGCAGACAAAGTTTTCCTCTAGGATTTTGCCTGTGCTTAGCTATACTCTTTTTATTCCCAAAAGCTCCCTAGTCCTTGCTGATGACAAGCATATCCATAACATGATGCAGCCACCACCATGCTTGAAAATATGAAGTGTGGTACTTCGGATTTGCCCCAAACATAACGCTTTGTATTATGGACAAAAAGTTTATTTCTTTGCCACATTTTTTTGCAGTATTACTTTAGTGCCATATTTCAAAACAGGATGCATGTTTTGGAATTTTTCCATATTTTCACTGTAATTTATATTAGTAAGTATTGTGGAGTAACTACAATGTTGATCCATCCTCAGTTTTTCTCCTATCACAGCCATTAAACTAACTGTTTTAAAATCACCATTGGCCTCATGGTGAAATCCCTGAGCGGTTTCCTTCCTCTCCAGCAGCTGAGTTAGGAAAGGCGCCTGTATCTTTGTAATGACTGGGTGTATTGATACACCATCCAAAGTGTAATTAATACCTCATGAAGCTGGTTGAGAAAATGCCAAGAGTGTGCAAAACTGTCATCAAGGCTAAGGGTGGCTACTTTGGTTACTACATGATTCCATATGTGTTATTACATATTTGTGATGTCTTCACTATTATTGTACATGTAGAAAATAGTAAAAAATTAAGAAAAATCCTGACATGAGTAGGTGTCCAAACTTTTGACTGGTACTGTATATATACAGCACACGATTTACAATGTGTGTGTATTGTAGCATTGTAATGAAGTATTGATGTTTATTGTTTTCTACCCAGGGACTCCAGATGAAAATTAGCTATCTAGCTAAATCTGGTGCAATGGCATGTTGTACATGGTCCCTGACAAATACAGTGCATTCGGAAAGTATTCAGACCCCTTCCCTTTTTCCACATTTTGTGACGTTACAGCCTTATTATAAAATTGATTAAAATAAAAGCGAACAGGTTTTTTGAAACTTTTGCAAATGTATTTTAAATAAAAACAGATCTACCTTAATTACATAAGTATTCAGACCCTTTGCTATGAGACTCGAAATGGAGTTCAGGTGCATCCTGTTTCCATTGATCATCCTTGAGATGTTTCTACAACTTGATTGGAGTCCACCTGTGGTAAATTCAATTGATTGGACATGATTTGGAAAGGCACACACCTGTCTATATAAAAAGGTCCCATAGTTGACAGTGCATGTCAGAGCAAAAACCAAGCCATGAGGTCGAAGGAATTGTCCGTAGAGCTCCGAGACAGCATTGTGCCAAAATGCACCTAAAGGACCCTCAGACCATGAGAAACAAGATTTTCTGGTCTGATGAAACCAAGATTGAACTCTTTGGCCTGAATGCCAAGCATCACGTCTGGAAGAAACCTGGCACCATCCCAAAGAACAGAGAAATCCTTCTCCAGAGCGCTCAGGACCTCAGACTGGGGCGAAGGTTCACCTTCCAACAGGACAACGACCCTAAGCACACAGCCAAGACAACGCAGGAGTGGCTTCGGGACAAGTCTCTGAATGTCCTTGAGTGGCCCTGCCAAAACCCGATCTAACATCTCTGGAGAGACCTGAAAATAGCTGTGCAGCGACGCATCCAACCTGACAGAGCTTGAGAGGATGTGCAGAGGAGAATGGGAGAAACTCCCCAAATACAGGTGTGCCAAGCTTGTAGCGTCATACCCAAGAAGACTCGAGGCTATAATCGCTGCCAAAGGTGCTTCAACAAAGTACTGAGTAAAGGGTCTGAATACTTATGTAAATGTACCATTTAAATTTTTTTTATTATACATTTGCAAAAAAATTTGCTTTGTCATTTAGTTTATTGTGGATTGATGAGGGGGGGAAAACCATGTAATCCATTTCAGAATAAGGCTGTAACGTAACAAAATGTGGAAAAAGTCTGAATACTTTCCGAATGCACTGTAAAATAAATAATAGGTTCCCTTCTTTGCGAACCATTGGGAAACCTCCATGGTGTTTGCAGTTGAAGCTGTGCTTGAAATTCACTGCTCAACTGAGGGACCTTAGAGATAATTGTATGTGTGGGGTACAGATGTGAGGTAGTCATTTAAAAATAATGTTAAACACAATTATTGCACACAGTGTGAGTCCATGCAACTTATTATGTGACTTGTTAAGCACATTTTTACTCCTGAACCTATTTAGGCTTGCCATAACAAAGGGGTTGAATACTTAGACAAGACATTTCAGCTTCTCATTAATTTGTAAAAATGTGTGTAGGCCAGTGACACAAAAGCTCCATTTAATCCATTTTAAATTCAGGCGGTAACACAACAAAATGTGGAAAAGGTCAAGGGGTGTGAAGGCACTGTACATAAAAATACTTATATTTCTTGCAAAATCATGACATATGTCTATGATAATTAATGAACATGAATGTTTAAGTTAAGTGAGTTTATTTGGTTTCTTTTTTAACATGTTACATTTTACCCCAACTACTGTTGCAATTGCCCCTGGCACGGGGGCAAATGTAACGTCCAGACTTTTCGGAAAATAAAATCAATATTGTGATCCGACCGTCTTATGTACAGACATATAAATGGTATGAATGATTAGGAGACCGATGTAAGTTTCTTATATCAAAAAATGGCCAAGTGGTATCTAAGACAGAGTAAAACACCAAAAATAATACAATTTCCCCTGGTCTCCTACATAGGTAGGATGCTACCTTGGAGTTCTGTCTCAAACGGAAGGTGAAATATATTACCTATCTATATATAATACATCCTCCAGTGTAGAGTGTATTGAATGGACAGGCTGTCTAGCTACACAAGAGTAACACCTTCATCAAAAAAATACTGAATGCACAGTGTACAGGTGACACTTTGGGGGTTTGTACACGGCCATGTTTGTCCCAGATAGATGAGAACTTTATTACCCTTTCCACACCATCATTTCACATTCTCCTTTCCAGTACAGTTCCAGCAACTATGATGGATGGGTAACCAGGCCAGTGCAGTACAGTACAGCTCAATACAGTGTGAAAGGTACAAGAGTGTACTCAGTAGTGTAAAGGTCACGTCAGTCCCAGCAGCAGTCCTACCAACCTGTTAGAGCAGTGTGAAATGTGTCCTACAGCAGTGTGAAAGCAGTTAGTGATAGTAGTAGGTAGTGTTTCCTACCTGTGAGAGCAGTGTTCCATTGTCCTTCAGAGAGTTGTTGATCATCTGCTGGGTGGTGTCCAGGTGGGTCAGCAGCTGACCAAACTGCATGGCTAGAGAGAGACAGAGTCACTGAGAGACTAAGACTGATGAGTCAGGTCTGAAGAAAAGTAATCTAGATTCTTCAGCTCTTAGCAATTTTCTGCCAATCTCCAACCTTACTTTCTTAAGCAAAAATCTGATGAAATTGGTGTTCAAACAGCAATTTTTTTTTTTTTGTGCCACCTATTTTTGAAAAATTCCAATCTGGTTTTCGTGCCCACCACAGCACAGCGAGAGCCTTAGTTCATGTGGTAAATGATCTTAGAGTCAACACAGATGCCAAACAGCTCTCTGTCCTTGTACTCTTAGATTTAAGTGCTGCATTCGACGCGGTTGACCAGGATGTCCTTCTGGACAGAGGTAGGTTGGCCTCTCCGGTCCAGTTCTAAATTGGTTTAGGACCTACTTAACTGGTCAAGAGTTTGTCACCCTTGGTGAACATAACTCAAGGTTCAATTTTGGATCCACTATTGTTAAGTTTATATACAGTGAGGGAAAAAAGTATTTGATCCCCTGCTGATTTTGTACGTTTGCCCACTGACAAAGAAATGATCAGTCTATAATTTTAATGGTAGGTTTATTTGAACAGCGGGAGACACAATAACAACAAAAAAATCGAGAAAAACGCATGTCAAAAATGTTATAAATTGATTTGCATTTTAATGAGGGAAATAAGTATTTGACCCCCTCTCAATCAGAAAGATTTCTGGCTCCCAGGTGTCTTTTATACAGGTAACAAGCTAATCTCACCTTGTTACCTGTATAAAAGACACCTGTCCACAGAAGCAATCAATCAATCAGATTCCAAACTCTCCACCATGGCCAAGACCAAAGAGCTCTCCAAGGATGTCAGGGACAAGATTGTAAACCTACACAAGGCTGGAATGGGCTACAAGACCATCGCCAAGCAGCTTGGTGAGAATGTGACAACAGTTGGTGTGATTATTTGAAAATGGAAGAAACACAAAAGAACTGTCAATCTCCCTCGGCCTGGGGCTCCATGCAAGATCTCACCACGTGGAGTTGCAATGATCATGAGAACGGTGAGGAATCATCCCAGAACTACACGGGAGGATCTTGTCAATGATCTCAAGGTAGCTGGGACCATAGTCACCAAGAAAACAATTGGTAACACACTACGCCGTGAAGGACTGAAATCCTGCAGCGCCCGCAAGGTCCCCCTGCTCAAGAAAGCACATATACATGCCTGTCTGAAGTTTGCCAATGAACATCTGAATGATTCAGAGGAGAACTGGGTGAAAGTGTTGTGGTCAGATGAGACAAATGGAGCTCTTTGGCATCAACTCAACTAGTCGTGTTTGGATGAGGAGGAATGCAGCCTATGACTCCCAAGAACACCATCCCCACCGTCAAACATGGAGGTGGAAACATTATGCTTTGGGGGTGTTTTTCTGCTAAGGGGACAGGACAACTTCACCGCATCAAAGGGACGATGGACGGGGCCATGTACCATCAAATCTTGGGTGAGAACCTCCTTCCCTCAGCCAGGGCATTGAAAATGGGTCGTGGATGGGTATTCCAGCATGACAATGACCCCAAAACACGCGGCCAAGGCAACAAAGGAGTGGCTCAAGAAGAAGCACATTAAGGTCCTGGAGTGGCCTAGCCAGTCTCCAGACCTTAATCCCATAGAAAATCTGTGGAGGGAGCTGAAGGTTCGAGTTGCCAAACGTCAGGCTCGAAACCTTAATGACTTGGAGAAGATCTGCAAAGAGGAGTGGGACAAAATCCCTCCTGAGATGTGTGCAAACCTGGTGGCCAACTACAAGAAACGTCTGACCTCTGTGATTGCCAACAAGGGTTTTGCCACCAAGTACTAAGTCATGTTTTGCAGAGGGGTCAAATACTTATTTCCCTCATTAAAATGCAAATCAATTTATAACATTTTTGACATGCGTTTTTCTGGATTTTTTTGTTGTCTCTCACTGTTCAAATAAACCTACCATTAAAATTATAGACTGATAATTTCTTTGTCAGTGGGCAAACGTACAAAATCAGCAGGGGATCAAATACTTTTTTCCCCTCACTGTAGATTAGCCCTTGGTAAGCATTATCAGAAATCACATGATTGATTTTCACTGCTCCGCAGACAATACACAACTTTACATTTCTGTGTCACAAGAGGATTTTAGCTCCATGGAAGTATTAGACTGTATTAAATATTTAAATACTTGGATGGGTCACAACTTCCTCCAGCTAAATCAAGACGAGACCGAGGTACTTATTGCTGGAGCGAAAGCTCAAAGAGAATAGCCACATATTTTAATACACGGGCAATAAAGATAAAACACAAGGTGAAAAACCTAGGTGTTATTTTAGATCCTGAACTAAATTTCGAATCACATTAGGAATGTGACCAAAATAGCTTTTTGCCACCTGAGGAACATTGCCATGGTGCAGCCATTTCTCTCGCAGGCTGATACAGAGAGACTCATCTATGCTTTTACTACAAGCAGGCTTGACTACTGTAATGCTTTCCTTTCTGGTCTACCCAAGAAAACAATTGGCCAACTGCAAAACTTAAAGAATGCTGCAACACAGGTACTGACCAAGACCAGACTGAGAGCACACATTACACCGGTTTTAAGGTCTCTGCACTGGCTGCCTGTGAGTTTAAGAATTAATTTTAATATTCTATTGGTTTTTAAATCAATCCACCCCAATACATGTCAGACATACTTTTAAGTTATGTACCCAGTAGGTCCCTCAGGTCCTCTGGCACTGGCCTTTTAATTATCCCAAAGCCTAGAATCAAGACGCATGGAGAGGCAGCCTTTAGTTATGGCCCCAGCCTCTGGAATAGCCTGCCAGGGAACCTGAGGGGGGCCGAAACTGTGGACAGTTAAAAGAGATCCTAAAAAACATTTTTAGCTTTGCTTTTCCTCAGGGTGCTTTTTAGTTGTTCAGTTTGTGTCATTCTTTTGTTTTTTATCTAATGTTTGTTGTGTAGTAAAGATATTCGTTTTTTCCTGTAAAAGCACATTGCGTTGCATTCCATGTCTGAAATGTGCTGTATAAATAAAGTTTGATTTTATTATATTTGTTGCTTGTTTCAGCAAGGAGCAACAAAGTTTCATCACGTTGTTAAGAGCATGTTATCGCAGAAACGGACTCAACCGCACAAATGTCCGGCTTCCCGTCTTCAGTCAGCTGTTTGTCCTGTCCCCCCCCGTTGTTTTTTAACGGTTATTTTATTTTCATGACAGTCCTTATCCATAACCGCCGGTTACACGGTAATTGTGCCAGCCCTAGTTATTACCTTGTTCATGCAACCCTTTGACAGCCATGAGCCTCTGCACCACCTGAGGCAGAGAGGTTGCCATGGCGTCCCACTTCTGCACCACGTCATACAGCTGAGACACCTGACAGACAACATAAGTTATTGGAACAAGTTGCAGACCAAATAATGATAAGGTTGGGGGTGAACAATATTGACTGACAGCAGAATGAGTTGCTGCAAAATGCAGTCAGAATAATTATATGGTTGGTAATGGATTGTCAGGGTTTGATCTATAGGGGATAGTTTGGGCCAATTGTTTTTCCTGGTCAACCCACAATTACTTTAAACATTGTGTGAAATAGTACTAAGATGCTGTATAAAGTTCACATTTTAAAAGTTGTACATAAAAACCAGGTAGTTACTGACCTTGTTCTGTGTGTCATCATCTTCGATGGCTGCCTTGTGCTTTGCAATCTCATTCATCTTCCCAAGGACACTCTATACAAACACAACACAAAAACATCACATGTACATAAAAGTGTAGTATTGCAGTACGACAAAAAATTGTGTTGGTTGTCAAGATCCCTCCGAGCCTTCTGACAACTAGAAGCGGGAAGACACACAGTGTGGAGTAGGCTGAAGCTGCCCCAGGCACTGATCAGTTTTGCATTTGCCTCTGCAACGGTAAAGGTGTGTTACCTGCAGTCTGGCCTCTACCTGGTCCAGAGTGGCTGAGTCCAGAGCACTGACCCTCGCCTGCAGCAGCTCCATGGTGTCCTGGGGGGAGAAGAAAAAGAAAGAGATGGAAAGAGAGAGAGATGGAGGGGGGTGAGAGGGAGAGACCTCGGTCACAGGGATTGATGGGCTTCCAATCATGACGGTGAAGTGAAGTTGTGGCTATGTAGGTTGAATTTGTTAATTTGGAGTAATTCTGCCTCAGTAATTAACAGTGATTGATGATAAGGGTTGAGTTCAGTACTGAAATAAGAGTTCAGAAGAGACTCACCATGAGACTGCCTCCCTGCACCCCAGCACTCAGAGGACCCTGTTTGTCTGATCCAGAGCCCACAGCCGTCTCCAGCTCTGCAAGCCGCTTCTCCAGCTCTGCCATCTACACACAGGAGACATGGAGAATTAACTAATAAATGATGTAACAAAGACAAATAATTTAGTCAACAGACCTCACACACCTAACGTTACATCACCAACCCATCTTGCACAACAACAGACACAAAAGCCAACACTCATTGAGCTCTCTTCACTCACATGGGCACGCACCGCAACTGGTGGCCATTTGGCACACACCCACCCATGGCCCCGGGGCCCCTTACTTTGGCAGCGTCGGTGAACTTCTCCTGCTCTGGCCGGCTGTGCAGCTCATAGAGCACCACACCATCAGGACCTTTAGCTGTTGCTGGGGCCTTCCCCTCCCATGTACTCCCCCTACTGCTCCTCGCTGCCTCCAGCTGGGTTAGCAGACGCCTGGGGGAGAGGAGAGGAGGAGGGGGGATAGAGAGGGAAAATGGGAGAGGGAGAGGGAGGGGTGGAGAGAAAGAAATAGAGAGAAAAGGGTGGAGAAGGGAGAGGAGGAGAGAGGGAGGGTAAGGAAGGGAATAACATAGGGGGATAAGAACCAGGGAAATACGATAAGTCTTTTACATTTCAGTAATTTAGCAGATGCTCTTATCCAGAGTGACTTACAGGAGCAATTAGGGTTTAAGTGCCTTGTTCAAGGGCACATTAGATTTTTCACCTAGTCAACTCAGGGATTCAGGGACTCAGCGTCCTTTCGGTTACTGGCCCAACGCTCTTAATCGCTAATCTACCTTTTAAGTCTTTAATAAGAGCAGCGACTGCTAAGACTGCGTAATATTGTCTCCCTTTCTGACAACTATGTAACCATTTGAGACATGACATGACTAAATTGCATTTGCTACCATTTTTAATCCCTTCCTCCTTCCCTCTCCTCACTTGGCGAGCACTAATGGGAACCAGAAGGGAGTCCCTTCCCCTCCCTCCCTCCCTTACTTGGCCAGTGCTCCGTCTGGGTCAGCTAGGTTGATATGTGCCTGTGGTCCCAGCAGAGAGTCCAGGTGGGCAGAGACCAGCTGCTGTTTGAGCTGGGCAGCTTGCTGGGCTAGGACTACTGGGGTCAGACGCTCCTCCGCACTGCTATCCTTCGTGGTCGCCTGGGGGGGGGATGTGATCAGCACACATTAAAAAGGACAACCACTGATTTGGGGTAGGTCTAGGTTAAAGGTGTTAACAGTACATAAAGGATGATTTCAGGGATTCCTGATTTTCCTGTCTGACCTGGATAGTCTAGGCCTAGGGGGTAGAAGCAAACAGGTTGTTTGGGACTGTGTCTGGGCCCTACCTGGATAGTTTCCACCTCCTGACTGAGCTCCTGGATCTCATTGACCAGCCGCTGGTACTTCTGCTGGGGAGTTTCCTTCAACCCACAGCCCTCTGCCAACTAGACAGGGAGAAAATAGGAATTAAGTGAGAGAAGAGAGGAGAGAGCGAGAGAGAGAGAGAGGACAACCAGTTAACACAGACAACAGAGTGAAGCACTTGAACAGACAGCAAATAACACACACGATTAAAATAGAAAAAGGTCTTGCCATTGATTTCACAGAAATTCAAATTTGATATATATATTTATATAACTAAGATTATCAATATGAAACTCAATAATGTAGGCCCAGAGTTTACTCACAATCTCATATTCTCCCGACTCATAGCCCACTCTTTTGTTCTTACTGATACGGTCTGAGAAGTCTGGAAGAGACATTTATTACAGGAGAGACAAGAATATTAGGTGATTTGTGACCAATTCATGAAATGCCTCATGTCTAGGGCCAGGAGTTTTCCCTGACCATGTTACTAGAGCTAGGAGTTTCTGATCATGTGACTGAGGTCAACTGCTCTGCATATAGACTATATAATTTGATACAATATGCAGGAAAAGTTATTCCAGGTCAGGTCGTGTGGTAAGGGGAAAACTCCTGCCCCTACAGTGCATTCGGAAAGTATTCAGACTCCTCGACTTTCCACATTTTGTTACGTTACAGCCTTATTCTAAAATGGATCAAATAAAATTCCTCAATCTACACACAATACCCCATAATGACAACGCAAAAATGTTTGTAAATACATTAAAAAACTAAACTAAAATATCACATTTACATAAGTATTCAGACCCTATACTCAGTACTTTGTTGAAGCACCTTTGGCAGCGATTACAACCTCGAGCCTTCTTGGGTATATGCTACAAGCTTGGCACACCTGTATTTGGGGAGTTTCTCCCATTCTTCTTTGCAGATCCTCTCAGGCTCTGTCAGCTTGGATGGGGAGCGTCGCTGCACAGCTATTTTCAGGTCTCTCCAGAGATGTTTGATCGGGTTCAAGTTCGGGATCTGGTTGGGCCACTCAAGGACATTCAGAGACTTATCCCGAAGCCACTCCTGCGTTGTCTTGGCTGTGTACTTAGGGTCGTTGTCCTTTTGGAAGGTGAATCGTCGCCCCAGTCTGAGGTCCTGAGCAGGTTTTCATCAAGGATCTCTCTGTACTTTGCTCCGTTCATCTTTCCCTCGAGCCTGACTAGTCTCCCTGTCCCTGCCGCTGAAAAACATCACCACAGCATGATGCTGCCACCACCATGCTTCACCGTAGGGATGGTGCCAGGTTTCCTCCAGATGCGACGCTTGGAATTCAGGCCAAAGAGTTCAATCTTGGATTCATCAGACCAAAGACTCTTGTTTCTCATGGTCAGAGTCCTTTAGGTGCCTTTTGGCAAACTCCAAGCAGGCTGTCATGTGCCTTTTACTGAGGAGTGGCTTCCGTCTGGCCACTCTACCATAAAGGCCTGATTGGTGGAGTGCTGCAGAGATGGTTGTCCTTCTGGAAGGTTCTCCCATCTCCACAGAGGAACTCTGGAGCTCTGTCAGTGACCACCGGGTTCTTGGTCACCTCCCTGACCAAGGCCCTTCTCCCCCGATTTTTCAGTTTGGCCGGGCGGCCAGCTCTAGGAAGAGTCTTGGTGGTTCCAAACTTCTTCCATTTAAGAATGATGGAAGCCACTGTGTTCTTGGGGACCTTCAATGCTGCAGAAATGTTTTGGTACCCTCCCCAGATCCGCCCCTCGACACAATCCTGTCTCTGAACTCTACAGACAATTCCTTCGACCTCATGGCTTGGTTTTTGCTCTGACATGCACTGTCAACTGTGGGACCTTACATAGACATGTGTGCGCCTTTCCAAATCATGTCCAATCAATTGAATGTATCACAGGTGGACTCCAATCAAGTTGTAGAAACATCAAGGATGATCAATGGAAACAGGATGCACCAGAGCTCAATTTCGAGTCTCATAGCAAAGGATCTGAATACTTATGTAAATAAGGTATGTTTTCTATTTTCTATACATTTGGAAAAAATCGAAAAACCTGTTTCGCTTTGTCATTATGGGGTATTGTGTGTAGATTGATAAGGGGGAAAAAAACAATTTAATGAATTTTAGGATATGGCTGTAACTTAACAAAATGTGGAAAAATTCAAGGGGTCTGAATACTTTCCGAATGCACTGGATATCATGCCTGGACATCCAGCTGTTGGCTGTAGTAGACTGACCGAGTCCTTTAGTACTGACGCGTTTGTCCTTGAACTTGTCGTAGGCTGCATTAGGGTTGACCACGATCCTCTCCACACTGTCACTGCACAGCTCTTCCTGTTATGGAGGGAGGCACCCAGAGAGAACATCATGTCAGATATACCACAGGAATACACAGGACACAGGCTGCATCTCACCTCTCTTTGTACTATTGAGATGCTGCCATATTCTTCCCCTTCTCCAATCCACTCAGAGATTGACCTTACCAGCCAAGTCGCAAATGTACACATGGTTTGGGAATGAGAGGTCTGCGAGTGGATCTAGGGCAAAATTATTCCAAAAGGGTTGATTCCCATTTGATTGATAGGATTGATGGGGATTTCTGCTGTTAGTGTTCTCTTCATGGGCCATCTGTCACACTGGCTCTTTAAATATGATCTGGAAACTAGTCCCTTGTATCTGTACAACCAGAACCATTAGATGTGTACAGCCAGCCTCAGACAATTTATATATTTTTTTATTTTACAGGGCCCATGCACCAGATTCTAGCTACAAAGCTAATTGTCATCTGTAGTCTATAATTGTCAATAAATTAAACCAGTCACAGAGATACAGCTCAATGAGAGTTTATCCACACAGTTTGACAGAGGACCCATGTGAGATGCCAATCTATGACAGCTCCAACTCACAAACCCATGACAGCTCACACACACACACACACCTCTCATTAACACCAGCACACACACATTATGACATGTATCTGTATTCAGTTGGGGAAACCAGTCTATTCTCCAGGAAGGAAAACCGAGATGGTTGACTTACGATTTTATCAAGAGAAACAATTTAGAGTCCTCAACATAAAGTAATGAAGGTTTGCCGTGTATTGTTTCAACAATCAATCATCTTTAAACAAGCTCTTTATTGACCAATGAAACCGAACAACACTAATTATGTAAGAGGGTGTGAACAGAATGTGGATGGAAAGTTAACAATGACTCTGGGGTATCCAAGAACCAGGAACCAACGTCTGCTCTACATGAAAATTAACCGCTTGCACAGCTGACTGATGGAAGCTATGGGGCCTAAAAACTTAGGCAAATGGTAGGCGGGAGTGAAGAATACAGTAGAATGAGACCCACAGCACATCATATGGTAGAGTTTGGTTTTAGTTTCAGCCTTTAGCCTATTTGGTATTCAGAGTTTCTCCTGTGGCTTTGGTCTTTCATCTCTGCATGACTTCTATGAGATCAGCTATTGCCTGTTAATAAATCCATTCGTGACATGTATCTACTCATTGGAAGAATCAGACTCCTATCATTAGTTGTTCCGGGAACCTACGACTAATAAAACTTGAAGAGCATCATTCTAGAGCCTCAGGCAACTGTGCACTAGGTTGAGTATTGAGGAACTGAATATGAAGTGATCAATGTGTCTATAGTCCAAATGATCAGCTAATATGAATCAAAGAGGCTCATGGGATTAATCACCACTAATACAGACAGTAAAGACAGACTGACACAGTACCGACACATGCAACACAGACAAACAAGTAGATGTTAGGAGGAAGGAGGGGTGAGTCAGTCATTGAGGATCTTACCAGCTCCTTGGGTTCCCAAAGAGAGTTAGAGAAAGAGGAAGAGCACAGGGAGAAACAAAAGAGGGGAAGGAGGAAAGAGAGAGAGAGAAAAACACAGATTAATGTGGTTATCACATGCCATGCACAACAGCAGCAGCCAGCCCATCACTGCCAGGGGAGATAAAGAGAACAGTGTTCTGAGCCAGGCTGACCGTCTGCTCAACATGGCGTCGCGGTTCTCTCTCTCTCAGCCCCACACGGCCTATGCCTTGGTTATTGTGATACATCAGCAGCATTGGTTATAGGCTGTTGACATCACAGATCATACTGTACACACACAGGGGCAGAAGATGAATGTTATATGCTGTATGTGTGACTGTGAATATAAATATCTGATATCCTGTGTGTGTGTAGGCAACATATGCCCTGAGCCTCTCACTATTCACTCAAGCCTCTAATCCTGTACTTGGTATTGTTAGCATCATGTAGTCAGTGGAAGGAGGGGATTGGCAGAGGGAAAAGCCATTGCTGAGCCTCTAAGTCAAAGATGAGATGGTTAGAAAGAAAATGGGTTTAGAGCCATAGGATGAGGTAAATAAACTCAACCGAGTGAGACACCCATCCATTAAGAAACTGCGCGAGTGTGATGAAATCCTGATGGTCACAGATATTAAAAAGTAGGCTAGTGCAAATCTGCAATTTACATTCTGAATGGTTTAGAGTGCGTTGCAGTATTAAACCTAGTGTTTGATTAGCAACGTAGTTAGTAACGATATTTAGTTAGTAAGCTTCTGTTAACATGTATACTGTTAGGAATGGGGAAAGGGATGTTAAAACACAAATACAGTAGCAGGTCAGCACACACAATAACAGACAGACATCTTAGATTCAATTTCCTCTGACGTGCTACAATTCTATGTCAAGGTGAAAACTGAGGATTATTAGGCCTACTAAATGTCTTGCATGAATCCTAATCAATAAAAAACACCATTCCCTACAAAAGTGATAAACCATTTGGCCAAGTGCACGTCAAAAATAAATCGTTATAACAGCATTACGTATGTTCTAAAGCAGACTTGATCCATGAGCCAGCATGAGGATACAGAGATGCTAATCAATCAAACAACCAACCAACCACTCTGCATCATGCAGTGGTTATCTTAGAGGAAGTCATGCTGCTAAGCCACATAAGCAACAGATGATTCCAAAACTGTGTTTGGGGGTCGAAACTCTCCCGTTCCCTCTCCACAATCCCTTCTTTCCTCTCTCCTCCAACTTTCACTCACCGACTCAAACTGTGCCTGGTCATCTTCTGGCAGGTCGCTGGTCTCATATACATCTGGCTCGTTGGACGCCTATGAAGACAAAATCATTCAAATCAATCAATATTCTATAACGCAATTAATTTTACATTGACATAGCTAGCTACTTGTGTTCTGATTAAGTGATAATGCCCAAGAAGCCGGTGTTTGGAGGATATTGGCATGGGTGTTGTTAGTCCCGAGATGAAGTCGAGTTGCCATTTAAATTTCCTTGTTGTGATAGCATAAATTGTGACAAAATATAAATAATTCTCAATTGACAATGCTTTTCCATACTCTGTGGTTTCAGACTGTCAAAAATCAAATGATCAATCAATCGCAATGCTTCCTTTTGCCATTTTGTTTCCTCATTTGTATGAAAAATGTATGTACTCACTAACTAAGTCGCTCTGGATAAGAGCGTCTGCTAAATGACTAAAATGTAAATGTAAATTTGCATTATAGTTTTTGACCTGTGTTGATTGTCAAACACTGTGGGCGGGGTTTCGGTAACGTGAGGTGGAAGAGAGGTTGCCTGTGCTTGCTAGCAACTGTCAGTCGAAAAATATATGGCAGATAGAAATCAAAATTGGATGGTCTTCAGAGATAGATGGGAGGGGTTAAGGGTAGCTGAAAGGATGGGACTAAAAACAAACAAAAGATAACCAATGTAAAACATGTGTCAATAAAATGTATATAGTATGTATTAGCTGGAAGTAGAAGCCTAAGTGTTGTTGTCCATTAATTTACTCAAATTAGAAGAAGGGTGGTAGGGTTAGGGGCAAATATATATTTGTAAAAAATATATATATGGGGGATTGGAAATTATGCAAACAATTACATTTACGTAATTTAGCAGACACTCTTATCCAGAGCGACTTACAAATAGGTGCATTCAACTTATGATAGCCAGTGGGCCAAACCCTTTTTTTTTTTTAATGGGGGGGTGGGGGTAGAAGGATGACTTTTATACTATTCCAGGTATTCCTTAGAGGTAGGGTTTCAAATGTCTCCGGAGGGTGGTCAGTGACTCCGCTGTTCTGGCGTCGTGGGGGAGCTTGTTCCACCATTGGGGTGCCAGAGCAGCGAGTTTTGACTGGGCTTAGCGGGAACTGTGCTTCTGTAGAGGTAGGGGGGCTAGCAGGCCAGAGGTGGATGAACGTAGTGCCCTCGTTTGGATGTAGGGTCTGATCAGAGCCTGAAGGTAAGGAGGTGCCGTTCCCCTCACAGCTCCGTAGGCAAGCACCATGGTTTTATAGCAGATGCGAGCTTCAACTGGAAGCCAGTGGAGTGTGCGGAGGAGCGGGGTGACGTGAGAGAACTTGGGAAGGTTGAACACCAGACGGGCTGCAGCGTTCTGGATAAGTTGTAGGGGTTTAATGGCACAGGCAGGGAGCCCAGCCAACAGCGAGTTGCAGTAATCCAGACGGGAGATGACAAGTGCCTGGATTAGGACCTGTGCCGCTTTCTGTGTAAGGTAGGGCTACTCTGCGAATGTTGTAGAGCATGAACCTGCAGGATCGGGTCACCGCTTTGATGTTAGCAGAGAATGACAGGGTGTTGTCCAGGGTCACGCCAAGGTTCTTTGCACTCTGGGGGGAGGACACAATGGAGTTGTCAACCGTGATGGCGAGATCATGGAGCGGGCAGTCCTTCCCCGGAAGGAAGAGCAGCTCCGTCTTGCCGAGGTTCAGCTTGAGGTAGTGATCCGACATCCACACTGATATGTCTGCCAGACAAGCAGAGATGCGATTCGCCACCTGGTTATCCATCAATTACATTGATAGAAGCCACAATCTGCAATATTAAAGCTGATCTACCCTCCATAAAAAAAAGGTCACTTTCAGTCGCAGCTGTATCGATGTAGCGTGTATTTAGGCTGTCCCGGCAACAACAGCCAGTGTGGAGAGGCTCAGTGTGGTAAATGTTTGGAAGGTGAAGGAAGCCTGGAGGTCAGAGATAGCCAGACATGTAAAATGGGCTAAGGAACAGAAGTTAGGTTTCGGAGAAACGCCATCAGTGAGTGCTCTGCAAGCAATGCAGCAGAGGAAGGTGCGGCAAGAGCCTGGTGAGCAGATAGATGTGATTATAGACAGCGAGGAAGAAGAAAAGCTGAGTGTAGTGGGCGAGAAAGGAGTTGGGGGCAGTTGAATCAGTGAAGGTAACCTGTAGTGGACTTGTGATAATTGTTTGTGTTTCTTCTGACCAGAGGGAGCCGGCGCTCCATGTCACGCAACGTGGGTCAAGATCTGTTTCTTGCTTTGCTCTTATGAACAGGGCACCATTGAAAGGAATGATTTCTGGGGTAGCGTTAAGTGTGAAGGTGGAGCAATTGAAGTTGAAAATTCCTGGTGTTTGTGACGCCCGCCGTTTGGTGCGACGTAGAACCGGTGGGGAGCGTGGTGAAACACAGGAGTCATTGTCAGTCCTTTTAAGTCCGAGTCTCTACCAGACAAAGTCATGTTAGGATATATCAGTAATCCTGTTAGAGCTTTTGTGCTGAACCTACTGCGATGTTTCAGGTGCAATGTTTATGGTCATGTTGCAACAGTGTGTAGGAGGGAGATTCCAAGATGTGGGAAGTGTGCAGAGGGCATGGGACAGAGGATTGTGTAGTTTCGGTTGTGCGTGTCAACTGTAGGGGTGCTCATGTAGCTGGGGATCGGAAGTGTCCGGTGGGAGAGAGGCAGGTTGAGGTGGCTAGAGTCAGAGTAGTGCAGAAGGTGTCGTATGCTGAGGCAGTGAAGAAAGTAGAGGAGGATGGGTCAAGGGTGAGAGATCCTGAGAGGATCCCAGTGAGTAGTAGATTTGTGCCAGCACAGAGGGATAGGACAACGAGTGAGTTATGCTTCAGTAAGGTTGGCTTCTTAGCTTTCATAGCAATGGTTATCAACTGTAGCACAGAACTGGAATGTAAATCACAGAAAATAGATGTTGTGGTGGCAGCTGCAGAGAAGTATTTGGGTATTCGCCCCAGTCTGAGGTCCTGAGCTCTCTGGAGCAGGTTGTCATCAAGGATCTCTCTGTACTTTGCTCCATTCATCTCCCAGTCCCTGCAGCTGAAAAACATCCCCACAGCATGACGCTGCTACCACCATGCTTCACCGTAGGGATGGTGCCAGGTTTCCTCCAGATGTGACGCTTGCCATTCAGGCCAAAGAGTTCAATCTTTGTTTCATCAGACCAGAGAATCTTGTTTCTCATGGTCTGACAGTCTTTAGCTGCCTTTTGGCAAACTCGAAGTGGGCTGTCATGTGCCTTTTACTGAGGAGTGGCTTCCGTCTGGCCACTCTTCCATCCACAGAGGAACTCTGGAGCTCTGTCAGAGTGACCATCGGGTTCTTGGTCACCTCCCTGACCAAGGCCCTTCTCCCCTGATTGCTCAGTTTGGCCGGGCGGCCAGCTCTAGAAAGAGTCTTGGTGGTTCAAAACTCCTTCCATTTAAGAATGATGGAGGCCACTGTGTTCTTGGGGACCGTTAATGCTGCAGACATTTTTTGGTACCCTTCCCCAGATCTGTGCCTCGACACAATCCGGGGCGTTGACCCATTCAATCACACAACTGGATTAACTAGCTGCTGCATTTGTTAGCCTAACTAATAGCTAGTTAGCCGTCCAAAGACCACGTTTAGAAATGTTATGAGTTGTAAGACATGTCTGTTATTTAACGGTCAATTTCAATGCATAGAAGAAGCAGTTAACCAGGGAGGGGTCTAACACTGGCTAGCTAGCGTTAGTTTAGGTTGCTAGCTAGTACACTTACGTTATCATATCAGGCTTACGTGTCAAACCAACAATGCTAGCTAGCAAACGTTTGGATAACTACCTAGTTAACTAGTTGCCGGGACTCTGTGGTTTTTGTTTAGAGCTTAGCTTTACTAGCATTCATCAAACATCTCATAAACACTAGCGCTAACTACTCACAACGCGACGCTGACTAGCAAGCAAGCTAACAAGCCACTTACGATTCCAGGCAAGTTGGCGTATTTGGGGTCAGCCATTTTTGAGGATGCAAGGTGAGGCCGGTGGTGAATGAGTAGATAAAACCGAAAATATGCCAACGGTCTTTGAAATAACGATGGACACGTTATTAGTCCGTTAGCTAGCTCTAACAAGCAGCAAACGAAGCTTCTTCTATGGTATTATGGCTGCCCACAAACGTTACAGTTCCATGCCGCCCCCCACTGTACGGGGTAGTATACGTCTCATTTTCCAACGTTGCTATGGGCACATACAAACAACGAAATTAAGGGATTGGATTTTCTTTTCTTTTTTTCGTCTTCTTCTTCTTCTTCTGTGGATTTTATATGGCGGTTAGCAACCAACTTTAAGGTAAATTACTGCCACCAACTGGACTGGAGTGTGGACCAAAGTCAGTGAATGTCTAAATCTTACCCATTAATCTTGTCTCCCTAAGGAAACGAAATACATAATTAAATACTACCTCCCCTGAAGATTTCCCCAGCAGTTCACTTAATCCTGGCTCTTCAACCCCATTACTCCTCAAATCTAATAACAATCGCTCCCTTTCTCTCACATATTTCTGGCACTGAAATAGAACATGTTCCACTGTCTCCATCTCCTCCTGACAATGATCACACCTCCCAGTCGGATGTTTCCCCACCACTTTCAATGTACTATTTAGCCTTGTGTGTCCCAGTCTCAGCTTTGTGACTACACTTTCCTCCCTTCTCTCGCAGCCCGAGGACCTTCCTGCCCCCACCTTTTCCTGGATCTTATACAGGTGTCTTCCCTTTCTCTCCCTATTCCACAACTCTTGCCACTTATTTCTAACCACCATTCTTATTAATCCATTGGCTTCTGCTTTACTGATTGACAATTCCATCTCAACATTAGGATGTTTAAGAGCCTGCTTGGCAATAATATCCACTTCCTCAATCCCATCTACTCCCACATGAGCTGGTACCCAGAGGAACGTCACAAATACCCCCATCTGTTTCACTCTATTCAAACACTGCAAAACCTCATACAATACATCCTGTCTGCTCTGAGACACACATGAATTTAAGCTCATCAGTGCTGCACAGGAGTCAGAGCAGATGACTACCCTGTCTGGCCACACCTCCTCCACCCACTCTGCAGCCAATAGTATGGCCAACAACTTCATTGTGTAAACGGATACATGATCTGTTGCTCTTTTCGTCACTGCCACCTTAATCTCAGGAACACTAAAAGCTGCTCCTGTCCTCCCTGTTTTAGGGTCCTTAGATCCATATGTGAATATATTCAAGAAAGCATAGTATTGTGTTCTTAAATGTTCACTTACAATTGAATCTACTCCTTCCTCAACATATCTTACCCTCTCAAGCAACCCTAGATCTATCACTGGTTGAGGGAGAAACCAAGGTGGGATAGCAGGAAGAACAACAGAGGGGCTAAACTCCCTCCCAAATAACCCCATCTCTCTCGCCATGCAATTGCCTATCCACCCAAAGCTTGTATTCAGATTTTTTTCATGTTCCCAGCACTCTAGGAGCACCTTTTTTGTAGGACGTGTAACCTTATTTCCTTGTAGATTTACCCAATATGTCATGGCTAGCTGTTGTCTTCTTAGCTTTAACGGCATCTCTCACAACTCGCTGCCACCGGGGAGGTCCTGAGTGCTCCACAACATATTCTTAGGGCTTGGACCTGGATAACACCTAGCTTTTTTAAAGATGTCTGAGCTGCTGATCCATATGCTATACTTCCATAATCCATTGATGACCTTAACAGCGCTATATATATATATAATTTTCAACACCATTCTATCTTCCCCCCACTCCATTCCTGACAAGCAACACATCACATTCAATATTTTCTTTCCTTTGACAACTACTCTGTTAATATGCTCCGCCCATGTCATTTGAGTGTCAAATCAGACCCCCAGGAACCTAATCCCTCCCACCCTCTCAGATTCCTTCCATACAACTTCAAGTATATTTCCTCCCCAACCTTCCTTCTAGAAAAAAACACAGTATATGTTTTCTTAAATGAAAACTTGAAGCCCCACCTGAAGGACCACTGCTCTACTTCACTAATCACTTATTGAACTCTTCTGGCTGTATGGGTAATATTTCTCCCTCTCTTCCACAGCGCTCCATCATCCGCAAACAATGACCTTCCAAAATCAGGCCTTCCGTATGACTGACTCAAGGCACAGTACAGGATCCATCGTTCCCCTGCCTTTCCTGAACCCACTTTGATATGGTGACATTAGTCCTCTACTCTCCAGAAAGTAAGTCAGCCTTTCCGTTATCATCCTTTCCATTAGTTTACATACGTGAGATGTCAACGCTATCAGCCTATAGCTTGAAGGACTAGTAGGGTCTTTCCCTGGTTTCCTTATTGGCACCACTACCGCCTGCTTCCAACTTCCAGGCAGTTTCCCTTCCTGCCACACCTTATTGTAAAGGCCCAATTTATTTATTTTTTACCTTTATTTTACCAGGTAAGCCAGTTGAGAACAAGTTCTCATTGACAACTGCGACCTGGCCAAGATAAAGCAAAGCAGTGCGATAAAAACAACAACACAGAGTTACATATGGGGTAAACAAAACATAAAGTCAAAAATACAAACAGAAAATATATATACAGTGTGTGCAAATGTAGTGAGTTATGGAGGTAAGGCAATAAATAGGCCATAGTGCAAAATCGTTACAATTTCGTATTAACACTGGAATGATAGATGTGCAAAAGATGATGTGCAAATAGAGATACTGGGGTGCAAATTAGCAAAATAAATAACAATATGGGGATGAGGTAGTTGGGTGGGTTAATTTCAGAAAGGCTGTGTACAGGTGCAGTGATCGGTAAGCTGCTCTGACAACTGACGCTTAAAGTTAGTGAGGGAGATAAGAGTCTACAGCTTCAGAGATTTTTGCAGTTCGTTCCAGTCATTGGCAGCAGAGAACTGGAAGGAATGGCGGCCAAAGGAGGTGTTGGCTTTGGGGATGACCAGTGAGATATACCTGCTGGAGCACAGACTACGGGTGGGTGTTGCTATGGTGACCAGTGAGCTAAGGTAAGACAGGGATTTGCCTAGCAGTGATTTATAGATGACCTGGAGCCAGTGGGTTTGGCGACGAATATGTAGTGAGGGCCAGCCAACAAGAGCGTACAGGTCACAATGGTGGGTAGTATATGGGGCTTTGGTGACAAAACGGATGGCACTGTGATAGACTACATCCAATTTGCTGAGTAGAGTGTTGGAGGCTATTTTGTAAATGACATCGCCAAAGTCAAGGATCGGTAGGATAGTCCGTTTTACGAGGGCATGTTTGGCAGCATGAGTGAAGGAGGCTTTGTTGCGAAATAGGAAGCCGATTCTAGATCTAACTTTTGAATGGAGATGCTTAATGTGAGTCTGGAAGGAGAGTTTACAGTCTAACCAGACACCTAGGTATTTGTAGTTGTCCACATACTCTAGGTCAGACCCGCCGAGAGTAGTGATTCTAGTCGGGTGGGCGGGAGCAAGCAGCATTCGGTTGAAGATCATGCATTTAGTTTTACTAGTGTTTAAGAGTAGTTGGAGGCTACGGAAGGAGTGTTGTATGGCGTTGAAGCTGGTTTGGAGGTTTGTTAACACAGTGTCCAATGAAGGGCCAGATGTATACAAAATGGTGTCGTCCGCATAGAGGTGGATCCGAGCTTCACCAGCAGCAAGAGCAACATCGGCCCGAGAATAGAGTCGGCCCGAGAATTGAACCCTGTGGCACCCCCATAGAGACGGCCAGAGGTCCAGACAACAGGCCCTCCGATTTGACACATTGACCTCTATCTGAGAAGTAGTTGGTGAACCTGGAAGGCAGTCATTAGAGAAACCAAGGCTATTTAGTCTGCCAATAAGAATGCGGTGGTTGACAGAGTCGAAAGCCTTGGCCAGGTCGATGAAGACGGCTGCGCAGTACTGTCTTTTATCGATCGCGGTTATAATATCGTTTAGGACCTTGAGCGTGGCTGAGGTGCACCCATGACCAGCTCGGAAACCGGATTGCATAGCGAAGAAGGTACGGTGGGATTCGAAATGGTCGGTGATCTGTTTGTTAACTTGGCTTTCAAATACTTTCGAAAGGCAGGGCAGGATGGATATAGGTCTGTAACAGTTTGGATCTGAAGTGTCACCCCCTTTGAAGAGGGGGATGACCGCGGCAGCTTTCCAATCTCTGGGGATCTCAGACGTTACGAAAGAGAGGTTGAACAGGCTAGTAATAGGGGTTGCGACAATTTCGGCGGCAAATTTTAGAAAGAAAGGGTCCAGATTGTCTAGCCCAGCTGATTTGTAGGGGTCCAGATTTTTCAGCTCTTTCAGAACATCAGCTGTCTGAATTTGTGTGAAGGAGAAGCGGGGGGGGGGGGGCATGGGCAAGTTGCAGCGGAGGGTGCAGAGCTGGTGGCCGGGGTAGTGGTAGCCAGGTGGAAAGCATGGCCAGCCGTAGTAAAATGCTTGTTGAAATTCTCGATTATTGTAGATTTATCAGTGGTGACAGTGGTTCCTAGCCTCAGTGCAGTGGGCAGTTGGGAGGAGGTGCTCTTATTTTCCATGGACTTTACAGTGTCCCAAAACTTTTTGGAGTTAGTGCTACAGGATTAGGAGTAGGAGTGATACTGGGGGCTACAGGGCCTGGGTTAACCTCTACATCACCAGAGGAACAGAGGAGGAGTAGAATAAGGATACGGCTAAAGGCTTTAAGTACTGGTCTTCTAGTGCATTGGGTACAGAGAAAAAAAGGGGCAGGTTTCCGGGCGTTGTAGAATAGATTCAGGGCATTATGTACAGAAAAGGATATGGAAGGATATGAGTACAGTGGAGGTAAACCTAAGCGTTGGGTAACGATGAAAGAGATAGCATCACTGGAGGCACCGATTGAGTCGGTCTCCGCGTGTATGGGGGGTGGGACAAAGGAGCTATCTATGGCAGGTTGAGCTGGGCTGGGGGATCTACAGTGAAATAGTACAATAAGAAATAACCGAAACAACAATAAGCAAGGCATATTGACATGGAGAGAGGCATAAAGCAATCACAGGTGTTATTCGAGAGAGCTAACACAACAGCTGGTAATGGCGACAAAGTTTGGGCTGAGGCTAAACATAAACAGGATGCGGTACCGTATAAAGGAACAGTCCAGCAGGCATCAGCTGTATAGCTGAGTTATCATAAGGTCCGGTGAACAGCAGTAGGAGAGTTCGGAGGTAGTTCGGGGGCTGCTATAGCACTGGCGAGCAAGAGGCCACGGCTAGCAATACTTTCCCCATTGCAGTGTCACTGAGATGAGCCATCATGATGTAACACATCTTCCCAGGAGATGTTACCCCAGCTTTAGCTAATGCCCTCTTCATCTCAGCCAACGTAAAAGGGCCAGTCAATGTATCCCCCACCATCTCTCTCTGATCCAGGACCCCCAGATGTTCTCCTCTGACCCTCTGTCTCCCAAGCTGCCCCTCTTCTGTCAAATGATTTGAGCTGTGCACCTTCACAAATGCCTGGGCTAACATCTCTGCCTTCTCCATATCTCTCACTGCATCAGTCTCCCCACTTTTCAGCACAGGGAGATCCCAATCTCTTCTGACCCCACTCATCCTCTTAATCATCCCCCATACCTCTCCCACAGGAGTGGTCCTGCCTATGTTTCCACAGAACCGGCGCCAATACTCCCTCTTAGCTGTCCTAATGATCCTCCTTACTACTGCTTGTGCTTGTTTATACTGAATCAGGTGCTGGTAATTATGGGACCTTTTCAACATTCTGAAAGCGCTGTTCCTACTCTTCACTACTTCTCTACACTCTTCACTCCACCAGGGGACTACGTTACTCTTTCTCCCCCCTGTACCCATAGGAATCACCTGCCTTGAAATCAACTCCTGAAACTGACCCCCTCTCCGCTTTCACAAATATCCATCTCCTCAATCCATTTCCTACTGATTCTTCCTCCCTCAATCCTACAGAACACATGATAGGATAGTGATCACTACCCCCTGTAGATTCCTTCAAAACCTCCAAACTACATCTGCCTACCATTGAACTAGAGATCAAAGTAAGATCCAGAGCAGATTCATTTCCAGTTACTGGGTCAATCCTGGTTCCCCGGCCGTCATTAATACTCACAAGCCCTTTCTCATCCAATAGTTCCTCCAACACTTGTCAGTTTGCATCAGTCCATAACCCTCCCCAGAGCGTACTATGAGCATTAAAATCCCCACACCACATTACCTGTCTCCTATCTTGACCATCTACATTCCCAAGGGCCAGCAACTCCAGTCTCTTACATAGGTTGTAAAATATCACTATTACCATATTCCCCCGTCCCAACCACACCTCTACCACTACATACTCCTGTTCCACTCCCTCTCTCACACACCTATATGGGATCCCCTGCTTTATAAAGGTAGCACACCCTTCTCCTCCCCCTGCCACCCTATCTCTACGGACTGCAACATAACCTTGTAATACAAAATCTAGAGTAGGTTTTAGCCATGTCTCCTGGAGCCATATCACATCAGGTTTGGCTGGTAACTCCTCAAGAAACTGTTTGAACTCTTGCCCATTAGCCATCAAACTCCTGGCATTCCATTGAAGGATTAACACAATAATGCAAATTAACCAGTCCTGGCTGGACTGATTCTCAATCTTATTGAGGTCATCCTGTACATTTTCCCATGTCAGTCCTGTGATCCCAAGACTGCTCCACTATGATCTTTATCTTCTTAGTCCTCGATTGTGATTTTTCTGTGCAATTGATTGCTGCTGTCACAAATGTAACAACCTTCCTCATGTCTCCTACCAGTCTTGTGTTCTCCCCCATTCTGCTCCCTCCATCACGCCCAACCTGCATCTCAATCTGCCCTGGAATATCTGCTCTTCTAGGTGCCCCGATTGTTTCTGGGTGAACTACCTTCACTGCTTCTGTATACAAGATTTACGCTCACTCCTCACCTGCTGCACATCCACCAGTCTTTTCATCACTGAACAACCCCCATATGCTACACTATGGGCGCCCCCACAGTTACAGCACTTTAACTGGACCCCATCTCCACATTCCCCATATGCATGTTCTCCCCCACACTTCACACATCTCCTTTTGCCTTTACACACCGCCGCCACATTCCCAAACCTTTGACAGTTATAGCAACGCAATGGTTTCGGAACATATGCTCGCACATAGTAACTCATATACCCAATCCTAACTTTTCCTGGCAATACCAGATCCTCAAAGTTTAGTAGCATTGAAAAGCTATCCACCTTCTTCCCATCTCGTGTCATCTGGAGACGCTTTGCCTCAATAAGAGAGCCTCCCTTCAAGTGGTCCTTATTTCTTGCACGTTAACAACTCCTGTAATAACTCCCTTCACCCACTTCCGTCCAGTTTGATCCGGCATGCTAATATTAACCACACGTTTACATACCTGCTTGAGTTTGAGCGCCTTCTGTTTAACATTGAAACACACCACCACCAAACTTCCATCACAAAGAACTTTAGCAGACACAACCTCTCCTACTTTACTCATCAAATCCCTAGCCAGTGCGATCGGACTCACCGCCGTGACTCCACCTTGATCCTTACATTTCACCAACACCTTGAACTACACTTCTCTCAGTACAACACTGCGACCCGAACCTCCCTCGTCACTACTCTCCTCTTACAAGACCTGTAAAGGCTCCTCAGGCTTCCTCTTCTACTTAACATTTACTCTTACTATACCTCCATCTTTTCCCACTCCACCACTACACTCCATCCCGTCCTCCTCAACTCCTAACCCCCCTACCTTTCCATCCATCTCTGCTCCAGTCACAGCCCAGTGTTGCTCAACCACCTCTACCAGATTTCCTCTCCATTTTGTTTATCTTTGTTCAACTCTATTAACTTAGCTATATTGAATAATCGTTGATTATCTATCCTAATTCACCAAACGCAGACAGCTTTTCAGCCGTCGTTTCTCCAGACCTTTCCCGTGGTTTGGTGGTGAATTTCGTCTATTCCGAAAAGTATCTACAGGTTTTCACTAACCAGCTTTCCTCACAGGCAACCAGTATTGGTCCCTTCTTCTTCTTCTGTGGGTTTTATGGCGCACTACAAACCAAAAAGGTGTATTGCCGGCAACAAATGGACGTGTTGAAACCAACTAAGGTAAAAAGAAAATCCATACGTGATAGGGAAACTAACTTAATCCACCCAAATAAAAATAGTACATTGACAAAACAAAAACAAAACTCTCTTCTTTCAATTCTCCATGTCTCCCTTCTCAGGCTCTAGGGCCAGAGAGGGTGGTACGGCTTGTGACAATATTCCATGTAACTCCTTCGCCGAGAAATCTTTCAGCCCCAGGAACCGCTCTGCCGCTTCCAATGATTTCTATCTTCCTGGACCTTCTCTCCACCTTGGCAGTGCCATTTATCTCCATAGCTATAAAGGCCACAAAGTCCACCTTCTTAACCTTTCAAATGTCAGGATCCTGCTGGTGAAAGGCAACCCCTGCAGCCTGCAGTGAAGGCCTATCCACCACCATGGACTCTTCAAGTGCACCATTCAAACCCTCAACCCTTTAAACAGCTGTTGCATATGATATGCTCTGGACAGCCCTGACTTTGGCCACCTCATTCTCTTTCACCCTTATGTGGCATTCAAAAGACTTGGCTTCATGGTTCCCACAACAATTGCAACATGTCACATTTTCATCACTTTTATAACACATAATATGATCTTTTCCACAACTTGGACATCTCGGCTTCTCCCTTCTGCAAACACTTGAAACACGACCAAAAGCTTTACAATGATCACCAGCTTTCCTCACAGGCAACCAGTATTGGTCCCTTCTTCTTCTTCTGTGGGTTTTATGGCGCACTACAAACCAAAAAGGTGTATTGCCGGCAACAAATGGACGTGTTGAAACCAACTAAGGTAAAAAGAAAATCCATACGTGATAGGGAAACTAACTTAATCCACCCAAATAAAAATAGTACATTGACAAAACAAAAACAAAACTCTCTTCTTTCAATTCTCCATGTCTCCCTTCTCAGGCTCTAGGGCCAGAGAGGGTGGTACGGCTTGTGACAATATTCCATGTAACTCCTTCGCCGAGAAATCTTTCAGCCCCAGGAACCGCTCTGCCGCTTCCAATGATTTCTATCTTCCTGGACCTTCTCTCCACCTTGGCAGTGCCATTTATCTCCATAGCTATAAAGGCCACAAAGTCCACCTTCTTAACCTTTCAAATGTCAGGATCCTGCTGGTGAAAGGCAACCCCTGCAGCCTGCAGTGAAGGCCTATCCACCACCATGGACTCTTCAAGTGCACCATTCAAACCCTCAACCCTTTAAACAGCTGTTGCATATGATATGCTCTGGACAGCCCTGACTTTGGCCACCTCATTCTCTTTCACCCTTATGTGGCATTCAAAAGACTTGGCTTCATGGTTCCCACAACAATTGCAACATGTCACATTTTCATCACTTTTATAACACATAATATGATCTTTTCCACAACTTGGACATCTCGGCTTCTCCCTTCTGCAAACACTTGAAACACGACCAAAAGCTTTACAATGATCACACTGCATTGGTCTTGGGATAAATGCTTTGACTCTGTAGTTAATATACCCTAACTGCACTTGAGTAGGGAGAGACTCCATATCAAAAAACAAAAGAACAGATAGACTCTTCACTTTTTCTTTTTGAATTTCAACGTGGCACCGTCATAGGATGCCACCTTTCCAACAAGTCAGTTCATAACATTTCTGCCCTGCTAGAGCTCTCCCAGTCAACTGTAAGTGTTGTTATTGTGAAGTGGAAACGTCTAGGAGTGGCTCAGCTGCTAAGTGGTAGGCCAAACAAGCTCACAGAACGGGACCGGCGAGTGCTGAAGCGCGTAGCGCGTAAAAATCACCTGTTCTCGGTTGCAACACTCACTACCGAGTTCCAAACTGCCTCTGGAAGCAACGTCAGCACAATAACTGTTTGTCGGCAGCCGCACACAAGCCTAAGATCACCATGTGCAATGCCAAGCGTTGGCTGGAGTGGTGTAAAGCTCGCCGCCATTGTAATATGGAGCAGTGAAAACGCGTTCTCTGGAGTGCCAAGACAACAACCTCTCCCTCAACGTGAGTAAGACAAAGGAGATGATCGTGGACTACAGGAAGAGGAGGGCTGAACACGCCCCCATTCACATCGACGGGGCTGTAGTGGAGCGAGTCGAGAGTTTCAAGTTCCTTGGTGTCCACATCACCAACAAACTATCATGGCCCAAACACACCAAGAAAGATGTGAAGAGGGCACGACAACACCTTTTCCCCCTCAGGAGACTGAAAAGATATGGCATGAAAACCTCAAAAAGTTATACAGCTGCACCATCGAGAGCATCCATTTTTACGCTGCTGCTACTCGCTGTTTATTATCTATACCTATATGTACAAATTACCTCAACTAACCTGTACCCCTGCACATTGACTCGGTACAGGTACCCCCTGTATATAGCCTCATTATTGTTATTTTATTGTGTTACTTTTTTACTTTAGTTTATTTGGTAAAACATTTTCTTAACTCTTTTTCTTGAACTGCATTGTTGGTTAAGGGCTTGTAAGTTAGCATTTCACGGTAAGGTCTACACCTGTCGTATTCGGCGCATGTGACAAATACCATTTTATTTTATTTGAAATATCACCAGCTACCTAACTTCATATTAGCTAGCTATCTTTATGTATTTATCATTGTAAAAAACAAACTCCAAATGCATTTGTAGGTAGCTAGCTAACAGTCATGGAGGAGTGTGAAAGGATAGCAGCCCCAACTGTCAAAGAAGGGAGAGAGTAGGCTATTGTTGATAGGGCAGGTACTTTTGTGTAGTTCCAGTCCCTAGAAGTGAGGACAGAGATAATAGTAACATAATATTCAGTGCTGTCTAATTTTAGCATAATGAAGTATGTTTCTTGGGATGTTTTCTTTCCTCAGATGCAGAGAGCTGTGAAAGCCTGTCTGCAGATGAAGAGGTCCCAATGAAGAGCAGTAGTTCTCAGTCCTGGTCCTGGGGACTCAAATACATTTTTGTTTTTGCCTTAGCACTACACAGTTGATTTAAATGATCAACTCATCATCAAGCTTCAAGTGGAATTGATGTATGCATTTGTGATGCTATCCTTGATTTAATCCTGCTGTTGTCACATGCTACACATGCACGTGTGTGCACATGCATCTATCTATCCAACGTTACCATTTGTTATAAGAGATTATATTATACTTTAGTAATCCACAATGACCTGGTTATGTAAAAGTCAAATAACGACATTATCTTCCATATTCCTACAGATACCTTGCAACTGTGTAGGGCACTGCACAGTTGGGTGACCAGGGCCATCTGGGACTGCCTCATTGGGGAATTCAGGCGTGTGTGAAGGCTACCTGTGTCCTGCATAACTTCATGAGGATGGACACAAGGACCAGGAGGGGATCTGCAGCTTGCCGGCGTGTGCCATAGGAGAGGTCTGCTGCTCTGCAGGATGTTTCAAGGATTGGGGCCAACAACGCAGCATGGGAGGCAATCTGTGTGCGGGAGATCTTCACCTCCTAGTTCTTCGAAGAGGGTGCTGTTCCCTGGCAACACCATATACTACACTATGCACAACCAAATGCTCTTTTAAGAGCCATCTACATTGCAATAATAGTATTCAGTAACAGTAATTTGATTTGATTTGAATCACGCTTCACCATCTGGCAGTCCGATGGACTAATCTGGGTTTGGTGGATGCCAGGAGAACGCTACCTGGCCCAATGCATAGTGCCAACTGTAAAGTTTGGTGGAGGAGGAATAATGGTCTGGGGCTGTTTTTCATGGTTCGTGCTAGGCCCCTTAGTTCCAGTGAAGGGAAATCTTAACGCTACAGCATACAATGACATTCTAGACGATTCTGTGCTTCCAACTTTGTGGGAACAGTTTGGGGAAGGCTCTTTCCTGTTTCAGCATGATAATGCCACCGTGCAAAAAATCGAGGTCCATACAGAAATTGTTTGTTGAGATGGGTGTGGAAGAACTTGACTGGTCTACACAGAGCCCTGACCTCAACCCAATCGAACACCTTTGGGATGAATTGGAATGCCGACTGCGAGCCAGGCCTAATCGCACAACATCAGTGCCCGACCTCACTAATTCTCTTGTGGCTGATTGGAAGCAAGTCCCCGCAGCAATGTTCCAACATCTATTTGAAAGTCTTCCCAGAAAAAGTGGATGCTGTTATAGCAGCAAAGGGGTACCAACTCCATATTAATTCCCATGATTTTGGAATGAGATGTTTGACGAGCAGGTGTCCACATACTTTTGGTAATGTAGTGTATCCCAGCTTCACATGTGAAGGGAGCAGGGTTTCCGTTAGCTGGCAGTTGCCAGTTTTTGGACACAGGTCCAGGAATGGCTAAAGAATTGCAATATTTACCTGGAGCTAACCCTGCAGACAGCATTACTGGGTGATCTGAAAAGTCATAGTCAATTGATCAATAATATAATAATACTTTTAGCAAAAATGTTAATTTTCAATTTACAATCTGTAGAAAAAATTAGAACAGAAAGGTTCAGAACTTTTGTAAAACATCACAGTACAGTTGAAAAATATATGGCAAATAGAAATCCAATATGGATGGTGTTAAAAGATGGGTGGTGTTGAATGGAGTTGAAGGATGGGACTAATAACAACTAACAACAACTAATAACAACAAGCTAACTAATAATGTAAGCACACTGTGTCCATAATAAGTACGGTGGGGAGAACAAGTATTTGATACACTGCCGATTTTGCAGGTTTTCCTACTTACAAAGCATTTAGAGGTCTGTAATTTTTATCATAGGTACACCTCAACTGTGAGAGACGGAATCTAAAACAAAAATCCAGAAAATCACATTGTATGATTTTTAAGTAATTAATTTGCATTTTATTGCATGACATAAGTATTTGATCACTTACCAACCAGTAAGAATTCCGGTTCTCACAGTCCTGTTAGTTTTTCTTTAAGAAGCCCTCCTGTTCTCCACTCATTACCTGTATTAACTGCACCTGTTTGAACTCGTTACCTGTATAAAAGACACCTGTCCACACACTCAATCAAACAGACTCCAACCTCTCCACAATGGCCAAGACCAGAGAGCTGTGTAAGGACATCAGGGATACAATTGTAGACCTGCACAAGGCTGGGATGGGCTACAGGACAATAGGCAAGTGGCTTGGTGAGAAGGCAACAACTGTTGGCGCAATTATTAGAAAATGGAAGAAGTTCAAGATGACGGTCAATCACCCTCGGTCTGGGGCTCCATGCAAGATCTCACCTCGTGGGGCATCAATGATCATGAGGAAGGTGAGGGATCAGCCCAGACTACACGGCAGGACCTGGTCAATGACCTGAAGAGAGCTGGGACCACAGTCTCAAAGAAAAACATTAGTAACACACCACGCCGTCATGGATTAAAATCCTGCAGCGCACGCAAGGTACCCCTGCTCAAGCCAGCGCATATCCAGGCCCGTCTGAAGTTTGCCAATGACCATCTGGATGATCCAGAGGAGGAATGGGAGAAGGTCATGTGGTCTGATGAGACAAAAATTGAGCTTTTTGGTCTAAACTCCACTCGCCGTGTTTGGAGGAAGAAGAAGGATGAGTACAACCCCAAGAACACCATCCCAACCGTGAAGCATGGAGGTGGAAACATCATTCTTTGGGGATGCTTTTCTGCAAAGGGGACAGGACGACTGCACCGTATTGAGGGGAGGATGGATGGGGCCATGTATCGCGAGATCTTGGCCAACAACCTCCTTCCCTCAGTAAGAGCATTGAAGATGGGTCGTGGCTGGGTCTTCCAGCATGACAACGACCCGAAATACACAGCCAGGGCAACTAAGGAGTGGCTCCGTAAGAAGCATCTCAAGGTCCTAGAGTGGCCTAGCCAGTCTCCAGACCTGAACCCAATAGAAAATCTTGGGAGGGAGCTGAAAGTCTGTATTGCCCAGCGACAGCCCCGAAACCTGAAGGATCTGGAGAAGGTCTGTATGGAGGAGTGGGACAAAATCCCTGCTGCAGTGTGTGCAAACCTGGTCAAGACCTACAGGACACGTATGATCTCTGTAATTGCAAACAAAGGTTTCTGTACCAAATATTAAGTTCTGCTTTTCTGATGTATCAAATACTTATGTCATGCAATAAAATGCAAATTAATTACTTAAAAATCATAAAAATGTGATTTTCTGGATTTTTGTTTTAGATTCCGTCTCTCACAGTTGAAGTGTACCTATGATAAAAATTACAGACCTCTACATGCTTTGTAAGTAGGAAAACCTGCAAAATTGGCAGTGTATCAAATACTTGTTCTCCCCACTGTATATAGGTTATAGGTTGAGAACTTTTGTGAAAGAGTACAGTTAGAAAGATATGGCATATAGAAGCAAACCGGATGGACATCATGAAAATGATCTGAGAGGTTGAGGGTAGAGGAAGTTCAGGAGTAAAAACAAACAAAATAGAATTATTGTAAAATTGACTGTGTCCATAAAATGTATATGGTATGTATAAGCTGGAAGTAGAGGCCTAAGCGTTGTTGTTCACTAGTTTACTCCAGTTAGGGCAGGGTTGGTGGGGTTGGAAAGTAATAAAGGGAAATATATTTTTAAAAAGGAAATGTATATGTATGTATGTATATATGGAAGTGATGCAGACAATTACATTGATGGAAGTTACAATCTATCTGCAATATTAAAGCTGATCTACCCCCCAAAAAAAATCATTTGACCATCATGCTTATGAGTCTATAGGTTAATTTGCATAATTTAGTGGAAATAAATTGGCCTCTGTGTATTTTCGTTAGTCATCTTGTATTTTATTTATCCAACACAACTATCACACCCGCACAGCATACAGAGCCTATTTTGAGCTGGATTTGTCCTGCTGCTCCTCAGCTGGTTGCTGCTGGAGTAAAACATGTGCTTTTATAAGCCCATTCATTGTGCAACAATTCCAAATGAAATTGCGTGTTAAAAACAGTTAAAAACAGCTCTGATAGACATGAGCCTGCGACTCTCAATTCTCCAGCGCTGCACTTCATCACTTATAGAATCACAGCCAGGCGAAAGGTTGTGAAGGAGCTGCAGCACCCCTGATAAATTCAAATATATTTGCCAACGTTAAAGAATTACTGCTGTCTGTTAAAAAATAAATGAAATAATTCAGAATAGCCTGCTACACCATGAGTAGGCATATAATTTAGCCTCAGAGGATCAATAGCTTCTTTAAAAAAATTGCCTAGCTGTGGATTGTGTGTAGGCCAATAACAAGGCATAGCCTACAGTCAGGTATGCGCAGCATGCAGACAAAACAGGCCTCTAATCGTTCTGCTGTAGGCTACCAAAATATTTGATCAACTTCCAAACAGTGTTTTACAAAGTAAAACAAGTGAGAGATAAGCTTTTAGCACGAACGCATCTGCCATCGCCGGTGAGTGAGTGGCACATCATTGGGTGAGTCAAAGAAACTGGAAAGAATTTTTTGGACTATAATTTCTTCCACATATTGTAGCCTACAATATGTGTATCCACCAGTGGCAGTTGGTGCCGTTTAAGATGAGGGAGGATTTTTTTTTTATTACATCATATTGGATGACTGTCATTCATATTCCATTCATCCAGTTCAATGTAACATCGATAGGTTTAGGCTACTACATGATGCTAGAATTTCCCCTATACCCATCATGAGGTTGCTAGAACCTAGCCTATGAATGAAAGTTTACAACGTAGGTGCACACATTTCCAAAGAACATTTTGAGGTGACAGGAAGTAACACATGGTCAGACAGTGACACTTCAAAACTGCCTTGCACACTCTTGCTTGCATCTAACTGATGTTACACTAGGGTGTAATCAACAGTTGCAAACAAGAGTTTCTATTGGACAAATTCAGGTATGTTTATCCCCATTTCGTTCCGTTTGCTTCCGTTTAAGAAATGTTTTTCAACAGAATCGGCGGAATGAATACACCCCTGATCACATGTAAACACAGATCACTTTCATAGCAGCCACGTTGTATTCCTTCTCGCATCTATGCGCTCTCCTCCTCTCACCTTTTCCCTTCGCTTGTGGACTTCAATGTACAACACATCAGCTGTACAGTATGTGACCAGGCAAAAAAACTTTTCCAAGCCAAACCATATCATAACCGCTACACAGCCTAAATCATTGCCGAAATTAGGGAAATAACATGGTAAGGACAGAGAAAGTACTCCGGTTTTATAAATTTTAGTCCTTCGGGGTCAATTGCCGCCCGGCATAAAACATCTAATTCTGATTGTTTGACTAACAGTGATGATAATGCTGGCTGTGGAAGAAAACTAAGCCATCATTTTGGTCAATGTCTCACAGGAGCACTTTTTTAAGTACATTTTTGTTGGGGTCGATAAAATGTATAATAATTCAAATGTTGGTGTAATGTCCTTTTAAATAGGAAAATAAATCACAGCCGTCTTCACACCTACCGAAGGTGCGTTTGTGTGTGTCTGTGTGTGTGAGTGTGTGTGTGAGTGTGTGTGTGTCTACAGAAACAGCTTTGAGGGGCTGGTTTTCATTTAGATTTCACGTTTTTCAAAAATGTTGAAATTCTAAACGTTAAAGCTTTTATCCAGATCGTTCATTTTATAGGAAAACCTGAAAGTACTGTATTTCTGGTATGTTTGTTGTGTTGGTTTTTTATTATGATAATATATATATTTTTTAAATTACAAGATCAGCCTTAATAATCACTACATTTCTTATGTTATTGGAAGATGTCATTTATTGTACTGGTTGTTCTCGTGTGACAAAGTTGAATCATTGACGCATTCAACACTAATAGGCAGTCAGCTACATGTACTGTATGTATGTACTGTAACTAACTAGAGGTGTACTGACTTGTCCTGGATGAAGGCCTGCAGCAGCTCTGGTCTCAGCCTGGTCGGTTGGTCAGTTTTTCCATCCGTCCGTCCTTTGGCCTGGCTTAAACACTGAGATTAGCTGTTAAACCATGTGTGTGTGTGTGACACAGACCTGTGCTCCAGAGTGTTGAGCCAGTCCTAGCCTGCTGAGAGGGTTTCTGTGGGAGTGGGAGGCAGATGGGGTTCGCAGCCAGCTCACTGTGTGGTAGGGAGTTGGCATCGCTTCTACTGGGGGCAACTGGGGCCTACAGGGATACTTTACATTGTTTGCGAGATCAGACATAATATCACTATAATCTGAATGTTGTTTTTCGGAAGTTGCTTTCAATTCAGCATATCTAATTTGTAAACCTTCCAACTGCACAAAAAATCAACACCCACTAAAATAAAGTTATTTTCTTCTCTTTTTTGTGATAAGTGTCGAGACGGTGCATTCAATCACAGACGAAAATGTGGCACTCTTATAGATGCAGCCATAACCGGAGTGTGTTTGACAGGTCATTTAAAACGTTTCCACGGTCGTTATGTTAACGTAAAAAACCGAATGGCACAAGCAATAGTGGGAAAGTGTCGCCAGAGTAAAATGAAAGCAATTAATCCAGCGAGATTTAAGTGACAAGTGGATTTTGCAGCCTTCAAACACAGGAAATAAATGGCTGAAAAGGAGAGATCTTCAGGTGGGCGGGGCATGCGCGTTGCTATTGACATGTTGAGCAGAAGCCTTCTGTCACACATTGTCAACAGATTTTAGATTTCTGTGCAGTAAGTCTGGGATTTTATCTTCAGGTCCACTATTCCCTCTATGGCATTAAAATGTGTTGTTGACTAAGGTTGATATTTGGTTGTTCCACAACTGTTCGTTCACACCAGTAGGGAAGTAGTCAATGCCATTTTGTGCTAGAAGGGCCTCCAAATTGTGCTCCCTGTATGGATCTTCACCAAACACATTGTTGATAGCTGTGTTGTCTGCCCCCACATTGGTTAGCATGCACCTGTCCATATCTGTGGGGATTCCAGGCCTCTCGAAACAAATCCAATCTGCACTGAATTTCTGGGAGATATACAAATTGCAGGGATATTTTGTGGATGTCATTTGATGGATCTAGGATGCCAGTGTGCTCACGACTGTAGAATTAATGGTAGAAGTAATGCAACACATGCAGAAACACATCCCTCCAAAGGCGCTCTATCCTCTGGTTGTACACAGATTCTCCTGTAATGTGACTTCTGTGCTCCACATCTTGGACAAGAGTCCTAAAAAAGGCAACTTGAGTGTTCTTACTTCCATGGTCAGACCGAACACTGGATGGGAGTCCATCAAGGCATGTTGCCTTTAAGAACTGCGTCAGTACAGTGGTCTAGGTTGTTTGTATTGCAGCAAGGTATGTAATCAGAGGAGAGTTGCCATGTATGGCTCCATGAATGGGTAAGACCCATCTGTAAAGGACAAACATAAAGAAAACAGGGGGAGGGGAAGGGAGGCTGTTAGATCAGGCATGGTACCTTAAATGTTTGGCCGAGATTGTAAAAAATAAAATAGTTCACACACCAGGTTATGGACCAGACCAAGGTTGACTCAGGGTTCTGGTTAACTAGGCCTGTTCTGGACATCTTAATTGTATTATGCAGTTCAAAGTTAAACACAATGAAGGGTGAACAAATGTGTTACAAAGAAACAGAATAATGTACCTGAAGAGACGCATGTTCCTATCCATATTCCATAGACTGTTAGGATAAGGAACATGGTATGTTCGTCTGCCCATGGTCGAGCTCCATCTATGTGCTGCAGCCACTGGGTAAATCAGAGTCAACATCTCTCGCACTCTCTGTAACCACAAATCCATCTGCTCGCAACAATGCTCTCATCATCTCAAAGCACAGTCATATATAGGTTATTTATATTACACACATGAAAGAATTCTGCATAGGCTTTCTACATGACAGAATTGTTTTCTAAACACATCACACACACACACACACACACACACATTAGGCCTACAGCCCTAGCCAAAAAATCCTTTAGGATTCCAATAGAAAAATACTATAGGACTTTTTGACCATAGGTAGCTTACACTGACTCATCACGCAAGAACTCACACACACACACACGGGGCAACACGTTCAGAGGATTGCAAGAGAGGCTGACGTTACAGCATTTCCTGATCTAGGATGCAGTCTGTGGAGTCTTCTTACATGCTGTTCCAGCACCTCATCTGTTAATGAACTTGACCTGCTGCTCGTAATCGGCATCCCAAGCAGTCTTGTTCTCTTGTACAGGAACGAGGAGGAACACCCCAACAGTTTGGCCATGCACTTGACAGTGTAGCCTTGCCTAATAAGAAACTGGATTTGCTGCCTTGTTATTCTGATTGGCGGTTTTCTTTGCCTACCTGTAACATTACAAACATTGCTACAAATTGCTCATTGATAATCCATAAAAATATAAGGTGATGTTGGGACAAGAGTAACGTTAGGCTTATTCTTTAGTGACCCGGCCACAAAAGATCCAGATCCCTTAAAGTAATACTTTGGGATTTTGACAATGATGCCCCTTATTTACTTCATTAGAGTCAGATTAACTCGTCAATACCATTTTTATGTCACTGTGTGCAGTTTGAAGGAAGTTGCTAACTAGTGCTAGCACAATTGCTAGCATGCTAGCAGATACCCATTGACTTACAGTCATTGCGCTAACGCTAGTTAGCATTGGCTTGCGAAACTACGTCTAATTTCCTTTATACTGGACACAGAGACATACAAATGGTATCCATGAGTTAATCTGACTCATCCCCCAAATACCGAAGTATTCCTTTAAGGGCCAAGGAAGGCCTTTAAGCTGTAGCTAGTCCGACAAAACTTAGTGAGATGATGCCATAATTAATTAATATGGAAGACTGTTCAAAAAGTGCAATCATAACCTATTTTTTTAAACTTTCAAAACCTTGCTACCTTGACGCATTCGGGGGGCTGAGTAGGCCTCCTCCTGGTCTCCATGTGAGCTTGAATGCGAGATGATAGCCGCCCTAAGATCCGAAAGACTATGAACTCATTCTTCCACAATTTCCATCGACAACATGCCTTCAATTCTTCATAAATTCGCCAGAGATGTATCAATATTCCACAACTGTACCTGACCTGCAAGGCCTTTTTGAAAGTCTCTCTCAATTTCATTGCATTTTCGTCGAAGTTGTTCAGTAACATCTGCCATTTTGCTCCGTGCGGTCATGCAGTAGGCATGCTGTCTCGAATATTTAGTAGACAACTATCATAAATATAGCATATGTTGTAGATATCAAAAGCTGTCTGTGTTACTAGTAAATAGAGTTGTGGATATCTTTAATCTAATGTCAAGTAGTCATACATTTCTAGTTGTAATTACATTTTGACTTGTGCGAATAGAAAAGCAACTAGTAATAATTAGAATAGTGACTAGTAGTTTTGGAATAAGTACCAGTATCTATTGAAATTTACTAGGAAAATTGAAATAGTTATTAGTCAGAATTGGACTAGTAACTAATGAATAAGTACTAGTTGCTTTTAAATTACTAGTTAGTTCTAGGAAATAAATGTTAAAATGGCTTGCAGGTGGTGGGTCGACGCCAAAACAGAGAAGTTGAAGTCTTGGTCCCGTATTTCATGAGCTGAAATAAAAGATCCCAGAAATGTTTCCATATGTACAAAAAGCTTATTTAACTCAAATGTTGTGCACAAATTTGTTTACATTACTCTTAGTGAGCATTTCTCCTTTTCCCAAGATTATCCATCCACCTAACAGGTGTGGCATATCAAGAAGCTGATTTAACAGCATGATCATTACACAGGTGCACCTTGTGCTGGGGACAATAAAAGGCCACTCTAAAATGTGCAGTTTGTCACACAACACAATGCCACAGATGTCTCAAGTTTTGAGGGAGCGTACAATTGGCATGCTGACTGCAGAAACGGCCACCAGAGCTTTTGCCAGAGAATTGAATTAGATAATTTGGCAGTACGTCCAACCGGCCTCATAACCGCAGACCACGTGTATGGCGTCGTGTGTGCGAGCAGTTTGCGAATATCAACGTTGTGAACAGAGTCCCCCATGGTGGCGGTGGAGTTATGGTATGGACAGGCATAAGCTAAGGACAACAAACACGACTGCATTTTATCGATGGCAATTTGAATGCACAAAAATACCGTCAAAAGGTCCTGAGGCCCATTGTGATGCCCATTTTTAAAAAAGGTATCTGTGACTAACAGATGGATATCTGTATTCCCAGTCATGTGAAATCCATAGATTAGGCCCTAATGAATATATTTAAATTGACTGACTTCCTCATATGAACTCTAACTCAGTAAAATCAATGAAATTGTTGCATGTTGCGTTTATATTTTTGTTCAGTGAACGTTGAGATTATTTTTTGTATATGGCAATTAAATATTATGATTACTGTAAAATTAGTTTGCACCTTCAATTCATGCACATTTTCTCAGAAAAATGTATTTGAAAGCTAGCCAATGTTGACTAGCCTAGCCAGCTAATACTGTAACTGTCAGTATGCCTGCCCAGGAAGCTAGTGTTTCATTAGCCATCTGTCAGTGAATTACATTTTGAATCATGTTTTGGCATGATTGTCTCATTTCAAGTAACTAGCTGCAGGCTTAAAGAAACATTCAATCATATAATTTGCATATAAACTCAGATAAAATCATGTAGATAGAAAGGTGTCATGTATACTTGTATGGAAGTTTAAAAAATGACAGCTCCATATGCATATTAGCAAATACATATGTCAAAGCCTATACATGTCACTCCCTGGTGAGTGAATCAGCCCATGCTAGGTTGATCTCTGTGATCAGGACACAGGAGAGCTGAATAGATCATGTGAGACAAAAGTGAGAGACAAGAATGAATTAAATAAATCATCACACCAAAGGAATGTAGTTTGTAAGCTAAAAAATGAACATCCTGACAGGATGCTCTGCAATCATCCTACTCCAACTATTGACAGGGATAATGTGGCATTTCTTATTTGTCAGTATGAATGATATTAGTGGGTCCTGCCTTGATGACTGTATTAGTTTGACAATACTTGTCCTATAGATTTGTGTAGTCTTAAATTATGACTTGGAATAAACTGATAGCTAAAACGCTACTTGCCCTGGAATGACATGCTAACTAGTGATAAAGCTATCTGCTCCTGCTAGCTAACATTTTACATTTTTTTTTTTTTACATTTTAGTCATTTAGCAGACGCTCTTATCCAGAGCGACTTACAGGAGCAATTAGGGTTAAGTGCCTTGCTCAAGGGCACATTTACGTCATTTAGCAGACGCTCTCATCCAGAGCGACTCACAAATTGGTGCATTCACCCTATAGCCAGTGGGATAACCACTTTACAATTTTGGGGTGGGGGGGGAGAAGGATTACTTTATCCTATCCCAGGTATTCCTTAAAGAGGTGGGGTTTCAAATGTCTCCGGATGGTGGTGAGTGACTCCGCTGTCCTGGCGTCGTGAGGGAGCTTGTTCCACCATTGGGGTGCCAGAGCAGCGAACAGTTTTGACTGGGCTGAGCGGGAACTATGCTTCCGCAGAGGAAGGGAGCCAGCAGGCCAGAGGTGGATGAACGCAATGCCCTCGTTTGGGTGTAGGGACTGATCAGAGCCCGAAGGTACAGAGGTGCCGTTCCCCTCACTGCTCCATAGGCAAGCACCATGGTCTTGTAACGGATGCGAGCTTCAACTGGAAGCCAGTGGAGTGTGCGGAGGAGGGGGGGTGACGTGAGAGAACTTGGGAAGGTTGAACACCAGACGGGCTGCGGCGTTCTGGATGAGTTGTAGGGGTTTAATGGCACAGGCAGGGAGGCCAGCCAACAGCGAGTTGCAGTAATCCAGACGGGAGATGACAAGTGCCTGGATTAGGACCTGTGCCGCTTCCTGTGTAAGGCAGGGTCGTACTCTCCGAATGTTGTAGAGCATGAACCTGCAGGAGCGGGTCACCGCCTTGATGTTAGCGGAGAACGACAGGGTGTTGTCCAGGGTCACGCCAAGGCTCTTCGCACTCTGGGAGGAGGACACAACGGAGTTGTCAACCGTGATGGCGAGATCATGGAACGGGCAGTCCTTCCCCGGGAGGAAGAGCAGCTCCGTCTTGCCAGGGTTCAGCTTGAGGTGGTGATCCGTCATCCATACTGATATGTCTGCCAGACAACATAACAACATATCTACTTATTGTAACTAGCTAACTAGCAAGCTAGCTGCGTTCTAAGTTGGAAGTCATTAGATACGGATAACAAAATTGGCAAACTTGATCAGCAGAGTTAGTACCATGGATAGTACACAAGTTTTGATTGTCCAGCTAGCGAACAATAAAGTAAATATCTTGAAAATATTTGCAAGAATTGAAATTTCCAAGAAACGGTGTCCAAAATGTGTTCAGAAGAAAGAAATATACACAATATGTAAAAATAAATAACAAAATAAGCCCCTCCCTTGACAGGGATTGATCACCTTGAAAACTAAAGCAGATTCAGTGCCTTCAGAAAATATTCATACCCTTTGACTTATTCCATATTTTGTTGTGTTACAGCCTGAATTCAAAATGGAAAAAACAATATATATATATATATATATATATATATAACAGTACCAGTCAAAAGTTTGGACACAACTACTCATTCCAGGGGTTTTCTTTATTTTTACTATTTTCTACATTGTAGAATAATAGTGAAGACATCAAAACTATGAAATAACACATATGGAATCATGTAGTAACCAAAAAAGTGTTAAACAAAATCAAAATGTATTTTATATTTGAGATCCTTCTAAGTAGCCACCCTTTGCCTTGATGACAGCTTTGCACACTCTTGGCATTCTCTCAACCAGTCACCTGGAATGCATTTCAATTAACAGGTGTGCCTTGTCAAAAGTTAATTTGTGGAATTTCTTTCCTTCTTAATGCGTTTGAGCCAATCAGTTGTGTTGTGACAAGGTAGGGTTGGTATACAGAAGATAGCCCTATTTGGTAAAAGACCAAGTCCATATTATGGCAAGAACAGCTCAAATAAGCAAAGAGAAATGACAGTCCATCATTACTTTAAGACACGAAGGTTAGTCAATCCGGAAAATGTCAAGAACTTTGAAAGTTTCTTCAAGCGCAGTTGCAAAAACCATCAAGCGCTATGATGAAACTGACTCTCATGAGGACCGCCTCAGGAAAGGAAGACCAAGAGTTACTTCTGCTGCAGAGGATAAGTTCATTAGAGTTACCAGCCTCAGAAATTGCAGCCCAAATAAATGCCTCACAGAGTTCAAGTAAAAGACACATCTCAACATCAACTGTTCACAGGAGACTGCGTGAATAAGCCCTTCATGGTCAAATTCCTGCAAAGAAACCACTACTAAAGGACACCAATAAGAAGAAGAGACTTGCTTGGCCCAAGAAACACGAGCAATGGACATTAGACCAGTGGAAATCTGTCCTTTGGTCTGACTAGACCAAATTTGAGATTTTTGGTTCCAACAGCCGTGTCTTTATGAGACGCAGAGTAGGTGAATGGATGATCTCCGCATGTGTGGTTCCCACCGTGAAGCATGGAGGAGGAGGTATGATGGTGTGGGGGTGCTTTGCTGGTGACATTGTAAGTGATTTATTTCGAATTCAAGGCACACTTAACCAGCATGGCTACCACAGCATTGTGCCGCGATACGCGATCCCATCTGGTTTGCGCTTAGTGGGACTATCATTTGTTTTTCAACAGGACAATGACCCAAAACACACCTCCAGGCTGTGTAAGGGCTGTTTGACCAAGAAGGAGAGTGACGGAGTGCTGCATCAGATTACCTGGCCTCCACAATCACCCGACCTCAACCCAATTGAGATGGTTTGGGATGAGTTGGAACACAGAGTGAAGGAAAAGCAGCCAACAAGTGCTCAGCATAAGTATTCACTCCCATGAGTCAATACATGTTAGAATAATCTTTGGCAGCGATTACAGCTGTGAGTCTTTATGGGTAAGTCTCTAAGAGCTTTGCACACCTGGATTGTGTAACATTTACCCATTATTCTTTTCAAAATTCTTCAAGCTCTGTCAAATATGTTGTTGATCATTGCTAGACAACCATTTTCAGGTCTTGCCATAGATTTTCAAGTAGATTTAAGTCAAAACTGTAACTTGGCCACTCAGGAACATTCACTGTCTTCTTGGTAAGATTTGGCCTTGTGTTTAAGGTTATTGTCATGCTGAAATGTTAATCAGTCCCTACACCCAAACGAGGGCATTGCGTTCTTCCACCTCTGGCCTGCTGGTCCCCCTACCTCTGCGGAAGCACAGTTCCCGCTCAGCCCAGTCAAAACTGTTCGCTGCTCTGGCACCCCAATGGTGGAACAACACCACGACGCCAGGACAGCGGAGTCACTGACCACCTTCCGGAGACACTTGAAACCCTACCTCTTTAAGGAATACCTGGGATAGTATAAAAGTAATCCTTCTACCCCCCCACCCCCTACCCCCAAAAAAAAAAAAAAAAAAACTATTAGGAAAATTTATAAATATAAAAAATAAAAAATAAAAGTGGTTGTCCCACTGGCTATCATAAGGTGAATGCACCAATTTGTAAGTCACTCTGGATAAGAGCGTCTGCTAAATGACGTAAATGTAAATGTAAATGTAATTAATCTCCCAGTGCCTGGTGGAAAGCAGACTTAACCAGTATTTCCTCTAGGGTTTTGCCTGTGCTTAGCTTTATTTTTTTTATCCTGAAAAACTCCCCAGTCCTTAACGATTACAAGCATACCCATAACATGATGCAGCCACCACTATGCTTGAAAATATGGAGAGTGGTACTCAGTAATGTGTTGTATTGGATTTGCCCCAAACATAACACTTTGTATTTAGGACAAAAAGTGTTACCACATTTTTGCAGTATTACTTTAGTGCCTTGTTGCAAACAGGATGCATGTTTTGGAATATGTTTTTTCTTTTTTTCACTCTGTCAATTCGGTTAGTATTGTGGAGTAACTACAATGTTGTTGATCCATCCTCAGTTTTCTCCTCTCACAGCCATTCAACTCTGTAATTGTTTTAACGTCACCATTGGCCTCATGGTGAAATCCCTGAGCGGTTTCCTTCCTCTCCGGCAACTGAGTTAGGAAGGTCGCCTGTATCTTTGTAGTGACTGGGTGTATTGATACACCATCCAAAGTGTAATTAATAACTTCACCATGCTCAAAGGGATATTCAATGTCTGGTTTTTCTACTAATAGGTGCACTTCTTTGCGAGGCATTGAAAAACCTCCCTGGTCTTTGTGGTTGAATCTGTGTTTGAAATTCACTGCTTGACTGAGGGATCATACAGATAATTGTATGTATGGAGTACAGCGATGAGGTCATTCAAAAATCCTGTTGAACACTGTTATTGCACACACAGTGAGTCCATGCAACTTATTATGTGACTTGTTAAGCAAATGTTTACTCCTGAACTTATTTAGCCTTCCGAAAACAAAGGGGTTGTTTTTTCAAGACATTTCAACTTTTCATTTGTAATTAATTAGAAAAAAGTTTGAAAAACTTAATTCCACTTTGACGTTATGGGGTATTGTGTGTAGACCAGTGACAAAAAAAGCTGTAACACAACAAAATGTGGAAAAAGTCAAGGAGTGTGAGTACTTTCTGAAGGCAATGTAGCTTGCTATGGTCCACCTCCTGGTGCCATACTCGCTAACATAAGCCACTTGTTGTATTCACAACTGTTGACAGCTCGATTGTAGCGGGTGAGGCTAACAATCTCGCAACACTTGTGACGAGTTGGAGAAAATGATTTTGGTCTTTGTAGTTTCATAACCAGAAAGCTGGACCTGGTTGACTTTGGAGATTAAACTTAATTTAACTTGCAATGGTGCTTTTGTGAAATTGTACAATAGAAATACAACCAGTAGGCTAAAACAACAATATGGGACGGGATTAGTCAAAATAGACAGTCACCTGATTTTATTACAGGTGTGGTCACATCGATGGTTTCTCAGAACTGATGGCTTCTGGTTGTGTCTAGATGGAGTACAGCCTTTTAGCTTTCCCTAAACCTTGTCCTTACCTTAACCTGATTCTGCTAACCTGCTACTTTAATTCTCCATCTAGCCACAACCATAGCTAACAATTCTTGGGAGAGATAAAGTTATTTTTTTAAATGTTTCCCTGTTTGAGTGTCCAGTTTTCTGTTAGTTAGGGGAACATTCTATGTATGTTAGCAAAAACCTTCTGATAATCTACTTAGCATGTTTTGGTGTTTAAAGTTAGGAGAACCTTCCCTTAATGTCAAACAGAACTTACCCAGAGCGTGGCTACCATATTCTCAGAAAATCCAATATTAATGTTCTAGTCACATTTCATTGGAACGTTGCAAGAATATTCCTGTGTCCAGTTTTCTGAGGGTTAGGAGAATATTCAATCAACGTCACACCAAACATACACAGAACATGGTTGCCATGTTCTCAGAATATAAGATATTAATGTTCTAGACACGTTTCATGGGAACGTTGCAAGAACATTCCTGTGTATCAGTCATCAGGACGTCGCCTGATGGTCCCAAAGAAACGTTCTGCCCAAAAAAAGAAATTGTTTCATCATTACACATCACCCATTGTTGCTGTAGCCAAGCCCATCAAGGCTCTGATTGGGGAACCACTGATCCATTCACCTGCTCTTTGTTTGTTGGCAAGGTTAAGGACACACACACACACACAAACAATGTTTTTAAAATACAGTTTTTTCAACTTACATATTTGACACACTTTGACATAAATGATTACATTGCGCATGTTCATTTATACAGTAATTATTATTCAACATTACATTTTACATTTAAGTCATTTAGCAGACGCTCTTATCCAGAGCGACTTACAGGAGCAATTAGGGTTAAGTGCCTTGCTCAAGGGCACATTGACAGATTTTTCACCTAGTCGGCTCAGGGATTAGAACCAGCGACCTTTCGGTTACTGGCACAACGCTCTTAACCACTAAGCTACCTGCCGCCCAACATGTCCTCCTTTGCGATTTGAACTCAAAACCTCTTGGTTCACAGCGTTCTGATCTTCCTGATACTCCACCATATCTGTGTCAGTTATCTAATTATTCTCTTATCATTGATTTGATTGACTTATTTCAGCAATTTCAGCTTTTTGTAGTTGTCTATTGTTGGTGGGCATACAGTATAAAGCTGTTTTAATGTTACTTCTGAATCACTATAATCAATAAAATTGTTTTTCTTGAGTGTAGTCTTAACCCTTTAAAGCACAATGTTACATATATGTAACATTGTCTTTAAACACCTGGTAAAGTGTCTGTACACAATCAATACATAAAAGGAAAACATTATCTTCAAGAAGAGAGCTTAATAAACAATTCTGGCACCATCTCGTTACCGATCTTTGTAATTAAGCTATAGGAGATCGCCGCTGATTTTGTGAGGGGGTCAGAAAATAAATACACAACTTCTGCTCCTCCGAATGGTGTCCTACATTGTCAAAAAGGTGAGTTCCTGAAATACAATACATTTGCCTGGGTCCGAGACCTGCTAGGGGAGTCACACTACTCTCACATTCTTAGCAATATATGTTAATGCAATTATTAGGCAACAGTTACAGCACCCCTAACTGATCTAATTTAAATCAGTTTATCATTGATAGATGGGAATCTGTAGGATTACCCCTTGGGCACAAATTATGACCACATTTCCACTGCCTCTCATAAATTATCAGTATTTATTAATTCTAGCTGAGCATCTCTTTATTATCTTCTTGAAATTGACTTTGAAGTCAATCTCAGCTCTGTTAAAAGTACACTCTAGAAAAACTATTTTATTGATCATAGTGATTCAGGAGTAATATTAAAACAGGGTCAAATGCCCCACCAACAATAGACCACTATACAGAAAGCCCTGAAATTGCTGAAATAGGCCTAAGTAAATCAAATCAATGATGAGAGAATAGTCAGATTAACTGATAACTGACACAGACATGGTGGCGTAGCAGAAAGATCGGAATGCCGTCCCACTGGCCAAAAACTGGTTGAATCAATGTTGTTTCCAAGCCATTTCAAACAAAAACATTAAATGTGATGACGTTGAATCAATGTGAAAAACTGATTGGATTTGTAAAAAGTCATCAACGTAAGGGAATTGTGTCTTTTTTTCAACCAACTTTTAACCTAAATCCAATGACATGGTGAATTATTTTGTTGATTTTACTTTTGATTTACGTTAGTGGACAATTCAACCAAATGTATATCAAAAACCGACGTTGAACTGACGTCTGTGCCCAGTGGGGTGAACCAAGAGGTTGTGAGGACATGCTGAATAATAATTACTGTATAAATGAACATGCACAATGTAATCATGTACGTCAAAGTGTTTCAAAAATGTATCTTGAAAACACGGTATGATGTTGTGTTCTCCGCTTTGCTCTACAACCCCCACAAGCGTCACGGGACTCGTCTGAAGTCAGTACCGCCAATGTGCCAACTTTTGTTTGTAGTGTCCAAACTGTTTGGGCTACACACTAATATGACCCCTCTATGGAAAGATGACTCTCACGAACACGATGGTGTTCTCTGTTTTGCTCTACGCCCCCCACAAGTGTCACAGGACTCATCAGAAGGTAATTCGGTATCGGGACAAAACATTTATGGAAGTGAATGGGGCATATCCACGTCAAAGGTATACAGATAATTCTATGGTAAAACATTTATAAATAATCTGAGCTTTCTTATATCTCTCATACAGTGCAAGTATTCAGACCCCTTTACTTTTTCCACGTTCTGTTATGTTACAGCCTTATTCTAAAATGGATTAAATTGTTTGTTATTCTTCATTAATCTACAGGTAATACCCCATAATAAAAAAGCAAAAACAGGTTTTTAGACATTTTTGCAAATGCATAAACAATTCAAAACTGAAAAATTACATTTACATATATATTCAGACCCTTTACTCAGTACTTTGTTGAAGCACCTATGGCAGCGATTACAACCTCGAGTCTTCTTGGGTATGATGCTACAAGCGTGGTACACCTGTATTTGGGGAGTTTCTCCCATTCTTCTTTGCAGATCCTCTCAAGCTCTGTCAGCTTGGATGGGGAGCGTCGCTGCACAGCTATTTTCAGGTCTCTCCAGAGATGTTTGATCGGGTTCAAGTCCGGGCTCTGACTGGGCCACTCAAGGACATTCAGAGACTTATCCCGAAGCCACTCATGTGTTGTTTTGGCTGTGTACTTAGGGTCGTTGTCCTGTTGGAAGGTGAACCTTTGCCCCAGTCTGAGGTCCTGAGCTCTCTGGAACAGGTTTTCATCAAGGATCTCTCTGTACTTTGCTCTGTTCATCTTTGCCTTGATCCTGACTAGTCTCCCAGTCCCTGCCGTTGAAAAACATCCTCACAGCATGATTCTGCCATCACCTTGCTTCACCGTAGGGTGAATTGGCAAATTCAAAGCGGGCTGTCATGTGCCTTTTACTGTGGAGTGGCTTCCATCTGGCCACTCTACCATAAATGCCTGATTGGTGGAGCGCTGCAGAGATGGTTGTCCTTCTGGAAGGTTCACCCATCTCCACAGAGGAACTCTAGAGCTCTGACAGAGTGACCATCAGGTTCTTGGTCACCTCCCTGACCAAGGCCCTTCTCCCCCGTTTGCTTAGTTTGGCCGGGCGGCCAGCTCTAGGAAGAGTCTTGGTGGTTCCAAAACACTTTAGCGTGCTGTCTCTGACCAACTCTCTCGCTATCTCTATCTGAACGATCTTCTTAACCCTAACCAGTCAGGCTTCAAGATGGGTCACTCACCTGAGACTGCTCTCCTCTGTGTCATGGAGGCTCTCCGCACTGTCAAAGCTGACTCTCTCTCCTGTGTTCTCATCCTCCTAGATCCGCTGCCTTCGACACTGTGAACATTCAGATCCTTCTCTCCACCATCTCATGGCTGGGCGTCTCAGGCTCTGGACACTCTTGGATTGCATCTTACCCTGCAGGGTGCTCCTACCAGGTGACGTGGAGAGGATCTGTGTCTGTGCCACATACTCTCACTACAGGTGTCCCCCAAGGCTCGGTTCTAGGCCCTCTCCTCTTCTCTCTATACACCAAGTCACTCAGCTCTGTCATATCATTTACATTTAAGTCATTTAGCAGACGCTCTTATCCAGAGCAACTTACAAATTGGTGCATTCAATATCCTCACATGGTCTCTCCCATCATTGCTATTTTCTCCTTCCCCCCTTTTGACACCCAGGTGGCAACACGCATATCTGCGTGCCTGGCAGATATCTCAGCTTAGACCTCGACAAGACGGAGCTGCTCTTCATCCTGGGTAAGGCCAGCCAGCTCCAAGAAATGCAACAATTTTTCTGAAATTGAAAGGGTGTGTTATGTATGTCCCTACCCTGTGAACATTCCAAAGTTGGTTTGAGGTGTCTAGGTCATGTAATCAAGGAGCAATTGACATTCTAAGTCAAACGTCAAAGGTAAAGTAATGAATTAAGGTAAAGGATAATGTAATCAATGTTTCCGAAATCCAAAGGGTGTCCCTAAGGAGCTATTGCATTTTACGTGATTTTGTTGGAATCATTTTATGAAAAATACCAAAGGCTCTGCAACAATAAAAAAAAAAATTGACCTCCACAAGTCTGGTTCATCCTTGGGAGCAATTTCCAAAAGCCGGAAGGTACCACGTTCATCTCTACAAACAATAGTACGCAAGTATAAACACTGTGGGACCACACAGCCGTCATACCGCTCAGGAAGGAGACGCGTTCTGTCTCCTAGAGATGAACGTACCTTTGTGTGAAAAGTGCAAATCAATCCCAGAACAACAGCAAAGGACCTTGTGAAGATGCTGGAGGAAACAGGCACAAAATTATCTATATCCACAGTAAAACAAGTTCTATATTGACATAACCTGAAAGGCCGCTCAGCAAGGAAGAATCCAGTGCTCCAAAACGGCCATAAAAAAGCCAGACTACGGTTTGCAACTGCACATGGGGACAAAGATCGTACTTTTTGGAGAAATGTCCTCTGGTCTGATTAAACAAAAATATAACTGTTTGGCCATAATTACCATTGTTATGTTTGTAGGATAAAGGGGCAGGCTTTCAAGCCGAAGAACACCATCCCAACCGTGAAGCACGGGGTGGCAGCATCATGCTGTGGGGGTGCTTTGCTGCAGGAGGGATTGGTGCACTTCACAAAATAGATGGCATCATGAGGAAGGAAAATTATGTGGATATATTGAAGCAACATCTCAAGACATCAGTCAGGAAGTTAAAGCTTGGTCGCAAATGGGTCTTCTAAATGGACAATGACCCCAAGCATACTTCCAAAGTTTTGGCAAAATGGCTTAAGAACAACAGTCACGGTATTTAAAAAACATAACTCTCTATGTAAGGAATAAATAAGAGTTGAAATGAGGTTGCTAAGTCATGTGGTTGAAGAGCTATTTAAATGTAAAAGTTTCAAATATTAACATAAAACCGTGTAAGCACTTTATGGGAAAACCGTAGGGTGTGCAATGTGTGTTCCGTGAACAATATGAAGTTGGTTTGAGGTGCCTAGGTCAAGTGATCAAGGAGCTATTGAATTGTAAGTGATTTTATGAATATATATGTATATATACACTGAACAAAAATATAAATACAACATGCAACAATTTAAAAGATTTTACTGAGTTACAGTTCATATAAGGAAATCAGTCAACTGAAATAAATTCATAAGTCCCTAATCTATGGGTTTCACATGACTGGGAATACAGATATGCATCTGTTGGTCACAGATACCTTTTTAAAAAGGTAGTGGCGTGGATCATAAAACCAGTCAGTATCTGGTGTGACCACCATTTGCCCCATGCAGCGTGACACATCTCCTTCGCATAGAGTTCATAAGGCTGTTGATTGTGGAATGTCGTCCCACTACTCTTCAATGGCTGAGCAAAGTTGCTGGATATTGGCGGGAACTGGAACACACTGTTGTATATGTCGATTCAGAGCATGCCAAACATGCTCAATGGGTGACATGTCTGGTGAGTATGCAGGCCATGGAATCACTGAGACATTTTCAACTTCCAGATCCTTGCGACATGGTGCTGTGCATTATCATGCTGAAACATCAGGCGGATGAATGGCACGACAATGGTGCTCAGGATCTCGTCACGTTATCTCTGTGCATTCAAATTTCCATCGATAAAATGCAGTTGTTTTTGTTGTCCGTATCTTATGCCTGCCCATACCCTAACCCCACCGCCACCATGGGGCACTCTGTTCACAAAGTTGATATCAGCAAACCGCTCGCCCACACAACACCATACACGCTGTCTGCCATCTACCCAGTACAGTTGAAACCTAGATTAATCCGTGAAGAGCACACTTCTTTAGCGTGCCAGTGGCCATCGAAGGTGAGCATTTGCCCACTGAAGTCGGTCACGATGTCGAACTGCAGTTAGGTCAAGACCCTGGTGAGGACGACGAGCACACAGATGAGCTTCCCTGAGACAGTTTCTGACAGTTTGTGCAGAAATTATTTGGTTGTGCAAACCCACAGTTTCATCAGCTGTCCGGGTGGCTGGGCTCAGACGATCCCGCTGGTGAAGACGCCAGATGTGGAGGTCCTGGTCTGGCGTGGTTACACATGGTCTGCGGTTGTGAGGCCGGTAGGACGTACTGCCAAATTCTCTAAAACAATGTTGGAGGCAGCTTTTGGTAGAGAAATTAACATTCAATTATCTGGCAACAGCTCTGGTGGACATTTCTGCAGTCAGCATGCCAATTGCACACTCCCTCAAATCGTCAGACATCTGTGGCATTGTGTTATGTGACAAAACTGCTTTTTTTAGAGTGGCCTTTTACTGTCCCCAGCACAAGGTGCACCTGTGTAATGATCATGCTGTTTAATCAGCTTTTTGATATGCCACACCTTTCAGGTGGATGGATTAAACTTGGCAAAGGACAATTGCTCACTAACAGGGATGTAAACAAATTTGTGCACAACATTTGAGAGAAATACGTTTTTTGTGTGTATGGAAAATTTCTGGGATCTTTTATTTCAGCTCATGAAACATGGGACCAACACTTTACATGTTGTGTTTATATTTTTGTTCAGTGTATATATATATAAACATTTTGGAAGCATTTTATGAGAAAACCAAAGGGTATTCAACATGCCTCTCTATGTAAGAAATAATGGAAAATTGAAATGAGGTTGTTTAGTCACGTGGTTGAAGAGATATTGACATTTTAATATTGTGATCATGCACTTTGTTGACGGTCCCTAACTAGTTGCATTGACTGTGTGCCAGGCTGCCTACGTAATTGCCGTGTGATTATGAAACTCTGGTCGGAATCTGAAAAATAAGACCTTTGCAATGTTGTACACCTTTTTTCCTTCATGAAGAACCTGAGGTATGTAGCTCAAATCATTCGCGAGCTATTGAAGTTTGATGGTACGAATTTCTCAAACCAATTTTACCAGGGGGCGGCAGGTAGTTTAGTGGTCAAGAGCGTTGTGCCAGTAACCGAAAGGTCGCTGGTTCTAATCCCCGAGCCAACTAGGTGAAAAATCTGTCGATGTGCCCTTGAGCAAGGCACTTAACTATAATTGCTCCTGTAAGTCGCTCTGGATAAGATGCTAAATGACGTAAATGTACCACGGTCCTAATAAACCAGGGCTATCCAACCCTGTTCATTGAGATCTACCGTCTTGTAGGTTTTTGCTCCAACCCCAATCTAGCGCACCTGATTATAATAATTAGCAGGTTGATAAACTGAATCTTACAACCGGGGTTGGAGTGAAAACCTACAGAAGGGTACCTCTCCAGGAACAGGGTTGGATAACCCTGGCCTAGTGAATGAATCATAAAAGCATGTTTTTATGAAATTGGCCATTGGAATAAGGGACAACATATTGTGAATCAAAACGTTTGTTAGGCTAGATGTGAGTGGCCTAAATAGCCTAAGTATATTTAAATAAATAGACTATCCATCTCTTTCAATCACTCGAAATATCACATCTAGGCCTATTAAATGTCAAATGAATTGTAAAATAATGAGGCAATGGTCGCATGATGGGGCTATTAGACAAAATATAACACCAGATTTGGTCCATAGGCAACCGCTCTATCATCAGTGGTGCTGATGAGAATGATGCGAGTAGGCTACCACTTTAACGTTGGCTTGGATCCGTGCAGACCACGCCCGGTGCTAAAGACAAGACCTGCCGCTGATGCTAAGCCTCGGCAAAGGCAAGCTTCAGAAATCTCTCCTCCTGCGTCTCTCACTACAACAGCTGACCGTCTGGAGCCGGAGCCGCTCGGAATACTCTTAACATTTAAATTATAACGGACTGCATGGACAAACTATTATAAATATTTTGCCCTATTCAATTATATTTATTTGTTTGTGTGCTATTTGAAGTCTCAAACTCTCCGAAATGTACATAACCAATTTTTGTATTTATCGAAAAGCAGAAAATTCTCTTTCAAAATTCTCATTTCTCATTCCTGCCAACTCTCAGTTTGTCCATTGCAAAAAAAGAGATTGTCGAGATCAATAGGGCAGATGTTAGATGACATAGTCTAAGGCAAAAAGTAACTTGTTTTCAAAAAAATATATTTTGCCTTTCGGAGGCGCATCAGATTCCTTTCTCACAATGGCCGAAGCTAGCGCAGAATGTAACATCAAGGTGCTATGTCGCTTCCGTCCTCTGAATCAGTCCGAAATTATCCGTGGGGACAAATTCATCCCCATGTTCCAAGGAGATGACACCGTCAGCATCGCGGTAAGTTGTTATTTCTGCTCATTCTTCTTTTGACAGATTTGTTGCCATCCCTTTTAGTGATGATGGCTATGATGATGATGCATCATCCAAAAAGGTGACGCTGGGGTTAGGCCTACACAGTGTCTTTACACTACAAACAGTATCACCCTCTGTCTACCGGTCAAGTCTGGACACAGTTTCCCTGAAGTTCAGGCTTGTTGTATTGGCGGTAACTGATTTGATGAAACCATACAGACATTGATTGTCATCATCCTCCTCCAGTCCTCCTTGTCATCATCAACTTCTCACATCACTGTCAATAATTGATGGCTGTAGCCTATAGCCTACATCCAGCCAGATATGCAATGCAGTTAATGAATTAATGTTGCAGCATCAGTTTTCCGGAATAATAGCCAATTCACTTATTGCATGGATTCAATCCATTCAGGTAGTGGTAGACCCTAGTATACCGTAATAGGCTGTAGGTATGTATAATTTCTGATCAGCCAACAAGGCTTATCCTATCGATTATTGGGAAAGAGCTCCTTGCATGACCTGTGAGACAATAGCCCACTGGGCACAGAAGTCAGTTCAACGTCTAGTTTTGATTTACAATTGGTTGAGTTGTCAACTAACGTGAATTCAACGTTAAATCAACACAAAATGTCATCATGGCATTGGATTTTGGTTAAAAGTCGGGTGAAAACCCCCCCCCCGAAATAGCCTTACATTGATGACTTTTTGCAAATCCAATCAGTTTTCCACGTTTTTTCAACATCATCACATTGATGTTTTGGGTTGAAATTACGTGGAAACAAGTTGATTCAACCAGTTTTTGCCCAGTGGGATAGATCTGTCATCTCAAATAACACGGATCACTTAGCATGTCTTTATAGGGCTGTGGTGATCAATGGTGATCAGTTTCAGAAAGGACATCCAAGTGAGCGTCCCAAATGGCACCCTATTCACTATATAGTATCCCAGGGGTCCTGGTCAAAAGTAGTACATTAAAGATGCACTATGCAGAAATTGCTCCACCATTTCCTGGTTGCTACAATTCGAATAGTTTGCCTAATTTCAGTTTATGTGACAAACAAGCAAGTATAGTGTAGATAATCATTGTACCATAACCAAAAATATTGTATTTTTAGCTGTTTGAAGCTGGTGTACAAAACCGAAAGCAAAAGACTCAAAAACGAAATGTAAGCAGGAGAAACATAGAAATAGCGCACATAGAACATATCTACCGCTTCTTAGACCTGCTTTCAATGAGAATGTCAGATTTATAACTCACATTTCTATATGAATTTGGTTGCAGCTTTAAAAGGGAATAAGGTGCCATTTGGGATGCAATAAATTCACTATTGACTGTTATATCAGACTGACTTACTGATCACTTCGTCAATATCTCTTCTGGCTGGTGTTGGACTAATTGGCCTGGATTGAGCTGATATCGACTGGTATGTCCTGTCATTAATAACATGTAGAAATGATTGATCATGTCTAAACTGTGCTTTGCTTTTGGAGTTTGACGAAAAAAGGAACGAGAGAAACAAGAGCATGATCTTCCGAGTTATGATCTGTGTATCTTGTGCATAGTCATTCTTCCTCCAAGGTTTTTATAGTCCTTCTGAGAAGGTGATAATTCACGCTCTGTGACTGGACTGGTGTGTCTGTGTAGTGGGTGGCTTGGATTTCACTAGATAAGGGAGAGAGAGAGAGAGAGAATGCTTCTTTCTTTATTGCTGGGAAATAAGGTGTCTAAGCTATATGTAAAGTGAGGGCATTGTATAACTTCAAAATCTGTTAATTGTTTTCACCTCATTTGAATCATCAACAAGCTTGGCATCTGTGACAAGATTATGCCACTCTATATAAAAATGTTATAATAAAACGTCTATGCAAAGTATGTCAGAGAGCAATTATCATTTAGTACACACATACACACACGCACATGCACACACACTATAATGAGTCTCAGAGACACAAAGAGATCCACACCCCACCTAGTCCACTGGGTTTTAAACTGGAGTCAATAATGATGAAGTCAGCACTACTGCAAATTACGTTTCTATGTTCTTCTCTTATCTACAGATGCACACAGCTGGCAATGCAAATAATAATAGACTCATCATAAATATCTCATAAATATGTATAGGCCAGGCAACAATAGAGATGAAAAGAGATGACACTGGGAGATAATAGTGAATAGAGACATGCAATTATATTTACCTGCAATCTGAATACCTATTTTGTTGAAGAGTTGTCTTGGATCTTATCTGAAAAAATTGATCTTATCTGAAGAGTTGGCTCTAATCTGAAGAGTTGATTTTTATCTTACTGTGTAGATCTTAATAATTCTTATTATTAGGTAGGTGCTTATACACTAAACAAAAATATAAACGCAACATGCAACAATTTCAAAGATTTTACTGAGTTACAGTTCATATAAATACAGTGGGGAAAAAACGTATTTAGTCAGCCACCAATTGTGCAAGTTCTCCCACTGAAAAACATGAGAGAGGCCTGTAATTTTCATCATAGGTACACGTCAACTATGACAGACAAAATGAGGAAAAAAATTCCAGAAAATCACATTGTAGGATTTTTAAAGAATTTATTTGCAAATTATGGTGGAAAATAAGTATTTGGTCACCTACAAACAAGCAAGATTTCTGGATCTCACAGACCTGTAACTTCTTCTTTAAGAGGCTCCTCTGTCCTCCACTCGTTACCTGTATTAATGGCACCTGTTTGAACTTGTTTTCAGTATAAAAGACACCTGTCCACAACCTCAAACAGTCACACTCCAAACTCCACTATGGCCAAGACCAAAGAGCTGTCAAAGGACACCAGAAACAAAATTGTAGACCTGCACCAGGCTGGGAAGACTGAATCTGCAATAGGTAAGCAGCCTGGTTTGAAGAAATCAACTGTGGGAGCAATTATTAGGAAATGGAAGACATACAAGACCACTGATAATCTCCCTCGATCTGGGACTCCACGCAAGATCTCACCCCGTGGGGTCAAAATGATCACAAGAACGGTGAGCAAAAATCCCAGAACCACACGGGGGGACCTAGTGAATGACCTGCAGAGAGCTGGGACCAAAGTAACAAAGCCTACCATCAGTAACACATTACGCCGCCAGGGACTCAAATCCTGCAGTGCCAGACGTGTCCCCCTGCTTAAGCCAGTACATGTCCAGGCCCGTCTGAAGTTTGCTAGAGTGCATTTGGATGATCCAGAAGAGGATTGGGAGAATGTCATATGGTCAGATGAAACCAAAATAGAACTTTTTGGTAAAAACTCAACTCGTCGTGTTTGGAGGACAAAGAATGCTGAGTTGCATCCAAAGAACACCATACCTACTGTGAAGCATGGGGGTGGAAACATCATGCTTTGGGGCTGTTTTTCTGCAAAGGGACCAGGATGACTGATCCGTGTAAAGGAAAGAATGAATGGGGCCATGTATCGTGAGATTTTGAGTGAAAACCTCCTTCCATCAGCAAGGGCATTGAAGATGAAACGTGGCTGGGTTCGTAAGAAGCATTTCAAGGTCCTAGAGTGGCCTAGCCAGTCTCCAGATCTCAACCCCATAGAAAATCTTTGGAGGGAGTTGAAAGTCCGTGTTGCCCAGCGACAGCCCCAAAACATCACTGCTCTAGAGGAGATCTGCATGGAGGAATGGGCCAAAATACCAGCAACAGTGTGTGAAAACCTTGTGAAGACTTACAGAAAACGTTTGACCTGTGTCATTGCCAACAAAGGGTATATAACAAAGTACTTTTGTTATTGACCAAATACTTATTTTCCATCATAATTTGCAAATAAATTCATAAAAAATCCTACAATGTGATTTTCTGGAAAAAAATGCTCATTTTGTCTGTCATAGTTGACGTGTACCTATGATGAAAATTACAGGCCTCTCTAATCTTTTAAAGTGGGGGAACTTGCACAATTGGTGGCTGACTAAATACTTTTTTTCCCCACTGTAAATAAATCATTTGAAATACATTTGTTGGACCCTAATCTATGGATTTCACATGACTGGGAATACAGATATACATCTGTTGGTCACAGATACCTTAAAAAAAGGTAGGGGCGTGTATCAGAAAACCAGCCAGTATCTGGTGTGACCATAATTTGCTTCATGCAGCACGATACCTCTCCTTCACATAGAGTTGATCAGGCTGTTGATCGTGGCCTGTGGAATGTTGTCCCACTTCTCTTCAATGGCTGTTGGATATTGTCGGGAACTGGAACACACTGTCGTACACGTTGATCCAGAGCATCCCAAACATACTCAATGGTTGACATGGCTGTTGAGTATGCAGGCATTTTTTCAGCTTCCAGGAATTGTGTACAGATCCTTGCGAAATGAGGCTGTGCATTATCATGCTGAAACATGAGGTGATGACGGCAGATGAATGGCACGACAATTTACATTTACATTTACGTCATTTAGCAGACGCTCTTATCCAGAGCGACTTACAGTTAGTGCATACATTATTATTATATATATATATTTTTTCTCATACTGGTCCCCCGTGGGAATCGAACCCACAACCCTGGCGTTGCAAACGCCATGCTCTACCAACTGAGCTACATCCCTGCCGGCCAGTCCCTCCCCTACCCTTGACGATGCTGGGCCAATTGTGCGCCGCCCCATGGGTCTCCCGGTCGCGGCCGGCTACGACAGAGCCTGGATGGGGCAATGGTGCTCAGGATCTCATCTCATCACGGTATCTCTGTGCATTCAAATTGTCATAGATAAAATGCAATTGTTTTTGTTTTCCGTAGCTTATGCCTGCCCATACCATAACCACACTGCCACCATGGGACACTTTGTTCCCAACGTTGACATCAGCAAACCACTCGCCCACACGATGCCAAACATGCAGTCTGTCATCTGCCCGGTACATTTGAAACCGAGATTCATACATGAAGAGCATAGTTCTCCAGCGTGCCAGTGGCCATCGAAGGTGAGCATTTGCCCACTGAAGTCAGTTGCGAAGCCAAACTGCAGTTAGGTCAAGACCCTGATGAGGACGACGAGCACGCAGATGAGTTTCCCTGAGACGGTTTTTGACAGTTTGTGCAGAAATTCTTTGGTTGTGCAAACCACAATTTCATCAGCTGTCCGGATGGCTGGTCTCAGATGATCCCGCTGGTGAAGAAGCCGGATGTGGAGGTCCTGGACTGGCGTGGTTACACATGGTCTGCAGTTTTGATGCCAGTTGGATGTACTGCCAAATTCTCTAAAACAACAATGGATGTGGCTTATTGTAGAGAAATGTACATTACATTCTCTGGCAACAGCTGGTGGATATTCCTGCAGTCAGCATGCCAATTGCACGCTCCCTCAAAACTTGAGACATCTGTGGCATTTTTTAGAGTGGCCTTTTGTTGTCCCCAGCACAAGGTGCCCTGTGTAATGATCATGCTGTTTAATCAGCTACTTGATATGCCATGCCTTAAAGGTGGATGGATGATCTTGGCAAAGGAGAAATGCTCACTAACAGGGATGTGCACCACATTTGAGATAAATACGTTGTTGTTGCGTATGGAACATTTTTGGGATCTTTTATTTCAGCTCATGAAACAAACACAAGTTGCATTTATATTTTTGTTCAGTATATTTGTCCTGTTATACACAAGTGTGTTTCTTGCATATCCTAACTCCCCCTGAAACACCCACATTTAGGATTAACTGCCTTGCTCAAGGGCACAGCAATTCCAGTATTCGAACCAGCGACCGGTCGGTTACTGGCCCAACGCTCTAACCACGAGACTACCTTTCGCCCCTTATCTTACCATGTTGTAGATCTTATCTTACAGTGTACTGAGTTTGTAATTTATCTTATTACAATGTACTGTAGATGATACAGTGGGATAACAGGAGTTCTACAGTAAACAGGAGTGGATCTAGCTGGTCCATTCTTTATACAGAGTTAATTGTATCTGAGGAGTTGGATTTAATCTATTCGTATAACATTGTGGGGCAGTGGGGCAGTCCCACTCCTTTCGTAATTGTTTTTGCTTTAGTGAAAAGATAGTGAAGTGTTAGAAAGACGAGGAAGGTGAATCTAAGGACAATTGGCCGGATTCGAAGGAGGAGGGCTGCAGCTCGATGATGAGCGAACACTGAGCGAGAAATGCCAGACAGGTTCCCGACTCTCCAGCGAAGCATTCCTGGGGAGGTAAGTGGGGTTCTTGGGAAACCGGGGTGGCCGGGGAGGCCGTGCTGCTAACAGCCGGGTTGCTGAAGGGCTGGGAGGTTACCGTCATGGGAGGCTGCCTAACAGACAACCCGCAGAATTGCTCCAGCAATGTGTTAAATGCTCGGTCATGGCGTTCGGCCAAGGTCTGGAACCCTTCCATGAGAACACGAAGCAACTCCTTGTGCCTTCCAATGGTGGCTTGTTGGGAGGAGATGGCGTTGTGGAGCTGGGCCGAGTCTGCTGGGTCAGTCATGGCCAGTTCGTACTATCATGTTTCAGGAGAAGACCCAGATGCAGACATTGTTGAAGTAACAAAAGTTTATTACAAAAACGGTGGGCAGGCAAACGACAGGTCAAGGGCAGGCAGAGGTCAGTAATCCAGATCAGAGTCCAAAAGGTACAGAACGGCAGGCAGGCTCAGGGTCAGGGCAGGCAGAATGGTCAAAACCAGGAAAACTGGAAAACAGGAACTTGAGAACGACAGGAGCAAGGGGGAAAACGCTGGTAGGCTTGACGAAACAAAACGAACTGGCAACAGACAAACAAAGAACACAGGTATAAATACACTAGGGATAATGGGGAAGATGGGCGACACCTGGAGGGGGGTGGAGACAATCACAAAGACAGGTGAAATGGATCAGGGTGTGACACATTCGTCTTTATATAGTCTATGATCTGGTCATACATCGGCCTGGTGTATTTATGAGGGTTGTATTGATTTCATATTATAGTACGTAGGTCTACATCCATTTCATGAAATGATGGCGCCGGAGGGGATGGCTGCCGTTTTATGGACTCTTAACCAACCGTGCTATTCTCTGTGTTTTTTTGCATTGTTTGTAACTTATTTAGTACATAATGTTGCTGCTACCGTCTCTTATGATCGAAAAGAGCTTCTGGACATCAGAACAGCGATTACTCACCTTGAACTGGACAAATATTTTTTATTTTATGAGTCGGAACGAGAGGGATTTGCTCCAGACACCTGACAGGGCCCTGATTTTGTACGTTTGCCCACTGACAAAGACATGATCAGTCTATAATTTTAATGGTCGATTTATTTGAACAGTGAGAGACAGAATAACAACAACAAAAATCCAGAAAAACGCATGTCAAAAATGTTATAAATTGATTTGCATTTTAATGAGGGAAATAACTATTTGACCCCTCTGCAAAACATGACTTAGTACTTGGTGGCAAAACCCTTGTTGGCAATCAGAGGTCAGACGTTTCTTGTAGTTGGCCACCAGGTTTGTACACATCTCAGGAGGGATTTTGTCCCACTCCTCTTTGCAGATCTTCGCCAAGTCATTAAGGTTTCGAGGCTGACGTTTGGCAACTCGAAACTTCAGCTCCCGCCACAGATTTCCTATGGGATTAAGGTCTGGAGACTGGCTAGGCCACTCCAGGACCTTAATGAGCTTCTTCTTGAGCCACTCCTTTGTTGCCTTGGCCGTGTGTTTTGGGTCATTGTCATGCTGGAATACCCATCCACGACCCATTTTCAATGCCCTGGCTGAGGGAAGGAGGTTCTCACCCAAGATTTGACGGTACATGGCCCCGTCCATCGTCCCTTTGATGCGGTGAAGTTGTCCTGTCCCCTTAGCAGAAAAACACCCCCAAAGCATAATGTTTCCACCTCCATGTTTGACGGTGGGGATGATGTTCTTGGGGTCATAGGCAGCATTCCTCCTCCTCCAAACACGGCAAGTTGAGTTGATGCCAAAGAGCTCCATTTTGGTCTCATCTGACCACAACACTTTCACCCAGTTCTCCTCTGAATCATTCAGATGCTCATTGGCAAACTTCAGACGGGCCTGTATATGTGCTTTCTTGAGCAGGGGGACCTTGCAGGCGCTGCGGGATTTCAGTCCTTCACGGCGTAGTGTGTTACCAATTGTTTTCTTGGTGACTATGGTCCCAGCTGCCTTGAGATCATTGACAAGATCCTCCTGTGTAGTTCTGGGCTGATTCCTCACCATTCTCATGATCATTGCAACTCCACGAGGTGAGATCTTGCATGGAGCCCCAGGCCGAGGGAGATTGACAGTCTTTTGTGTTTCTTCCATTTGCGAATAATCGCACCAACTGTTGTCACCTTCTCACCAAGCTGCTTGGCGATGATCTTGTAGCCCATTCCAGCCTTGTGTAGGTCTACAATCTTGTCCCTGACATCCTTGGAGAGCTCTTTGGTCTTGGCCATGGTGGAGAGTTTGGAATTTGATTGATTGATTGCTTCTATGGACAGGTGTCTTTTATACAGGTAACAAACTGAGATTAGGAGCACTCCCTTTAAGAGTGTGCTCCTAATCTCAGCTCGTTACCTGTATAAAAGACACCTGGGAGCAAAGAAATCTTTCTGATTGAGAGGGGGTCAAATACTTATTTCCCTCATTTAAAAAAACAAACATTTTTAGTCATTTAGCAGACACCCTTATCCAGAGCGACTTACAGGAGCAATTAGGGTTAAGTGCCTTGCTCAAGGGCACTTAAAATGCAAATCAATTTATAACATTTTTGACATGCGTTTTTCTGAATTTTGTTGTTGTTATTCTGTCTCTCACTGTTCAAATAAACCTACCATTAAAATTATAGACTGATAATTTCTTTGTCAGTGGGCAAACGTACAAAATCAGCAGGGGATCAAATACTTTTTTCCCTCACTGTACATAGCCTCGCTGTTGTTATTTTTACTGCTGCTCTTTAATTATTTGTTACTTTTATTTCGTATTATTTTATATTGTATTTTTTTGTGATATTCTTTTGGGTATTCTTTCTTAAAACTACATTGTTGTTTAAGGGCTTGTAAGTAAGCATTTCCTGTTGTATTCGGCGCATGTGACAAATAAAATTTGATTTGATGGCGAAACAGACAGACTGAATGAGGACACTTTGATCAAACAGCACAAATGCAAATGGTAGAATTCACATTACTTACCCTAAAAAAAAACACTGGAAGCATTATAATTATAATTAGGCCTATATGATTATTATATTATCTATCATTGTACAAAAAAATCAATATTGAAATGCATTCTGTGTACACACAGATTATTTCTCAATCAGCCCCACCCATTGCACACATACATAGTACAGTACATTTACTAAAATGTAAATGTAAATAGTACTGTAGCAGTGTGTGAACCAAAGGCTGGCAATACCAGAAAGATAATATCCAGGAAAATGGCTATTTCATTACATTCCAAATGAATTCCATGTACCACACACCCACTTTGTTCCTTGCCTGCTCCTCCTGCAGGAAGCTATCAAATGCACTTGTAATTTCCCGAAGCTAATTGCACTGGATGTGTGTTGTTGGTTGTGTATCATGCAAATGCATGTGTGTGTCCTATTCCCTCCACATATGTCTCAGCCACTGGGCTGGATCTCTTCTAGGAATCTGTCAGTGAAGAGAGATAGATAGAGAGAGAGTGAATGTGAGAGTGAATGTGTTTGTGTGAGAGAGAGAGAGAGTGTGTGAGAGAGAAAGAGAGAGAGTATGTAAGAGAGAGAGAGAGAGAAAGAAAAAGTGTGTGTGTGTGGTGTGTGTCAGTAAAGAGTAGTAGGGCTACAATACAGCCGTCAGATTAAATTAGGATTAGGAACATCACAGAAAACCAGAGACACAAGGGACCATTTGTGTGTGTCACAGCAAAGTCATCAGGCGGTTAGTGAAAACAACAATTTACAGTGTCGCTTTGATGGTCTTCATTGTGGTGGGTTTTCATTGTTGGCCTTGCTACCTCCATTGTCTTGTGCGGGCTCAGTTGGTAAAACCCTGACGCCACTAGCAACGCAAAGATTGTGGGTTAATTTCCTGCCGGGATCACATATGTCAATAATTTGGTTAATGTGCTGATGAGTCATGTCGCCTGTGCTTCTCCATTTCTTCATCAGCAAACAGCAGCAGGGTATATTGAATGGTGCCTGTGGGACCCAGCCGCTGTTCCTCTAGCAGGAATAGACCTCTGTTCTCATCTCAGCCTGGGGACAGTGGAGTAGGCAGAAGGTGTACTCTGACTTGGGTATCTAGGTGTTCTTGTTAACAACGTGGCGTGCGTCACACACACACACACACACACACACACACACACACACACACACACACACACACACACACACACACACACACACACAGACAGAAGCATACATGCACACACAGAGACAGATGCATGCACACACTCAAACACACACACACACAAAATAACGTCTGCGTTGTTGATAGCGTTGGGTCGTAGCGTGACACACACACACACAACTTATTCACTCAGTGGCTGGCCACAAGCATTCAACACAGCTCATACTCAGACAGCAGCTCTAGTAGTACCTTGGTATTATCATGGACTTGCAGTGCAGTGGGAGGTAGCATTTGGATTTAGTGTCCATCCAGTTAATAGTTTATTGAATTGGTTTGGTTTGAATTGGTTTGCGATTGCTGTTGCTGTTGTTGCCATCAGTATCTCACATAGGCTATACAAGGCCTGGTGGGGTATGAAGACAAGTAGATTCCGAAAACCACATGAAATTGCAAACCTTGCCAGTGAATGTTACTGAAGAGTTTTTCAGTTCACCTTGCTGGCTGCTCAATCCTTGTCCCTAAGTGGAAGGCTCAGGTTTTTTTTCTTTGAGTTTTTCTTTGTAGGCTACATTTATCCAGTGGCTTACATATAGCTTACTTCTATATTTCTCTTTGTATGCCACTGGCTTACATACTGCAGCTTGCTGCTATACAGTATTTTTTACCCTCTGAGTCACCTAAATAAGAACTAATCTCGTAAGGGACCCAGAACCAAATCTCACGTGTGCTGGCCATTCCAACTACTCAATTTGTCTTATTCATGTATGTTAACAGTCTGTCACAAGGGGCTAAACAACTGATTCACCATTTACTAACTACAATACCATTTGTAATTCTATGTTACAGAGAGCTCTTCAGGCTCACCCTGGACATCCTTGGCTGGTTATTTCACAGTTCATTGTATTTGAGCAGCTATACCTCTGGCACTTGAGGCTGCTGCAATTATAGTATACTACATTTACCAAGTAGAATTATATTATAACTGTATCCGTGTAGCGAAACAACAGAATGTAAGCTCGCGAGATCAGGATGGTTCGTACGAGGCTATGTTACCTCTGCCAGGAGGCTGAAACTTGGTCGCAAGTGGATCTTCCAGCAAGACAATAACCCCTAACACACATCAAACTCCACAAATACATTTTTAATTGACCAAAACATGATAATTTTGCAATGACCATCCTCAGTGTCCGGACAGTCTATAAGTGCATAAGTGCAGACGGTGTATACCATGTGTATCCCATACATACGACTAATAAAGCTTGAAACTTGGTTGCATCCTAAATGACACCCTAATTCCCTATGTAGTGCACTACTGTTGACCAGAGCCCTAAGGGCCTTAGTCAAAAGTAGTTATCTGAATAGGGAACAGGGTGCCATTTTGGACACAACCCTGAATGTCAGCTGGCTAGACCATAGACAATAGCTTAATTATTCTTCATTATACAACGGGTGGGTCTAATCATGGATGCTGATTGGTTAAAACCGCATTTTAGTCGGTGTCTATTCCACAAGTTACCACCGGCTAAAGCTAAGACGTTGAAATGCCTATTCACTGTTACATCTGACTGCGCAATCCACTGTCTCAACAGCCCAGCCAGGCAATTTATAAACTTGATCACTGTAAAAAGCATCTAGACATTATCTCCCATTTCTTTTAGACTAGCGTTTGGTTGTCAACAGCAGAGATTTGTATTAACCTTGTCTGTCTCTCCGACATTTGCAACAGCTTCAAGTGATTGTGTTAGCTGTGTAGTTGGCTAGCTCCTCTGAAGAGTGTCCTGGCGAGAGAGCAAATGTTCTATGCCAGGCGAAATCATTAGCTCATTGTTATGGATCACTAGAAAACAGCTTAAACAAACACAAATGCAGCTACTTTTCTGTTATTCTGGCTGCACTGTTTGACGCGACTGTGTTAGCTGAAGTTGGCTAGCTAGCAAGCAAATGATAAGAACGTTGCCAGCCATCATGGCAACAGAACATTTAGAACGAACGACTGGGTCGTGTCCATAGGTTTAGAATAAAAATACTTAACGACTGGGTCCCATCTCTAGCAACCAAACAGATAGAACGAACGACCAGCCAGCTTGGGTAGCAACCCTAGATTTGTGTGGGGACTATATCTCATGGAAGGATGAAATAGTATGAACAAATAATGTTTTTAATGAAAATATGTCAATCATTATTTTAATATGTTGGTAACCCGTTGTATAAAAGTGATAATGCCCTCGAAGCCGGTGTTTGGTGGATATATTGGCACGGTTTGCTGGCCCGAGATGAAGGCATTATCACTTAAGCACTGTTGGTCTAAATGCACTGTTGGTTAAGGGCTGTAAGTAAGCATTTCACTGTAATGTCTGCACCTGTTGTATTCGGCGCATGTGACCAATAAAATTTGATTTGATTTGATTTGATTAAGCATCTACTTAACCAGAGAGGAGATGTGTCAATTGTTTTTAATTAAGACATAGCAGCATCCATCCTGTCACGGCTCACTGCCATTCTCACTCACTGCTCCGAGCAGAACAGAACTATAATTACCCCCCCGAAGTGGGGGAGGGAGGGATGGAGAGAGAGAGAGAACATTGAAGGGAAAGGCTCTCATTAATAAGAAAGAGAGGGAAAGAAGGAGAAGGAGAAAGAAAGAGAGATGGAGGAAGAGAAACAGAGAGAGAGAGAGAGCTGTCTCGGATACAGAGAGAGAGAGAGAGAGAGAGAGAGAGAGAGAGGCGCAAGGGAAAAACTCACTAATTATTAGGTGCGTACTACTAAGGACTAGGGGAGGAGAGTACCCTCAGAGTGGTGTACCCATAGAGATAACGGAGTGGCTGCGGATCCCCAGACTAAAGATCCTGAAGCTTCTGCACGTGCGGACACGTTCTGTGCATGTGTTTATTCTCGTAGAGAACAGGCGACTCTGGCGAATGGTGCTCGAATGGTGATCTAAAGTTAGTTTAAAGCTGAATCAAAGTCTGCAAGATCACATAATGATAATATTCTACATAACAGAACCGAATATAATAGTGTAGTATAATGTTACTGTAAGACAACACTACCGCATTTTTCTCTAATTTGGCCAAAACTCAACAGTACGTGCTACTAGGGGAAAATACACAGGTAGGCTATGCTCAGGGATGTAGTGGAGGGTAAACTCACCTTTTTATTTGTGAAATAGCGTTTACTCACCTTTTTTATTTAGTTAATTATCGTTTACCCACTTATTATTGCGTTCGCAGCGTTGATCAACGCTCAAAACGTTAATATTATTGAGCCGAGTCAATGATCTGTGTTCTAATCGCACCTGCCTCTCTGTGAACGAGTGGAGTCATGATTCAGGTATGCTCCTTATGTGAACAGCACATTCATTCACCACTCTATCCAATGGAAGAACTCTGCCCACGGCACAGGCCGAGACGTGAAATTAACCACCTCAGCCAAGACTGACCAACGCTGGCAAGTGGCATGTAGAGATGCCACTGACAGTGGGCTTGCGACTGGACATGAGGCAATTTGTTAAACGTCGCTCGACTCCTGCCGTTTCAACACACACATACAAAAAAACCTGACTCTCTGAGAATGGTACAACTGGTAAATAGTCGCTGATATTTCAGTCAGGTGGCTAGCTAGTTAACGTTAGCTAGTTAGCTGAAGGGCTCTAGATACTGTTAGCCAGCTAGCTAGATATAACTAGCTGACCAGAAGGATGAAGTTAGAAGCTAATGTTAAATGGAGCCTGACCTTAGCAGTAGCAGTTGACTGAAATTAAGACAGCTATAATCTTAAATTCCCATTACAGAGAGTAGAGAGACAGAGTAGAGAGACAGACAGTGGTGAGGCAGGCTGCAATGCAGGAGGCAAAGGAGACACACAGAGAGGAAGCAAGCAGAGAGAGAGGTTAGTAGTACAGTGGTTCCCAAACTTGGGGTCAGGGACCCATGTGGGGTCCCCTGTCATTAAAATGGGGTTCCCTGAGAGAATCTGTCATCTTATCAAACACATAAATATATATATACACTGAACAAAAATATAAACGCAACATGTAAAGTGTTGGTACCATGTTTCATGAGCTGAAATAAAAGATCCCAGAAATGTTTAAATCAAATCAAATTGTATTTGTCACATGCGCCGAATACAACAGGTGTCGACCTTACAGTGAAATGCTTACTTACAAGCCCTTAACCAACAATGCAGTTTTAAGAAAGAATACAAAAAAAATCACAATGAAATACAATATAAAGTAATACGAAATAAAAATAACAAATAATTAAAGAGCAGCAGTAAAAATAACAATAGCGAGGCTATATACAGGGGGTACCGGTACCGAGTCAATGTGCGGGGGCACCGGTTAGTCGAGGTAATTGAGGTAATATGTACATATAGGTAGAGTTATTAAAGTGACTATGCATAGATAATAAACAGAGAGTAGCAGCAGCGTAAAAGGGTGGGGGGTGGGGGGGGGGGCAATGCAAATAGTCTGGGTAGCCATTTGATTAGATGTCTTATGGCTTGGGGGTAGAAGCTGTTGAGAAACCTCTTGGACCTAGACTTGGCGCTCCGGTACCGCTTGCCGTGCGGTAGCAGAGAGAACAGTCTATGACTAGGGTGGCTGGAGTCTTTGACAATTTTTAGGGCCTTCCTTTGACACTGCCTGGTATAGAGGTCCTGGATGGCAGGAAGCTTGGCCCCAGTGATGTACTGGGCCGTACGCACTACCCTCTGTAGTGCCTTGCGGTCGGAGGCCGAGCAGTTGCCATGCCAGGCAGTGATGCAACCAGTCAGGATGCTCTCGAAGGTGTAGCTGTAGAACCTTTTGAGGATCTGAGGACCCATGCCAAATATTTTCAGTCTCCTTAGGTTTTGTCGTGCCCTCTTCACGACTGTCTTGGTGTGCTTGGACCATGTTAGTTTGTTGGTGATGTGGACATCAAGGAACTTGAAGCTCTCAACCTGCTCCACTACAGCCCCGTCGATGAGAATGGGTACGTGCTCGGTCCTCTTCTTTTTCCTGTAGTACACAATCATCTCCTTTGTCTTGATCACGTTGAGGGAGAGGTTGTTATCCTGGCACCACACGGCCAGGTCTCTGACCTCCTCCCTATAGGCTGTCTCGTCGTTGTCAGTGATCAGGCCTACCACTGTTGTGTCATCGACAAACTTAATAATGGTATTGGAGTCGTGCCTGGCCATGCAGTCATGAGTGAACAGGAAGTACAGGTGGGGACTGAGCATGCACCCCTGAGGGGCACCTGTGTTGAGGATCAGCGTGGCGGATGTGTTGTTACCTACACTAACCACATGGGGGCGGCCCGTCAGGAAGTCCAGGATCCAGTTGCAGAGGGAGGTGTTTAGTCCCAGGGTCCTTAGCTTAGTGATGAGCTTAGAGGGCACTACGGTGTTGAACTCTGAGCTGTAGTCAATGCATAGCATTCTCACATATGTGTTCCTTTTGTCCAGGTGTGAAAGGGCAGTGTGGAGCGCAACAGAGATCTCATCATATGTGGATCTGTTGGGGCGGTATGCAAATTGGAGTGGGTCTAGGGTTTATGGGATAATGGTGTTGATGTGAGCCATGACCAGCCTTTAAAAGCGCTTCATGGCTACAGACGTGAGTGCTACGGGTCGGTAGTCATTTAGGCAGGTTACCTTAGAGTTCTTGGGCACAGGGACTATGGTGATCTGCTTGAACATGTTGGTATTACAGACTCAGACAGGGAGAGGTTGAAAATGTCAGTGAAGACACTTGCCAGTTGGTCAGCGCATGTTCGGAGTACACGTCCTGGTAATCCGTCTGGCCCTGCGGCCTTGTGAATGTTGACCTGTTTAAAGGTCTTACTCACATCTGCTACGGAGAGCGTGATCACACAGTCGTCCGGAACAGCTGATGCTCTCATGCCTGTTTCAGTGTTACTTGCCTCGAAGCGAGCACAGAAGTTATTTAGCTCGTCTGGTAAGCTCATGTCACTGGGCAGCTCGCGGCTGTGTTTCCCTTTGTAGTCTGTAATAGTTTGCAAGCCCTGCCACATCCAATGAGTGTCGGAGCCGGTGTAGTACGATTCGATCTTAGTCCTGTATTGACGCTTTGCCTGTTTGATGGTTCGTCGGAGGGCATAGCGGGATTTCTTATAAGCTTCCGAGTCCCGCTCCTTGAAAGCGGCAGCTCTACCCATTAGCTCAGTGCGGATGTTGCCTGTAATCCATGGCTTCTGATTGGGGTATGTACAGTGAGGGAAAAAAGTATTTGATCCCCTGCTGATTTTGTACGTTTGCCCACTGACAAAGACATGATCAGTCTATAATTTTAATGGTAGGTTTATTTGAATAGTGAGAGACAGAATAACAACAACAAAATCCAGAAAAACGCATGTCAAAAATTTTATACATTGATTTGCATTTTAATGAGGGAAATAAGTATTTGACCCCTCTGCAAAACATGACTTAGTACTTGGTGGCATAACCCTTGTTGGCAATCACAGAGGTCAGATGTTTCTTGTAGTTGGCCACCAGGATGGATTTTGTTCCACTCCTCTTTGCAGATCTTCTCCAAGTCATTAAGGTTTCGAGTCTGACGTTTGGCAACTCGAACCTTCATCTCCCTCTACAGATTTTCTATGGGATTAAGGTCTGGAGACTGGCTAGGCTACTCCAGGACCTTAATGTGCTTCTTCTTGAGCCACTCCTTTGTTGCCTTGGCCATGTGTTTTGGGTCATTGTCATGCTGGAATACCCATCCACGACCCATTTTCAATGCCCTGGCTGAGGGAAGGAGGTTCTCACCCAAGATTTGACAGTACATGGCCCCGTCCATCGTCCCTTTGATGCGGTGAAGTTGTCCTCTCCCCTTAGCAGAAAAACACCCCCAAAGCATAATGTTTCCACCTCCATGTTTGACGGTGGGAATGGTGTTCTTGGGGTCATAGGCAGCATTCCTCCTCCTCCAAACACGGCGAGTTGAGTTGATGCCAAAGAGCTCCATTTTGGTCTCATCTGACCACAACACTTTCACCCAGTTCTCCTCTGAATCATTCAGATGTTCATTGGCAAACTTCAGACGGCCCTGTGTATGTGCTTTCTTGAGCAGGGGAACCTTGCGGGCGCTGCAGGATTTCAGTCCTTCACGGCGTAGTGTGTTACCAATTGTTTTCTTGGTGACTATGGTCCCAGCTGCCTTGAGATCATTGACAAGATCCTCCTGTGTAGTTCTGGTCTGATTCCTCACCATTCTCATGATCATTGCAACTCCACGAGGTGAGATCTTGCATGGAGCCCCAGGCCGAGGGAGATTGACAGTTATTTTGTTTTTCTTCCATTTGCGAATAATCGCACCAACTGTTGTCACCTTCTCACCAAGCTGCTTGGCGATGGTCTTGTAGCCCATTCCAGCCTTGTGTAGGTCTACAATCTTGTCCCTGACATCCTTGGAGAGCTCTTTGGTCTTGGCCATGGTGGAGAGTTTGGAATCTGATTGATTGATTGCTTCTGTGGACACGTGTCTTTTATACAGGTAACAAGCTGAGATTAGGAGCACTCCCTTTAAGAGTGTGCTCCTAATCTCAGCTCGTTACCTGTATAAAAGACACCTGGGAGCCAGAAATCTTTCTGATTGAGAGGGGGTCAAATACTCATTTTCCTCATTAAAATGCAAATCAATTCATAACATTTCTGACATGCGTTTTTCTGGATTTCTTTGTTGTTATTCTGTCTGTCACTGTTCAAATAAACCTACCATTAAAATTATAGACTGTTCATTTCTTTGTCAGTGGGCAAACGTACAAAATCAGCAGGGGATCAAATACTTTTTTTCCCTCACTGTACGTACAGTCACTGTGGGGACGATGTCATCGATGCACTTATTGATGAAGCCAGTGACTGATGTGGTGTACTCCTCAATGCCATCGGAAGAATCCCGGAACATATTCCAGTCTGTGCTAGCAAAACAGTCCTGTAGCTTAGCATCTGCTTCATCTGACCACTTTTTTATTGACAGGGTTAGTGGTGCTTCCTACTTTAGTTTTTGCTTGTAAGCAGGAATTAGGAGGATAGAATTATGGTCAGATTTGCCAAATGGAGGGCGAGGGAGAGCTTTGTACACGTCTCTGTGTGTGGAGTAAAGGTGGTCAATAGTTTTTTTCCCTCTGGTTGTACATTTTAAAATGCAGGTAGAATAGAGGTAAAAACTGATTTAAGTTTCCCTGCATTAAAGTCCCCTGCCACTAGGGGTGCCGCCTCTGGATGAGCGTTTTCCTGTTCGCTTATGGCCGTATACAGTTCATTGAGTGCGGTCTTAGTGCAACATCGGTTTGTGGTGGTAAATAGACAGCTACGAAGAATATTGATGAAAACTCTCTTGGTAGATATTGTGGTCTACAGCTTATCGTGAGATACTCTACCTCAGGCGAGCAAAACCTTAAGACTTTCTTAGATCTCGTGCACCAGCTGTTGTTTACAAATATATATAGACCGCCACCCCTTGTCTTACCAGAGACTGCTGTTCTATCATGCCGATACAGTGTATAACCCGCCAGCTGTATGTTATTCATGTCTTCGTTCAGCCACGACTCGGTGAAACATAAGATATTACAGTTTTTAGTGTCGGATATTCGTGCCTGTAGTTCGTCCACTTTATTATCAAACGATTGTAAGTTGGCCAATAGTATCGATGGCAAAGGCAGATTAGCCGCTCGTCGCCGGCTCCTTTTCTTTCTACTGCGAATGATGGGGATGAGGGCCCTGTCGGGTGTCTGGAGCAAATCCCTCTCGTCCGACTCATTAAAGAACAATTATTAGTCCAGTTCAAGTTGAGTAATCGCTGTTTTGATGTCCAGAAGCTCTTTTCGGTCATAAGAGACGGTAGCAGCAACATTATGTACAAAATAAGTTACAAACAATGCGAAAAAACACACAAAACAGCTCCGGCGCCATTATTCACATATGCACAAAAAGCGTATTTCTCTAAAATTTTGTGCACACAATTTGTTTACATCCCTGTTAGTTAGCGTGGGGGATCATCTGAGACCAGCCACCCGGACAGCTGATTAAACTGTAGATTTGCTCTACCAAAGAATTTCTGCACAAACTGTCAGAAACCGTCTCAGGGAAGCTCATCTGCATGCTCGTCGTCCTCACCAGAGTCTTGACCTGACTGCAGTTCGGCGTTGTAACTGCCTTCAGTTGGCAAATGCTTACTTTCAATGGACACTGGCATGCTGGAGAAGTGTGCTCTTCACGGATGAATCACGGTTTCAACTGATGGCGTCATGTGGGCGAGTGGTTTGCTGATGTCAACGTTGTGAACAGAGTGCCCCACGGTGGCGGTGGGGTTATGGTATGGGCAGGCATAAGCTACGGACAACGAACACAATTGCAATTTGGGTGCAATTTGGGCCAAAAATAAGTATGCTCCCCTTTCTGGGGGTATTTTTTGTGCCCATTTTTCTCTTTTATGTCACAAGTCTGTTCTGATGTCTGGCTATGCCCAGGGGACCGTTAACCCTTACATCTCTACATCATTATCAAAGGCCTCTCTTTCCTCCTCTTCCCTGTCTGTCTGTGGTGTCATCTGAGGGCATCTAGCTTACATATCCATATCAGAGCACATGTACACACTTGTGCATGACGTAATGCATACACACCCCGGGACTCAGAAGAGCGTCAGACTCCGGATATACAATCCAAAGGAGATGCATGGCTTAAGCCGGGTTACTTTCAAAATCCTAACATCGCTAAACCTCTCACATTAAACAACCGTCTTTCCTGTCATTTTTTTTTGTCTTGCGGACATAGTGGTGCGCCCACTAAATGATGTGGCACAGACGGGGGTCACACACTACAACATTCTTCACTTTGTCTTGAGGATTCTCGATACCATGCTGTCTCGCGAAAAACAATGACGTGATGATGTGATTAGATTTAGCGTGGCTACAACAAGCTTTGGCTCAAAGCAGCCTCAAATGCTTTCAGTCAGACATTCATACTTGCCATACAGGGTTGAAATATCTAGCCAACATTTTGAATTGACTAACATTGCTTGTGAACTTCCGAGCTGTAACGATTTGACACTTTGGCTTTGATTTAAAGGCAAACACATACTAATAGTAGTCAATGCTCCTTCCCGAGAGTGTACACATTATGGGTCATGCGAAACAACATCATTATCTCACTGGCTTCTTCTCTGGCGAGCTCTTATTGGCTATTGGTCATCAACGGTCTCAAAACCTGTCGTTGCATATGTCACATTACAAGAGCATTGAAGATTTTTGTGCCAGTAAAATCAAGCATGTTTGAAAATATTGCGATGTCTGGGACTGCTCAAAGACGAGATCGGTAGCCCTCAGATTGTGTCTCTGACCTGCTCACATTAAACAAGCGTCCATGACGGCTGCGCGCCCCGAGTAGGCAACGACATGGGGATTTTGTGTCCGAGCTCAAAACTTGTCTGGGACAGCTAAATTGGGGCCAAAATGGTGTAGTGTTCACCTGGCTTTAGGCGTCTTGGTAACAGCAACAACACAGTATTTCTCACTCCCTCCCTCTCTCCTCCTTGTTCTGGATGTTCCCCTTGCCTAATAAGCAAATCCTTTACCAAAATGTAAGTGGGAAATCCCTATCTGCTGGCTGAATTCAATCTGTTTATGTCCTAATGTTTGAGATGCCTTTTGAGATGCTTAGCTTCTTGGCAAGAACAATGCGGTAGCCCATTGTCTCTTTACCTCCTCTCCTTTTCTCTCTATCCCTCCCCCTCTCCTCCTCCTTCTTCTCTCTATCGTTCCCTCGATTTCTGGTTAATTTAATTATCTCCCTTGTTCTTTTATGAAAGTGATTCTGTGTAACAGTGTTCTCCTTTACTGAATACAATACTGCTCACTCAACTAGGGCTCTGTATCATTTTCAATGATGACGATATTCTGTTCCAACACATTTAGCTGGCCGCATTAGCATATTCATGTTGATATAACATTATTATATGGGGTGATTATAACACACACACATACACACACACACTCACTCACTCACTATGGGGTGAATATGATTAAAGCACATTTATTATCGTCACTGTCTAGTTGTACTGTAGTCACTAATGGGGCTTACATTAATGATATCATATGATACAGCTTGTTAGCTTCTCATGTAGGTTTGGTCTATCGATGCATGAAAAGTGTAGCCTACCCATCTGTAGCTAGCTATCAATCTTTTTCCTGCTGCTGCCATCTGTGTTGATGTAGCTTGGAATCCTGAGTATCACTTTGTGCTGCTCACTATTTTATCATTTCAGTGAAGTGAAACAGTATAACAGTGAAACAAAGAGATATTCAGTTGGGATTCCAAGCTACATCAACACACTTCATTGAAACAATTGAGGGGTATTCCGCTTGGATTCCAGGCTAGGCTAGTGAAGATGATCCATTATAGAAGGGCTTGGATTTCTAGATAAGATCAAGAGGTTGTCTAGATTAGATCTCTCTAGCTAGCCAAAAGAGGGCCAGTGTGTTCACAAACAGCGCTTTTCTGTAGGTTTGGCTTCTCCATGCATGTAAACTGTAGCTACTGTATAGAATGTATATTTTCCTGCTGCAATCTGATCTTGATGATCCATTATAAAAGGGCTTGGCGCTCTAGCCAAGAGCAAGAGATTGGCTAGTTTGGATCTCTCTCTCTAGCTAATAAAGGACCAGTTAGTTCAGAGACAGAGGTGGAGTGGTTTGTGTAGCTCTCTCCATCTCCATCATGGTAGGTCAATACATTAGGCTTGGAGCTGATTGATAATTGAATTACAGTATCATGGTAAACTAACAAATGACTTTATGTGTGCTGTAACCCTTTATCACAGTCTGACTCTGAAGAGGGATAGGATTGCCATAGGCTTGCGTTCCAAATGGCATCCTATTCCAGACATAGTGCATTCATTTTGACCAGAGCCCTATGGTGCCTGGTCAAAAGTAGTGCACAATATAGGGAATAGGATGCCATTTGGGCCACAGTTTCTGTCTCAATTGACTCAAAATAGCCTGTCTCAAAATCTGTTGCCACCTCGCCTCCTCTCCTTCATCACTCTAATCTGTAAGAGCAGACCAGCTGAAAGCCGACCTAATCACCTACATATTGTTTTCACCTTTCAAGTCTTCTCCAATCAGGGCTGATGAAGGGTGAGGAGACAAGGAGAGGACAGGGTTTTAATTTAACAGTTGAGCCAGAGCCAAAGAGACTGGCTTGCCGGGTGCAGCAGACGGCTGGGGTTGCCAGGTTGGGAGAATCAAGGGTTTCCCATGGCAGTGTAGGAGAAACTACTGTGTTGAATGTGAATGAGCCATGCAGGGTTGAAGTGTTAAGTGGGTCAGTTAGGTAATAGAGTTGTGATACTCAGACCGTGAGAGACATTCTTATCCCCTTCCAGACTGGAGAGGACCAATAACTTTAGGGACCAATAGCCAAGGAAGGTTAGATTAGAATACAGTAACCAGTGCCTTCTGTGCAGGAAGGAACCCTTTCAATCTGAGGGATAGGTTTGCAATAGTGCATGTTTGAGATTGACTACATTGTAGTCAGACTGAGCAGAATTAGAGATCCTTAATCACTAATCACCTTGCATACCAAATAGCTACTCATTATTTGTTAAAGATTAGTGATTCTGTGCCTCGCCTGGCTCAAATGGAGCCCCTCAAAGACAGTGACACTTTAAGACTTGCTGGCTGGAAGTAGCAGACATCTGTTGGGACTGGGAGAGACTAGGGTTGCCAAGGTTGGAGAATCCAGTATGTTGATTGTAGGGCTGTGGCGGTCATGACATTTTGTCAGCAGGTGATTGTCAAGCAAATAACTGCCAGTCTCACGGTAATTGACCGTTAATTAACATAAACACATTTAGCATCTCCTGGCTTCCACACATAGCCTACAAGCCACTGATGCAGACCTTTGGAACATCTACATTTTTAAAAGTCTAATAAATCCATGTAATATAGCCTACACCTCCACAATAAATCCATGATTTATTTTAGACAGGTCTAAAGAAACATGATATGAAGAAAATGTAGTCTATTTCAGAAGAACAGAATAGCATATTCTGAGTTGTCCTTATGTTAGGCCCTGATATGGCTATGTCATATGGCTGTGGGTGTGATGAGTGTAGCTCAGTTGGTAGAGCATGGCGCTTGCAACGCCAGGGTTTTGGGTTCATTTCCCACGGGGGGCCAGAATGAAAAAATTTATGCACTCACTAACTGTAAATCGCTCTGGATAAGAGCGTCTGCTAAATGACTAAAATGTAAATGTAAAATAGAAGGAGTCAGGCGCAGGAGGGTAAATCACTGAATACAGAGTTTATTCCGTCGTACACAATTGCGCTGGATAGCGACACACGAAAACAGGCACAGGGGAAACTATCTACCCTGGCAATACACGGTACGGGATACTCCAACAATATACAGGCACAGGGGAAATATCGACCCCGGCAATACAAAGTGCGAGTAGCTCCACCGAGCTACACTATTCTCACAAATAACAATCACCCACAAGGACAAGGGGGCAGAGGGAACACTTATACACAGACTAATGAGGGGATAAGAACCAGGTGTGTGTAATTGACACGACAAGACTAAACGAATGATGATATATGGAGCGGCAGTGGCTAGTAAGCCGGTGATGACGAACGCCGAAGCCTGCCCGAACAAGGAGGGGAGGCAGCCTCGGCGGAAGTTGTGACAGTACCCCCTTGACGCGCAGCTCCAGCAGGAGCCAGGAGGACGCGGAGCAGGGCGAGCCGGATGGCGACGGTGGAAATCCCGCAACAGGGAGGGATCGAGGATATCCCTCACCGGGACCCAGCACCGTTCCTCCGGACCGTAGCCCTCCCACTACACGAGGTACTGAAGGCCCCCCACCCGACGCCTCGAATCCAGGATGGAACGGACAGAGTACGCCGGGGCCCCCTCGATGTCCAGAGGAGGTGGAGGAACCTCCCGCACCTCAGACTACTGGAGCGGACCAATCACCACCGGCCTGAGGAGAGACACATGAAACGAGGGGTTAATACGGTAATCAGGGGGAAGTAATAACCTATAAATGACCTCGTTGATTCTCCTCAGGACTTTGAACGGCCCCACAAACCGTGGCTCAGCTACTGGCAGGGCAGGCGGAGGGGCATATTCCGGGTCGAGAGCCAGACCCAATCCCCAGGTACGAAGACCGGGGCCTCACTGCGGTGGCGGTCAGCGTTAGCCTTCTGACGACGCACGGCGCGCTGGAGGTGAATGTGGGCAGCGTCCCATGTCTCCTCCACGCGCTGAAACCAGTCATCCACCGCAGGAGCCTCGGTCTGGCTCTGGTGCCACAGTGCCAGAACCAGTTGGTAACCTAAAAGACATTGAAATGGCGTTAGGTTAGTAGAGGAGTGGCGGAGAGAGTTCTGGGCATATTCTGCCCATGGCAAGAACAGCGACCACTCCCCCGGCCGGTCCTGGCAGTAGGACCGCAAGAACCTACCCACATCCTGATTTACCCGTTACACCTGCCCATTTGACTCGGGCCAGCACTTTGCGAACCAGGGACACATGCTCGGCGCGCATAGCGGAATACACCAGGATGTCATCGATGTAGACCACTACACCGTGACCAAGCATGTCCCGAAACACCTCGTTCACAAAGGACTGGAAGACGGATGGAGCATTCATCAAACCGTAGGGCATCACCAGGTATTCATAATGCCCCGTGGTTGTGCTGAATGCTGTCTTCCACTCATCCCCCTCCCGAACACGCACCAGGTTGTATGCACTCCTGAGATCTAATTTGATGAAGACGCGCGCCCCATGCATTGACTCAATCACTGAAGGAATGAGGGGGAGAGGATAACTAAATCTTATTGTCTCCTTGTTCAGTGATCGATAATCAATGCACGGGCACAGACCTCCATCGTTCTTCTTCACAAAGAAGAAACTCGAGGAGGCGGGTGAAGTGGAGGGACGTATATACCCCTGGCCCATGGACTCGGTGACGTATGTTTCCATAGACTTCGTTTCAGCCTGCAACAGGGGTACACATGACTCCTGGGAGGTACAGCGTCTACCCGAAGGTTTATCGCGCAATCCCCCGCCCGATGAGGTGGTAATTTTGTCGCCTGTGTCTTAGAAAACACGTGCGCCAAATCATGGTATTCGGGGGGGAATGCGCACGGTGGAGGTACCGTCTGGACTTTCCACCGTGGTTGCACCAACGGAAACACCTAGACACCTACCCTGACACTCTCGCGACCACCCCGTGAGAACCCTCTGCGGCCATGAGAAGGTGGGGTTGTGGAGTGCTAGCCAAGGGATACCTAATACCACAGGGAAAGCACGAGACTCAATAATAGAAAAAGTAACCTGCTCACAATGAGTCTCCTGGGTGATCATGTTGACTGATACAGTAACTTCCTTAACAAACCCGGACCCTAATGGTCGACTATCAAGTGCTCTGATGGGGAGTGGAATGGATAGGGGAACCAATTAAATGCCTTGACGGCGTGAGAATGCCCTGTCCATAAAGTTCCCAGCTGTGCCTGAATCGACTAGCGCCTTACACTGGGGAACTATCATGTGATCGGGAAAGTTGATAAGTAGGGTACAGTGCGCAGCAGAGGGCTCTGAACGAGTGTGGGTGTTCGATACCTGGGGTGATGCGAGAGTGCTCTGCCTGCCGCCTCCAGACCTAAAAGAGCGTTGACGACTACCTGTGGTGTACTGTCCCTTCGTGCCACCAGAGTGGCACTGTTGCTGTCGTCAATAACGGAAAAGTGGTGCGTGCATATGTATTCACCCCCTTTGCTATGAAGCCCCTAAATAAGATCTGGTGCAACCAATTACCTTGATGTAGTGATCTACTTATTCTACAATGTGTTTTTGAAGTACTCAATTTGAAATATGCAATATTTATTTGTGCACTTTTTGGTGAAACTTTTCAATGTTTGTATTTGGAATGTGTGTGATTTAAATACTCAATTTATTTGAAATGAATAATTATGACTTACAGTATGTTGGGTCTGTCTTCACAGCATATCCCCCCTTTTTGTTCTTGGGAAAGCTGATTTTGTATCACAGCATTTCTACTGCGGTGGTTGCCTGGGAAGCTGTGCAGACAGAGTAGATGTTGATTTTTCTAAAATGTCTATCACTACAGCTTGATGATAGTGGGAAGACAAAAGGAGACGGAAAGTGAAATAATAATACCCCCCACCCACTAATCATCATGCCCCAATGACACAAGCTACGTCAACACACACGTGACAGATTGTAATTTTCGGTGCAGCCTGTCCACTCGAAATGAAAAGCAGCCACTGCTGTTGGAAGTCTTAATTCTTCTGAAAATATTGTAACAATAAATTAACACTATGGCATCCAGTAAAAACACAGTGTGCCTTTTCAGGCATGCTGGTAAGTAGCTTGCTAGCTAAAAGTCACAACACAGATGAAAAGGGGTTAGATACCAGTATCGTTCTGCCACGTTCTGCTTGTAAATAAAGCCATATGATGCACACATGCAATGACGATTTTAAGGCGTTACATATTTGGAAGATATTAAATTAGTTACGATTATAAGACACTACCATTTGGTGTATAAAATGTCTGGCATTACGTGAAGTTGCATAATGCCGGAAGTAATGCCTCCTGAATCCAAGTTTTTGACATGGGGGGAGGGGACCAGTAACTTTATGATTCACTTTGTCAATGTACCAGTTACAGTCATTTTTTATACTTGGGTAAACCTACTATAAACTGGTTCCATCCAAATATCTTCCAATTTGATAAAAAACATAATTCTCACTGTTAGGGACCTTTAATGTAATCTGAATTGCAATCCAGGTAATTTGGTTCTGCTTTCAGATGAAGTACAGTGATAACATATTCATGTGTTGTAAAATAAACCAAATATCTGACATATTACCATTTGAACTTTGCTGGGCTTTTAAAGGGCTGAAAGTGCAGTGATAGACATTTGGGTGACAACTAAACCAAAAATCAGATATTGTTTTTTCATTGAAATTTGGTTGTGCTTTTAGATGGTTGAAAGCACAGTGATAACACGTTGAAAATTCAACTAACTTTTGGCTGTGTTTTTCAGTGGTCAACGTCTCAACCAAATATTACCCAATTATCCACGTTGAAATTACGTGGTGTGCCCAGTGGGACATCATTTCAATGTGGAGAATTGGGTAATATTTGGTTGATACATAAAACTGCTAAACAAGGCTGCTAAATAGCTAATCAAATGGCTACCCAGACTACCTGCATTGACCCTTTTTTAAACTAACTATCTTGCACTGACTCGATGCACACACACTGGACTCTACCCACACACTCACACATACTTACACTGACACCCCAACACACACACATACATACTACATACGCCCACACCCACATAACATGTGCACACATGCATACTGACGCCACACACACACTCACTCACACATACACTTTCACAGTCACCACATACACTGCTGCTACTGTCTATTATCTATCCTGTTGCCTAGTCACTTAACCCCTACCTATATGTACATAGCTACCTCAATTACCTCGTAACCCTGCACATGGACTCAGTACTGGTGCTTCCTGTATATAGCCATGTTATTTTTACTCTTTATTGTTTTTCGTTATTCACTGTGTATTTATTCCTTGTGTCACTATTTCTATTTTTATTTGATGTTTTTCAATTTTGAACTCTGCATTGTTGGAAAAGGATCCGTAAGTAAGCATTTCACTGTTAGTCTACACTTTACAAAGCATGTGCCAAATAACATTTGATTTGATTAGATTTTTAACTGGTCGACAACTTATTAGGCTATTTAATCTATTGCAAATGTGATATTGAATTGTGTTTGGTTGTCAACGCAACCAAATATCAACTTTTGAAGGAGTTGTATCCTTGGATAGTTTCGTCTGTGCCACTGATTCTGGCTTTAATTCCAATTTGTCTGCAAATTAATAATTGTTGGATTCACGTCTCCATTTCAACCAATGCACATTAAATACAGTTTGATTTGATTTAGTCATAAAACGTAGGTTTTTGGTTGAGATGGAGACATGAATCCAACATATTTTTTTACTAACTTGTAGATCCATTTGAAATCAACCAAAGCTTGAAACCCTAGCCCTATATGTATTGTCTATTTTTAGTTTAATCCTGGGTTGAATTTAAACAACAGCTGTTGATGACTTTGCTAATGCTATATAGGCCTAAATAGCATCAGTGATGATATATGATTGATAAAGTATGGTTACATTTAATTTGCTGTGTTAAACCTACCCTTTCAAATGACTTTGATAGCAAAAGTGAATCTATTAAGTGGAGATTTCCCAACAATCACTCTCACAATAGCACATTGGTAACAGTCGGTGACAAATGTCAAAGCTACCTAGGGCCGGACTTGGTTAAAACCCTGGATGGGAGACCAAAGGGTAGCTGTAGACATATCAACTCTCCAGTAGGAGGTGCTGACCAGCCTATAGTTTTTTTCTTATTGTGGATATTTTTTCAAAAGGTACAAATTCAACATATTTTGTTCAAGGTTTGTCAATGTTGAAAATTGGTTACCTGTGGTTGCAGTTTCACCCTCTACACCCTCTTTCAAATCCAATGTATTTTCCACTTAAATTCCACTTCAGAATATGTTGACAGATTACGTTGAAACCAGTTTCTGCCCAGTGGGTAGGGTCTCTGGATGTGTACCGAGTCCCGACTCTCTACCCTGCTTTCAAATCCATGACAGCAACTGTGCAAGGTAACACTTTAGGGTGGAAAATCAGTACACAGCCTCTTAGTTTGAGGGGTTAAAATTAAGCTCTCCCCTAAGGCTGTGGTTGATCAAATCTATTTGAATGTATGTAATTCAAGTGAATTTAACAAATTTTCTGAGTTAACGTTGATTGTCTGTGTACTTGTGTGTTGGCTGTACTGGGTGTCGGCATGCCAACTCCTCAGGCTAAACCCATCCATGTTAATGTGCACATCACTGAAAGACTGTACAGTAAAACACAGATGTTTCAGGTTGATATGAAAGCACTTCCATCATCTGACATGCCTGTCTTTCTCTCTCACGGCTGTATCAAGGCTTGAACTGGCACATACAATGAGAAATGGGCTCGCTTTGGCTCTACGCCTTTGCTCTTGCAAGTCTCCATCTCTCTCTCTCTTTTTCACCCTCTCCCCTCTCTTTCACCGTCCACCCCCCTCGCAGTGTATGCCCTCAAGGGGAGCGTGCTAGTCGCTCCTTGGTGGCAATGGCCCCCCTGGACACAGCCGTGTGATTCGCTCCCTCTGTCTCTCTCTCCCCTCGCTCTTTTTCTTCCTTTCTTACCCTCTCTCTCTCTCTGTGTGTGTGCTCTCGAGAGGACCATGACAATCTCTTCCGTGGGGGCTAGGTGGCATTTGTTCCTTTGGATTAGTCACTTCCCTGTGATTCTCTCCCCTCTTCCCTCTCCCTCTCTCTAACTCTTCGCTCCCTCTCTCTCTGAATTCTCTTCATCTCTCTTTTCATCACTCTCTCTCTCGCCCACTCTCCCCTCACGGCAGAGTTAGAGAACCAAGGGAAATATTCTTCTCTCCTTCTGACTCCTCTCTCTCTCTCCTCTAGCTTAGCTCTCCTCTCCCCACTCTCAAATTGTGAAAATCGATCCAGGAACAAAGAGAACCTTTCCATTTCTCTGCCCTTTCGCTCTTTCCTATTTCTTTCTCTCGTTCTCCCTCTCACAGCCTCTTAATGAATAATGCAGAGTGCTCCAGTTCCATAAAATACTAATTGCTCCAATTTTAAACGTTCGAAAAATACGTTATATATGCCAGTGCATAACGATAGTGAGAAACTTCTAGTTATCTAAGCAAATGGTTTGGGATAAACTTTGATTTGAAAGTATTTCATTTTCTTTTCATTTTTTTCCTTCTTTTTTTCTGCATAATTTGCATTCTCTACATTTTCCTTGACAACCAGCATGTAGGCCTAACCATTGTATTGTAATTTGTAACCATAAATATGCCCCCTATTTAGAGAGCCTGATGGTATCCAGGGATTGTGTAGCAGTTTAACAGGCATTTTCTAGAGCGAGAGAGAGAGAGATTATTTGGCACTTCTGTCATGTATTTTCTAAATACAGATGTATTATTTTAATGTAATGTATTCCAGGATTGTGCCTGCCATTGTTGATGGGGAGTGTAATGATTTACATTTGACATTTTAGTCATTTAGCAGACGCTCTTATCCAGAGCGACTTACAGTTAGTGAGTGCATACATTTTTCATACTGGCCTCCCATGGGAAACGAACCCACAACCCTGGCGTTGCAAGCGCCATGCTCTACCAACTGTCTGTCTGTGGTTTAGCTGTAGGGAGCCAGAAGCCCAGAACCATAGAGATTCTGTGTCCAGAGCAGCCTATAGCTGGCCAGAGACCTGCCCTGAGAGCAGGCTGCGTCCCGAGTGAAAGGCCCTTTATAAGCAGGCAATCCCGTGTGACACACACACGCCTGGTGTGTAGGGCCCTTAATACCTCTGAGAGGAGAGGAGACAATCTCTTTGCTCGGGCCACGGCAGAGAGTCAAGTCAAGTGGGAGGGAAAAACACATACAGTGACAATCACCAAATCCCTAAGCCTCTTATTTATCAATCTGTGCTTTTCATTTATTTCTTTACCAACCCACCAGATGTAGCCAGCGATGCATTGAGATGCAAAGCGAGAGAAGCGAGAGATAGACGAGAGGGAGGGTAATAGAGTGTGAAAAGGAAGCTCTGAAGCAAATCCCATGGCTATATAGCTGCTGCCTTGGTTAAGCCCACCACCCCCAACCCTCTGGCAAGTGCACACACACACACACACACACACACACACACACGCCCAGGCCTCTGTCTGGTTAGAGAGCAGAGTAGCAGAGCTGTGATGGTCCCCAGGGCCCATCCCATTTGAGCATGTCTCCCTCCCAGACCCCCATTATTTCTCTCTCTCTCTCTCTCTCTCTCTCTCTCTCTCTCTCTCTCTCTCTCTCTCTCTCTCTCTCTCTCTCTCTCTCTCTCTCTCTCTCTCTCTCTCTCTCTCTCTCTCTCTCTCTCTCTCTCTCTCTCTCTCTCTCTCTCTCTCTCTCTCTCTCTCTCTCTCTCTCTCTCTCTCTCTCTCTCTCTCTCTCTCTCTCTCTCTCTCTCTCTCCCTCCCTCCTTCCCTTGTCTCCTCCTTTTCCACCCCTCTCTTTGTCTTTCCCTATAGCCCAGAACCTCTCTCATAGCTAGCTTTCCCCCACTCCCCCACTCTCACGCTAACAACAGATTGGAGGCTGGTGAGGGAAGGGAGGCCTTGGCCTGCTGTGTTTCTCATGCAACACACAAACACACACAAAAACACACACACACACACACACACACACACAGAGAATGGAGAAACGTATAGCACACGTATGCAGAACAAAACAAAACAAAATAGCAGATTAGCTTTAAGGAGGGAGATCAAGATATCAAACGGCTTAGCAAAGCAATAGAGATGTGTTTGATCCTCATTATATCATATAAGCATTTCATTTCATTCACAGGCCCCTGGTGAAGGCCAACACATTTTCTGTTTTTCTGCTAAGTGCAGCATTCTGCTCTGTGTGGAGTACATCCTTTGGAACTGTGCCCAACGGTAATCAGACCTAATGGATAGCTTGTTTGCACCTGGCCAGCTCAGCAGTGTAATTGTGACAGTTGAAAACCGTTTCAGTTATTTGAAACCCATTTCAGATGACGAAAAACATGGAGCCTATTACCTATTCAACTATGTCATATCAGAACCTCAGGTTCTGATGGCTCCATACAGTGTATTTTCCCTGTCTGCAGCAAAAAATAATAACTGAAATCTTAAAGCTAGTGAGTCAGTAGATATTGAACGGTGGTGAAATTGTGACACTTGAAAACCTTTTCAGTTTAAATGGGAAGTACAAAAAACACTCACAGTCTATTCAACTAGGTCAAAGTAGGACCTCAGGAAATCGTCTTCTCTGCACACTGTATATGATTTCCCTGTCTGCTGCAGAAATGAATAACTGAACATCCTAAGAATACTTCCAGAACTACCTGAATGTGAGTTTAAAGTCAATGAGTCAGTAGATATTGTCTGCATCCCAAATGGCACCATATTTCTTAAATAGTTCACAAATGTTTACCTATAGGGCTCAGGTCAAAAATAGTACAGTATGTATAGGGTGTCATTTGGGAAGTCTTTAGGCCCATTGCAGCTCAGAACAACACCAGAATAGAACAGGAACATGTTCCAGAATGGAACCCCTAGCAGCTCAGAAGAGAATATCAACATTTCAGGCTCTTCTGTCACAACTGTTAAACATGTATAATTCAGTGCATGATCCTAAATATAGTTTTGGGTATAGGAGAGGAGAGGAGCGAGTTGGAGGAGAAAGGGAGAAGATGATAGGAGGAAAGGTGAGGCTAGATGGACTAATTACTGAATCTGTGCTGGCAAACAGAAGGGGAGGAGGGGAGGGAGGAGCGATGGAGGGGGGTGGGGGGGCTGGCCGGTGACTGAGGTCTGTTTCATTATGGAGATTTTCACTGCAGTGTCTCTCCATCTCCACCCCTCCATCCCACCGCCCCTTCACCCCTCCCTCCCTCCCTCCCTCCCTCCCTCCCTCCCCACCCCTCCCTCCCTCCCTCCCCCATCTCTCTTCTGGCCTGTCTTCTCCTCCTCCTTTTCCACCCCTCTCTTTGTTTTTCCCTATAGCCCAGAACCTCTCTCATAGCTAGCTCTCCCCCACTCCCCCACTCTCACGCTAACAATAGATTGGAGGCTGTTGAAGGAAGGGAGGCCTGATGTGTTTCACATGCAACACACACACACACACACACAAACACATGTATACAGTGTATGTACACTCTTGGATTTTTTTATTTGCTATCTAGAACCTAAAAGGGTTCTTCGGCTGTCTCCATAGCAGAGCCCTTAGAATAGCCATTTTTGATTCCAGGTAGAACCGTTTTGGTTCCAGGTAGAACCCTTTTGGGTTCCATGTAGAACGCTTTCCACAGAGGGTTCTACCTGGAACCCAAAAGGGTTCTACCTGGAACCAAAAAGGGTCCTCCTATGGGGACAGCCGTAGCAACCTTTTGGAACCCTTTTTTCTAAGAGTGTGCTGACAAAGTCCCAGTTCAGCTTAGTGTTTTTACGATTTGAACATCCGCATTATCATGTTTCTGCAGCAGAACAAAACAAAATAGCAGATTAGCTTTAAGGAGGGAGATCAGGATAACAAACGGCTTAGCAAAGCAATAGGGATGTTTTTGATCCTCATTATATTATACAGTATAAGCATTTCATTTCATTCACAGGCCCCTGGTGAAAGCCAACACGTTTTCTGTTTTTCTGCTAAGTGCAGCATTCTGCTCTGTGTGGAGTACATCTTTTGGAACTGTGCCCAACGGTAATCAGACCTAATGGAAAGCTTGTTTGCACCTGGCCAGCTCGGCGGTGTAATTGTGACAGTTGAAAACCGTTTCAGTTATTTGAAACCAATTTCAGATTACGAAAAACATGGAGTCTATTACCTATTCAACTATGTCATATCAGGACCTCAGGAAAATGTCTCCATATACTCTGTATTTCCTTGTCTGTAGCAGAAATTAATAACTGAACTCTTAAGCCAGTGAATCAGTAGATATTGACCGGCGGTGAAATTGTGACACTTGAAAACCTTTTCAGTTTAAATGGGAAGTACAAAAACACTCTCTATTCAGTCTATTCAACTATGTCATAGTAGGACCTCAGGAAATCATCTTCTCTACACACTGTATATGATTTCCCTGTCTGCTGCAGAAATGTATAACTGAACATCCTAAGAACACTTCCAGAACTACCTGAATGTGAGTTTAAAGCCAATGAGTCAGTAGATATTGTCTGCATCCCAAATGGCACCATATTTCTTATATAGTTCACTAGTAGTACAGTATGTATAGGGTGTCATTTGGGAAGCAGATTAAGTGTTTAGGCCCATTGCAGCTCAGAACAACACCAGAATAGAACAGGAACGTGTTCCAGAATGGAACCCCTAGCAGCTCAGAAGAGAATATTAACATTTCAGGCTCTTGTGTCACAACTGTTAAACATGTATAATTCAGTGAAGTGCATGATCCTAAATATAGTTTGGGGAAAATATGTGCCTAGGCAATCTACACACAGAGAGCTAAGAAGGGAGGAGAGGAGCAGTAGAAAGGAGGGGAGATATGATGAGAGGGGAGAGGGTGAGGAGGAAGGGAGAGGGGAAGAGAGAGGAAGAAGATGAGAAAGGAGGAGAGGGTATAGGAGAGTAGAGGAGCGAGTAGGACGTGAGGGGAGGAGAAAGGGAGAAGATGATAGGAGGAAAGGTGAGGCTAGATGGACTAATTACTGAATCTGTGCTGGCAAACAGAAGGGGAGGAGGGATGGAGGGGGGGGGGTGACAGGTCTCTTTCATTATGGAGATTTTCACTGCAGTCTCTCCATCTCCATCCATCCATCCCTCCGCCCCTTCATCCCTTCATTCCTCCATCCCTCCATCCTTCCACCCCTCCGTCCCGCCATCCTTCCATCTCTCCATTTCTCCGTTCCTCCATCACTCAATCCCTCAATCCCTCAATCCCTGACTCGAACTCACTGAGGTCTGATTGAATCAGGAAACCAGATTGGCCTGCCGCATGCCGCAGAGAGACCATTTACCACACACACACATACACACACACACACACACACACACACACACACAAACACACACACATACGCTGCTTTTTTTTCCGTGACATTTCAGGACTTTTTGGAGTGTAACAATGTTTGACCATTAAAAATCATATTTTCCCTAACTCCTTACCCTAAACCTAACCCTAACACTTAACTGTAACCCTAACCCCAAAAAACATAACTCTGACCCTAAACCTAACCCTAATCTTAAACCCTAACCACCCATCCACTCTCTCCTCCTCCTCCTCTTCCTCCCATACTGGAGCCAGTATGAAATATGTATCAGTCTAATGGGTTGGCCTGTCATGTGATCCTCCCTAGGGGGCAGCTGCCTGACCTATTCAACCCCACCTATTTAAAACATCTCTCTCTATAGCCACTCAATGTCAATACACACTCAGAAACACACTCACAATACACACTGTCAATAACACTATCTCCAGCGCCTTCAGAAAGTATTCATACCCCTTGACTTATTCCACCTTTTGTTGTATAACAGCATGAATTTAAAATGGATGAAATACACTACATTGCCAAATGTATGTGGACACCCCTTCAAATTAGTGGATTCAGCTATTTCAGCCATACCTGTTGCTATCAGGTGTATAAAATTGAGCACACCGCCATGCAATCTCCCTAGACAAACATTGGCAGTAGAATGGCCCGTACTGAGGAGCTCAGTGACTTTCAATGTGGCACCGTCATAGGATGCCAACCTTCCAACAAGTCAGTTTGTCACATTTCTGCCCTGCTACAGCTGCCCCGGTCAACTGTAAGAGCTGTTATTGTGAACTGGAAACGTCTAGGAGCAACAATGGTTCAGCCGCAAAGTGGTAGGTCACACAAGCTCACAGAACGGGACCGCCGAGTGCTGAAGCGATTCTACGCTTCCAACTTTGTGGCAACAGTTTGGGGAAGGCCCTTTCCTGTTTCAGCATGACAATGCCCCCATGCACAAAGCAAGGGCCATAGAGAAATGGTTTGTCGAGATCGGTGTGGAACAACTTGACTGGCCTGCACAGAGCCCTGACTTCAATCCAATCGCACACCTTTGGGATGAATTGGAACGCAGACTGCGAGCCAGGCCTAATCGCCCAACATCAGTGCCCGACCTCACTAATGCTCTTGTGGCTGAATGGAAGCAAGTCCCCGCAGCAATGTTCCAACATCTAGTGGAAAGCCTTCCCAGAAGGAGGCTGTTATAGCAAAGGGGGGACCAACTCCATATTAATGCCCATGATTTTGGAATGAGATGTTCGACGAGCGGGTGTCCACATACTTTTGGCCATGTAGTGTATTTCATTTTTCTCAACCATCTACACACAATAGCCCATAATGACAAAGTGAAAACATGTTTTTTTGACATTTTTGCAAATTTCTTGGAAATTAAATACAGAAATATCTAATTTACATAAGTATTCACACCCCTGAGTCAGTACCTTGTAGAATCACTTTTGGCAGCGATTACAGCTGTGATTCTTTCTGGGTAAGTCTCTAAGTGCTTTCATTCTGGATTGTGCAACTTTTCCCTGTTGATTATTTTCAAAATTCTTCAAGCTTTGTCAAATTGGTTGTTGGTCATTGCCCATGTTTTGGAATATTTGTATTCTTCCTTCTTTTCACTGTCAATTAGGTTAATATTGTGGAGTAACTACAATGTTGTTGATCCATCCTCAGTTTTCTCCTATCACAGCCATTAAACTCTGTAACTGTTTTAAAGTCGCCATTGGCCTCATGTTGAAATCCCTGAGCGGTTTCCTTCCTCTGAGTTAGGAAGGATGCCTATATCTTTGTAGTGACTGCGTGTATTGATACACCTTTCAAAGTGTAATTAATAACTTCACCATGCTCAAAGGCATATTCAATGTCTGTTTTTTGTATTTTTACCTATCTACTAATAGGTGCACTTTGCGAGGCGTTGAAAAACCTCCCTTGTCTTTGTGGTTGAATCTGTGTTTGAAATTCACTGCTCGACTGCGGAACCTTACAGATATTTGTATGTGTGGGGTACAGAGATGAGGTAGTCATTCAAAAATCATGTTAAACACTATTATTGCACAAAGATTGAGTCCATGCAACTTATTATGTGAATTGTTAAGCAAAGTATTACTCCTGAACTTATTAGGCTTGCCATAACACAGGGGTTGAAAACTTATTGACTCATTTTTAGTTCATTTGTAAAAATATAAAAAACATAATTCCACTTTGACATGATAGGGTATTGTGGCAGGTAGCTTAGTGGTTAAGAGCGTTGTGCCAGTAACCGAAAGGTCGCTGGTTCTAATCCACGAGCCGACTAGGTGAAAAATCTGTCGATGTGCCCTTGAGCAAGGCACTTAACCCTAATTGCTCCTGTAAGTCGCTCTGGATAAGAGCGTCTGCTAAATGACAAAAAAAATAAAGAAAATAATAAAAATAAAAAATTCAGGCTGTAACACAACAAATAAATCAAGGGGGTGTGAATACTTTCTGAAGGCACTCAAAAACACACCCAAAACACTCTCTCTTTCTCTCTGCACTATCTACACTAGAAGTCCTAATGCTCAGAAGTCCTGAGGAATAACTATGTGCAATATCCCCGACCGCATGGGCGTCCACACATTAAGTACTCTATGTGCTTTCTCCAAGCATATTACATATAGTGGTAGTAAAATATTGATGCTGTGTGGTGTACTGTATGTTGCTGTAAAATCGAGTCAGACACACACACACACACACAGGTGGGACAGAGCAGTGTGGACTGCAATAGAGGTCGCATCATCTGTAGATCTGTTGGGGTGGTATGCAGATTGTAGTGGGTCTAGGGTTTCTGGGATGATGGTGTTGATATGAGCCATGACCAGCCTTTCAAAGCCTTTCATGGGTACAGATGAGTGCTACGGGGTGGTAGTCATTTAGACAGATTACCTTGGCGTTCTTAGGCACAGGGACTATTATGGTTTGCTTGAAGCATGCAGGTATTAGAGACTGGGTCAGAAAGAGGTTGAAAATGTCAGTGAAGACACTTGCCAGTTAGTGAACGCATGCTCTGAGTACGCGTCCTGGTAATCCGTCTGGCCCTGCGGCCTTGTTTAAAGGTCTTACTCACATCGGCTACGGAGAGATGATCATACAGTTGTCCGGAACAGCTGGTGCTCTCATGCATGGTTCAGTGTTGCTTGCTTCGACGTGAGCATAGAAGGCATTTAGCTCATCTGGTAGGCTTGCATCACTGGGCAGCTCTCAGCTGGGTTTCCCTTTGTAATCCGTGATAGTTTGCAAGCCCTGCCACATCCGACGAGCGTCAGAGCCGGCGTAGTATGATTAGATCTTAGTCCTGTATTGACGCTTTGCCTGTTTGATGGTTCATCAGAGGGCGTTGCGGGATTTCTCAGAAGCATTAGTGCCCTGCTCCTTGAAAGCGGCAGCTCTAGCCTTTAGGGGACAATGTCGTCAATTAACTTATTAATGAAGCCGGTGACTGATGTGGTAAACTCCTCAATGCCATCGGATTAAACGGCGGAACATATTCCAGTCTGTACAAGCGAAACAGTCCTTTAGCTTAGCATCCGCTTCATCGCACCACTTTCGAATTGAGCATGCCACTGGTACTTCCTGTTTGAGTTTTTGCTTGTAAACTGGAATCAGGAGGATAAAGTTATGGTCCGATTTGCCAAATGGAGGGTGCGGGAGAGCTTTGTATGCATCTCTGTGTGTGGAGTAAAGGTGATCTTGAGTTTTTATCCCTCTAGTTGCACATGTGACATGGTGGTAGAAATGAGATAAAACAGATTTCAGTTTTCCTGCATTAAAATCACAGGCCACTAGGAGTGCCTCCTCTGGATGATAATTTTCTTGTTGGCTTATGGCTCTATACAGCTCATTGAGTGCGGTCTTAGTGCCTGCATTGGTTTGTGGTAGTAAATAGACAGCTACTAAAAAATATAGATGAAAACTCTTGGTAAATAGTATGGTCTACAGCTTATCATGAGGTATTCTAACTCAGGCGAGCAGAACCTCGAGACTTCCTTAATATTAGAGATCGTGCACCAGCTGTTGTTAATAAAGAGAGACACACCACCACCACTGATCTTACCGGATTCTACCGTTCTGTCCTGTCGATGCATAGAAAAACCAGCTCAATTTACATTATCCATGTCCTTGTTCAGCCATGCCTCCGAGAAGCATAGTATATTACAGATCTTAATGTCCCTTTGATAGGATAGTCTCGAATGGAGCTCATCCTGTGTATTCTCCAGCGATTACACATTCGCTGTGAGTCTTTCTGGGTAAGTTTCTAGAGCTTTCCACACCTGGATTGTGCAACATTTGCCCAGTTTAGATTTGGCCTTGTGTTTTAGGTTATTGTCCTGCTGAAAGGTGAATTAATCTCTCAGTGTCTGGTGGAAAGCAGACGGATCCAGTTTTTCCTCTAGGATTTTGCCTGTGCTTATTAGCTCCATTCTGTTTATTTTTTATCCTGAAAAACTCCCCAGTCCTTAACGATTACAAGTATACCCATAACATGATGCAGCCACCACTATGCTTGAAAATATGAAGAGTGCCCCAAACATAACGCTTTGTATTCAGGACAAAATGTTCATTGCTTTGCCACATTTTTTGCACTATTAGTTTAGTGCCTTGTTGCAAACAGGATGCATGTTTTGGAATATTTATATTCTGTACAGGCTTCCTTCTTTCATTCTGTCAATTAGGTTAATATTGTGGAGTAACTACAATGTTGTTGATCCATCCTCAGTTTTCTCCTATCACATTAAACTCTGTAACTGTTTTAAAGTCACCATTGGCCTCATGGTAAAATCCCTGAGCGGTTTCCTTCCTCTCCGGCAACTGTTAGGATGGACGGACGCCTGTATCTTTGTAGTGACTGGGTGTATTGATACACCATCCAAAGTGTAATTAATAACTTCATCATGCTGAAAGGGATATTCAATGTCTGCTTTTTTTACCCATCTACCAATAGGTGACCTTCTTTGTGAGGCATTCAAAAAACCTCCCTAGTCTTTGTGGTTGAATGTGTGTCTGAAATTCACAAAATAGGACAATTGTTCTGGAACCCGTTAAACGGCCACCATTCCCTGCGTCGCCATTCTCATGGATCGTGTTAAGGGCTGTGGTTGTCTCTGTATGCATCCCAAATGCACCCTATTCCCTATATAGTGCACTACTTTTACCAGAGCCCTATGATAGTGTAATACATAGGGAAGTAATGTAATACATAGGGAATAGGGTCAAAAGTAGTGCATGTTTTCTGTTCAGGGAATAGGGTGCCATTTGAGACAAATCCAGAGTCAGAGACAGTGTTTGTCTGTGTGTTTGTATTGATGTATTGACTGACCCAGACACTGTGTGTCTTGGCTCCACAGGGGAAGTCCTATGCGTTTGACCGGGTGTTCCCCACCAACACAACACAGGAACAGGTGTACAACACCTGCGCCAAGCAGATAGTCAAAGGTGAGTGCCAGCCTCTCTATCTCTGTATGTCTGTCTCTCTCTCTCTCTCTCTCTCTCTCTCTCTCTCTCTCTCTCTCTCTCTCTCTCTCTCTCTCTCGCTCTCTCTCTCTCGCGCTCGTTGTCTATATGTACTTCTATCTATGTACAACACCTGTGCCAAGCCTATAGTCAAAGGTGAGTGCCAGCCTTCCCTGTCTTGCGTCTAGTCAGCACACACACCCCAGAGCAGACCATAGCTGATAGAACAACTGATAGCTGATAGACCATTCATTGCATGTACTTTTCTGTTTCTGAAGTTTAAATCCAGTATTAGTTAGGGCTTGATGAAAATAAATTCAAATAACAATAATGTACAAGCTTATCTTGAATTAGATATCAAGGCTAAAAAATGAGAGTTCTATTATCTTGCACCCTCCTCCTCGCACGCTCTCTCTCTCTCTCTCACTCTCTCTGTCTGTCTGTATCTCTCTCTCCCCTCTCTTTCATCTTGCTATCCAGCCTTCCCTCTCCTTTCCCACATTCATAGAGAGAGTGCAGATTGCAGATTTCCATCCTGTTGTCTAACATGACAAACGAGTGCTATGCTGTCTGTCTGTGATTGGGCCTGGGACAGATAGATTAATGGAAGGGAAAGAACAGCACAGTCAGAAGAAAGAGAAGTAGAGAAAGCCACAGCCAGAGCGTAGCATAGGACATCAAAGGTAGTAATAAAGAAGAGTGGGGAAGAACAAGAAGAAAGGATGAGAGGAAAGGAAAAGAAGAAGAGAGGTGTGAAACATACGGTAGACAAGGTATAAAAGGAGAACAGGAAGAAAGGAAGAAAGAAAAGGAAGGGAGAACAGAGAGAAATACATGCCATAGAGCTGATCTAACTCAGTTTGTCTGCAGTACAGAGATACTTGGACCTCTCCTCTCCTCTCTCTCTCTCTCAATGCATGCTGGGAGTTTTTGGGGGAGTTTGAGAGGTCGTGTGGAGGTCTCTGTCCTAACTTATTTTGTTGTGTCTTTCCTTGTTCTTTCCTTTACATTTGTATTTTATATGGTGGAGGGTTAATGCACTGTTTGTTTTAGCAGTACCCACTGTTTTTATTTCAATGTTAGGGAGGAAGAGGAAGGAGTTTTAGTTTCCTGGGGTTTGAGCGGTGTGGTGTGCGTGATGGCTTCACAGCCTAGCGCGGAGGAGACGCTGTCGTTATGGCATGGATTCAGGTGTGTTCCTGAGAATGGAATAAAGGTGGAGGAGGCTCTGCTCGCGGTCGGCGAACAGGTAGGAGCTGAATTTATACATTCCGCATCAAGAATGAACAAAGCTGTGGTTGTGTTCATGAAAAAAGCAAATTTGGTGGGTAGGCTCATTGCTAGTGGAATATTTCGAAGGGGTGTGTTGGTAGCCGATTTCCCCACTTCGACTAGGGTGGTAGTTGCAAATTTGCCTCCGTTTAATACGGATGATCAAATCAGGAAAGAGCTGAGTCGTTTTGGTAAGTTTGCTAGCGGTTTCTGTGTACTGTCAGCAGGTTTTCAGGCAGATGCCGTTAAGCGTGTTGTTTTGTTCCGGAGGCAAGTGTTCATGTTTCTGAACAACAATGAGCAACAGTTAAATGTGCATTTTAAAGTGAGGCATGGGGAGGGTCTCTATGCAGGGTTTGCCAGCACAGATAGTCTGTGGTGCTTTGAGTGTGGGGATTTGGGGCATAAGAGCTTTGCGTGCCCACATAAAGGCCGTAGACAAGGTGAGGGTACAAGCACCAGTGGGGGAAATCGAGGTCAACGTGCAGGAGGCAATGAGATGCAGGCAGCAGTGGCTGGGCCTAGTCATGCTATAGATGGTGGTGTAGATGAGGCTGGGTCTAGTCATGCTATAGATGGTGGTGTAAATGAGGCTGGGACTAGTCATGCTATGGATGGTGGTGTAGATGAGGCTGGGCCTAGTCATGCTAGAGGTGGTGTTGTAGATGAGGCTGGGTCTAGTTTATGCTATAGATGGTGGTGTAGATGAGGCTGGGCCTAGTCATGCTAGAGATGGTGGTGTAGATGAGGCTGGGTCTAGTCATGCTATAGATGGTGGTGTAGATGAGGCTGGGTCTAGTCATGCTATGGATGGTGGTGTAGATGAGGCTGGGCCTAGTCATGCTAGAGGTGGTGTTGTAGATGAGGCTGGGTCTAGTTTATGCTATAGATGGTGGTGTAGATGAGGCTGGGCCTAGTCATGCTAGAGATGGTGGTGTAGATGAGGCTGGGTCTAGTCATGCTATAGATGGTGGTGTAGCTGAGGCTGGGTCTAGTCATGCTATAGATGGTGGTGTAGCTGAGGCTGGGTCTAGTCATGTTATGGATGGTGGTGTTGCTGAGACTGGGTCTAGTGCTAGTGGGGAAGGGTAATCGACTGGGGGGGGGGAGGATGGAGTCAGGCGGAAGAGGAAAAAGGGGGACAAGAAAGGAGGTGGGAGGGGAGAGTCTGGTGTGGTAAAAGGCACCAAGGAACCTTTGCCTAGTGCTGGGGGAGGCCCCGACTAGAGAGAAAGGGCAGTTGGTCAGGATGGGAGATGGAGATGATGAGGAGGAAGGTGAGTCTGAGGAAGAGGACGATGAGGAGGCTTTCTTTTAAGACTCCTCCTCAATGGGTCCAGAGCTGACAGCCAGTCAGACAGAGGGGTCAAAGTACACGGTGAGGGAATTGTCAAGGTTCCTGAATGAGACTAAAGGGAAAAAAAGGGTTAATCTTGAAGCTTTTTTTTGCGATCTGGGAAAGTTTGTACGATCAGTACAACACGCCATGAAAAATGAGGGGCATGGTTTCCTCTCACCCAGGAAACGTTTCAGGTTGAGGAAGTGGGTCACAACCGTACATAAGGGTCTACCTTCAGATGCTGTTTAGATGAATAGTTTTTTTCTGGCACTGGGGCTTTTTGAGCTTTGCTATTGGTCTCTTTCTTTGCTGGCTTTTCTCCCACTTCTTATGGAGACTCTTCGGGTAGGCTTGCTTAATATAAATGGCGCCAGAGATGCGGGAAAGAGGAGTCTGTTGGGTGAATATTTAAAACAAAAAAAGTACAGGTGTTGTTTCTGCAGGAGCGCATAGTGATGTGGTGAATGAAGTTGATTGGGGGCTCTGGTGGAAAGGGGCAAGTGTGCTGAGCCATGGAACAAATGTTAGTGCAGGGGTGGCAGTCGTTTTTGCACCGGGTCTGGTCGTAAAAATGTGCTCCTCAAAGGAGGTGTGTAGGGGTAGACTGCTTGTAGTAAAAGCAGAAATTAACAACAGGGGTTTTGTCCTTATAAATGTGTATGCGCCTAACACAGGGAGAGAGAGGGGGCGTCTGTTTGGGTGTCTTAGACAGGAACTCTCACAGGTAGCGCTTGAGGAGACGCTGGTAGTCAGCGGGGACTGGAACTGTACGATGGATTTTACGAAATACAGAAATGGGGAGGAGCCTCATTCAAGCTCAGTAGGGGTGTTAAGGGACATCATTAATCAGTTTGACCTAGTGGATGTTTGGCAGGCATCCTATTGGAAGTTTCATGTAAAGCTCTTACAAGATGCCATTTTTTGCTCAGGTTTCCAGACTTTTTGGGAAAGGTGGGGGCAGCGAAGAGAGGAGTATGAGTCTCTGAGTCATTGGTGGGATGTGGGAAAAGTCCAAATTCGGCTTTTCTGTCAACAGTATGCAGCTCTCTCATCCTCAGAGGCTAGGAGAGTATTGGGGGAACTTGAGCGTAGTATCAGTTATTGGAGGTAGAGCTGGTGGGGCAAGTCAATGTAGGCCACCAGGCTAATTTAGCTGAATTACGTAGGGACCTGGTCAGTTTTTTATTTTGCGTGTTGCGTGAGTGCGTCGGGGTAGGAGAGTTGCCGAAGAGCTGCCGTCGGGCAACTCTGACTCTCCTGCCCAAAAAATGGGACTTAAGAACTGGAAGCCTGTGGCATTGCTGTGTGCGGACTACAAGATATTTGCCATGGTCCTCGCTAACAGACTGAAGTCCCAGCTGGACTCTATAGTACACAAGGACCAGACATATTGTGTAACGGGATGCTCAATCACGGACAACTTGTTCTTAATCAGGGACATGTTGGACTTGTCAAGAGGTTCTAATGTGAACTTTGGACTGGTCTCTTTAGATCAAGAGAAGGCTTTTTGGACCATGAGTATCTGTTTAATGTGATGTCTGCGTTTCGGTTTGGGGAAAGTTTTTTGGCCTGTGTGAAGATGTTGTATGCTGGGGCGTCATGTATGGTTAAGGTGGGAGGGGGGCTCAGTAGGCCAGTCTGGGTGAGGCGGGGCATTAGACAAGGATGCCGTCTATCGGGGCAGTTTTATACACTAGCCATTGAGCCTTTTTTGGGAGAATGCAGGGAGTGTGCTGGACAGGCATGGGTGTGTTGACAGGCATAGCAGTGTCGGCGTATGCAGATTAAGTTTCTGTGATGGTCAGGGATGGGCAGGATATGCAGGCACTAGAGACTAGTCTGAAGGTGTACGAGGGAGTTTCGTCAGCTAAGGTGAACTGGGGCAAGAGCAAAGCTCTGTTATGTGGGGCATGGAGGGATAGGGCCCCCCCTCTGCTTCCAGGGGGTTTGCAGTGGGGTTGTGAAGGGCTTAACATTTTGGGGGTGTACCTGGGCTCGGAGAGGTGGGTCAGGAAGAACTGGGAGGGGATGTCACAGGCAGTGGTGTCAAGACTGGCCAGGTGGAGGTGGCTCCTGTCCCAAGTGTCATATAGAGGGAGGGTGCTGATAATTAACAACCTGGTGGCATCTTCCCTGTGGCATAAACTGGCTGTCCTCAACCCCCCCGCCGGTCTGCTCGCAGACCTGCAACACAAGCTGGTGGATTGTTTTCTGTTCGGGCCATCACTGGCTGAGGGCAGCAGTGTTGTATATGTCCGTAAACGAAGGAGGACAGGGTCTGGTAGAACTGGAGAGCAGGGTGGCTGCATTCCGACTTAAGACAGCGCAGAGACTGCTGTACCATACTGATGTCGACTGGCGGGTTAGGGTTGGACTGGCAGCTATTCCTCATGAGGCTGGAGGGGCTGAGTACAGCAGGTCTCTCTGATTTTTACTATGCGGTGCTGAGGGCCTGGCAGCTGCTAAGGTCCACAAGAGAAGGGGGTGTGGAGCCTGGGCTGTGGGTGTTGGAGAAGCCTACCACCTAGCCATCCTTTTGAGATCGGTTCAGTCGGCCACCCTGCAGAGGTGACTGATGGCAGCGGGTTTACTAAGGCTGGGTGACCTGCGACTGCTGGGAATGGAGGGGTGGAAAACCCCGGAAGTCCTAGCACAACAAACAGGACCAACATCTCTTAGGCTGCTAGAGAGATTACTGGGGGAAGTCCAGGAGGCACTGTCTGAGCCGGTAAGGGGGGTGTTTGAGCGGCCAAAGGGGGAGGGGCCACCAATGTTTCCGCCACTGCGGGTGACGGCAGAGACTGGGGACTGGCAAGGGGGTCTGGAAGAATTGTTAGATTTTAACACTCTGAGCCTGGGGGAGTTTGAGGGGGTGGGAGGTAAAGCCCTCTACAACCTCTGTATTAAGGTAAGGAACATTAGGAGCCTAACAGGAGTGAAGGCACATCAGTGGCAGGGGGCATGTGGGGCGGAGAGTATGGTGGGTTTTAGATGGAGGGGGCTCTACAAACTCCCAGTACCAAAGAGGTCAGGGGACCTCCAGTGGAGGGTTTTACATGGAGCCCTGGCCACCAACAGCTGGTTGGCACGGGTTGAACTGGGAGTCAGACAGGGGTGTCCTTTCTGTGTCATGAGTGAAACTGTGATTCATGGGTTTTCTGTGTGCGCCAGGCTCAGTCAAAGTTAGCTATTTGGATAACAAGGAGGAACAGGGTCAAAGGTGGAGGGATAACAGACCCTTTACTATTATTTAATGAGATGGTCTCTGCGCGCCTTAGGGTGGAATTTGAGTTTTATAAAATGATAAAAAGTGTGGAGATGTTTCAAGAGATATGGTGTGTTGGGGGGGCTGTCTGTATAGCTGGGGAAGATGGTCTGGATATACGGTTGTAGAGGTGGTGAGGTTTGGGTTATTGTGATGTGTGGTATTGTTTTTGTATCGTGGGGTAGAGGAAAAGGTGAGTATGCAGTAAAAGGGATATTGGTAATTTGTTTATTTTATTTTAGGGGGAGGGGGGTGGGGTGAGGTTTTAATGAAATGAGGATGTACCATTAAAGAAAGTCAAAAAAAGTATATATCTCTCTCTCTCTCTCTCTCTCTCTCCCCCCCAGCTGCACTGGCCTAATTGTCTGTCTGGCTCTGGCCTCTTATCTTCCTTCTCTTCCGCTCCTCTCAAAGACTGATTCCCTGTTTCTTTACTTACTTGTTTATGTCACGGTTCGGTTCAGCTCGCTCCAACACCAGCATGAATAGAATAGCTTACAGAGAGAGAGACAGAATTAGAAAGACAGAGAGAGCGGGAAAGCAACAGAAGGAATGAAAGATAAAAGGAGTGTGAAATTAAATGGTATAGGATAAAAGTAGTTATGGTTCCCCACGGCTCCTAGCCTGAAACCCTTCGTACATTCTTTTCTAAGTTGATATGTCTTTTTGCTCATGTTTGACTTTCTGCCCACTGTCTGACAAGACGGAGGTGGTGCTGCTTGTTAGTGCTTCCTGTATGATGTCCTCTGTAGGCGTGTGTGTGTGCGTGTGTGTGTGTGGGCGCGTATGTATGTGTGTGTTGTTCTGTCTGTAGGTGGGCAATCTTTGATCTTTGGTGGTGCAGAGCGTCTTGTTGCTATGGGCTGAATGAGGAGGCTGTTGTGTTCTGTCTATCATCCTCTCGCTACTCCTGCCTCCTTCTTCTGCCTCTGTTCTCCTGTATTCTGCCTCCTGCCTCCTTCTTCTGCCTCTGTTCTCCTGTATTCTGCCTCCTGTCTCCTTCTTCTGCCTCTGTTCTCCTGTATCTAACATCTATTGTCCTGTGTCCTGGATCTTTCCTACTTTATAGATGTGCTGTTCTGTTGAACATACTTTATTCTCCTGTCTCTAGATGTACTGGGGGGATACAATGGCACCATCTTCGCCTACGGACAGACCGCCTCTGGAAAAACACACACCATGGAGGTACGTTTTTGTAGACTACATCACTAAAGAGATTAGACTTGGCTTGCATCCCAAATGACACCCTATCCCCTATAAAGTGCACTACTTTTGTCCAGTTTGGGACGTAGACTGGAGTGTTCTTTAAGTAGAGTGATATAAACCAGTGATTCTCAGCTGCTGTCCTCAGGTAGTACCCTGCAGGTTGCACAATTTTGTTCCAGCCCAGCACAAGCACACCTAATTGTACTAATCAATGGATTGATGATAAGTTGAGTGGTTGAGAAACACTGTGTCACGAGTGTCAGTGTAATGCGGTGGATTGAAGTCAGGCGCAGGACACAGAAACTCGTATGAAACGTACTTTACTGTATAAGTAAAGAAAACAATACAGAACACCTCCACACATGGAGGAACAAACCCGCTCACCAACGACACACGAAACGAAAGGCAAACACGCCCAAAACACATTGGGAGCCACTGGGTTAAATAGGGAAGGAGTAATCACATAATGGGCAACAGGTGTGTAACAATAGACAACAGGTGCAACATAGAAACATAGAACATAGATCGGCAGCAGCTAGTATTCCGGTGACGACGAACGCCGAAGCCTGCCCGAGCAAGGAGGAGGGGCAGCCTCGGCAGAATCCGTGACACACTGACTGGCCTAAATAATTGTACACTCCAGTAGTTGAAGTCCCCTCGCTTTAAATGATTTACTGTCCTGTCTCCTCTCCTCTAAATATCATCTGACTCTCTTCCAAGTTAAGTCCCTGTTCCTCCTTCTTTTCCTCCCCCTCTTCTCTTCCTCCTCTCTAACTCCGCCTAGTCTTTTCCTCCCCGTTAACCTCCCCCAAGTATTTTCCTCTTATCCTTCCTTCCTCTCCTCTGACTCCCCCTCCTCTTTTCCCCCATCCCTTCTGTCATCTTTCAGGGCAAGCTGCATGACCCTCATGGGATGGGGATCATCCCCAGAATTGCAGAGGACATCTTCAATCACATATTCGCAATGGATGAAAACCTTGAGTTCCACATCAAGGTCTGTACTCTGCTGACAACACTGTCTGTCTGCACCAATAGTCCCAGAGTCTGGTCAAGTGGTAGTGCAGACGACTCCGGACCACACATTGCCCCTCTGGGCATCACATCACCGCCCTGCCACTTTTAATTTCATCTATCTAGTGGATGACGACTATAAAGCCACTGTCTGGTGTCCTAGATCTGAATGTCCTTTAGCCAATTCTTCTGCCTATTTTTATCACACCATAGCATACAGATTACTGGACCCGACTACTGCACCATCTCACCATTTCTGAGAACTGTGTGATGTCTGTATTCCACCATGACCCTCTGGTCTGTAGTGACAAAATTGTCTGCACCAGTAGCATGGTGGTGTCCCAGATCTCTATGTCAGTGGTGGTCGGTGTTGTTTAAGATGAGGGAGCTTGGCCTTACTTCTATAAAAGCATATTGGATGACTGTCATTCATATTCCATTCACCCAGTTCAATGTATCATGGATTGATTTAGGCTACTACATGATACTCTAATTTTCCCTATACCGATCATGAGGTTGCTACAACCTATCCTATGAATGAAAGTTTACAACGTAGTTGCACACAGGTCGAGAGAAAAATTTGAGGTTACAAACAGTGGCACATGGAATACCGCCTTGCACACTCTTGCCTGCATCTAGCTGATCTATGGTGTAATCATTAGTCCAACAGTTGCAAAGGAGAGTTTTTATTGGACAAATTCAGGTATGTTTATCCCTGTATCGTTCCATATGCTTCCGTTTAAGAAACGTTTTTCAACAGAATCGGTGGAATGAATACATCCCTGATCACACGTAAACACAGTTCACTTTCATAGCAGCCACGTTGTATTCCTTCTCGCATCTACGTGCTCTCCTCCTCTCACCTTTTCCCTTCACTTGTGGACTTCAATGCACAACACATCAGCTGTATGTGACCAGGTGAAAAAACCTTTCCAAGCCAAACCATATCATAGCTGTTACACACAGCCTACATAGTTGTCACCACATTAGCTAAAGTAACGTCATAGTCTACCTAGCTAATAGAACTAACACGTTAGTAAACCAGTTACAATCATGCAGTACAGTGTACAGTAAGTAAGCAGTTTAGCAGTTACGCCGGCGGGCCCCGGTGGCAATAAATAATTAAAACCAAAAGCTTACCTTAACTTGGAAGAGTTCCAGTGTTTCATAGTCATAGCCAGCTAGCTAACATAGCATCCCTCTGTTTGAGCCGGGCGTTTGATTAGGCTAAACTAGCTATCTGCATTTGCTAGCTAAGTAAGTGAATGTGAAAGTAAAATCTCGAAATATAGCTCTCTCGCTCTCTTGATTCTCCTTCATTTTTAAATAAATACATTTCTTCAAAACTGTTCAACTATTGTCTTTCTCTCTTTGAGTCAACTACTCACCACATTTTATGCACTGCAGTGCTAGCTAGCTGTAGATGATGCTTTCAGTACTAGATTCATTCTCTGATCCTTTGATTGGGTGGACAACATGTCAGTTCATGCTGCAAGAGCTCTGATAGGAGGAAGATGTCATAATTACTATGTAAGTCTATGGAAGGGGTTGAGAACCATGAGCCTCCTAGGTTTTGTATTGAAGTCAATGTCCCCAGAGGAGGACAGAAGCTAGCTGTCCTCTGGCTACACCATGGTGCTACCCTACAGAGTGCTGTTGAGGCTACTGTAGACCTTCAATGCAAAACAGTGTGGTTTAATCAATTATTTGGTGACGTGAATATATTTTGTATAGTTTTTAATGTTTCACTATTTTTATTTTTATGAAATTCACTGAGGAGGATGGTCCTCCCCTTCCTCCTCTGAGGAACCTCCACTGCTCTATGTGCTCTAGAAAACTCATATGGTTATTATTAGGAGGTGTCCGTCTTCTAGGTCATCCTTGCCATAAGAACCACCTCCTCCACAATCAAGATAGTGGCACTGGGGATGAGCACACCCCTTAAAAATGACCACAATGTCCACGATAGTCCGGTTACTCAAGCAGTTGGATAAACTAAAACACACTTCGGTACTAGACTACCACACCTGCTTACCATAACTGAGAACTGTGTGATGTCTTCCATCATGACCCTCTGCTCTGTAGTAACAACATGTTCTGCAACAGTAGCCATGGTGGTGTCCCACATCTCTACATTCTTTTAAAAAAGGGTTCCGAAAGGGTTCATAGGATAACCCTTTTTGTTTCCAGGTAGAACCCTTTTGGGTTTCATTTAGAACACTCTGTTGAAAGGGTTCTACATAGAACCCAAAAGGGTTCTACCTTTAACCAAAAAGGGTTCTACAAAGGGTTATTTGATGTGGACAGCCGAAGAACCCTTTTAGGTTCTAGATAGCACTTTTTTTCTACGAGTTTATGTGCTCCAGAGAACTCCTCCGGTTATTACTGTCATGCTCCAATAGTTCAGAGGAGTTAGCTAAAGCACATCTTGGACCAGACCAGACTACAGAACCAGTGGAGGCTGCTGAGGAATGGAGTCAATGGAATGGTATCAACCACAAGGAAACCACGTGTGATACCATTCCATTTCCTCCATTCCAGGCATTATAATGAGCCGTCCTCCCCTCAGCAGCTTCCACTGTACAGCAACATCTAACTCACCATAATTGAGTGTGATGCCTCAATCCACCGTGGCCCTCTGGAATAACTGGAGACACTGTGAATGCGAATGTGTCTCTACTATGTCTCTATGCTCTTCTGGCTATTTTGTCAAGCAATAAACATAGATCTGGACCAGATTACTGCACCAGCTTAACATAACTGAGAAATACTGTGTGATGTCTGAATCAATCACAGCCATAGCGCTCTATAATCACTGGAGTTACTGTGGATGAATATGCATGTTGCATGATGTGTAATCAAACATCAGTATCCAATTAAAGCATAAACATCTGTACCAAACCAGTCTACTGCATCACCTCACCATGAACAGTGTATGATGTCTGTGTTCATAGTAATTATGGAATGGATAGATACAGGATATGAATAAATCATGAGTATCTTTTGTATTTGTGCATTTGCCTAAATCACAACTATCTTATAATATCTCATAACTAATACCTGGCGTACTCGGCACCCAGAACCAAATCTCAGTGCTCACAAGAGACTATACCTAGAAGAATGCCTGTGATCCAAGAATATCACTTTAACAGATTTGACAGATTAGTATAATCAGTCCCCTATCCTCTCAAAGATTAATTTCTTTCAATATGCTCTCTCCTCTCTTCACCAGGTGTCCTATTTTGAAATATACATGGACAAAATCAGAGATCTTCTGGATGGTAAGTGTATTCACAGCAGTAAAATCACACACACACACATACACACTGCGGTTACATACACACTGCGGTTTTCAATGTGACTTGTCATTTCCTCTTAAATTTAGTATTTTGTTTGTATGTGCAACAGTAAAATGATACCCGTATGATAGTATATGTGAGCTTCTAGAGAGGCTGTGGCTAGACTCCCTGTATGTAGACGGTAGATGTCTATCTGAGTAAATCACACCAGCCAGAGGCAATTAATGTGTCCTCAAAAACATACCTGGTTAAATAAAGGCAATAAATAAAATAAAAAATGCCATTTGGGATGCAAACTATATCACAGCAGCCTAAGGCATTGACGAGAGAGAGAGAGAGAGAGAGAGAGAGAGAGAGAGAGAGAGAGAGAGAGAGAGAGAGAGAGAGAGAGAGAGAGAGAGAGAGAGAGAGAGAGAGAGAGAGAGAGAGAGAGAGAGAGAGAGAGAGAGAGAGAGAGAGAGAGAAACATCCACACACACCTCTGAGCGTATCCACATCCTTGGCATAAATCTGATCTGATTGGATATGACCTCTCACACAAACCTGAAACATAAATGTAACTACGTACATGGCCTTAGTCGCTCCTCTGTCCAGTCCAGGAAGAGACTGTCTGTTTTACCGCTCATTTCCTGTTAAAATTAAATCGGAATGACAGTCAGGGCCTGAGGACGGCTTGAGTCAGAGCAGCAACAGGCTTGTCAGACTTAGAAACATTCCAGTCACAAACAAATGATTACACACACACCTCTGAGAGTATCCACAGACTTGACGTAAATCTGATCTGATTGGATATGATCTCCCATCAAAAACACAAAGTTGAAACATAAAGCAACTGTTGCGTCTGTGTTTGTAAAGTGTCTGTGAAATACACTTCAAATAAGTTTTGATTTGATTACAGTGTTTTGGGCCTTTGGGAAAATATGAAAGTAAAGTCTCTTAACTTAGGGGGCTTTCACACCAAATTGGTTTGGAGCAGTTTTTCTGAACTATTATTGGTTGTTTGACTGCGATCACACAGTACCATAACTTGATATCTCTGAAACATTCTGTGAGTAGCAGTGCATTTATGAGCACATCCGATGCAGATGAGGGGACACAGGGGCTATACCAGGGATGTATGCTACTGAATATAGCCTATTCACGTCGCAGTTAGAGCGGCTATTGCATGTTGTTGGAAGACCAAAGTAATATGACGTTTGGGAGATACAAGTTATGCTTCTCATTGATGGATTTAACGTGAGTGTTTTTCTCCAATAAAAAATTAATTCCATGAACACGTGGTTTTGTTTAGGCATTTTAGTTTGTTTGACATTTGTCAATGTGAAACCAACCGGACCAAATGAAAAAAAATACAATGTAACAAATAATCGAACTCTGAATCGATGTCACGGTTTCGGCCGAGGCTGCTCCTCCTCCTGGTTCGGGCAGGCTTCGGCGGTCGTCGTCCCCGGAGTACTAGCTGCCACCGATCTATGTTTCATGTTCGTTTGGTTTTGTCTTGATGTTGTACACCTGTGTCTTGTTAGTCCTCGTTAGTGTCCTATTTAGTTCTCGTTGGTTGTGTTTGTCTTTGTGTGTGATTGATCTTCTGTTTCGTGTTGGAGCTACTTATTTTCCCTCCAGTGTTTTGGAGAGGTTCTTTTTGCACATGTTAGTGCGCCGTTTATTTGACGCCTGTGTGCGCCGTGTATTCGCCTTCGGGCTTATTGTGCTTATTTCCTTTCGTGTATATTGCACTAAAGTCTTTTGGACTGAGCCTCTGCGTCCTGCGCCTGATTCATACACCACACCCACCTTCAGCACCCATTGACAATCGAACTATAGCTCAGAACTATGTGTGCCAACGCCCTAAGTAACAGTTGTTCCTGTCCAGTTCCAGTGACTGTACTTGCAGAGTAATAATGACATCTCTCTTCTTCTGCCCCCGTCTCAATCAGTGACGAAGACCAATCTGGCAGTGCATGAGGACAAGAACAAGGTTCCATATGTGAAGGTGAGTCAGACTGCTGATGGGATACTAAATAACTGGCCATCTGTAATCTGTGGGTCTCATCTGTGATGGGCTTTACATAAGGCCCAAGTGTCATCTTCATAAGGAGAACGTTATTACGTCAGGAAAGAATTCTAACTAATTAAAGTTTTCACATTTCTAGTTTTATTGTCACCTGCACAAGTACAGTGAAATGGCTTTCTTGCAAGCTCTTTCCCAACAATACAATAATCAATATCCGTAGAACAACAAGTAAAGTAGAACAAAAACACACAAGAAATAGAAATAAGAACAAAAGAAAGTAAGTAATATATATATATATACAGTACAGTACAGGGTCAGTTCCAGGGTCAGTGCCAATACCATATTTATAATGTGCAGGGATACTGGAGTGGTAGGGGTAGATATGTATAGGGGTAAGGTGACTAGCATCAGGAAATATGATAAACGGAGTAGCAGCAGAGTATATGATGATTGTATGTGAGTCAGTATGAATGTGTGTACGTGTTATGTGTGTGTGAGCCACTGAAGTGTGTGTGTGTGTGTGAGAGAGTGTGTAGAGTCCTGTGAGTGTGCATAGTCAGTGCAGCAAAAAAAAGTAAAAAAGGGTTGTCGTGTATGAAGATTATGACTATTCTAGAGGAACAAAGCGTGGATGTTTATCTTAGTTCAAAAGTAGCCAGTTGTAGGGTGACGCCCCAGGGGAGACAGGTGATTGGACAGCAGAGGGAGCAACCCATATTTTGCCATTGTTTATAAGTATGGGCTAGACAAAGAGGGGGTCAGAAACAGACAGATTATCTTTGGGACGCTGTTTCTCCAGACACTGCGGGTCTGTAAACTTATGCTGACATATTGTGATATGAATAAAACTTCTAATCAAAGTGCAGCCTAAGCGGACTCTTTGTTTGACAGCAATAACCACCAGCACACGACGCGACACGACAGGGTCAATGCAGATAGTCTTCGTAGGCACTTTGTTAGCCATTTAGCAGTCTTATGGCTTGGGGATAGAAGCTGTACAGGAGCCTCTTGGTGTCAGACTTGTTGCCTCAGACTTCCAGAGGGGGAAGAGCCGCTGTCGCGTGTGTTTGGTCCATTTTAAGTCCTTAGTGATTTGGAAACCATCGATGTGGAAACGCCTCCCCCCCCCGTTTCCTGTAGTCCACGATCAGCTCCTTGGTCTTACTGACATTAAGGGAGAGGTTGTTGTCATGGCACCACACTGCCAGGTCACTGACCTCTTCCCTGTAGGCTGTCTCCTCGTCGCCGGTGATCAGGCCTACCACCGTCGTGTCGTCAGCAAACTTGATGATGGTGTTGAAGTCGTGCGTGGCCACGCAGTCATGGGTGAACATGGAGTATAGGAGGGGACTAAGCACACACCCCTGTGGGGCCCCCGTGTTGATGGTCAGCGGAGGTGATATTGTCTACCCTCACTACCTGTGGTCGGCCCGTCAGGAATTCCAGGATCCCGTTGCAGAGGGAGGTGTTCAGTCCCAGGGTCCCAAAGCTTGGTGACAAGCTTGGAGGGGACTATGGTGTTGAACGCTGAGCTGTAGTCAATGAACAGCATTCTCACAGACAGTGCATTCGGAAAGTATTCAGACCCCTTGACTTTTTCCACATTTTGTTACGTTACAGCCTTATTCCAATTTTTTTTTTTTTTATGTCTCTCATCAATCTACACACAATACCCCATAATGTCAAAGCAAAAACTGGTTTTTAGAAATGTTTGTACATTTATTTGTAAAAGCACCCGGAAATATTAAATTTACAGAAGTATCCAGAGCCTTTACTCAGTACTTTGTTGAAGCACCTTTGGCAGCGATTACAGCCTCGAGTCTTCTTGAGTATGATGCTACAATCTTGGCACACCTGTATTTCGGGAGTTCCTCCCATTCTTCTCTGCATATCCTCTCAAGCTCTGTCAGGTTGGATGGGGAGCATCGCTGCACAGCTATTTTCAGGTCTTTCCAGAGATGTTCAATCGGGTTCAAGTCCGGGCTCTGGCTAAGCCACTCAAGGACATTCAGAGACTTGTTCCGAAGCCACTCCTGAATTGTTTTGGCCCTGTGGTTAGGGTCGTTGTCCTGTTGGAAGGTGAACCTTCGCCCCAGTCTGAGGTATTCAAAGGTCTGGAGCAGGTTTTCATCAAGGATCGCTCTGTTCTTTGTTCCATTCATCTTTTCCTCGATTTTGACTAGTCTCCCAGTCCCTGCCACTGAAAACATCCCCACAGCATGATGCTGCCACCACCATGATTCATTGTAGGGATGGTGCCAGGTTTCCTCTAGACGTGATGCTTGGCATTCAGGCCAAAGAGTTCAATCTTGGTTTCATCAGACCAGAGAATCTTGTTTCTCATCGCCTGACAGTCCTTTAGGTGCCTTTTGGCAAACTCCAAGCGGGCTGTCATGTGCCTTTTACTGAGGAGTGGCTTCCGTCTGGCCACTTTACCATAAAGACCTGATTGGTGGAGTGCTGCAGAGATGGTTGTCCTTCTGGAAGGTTCTCCCATCTCCACAGAGGAACTCTGGAGCTCTGTCAGAGTGACCATCGGGTTCTTGGTCACCTCCCTGACCAAGGCCCTCCTCCCCCGATTACTCAGTTTGGCCGGGCGGCCAGCTCTAGGAAGAGTCTTGGTGGTTCCAAACTTCTTCCATTTAAGAATGATGGAGGCCACTGTGTTCTTGGGGACCTTCAATGCTGAATAACTTTTTTGGTACCCTTCCCCAGATATGTGCCTCGACACAATCCTGTCTCGGAGCTCTACGGACAATTCCTTCGACCTCATGGCTTGGTTTTTGCTCTGACATGCACTGTCAACTGGGGGACCTTATATAGACAGGTGTGTGCCTTTCCAAATCATGTCCAATCAATTGAATTTACCACAGGTGGGCTCCAATCAAGTCGTAGAAACATCTCAAGGATGATCAATGGAAACAGGATGGACCTGAGCTCAATTTTGAGTCTCATAGCAAAGGGTCTGAATACTTATGTAAATAAGATATTTCTGTTTTTGTATTTTTTATACATTTGCAAAAAAATTGACAAACCTGTTTTTGCTTTGTCATTGTGGGGTATTGTGTGTACATTGATGAGGAGTTTTTTTTATTTCATCAATTTTAGAATAGGGCTGTAACGTAACAAAATGTGGAACAAGGGAAGGGTTCTGAAAACTTTCCGAATGCACTGTAGGTATTCCTCTTATCTAGGTGGGTGAGGGCAGTCTGGAGTGCAATTGAGATTGCTTCGTCTATGGATCTGTTGGGGCGGTATGCAAATTGGAGTGAGTCTAGGGTGTCTGGGATGATGGAGTTGATATGTGCCATAACTAGCCTTTCAAAGCAGTTCATGGTTACAGATGTGAGTGCTACAGGGTGGTAGTCATTGTAGCAGGTAGCCTTAGAGTTCTTGGGAACAGGAATGAATTCGAACAATTCTAATGTTTTTTTGTTGAATCTCAGGGCTGCACTGAGCGCTTTGTCTCCAGCCCAGAGGAGGTGATGGATGTTATCGATGAGGGAAAAGCCAACCGCCATGTTGCTGTCACCAGTAAGTCCCAATGACACTCTGACACTGACACTTTTAACATTATCTGTAGAGTCTGTATGTAGCGGCACGTCTGTCACTCTGCCACTTAGTACAATGTATAGTGTGAAGTGTAAAGTCACATCTGTAGAGTTACTCTGTAGAATCTTAAATCGTGTCTGTGGTGTCTATCACAGTGTTTTGCTATATGTTTTTCTATCTCTGTGTCCTCCACTCACACAAACACCTCTCCTCTCCTCACATCATATCACCTCTTATTTCCTTCCCTCTCCAGATATGAATGAGCACAGCTCCAGAAGTCACAGTATCTTCCTGATCAACATCAAGCAGGAGCACGTGGAGACAGAACAGAAACTCTGTGGGAAGCTCTACCTGGTGGACCTGGCTGGGAGTGAGAAGGTGAGGAGGTTAAGGACTACTGTAGTTAATGGTAACAAAGCGTCTTTATTGCATCCCAATAGACTTAGTACGGTTCCCCAGCCACAGAATAAGCTATTTCAATAAAGAATTTCCATTTAGCATGCTGCTTAGTTCAGGACTGGGCTTCATCTTTGTCAGAGAAATTGGCCTTTAGTGATTGAATTATATACCTGGCTGATAGTGAGAAGGTGAGGTGAAGACCTAGTCTAGTTACCTAGGGTAACTAATGAAGCATCTTTATTACATCCCAAGAGAGATGTGTTCTTTCTCTCGTTCATCCAGCTGTTATATTTTCCTTCCATCCATCTCAGTCACAGACAGATCAGTACAACTGGTCTGCTATGTTTAAATGGGTTTCTTTCTACTCTGTATTGGCCACAGTTAGCAATGTAATGTACACCTATGTGCATTGGGACCAGTGTTCTTGCTGCTGACTACAGCAGAAAAGAGTAGATTCTGCACACAGCGCTGAATTTAGTCCTCAGTGTGTTTATTAGCATTGTATCGACCTTCAGCTCTCAAGTCTCCAGTAGTAGGTCAATCGCCCCATAACATCAAAGATCCACCACCATATTTTACCGTAGGTGCATGTATGAGGTACTGTTCTGCATATGCTTGTTTTCAATGCCAAACCCACCACTGGTGTGTGTGGCCAAAGAGCTCTATTTTCATGTCATCTGACCATAGCACCGGTTCCAATCCAAGTGCCAATGCTGTTTATCAAACTCCAGGCGGTGCTATGGTAAAATATTGTGTATGCATCTTTGATGTTATAGGGCTATTTCGCATCCACTGGTCATGTGGCCCTTGTTATGGTCAACGGTATCATTAACTTTACTAAGTACCAGGACATTTTAGCCAAAAACTTGGTTGCCTCTGCCAGGAGGCTGACACTTGGCCGCAAGCGGATTTTCCAGCAAGACAATAACCCCAAGCACTAATCAAAATTAATAAGGAAATGGTTAATTGACCAAAAAGTCTACATTTTGCAATGGCCATCTTAGTCTCCGGACTTGATCCCCCTTGGAAACCTGTGGTTTGAATTGAAGAGGGCAGTCCATAACAGCAAACGAAGGATATCAAGGATCTGGAAAGATTCTGTGTGGAGGAATGGTCTAAGATCCCTCCCAACGTGTTCTCCAATCTCATAAAACATTTTTTTTAAAGGCTCAGTGATGCTATCCTCGCAAGGGGAGGGTGCTAGAATATTGAAAACAGGGATGCCAATAATTTTTACCCCTATCTTTTTGAGATTTTTTTTTCATACTTGTTAAACTAAATCTCTTTCTCTGAGCAATTGTATTAGTAAAAAAATATATAATTTCCCCCCAGAATTGAGCATACAATGTAACTCAGTATTTCTATTATCTATTTTTATTGTCTTTTTTGCTCATCTTTATCAAGGGTGCCAATAATTATGGACCTGACTGTACTGTATATATTGATCGATCTTTATTACATACGGTACCTGTACAACATGTATGTGATGTTTCTGTGCATAATCTTTTGTACTGTATTTGTTTTGTAATGTCCTTCCTCAGGTCAGTAAGACAGGAGCAGAGGGATCTGTGCTGGACGAAGCTAAGAACATCAACAAGTCTCTGTCTTCTCTAGGAAACGTCATCTCTGCTCTGGCCGAGGGAACCGTAAGTCTTCCTGTTACATCCATAAATGTTAATCTTGGTGTTGTGAAATCAAATGTAAATGAATGGATTTTCTAATTAATAATAAAAAATACAATAAAAACAGGAAACTGGAATGTGGACACTATGATGTAGAAAGTGATTCTGCAGCTGCGATTCATGTATTTTCTACTCTCCTCACTCCCTCCTGTAGAAGACCCACGTGCCATACCGTGACAGTAAGATGACCCGTATCCTGCAGGACTCTCTAGGGGGGAACTGCAGGACCACCATGTTCATCTGCTGCTCTCCATCCAGCTACAACGACCAGGAGACCAAGTCCACACTCATGTTTGGACAACGGTAATATACACACACGGACGCATGCACGAACACACACATGCACATCCCCAGGTTGTTGCTGTAAAGCATAAAACACATGATGATCTCACTGCCGATAGGTAACAGTGGTAGGCCGTTCCTTCTCTTGCTAGAACAAAAGCGGTACCTACTGCTTGCAGACCCGGTAGCGGCGAACCTACCCGCAATGCTCGTCAGTGGCCAACAAGTTGACTTTGAGCCAATCAGAGAGCAACAAAAAAAAAAGAAAGAAGAGGGCATTTTCAGTTTATCCACGGACTGCCAGTCACACTTCATGTGCAATGTAGTCTATGGGATGGTAGCTAGCTAAATGCACAGATGCAATGCACACTAAATACTTCCTCCACGCTAGCTAACCACTGTAGCTGGTATTAACATTATAATGAAATCACAATGGATTAGCTAGTTTCCAACAGCTGCCTGTGTTATCTGCCGAGTTAGTGCAGTGTCCTTAGCTAGCTAGCCACTGTAGCTAAACTTATAGCTATGGGCTGGCACTGGCAGTATGGGTTAATGGAGAGTGAACAGAGAGTGAACTGGCACTGGCAGTATGGGATTATGGAGAGGGTATTAAATTGTTTATTTGTCATCTTGCTAGGTAGCTATCTAGCTGTTGCCATCTGAATACTATCAACAAGGGCTTTCTACACAATAGCAACATTAGTGCAGATAGCTTGGAATCTAGACCATAAGCAATATGCATGGATATGCATTGCCAAACAACGCTACTGCCACCTTCGGGTTTGGAGTATTTTAACAAGGCTGAGTGGCTGACGACTTCCAAGGTCTTTGCTGTGTGAACACAAATGAGTTTGACTGCCGACACTGTACAGAGGTGCTAAGCACTATCGGCAGGCAAACGTTTGACAATCCTACCGGTCTGTCTGAGCTTTTAATGAGAATGTATTCTCAGTCAGCTCTCTTGGTAAAATAAGGAATAAATAAAAACACAGGAACACCTGCACGCACGCACACACACACAAACACACAAACAAATGAACGTATGCACACACACACACACACACACACAGCCATAATAGTGAAGACATCAAAACTATGAAATTACACATGTGGAATCAAGTAGTAACCAAAAAGTGTTAAACAAAACTAAATATATTTTAGATTTTAGATTCTTCAAAGTAGCCACCTTGATGACAGCTTTGCACACGCTTGGCATTCTCTCAACCAGCTTCATGAGGTAGTCACCTGGAATGCATTTCAATTAAAAGTTAATTTGTGGAATTTCTTTCTTTCTTTCTTAATGCGTTTGAGCCAAGCAGTTGTGTTGTGACAAGGTAGGGGTGGTATACAGAAGATAGCCCTATTTGGTAAAAGACCAAGTCCATATTATGGCAAGAAAAGCTGAAATAAGCAAAGCGAAACGACCATCATTACTTTAAGACATGAAGGTAAGTCAATCCGGAAAATGTCAAGAACTTTGAAAGTTTCTTCAAGTGCAGTTGCAAAAACCATCAAGCGCTATGAGGAAACTGGCTCTCATGAGGACCGCCACAGGAAAGGAAGACCCCGAGTTACCTCTGCTGCAGTGGATAAGTTCATTAGAGTTACCAGCCTCAGAAATTGCAGCCCAAATAAATGCTTCACAGAGTTCAAGTCACAGACACATCTCAATATCAACTGTTCAGAGGAGACTGTGTGAATCAGGCCTTCATGGTTGAATTGCTGCAAAGAAACCACTATTAAAGGACACCAATAAGAAGAAGAGACTTGATTGGGCCCAGAAACATGAGCAATGGACATTAGACTGGTGGAAATATGTCCTTTGGTCTGATGAGTCCAAATTAGAGATTTTTGGTTCCAATAGCTGTGTCTTTGTGAGATGCAGAGTAGGTGAACGGATGATCTCCGCATGTGTGGTTCCCACCGTGAAGCATGGAGGAGGAGGTGTGATGGTGTGGGGTGCTTTGCTGGTGACACTGTCAGTGATTGATTTAGAATTCAAGGCACACTTTACCAGCATGACTACCACAGCATTCTGCAGCGATACGCCATCCCATCTGGTTTGCGTTTAGTGGAACTATCATTTGTTTTTCAACAGGACAATGACCCAAAACACACCTACAGGCTGTGTAAGGGCTATTTGACCAAGAAGGAGAGTGGTGGACTGCTGCATCAAATGACCTGGCCTCCACAATCCCCCAACCTCAACCCAATTGAGATGGTTTGGGATGAGTTGGACCACAGAGTGAAGGAAAAGCAGCCAACAAGTGCTCAGCATATGTGGGAACTCCTTCAAGACTGTTGGAAAAGCATTCCTCATGAAGCTGGTTGAGGGAATGCCAAGAGTATGCAAAGCTGTCATCAAGGCAAAGGGTGGCTACTATGAAGAATCTAAAATCTAAAATATAATTTGATTTGTTTAACACTTCTTTGGTTACTACATGATTCCATATGTGTTATTTCATAGTTTGATGTCTTCACTGTTATTCTACAATGTAGAAAATAGTAAAAAATAAAGAAAGACCCTTCAATGAGTAGGTATGTCCAAACTTTTGACTTGTACTGTATGCACACACACACACAGCCAAAACACACACACACACACATGTTGTAGTTTATTTGAAAATACCAACTTTTCAAATACTCTAGGAAGTCAAATATAGTGTATATAGAGTTTTAACTAAAAGGCAACTATTTTCTTTGAAATGTAAATACAGGTCTCAGAAAAACAACAAATATTTGAAAGTATTTTGAATACCTCTCAGAAAACCAAATAATATTTAAGGTACTTGAATATATGCAAGTTATTTGAAAACACAAAAATATGTATTTGATGGGTGCCAAATATTTGATGAAGAAACAAAAACTACAACAGTTAGTTTAATTAGTCTAAATATACATTATGATCGTAAGCAGTTGGTTTGGAGGTCTCTTATGTGAATCTTAATATAGCCTAGAATTAAATATGTGTACATTAGAGTAGACCACTTTTGTAGCTTCAAAATGACTAACAAATATGTTTTCATAATGAGTGAGACAAGGTAATACAGTAACACTTGACATCAAGTTCTTATACATGTGTAGTAACATTGATTATTACAATAGCAACATTGTTGTGACATAGGACATTGGAAATTGCTTTATAATTGCATAATAATGGAGTAATTACATAAGTGGCATAAGGAACAGTCACCATTCCTCTTGTTTACTATAGTTACAAAAACTCTCACCTCATTGTTATGCAATTCAAATGCAATCACCAAAGTATTACTAACAACATGCTAATAAAATGTTGCTCCAAAAGTGATTAGAGTTTTATTACACAGGCACAAGAACAGTTTGATGTTAAGTCTTACTGAGAATGCCAACAGTAAAAAAATATGGCTATTAAGTGTCGAAAGGAAACTAAATATCCCAAAGCTGCCTTAAATCAACTACAGCCAAGGTAGGTGGAAAGTCATGTTAGTTTGTATTCTGAGTGAACTATCCCTTTAAATATGGTATAGTGTGAACACTTAGCCTCAGACTTACCCTGTGAACGGTTACCCTCAGATGGACAAATAGGTTTCAAAGTTGTTTTTGCTAAGCATCTAACTTGCTATTTGCATATTTGCAAATGCAAATGCTGCAGCATTTTCAGGTATCATACAATTAATTTCATCTTTCATCTTTTCAGTGGCATGTTGAAAGCGTCACAGTAGTTGAATGTCACAACTTATTTATACTTATAAAATATACAAAATATAATTTCTTAATTGTTTTGACTTGATTATGTACACCTGGGGCAATGGATATTCAGGAGAATGGACATTTACCAAATATTCAGATAGAAATATATTGTATACATCCAATATGACTGTCAGATAGATTGGAATAGTATAGGATATTGTGTGTGCTCTATTCATTATATTTCTATATTCAACATGCAGTTCCAGATACAGCCCTACCATTAGTTGAAGGCAGCCAACTTTCAGAAAAGTAGTCACTTCCTGAGCTCTGTATTCAAATACATTTTTAAGTAGATGCTTTCTCAGATCTGTATTCAAATAGTTTTGGAAAGCAAGGCCGGCGCCAGAACGAACCAGTTGGAGGGGCATTTGATTTCCATAGTTTTCTCACAACTGTAGCAGGTTGTGAACTCTGCAAACAACGTTTCCACTCCGAGAATGAGAACGGTAAATGACTGTAATTAATACATGCATTAACAGAAATTAATGTAACCAAGTGACTCGGATTAACAGTACATTTACTAGGCCTACTAGTGACATATGTGCTTGTGGAATTGATCAAAATAAACAATCAAAGAGCAAAAATTCACACAATTTAACAATGAATGCGCAACAATTATCGGGAAACAGCTGAGTGCATGCATTCTGGAGAGAGACGCACCTTTCCCTTTCTTCTTGTCTCAACATTTTAAATTATACTCAATACACATTATCTTCACACATACAGTTGAAGTCGGAAGTTTACATACACCTTAGCCAAATACATTTAAACTCAGTTTTTCACAATTCCTGACATTTAATCCTAGTCAAAATTCCCTGTCTTAGGTCAGTTAGGATCACCACTTAATTTTAAGAATGTGAAATGTCAGAATAATAGTAGAGAGAATGATTTATTTCCGCTTTTATTTATTTCATCACATTCCCAGTTGGTCAGAAGTTTACATACACTCAATTAGTATTTAGTAGCATTGCCTTTAAATTGTTTAACTTGGGTCAAAAGTTTCGGGTAGCCTTCCACAAGCTTCCCACAATAAGTTGGGTGAATTTGGCCCATTCCTCCTGACAGAGCTGGTGTAACTGAGTCAGGTTTGTAGGCCTCCTTGCTCGCACACAGTTCTGCCCACAAATGTTCTGTAGGATTGAGGTCAGGGCTTTGTGATGGCCACTCCAATACCTTGACTTTGTTGTCCTTAAGCCATTTTGCCACAACTTTGGAAGTATGCTTGGGGTCATTGTCCATTTGGAAGACTCATTTGCGACCAAGCTTTAACTTTCTGACTGATGTCTTGAGATGTTGCTTCAATATATAATTTTCCTTCCTCATGATGCCATCTATTTTGTGAAGTGCACCAGTCCCTCCTGCAACAAAGCACCCCCACAGCATGATGCTGCCACCCCGTGCTTCACGGTTGGGATGGTGTTCTTCGGCTTGCAAGCATCCCCCTTTTTCCTCCAAACATAACGATGGTCATTATGGCCAAACAGTTCTATTTTTGTTTCATCAGACCAGAGGACATTTCTCCAAAGAGTACGATCTTTGTCCCCATGTGCAGTTGCAAACTGCAGTCTGGCTTTTTTATGGCGGTTTTGGAGCAGTGGCTTCTTCCTTGCTGAGCGGCCTTTCAGGTTATGTCGATATAGGACTTGTTTTACTATGGATATAGATACTTTTGACCTGTTTCCTCCAGCATCTTCACAAGGTCGTTTGCTGTTGTTCTGGGATTGATTTGCACTTTTCGCACCAAAGTATGTTAATCTCTAGGAGACAGAACGCATCTCCTTCCTGAGCGGTATGACGGCTGCGTGGTCCCATGGTGTTTATACTTGCATACTATTGTTTGTACAGATGAACGTGGTACCTTCAGGCGTTTGAAAATTGCTCCCAAGGATGAACCAGATTGTGGAGGTTTACACATTTTTTTCAGAGGTCTTGGCTGATTTATTTTGATTTTCCTATGATGTCAAGCAAAGAGGCACTGAGTTTGAAGGTAGGCCTTGAAATACATCCACAGGTACACCTCCAATTGACTCGAATGATGTCAATTAGCCTATCAGAAGCTTCTAAAGCTATGACATCATTTTCTGGAATTTTCCAAGCTGTTTAAAGGCACAGTCAACTTAGTCTATGTAAACTTCTGACCCACTGGAATTGTGATACAGTGCATTATAAGTGAAATAATCTGTCTGTAAACAATTGTTGTAAAAATTACTTGTGTCATGCACAAAGTAGATGTCCTAACCGACTTGCCAAAACTATAGTTTGTTAATAATACATTTGTGGAGTGGTTGAAAAACAAGTTTTAATGATACCAACCTAAGTGTATGTACATTTCCGACTTCAACTGTAGATGCTTATCACTGACAGCGCTACTCAATAATCAGCTAAGCCTATTGCCACATGCGCTGCCCAAATTGCGGGGTTCCCAAATAGGCATATGCCTACCCGCTTGATTTGAAACAATCCACAAAGAAGCTAATGATCCTCTGTGGCTAAGTCATGCTCTGTGGTGAAGTATTTCAATAGATTTTATTTAGAGGGGTAATTATATAATTTAGGCAAAACATCAATATACACTATATATACAAAAGTATGTGGACACCCCTTCAAATTAGTGGATTCGGGCATTTCAGCCACACAGCCATGCAATCTCCATAGACAAATATTGACAGTAGAATGGCCTTACTGAAGAGCTCAGTGACTTTCAACGTGGCACTGTCACAGGATGCCACCTTTCCAACAAGTCAGTTCATCAGATTTCGGACAGCTAAAGCTGCCCCGGTCAACTGTAAGAGCTGTTATTGTGAAGTGGAAACGTCTAGGAGCAACAACGGCTGAGCCGCGAAGTGGAAGGCCACACAAGCTCACAGAACGGGACTGCTGAGTGCTGAAGTGCGTAGCGCGTAATATCGTCTCTCCTCGGTTGCAACACTTACTACAGAGTTCCAAACTGCCTCTGGAAGCAACATCAGCACAATAACTGTTTGTCGAGAGTTTAATGAAATGGGTTTCCATGTCCGAGCAGCCGCACACAAGCCTAAGATCACCATGCGCAATGCTAAGCGTCGGCTGGAGTGGTGTAAAGCTCGCCACCATTGGACTCTGGAGCAGTGGAAACGCGTTCTCTGGAGTCATCAATCATGTTTCACCATCTGGCAGTCCGACAGACGAATTTGGGTTTGGCGAATTTTTGCTACCTGCCCAAATGCATAGTGCCAACTGTAAAGTTTGGTGGAGGAGGAATAATGATCTGGGGCTGTTTTTCATGGTTTGTCTAGGCCCCTTAGTTCCAGTGAAGGGAAATCTTAACGTTACAGCGTACAATTACATTCTAGACGATTCTGTGCTTCCAACTTTGTGGCAACAGTTTGGGGAAGGCCCTTTCCTGTTTCAGCATGACAGTGCTCCCGTGCACAAAGCGAGGTCCATACAGCAATGTTCCAACATCTAGTGGAAAGCCTTCCCAGAAGAGTGGAGGCTGTTATAGCAGCAAAGGGGGGACCAACTCCATATTAATGCCCACGATTTTGTAATGAGATGTTCGAACAGCAGGTCTCCACATACTTTTGGTCATGTAATATATAATGTATATTATGACGAGATACCCATGTTTCTGTCATGTTCGTTCATTGACGGGTCAGACCAAGGCGCAGCGTGATATGCATACATGTTTATTATACCGAATAAACACAACGACGACAAAACAACAAACTAAACGAAACGTGAAGTCCAAGGTACACAAACAACATACCCCACACGGAACAAGATCCCACAACCCACTAGTGCCAATAGGCTGCCTAAGTATGGACCCCAATCAGAGACAACGAGCGGCAGCTGCCTCTGATTGGGAACCACACCGGCCAACATAGAAATACCCATACTAGAACCGGCTCAGGGCGTGACGACCTCTCACTCTTCGCCTCCCTGTTGCGCCCCTGGTCTGGTCTAGACCTCGGCGCGTTGCTTCCCCTCTCCTTCCTCCCACTATACTCCAAGCCCTGTCTGGACCCTGGTGTGGGAGACCCCGAACCTGGAGAGGGGCTGACGTCTGGGTCTGGACTGGAGCCGCTGACCGGAGCTGGACCGGGCACCGGTGGAGCGGACTGCTCTGGCTCCAGACTGGAGCAGCTGACCGGAGCTGGATCAGGCACCGGTGGAGCGGACTGCTCTGGCTCCGGAGTGGAGCCGCTGACCGGAGCTGGACTGGACCCCGGTGAAGCGGATTGCTCTAGATCCGGAGTGGAGCAGCTGACCGGAGCTGAACTGGGCACCGGTGGAACAGGCACGGGCCGTGCCGGACTGGACACACGCACCACTGGCTTGGTGCGAGGAGCAGGTACAGGCCGGACCGGGCTGACGACGCGCACCTCTGGCTTGGTGCGAGGGGCAGGAACTGGCCGGGCCGGGCTGGCGACACGCACCACTGGCTTGGTGCGAGGGACAGGCCGGACCGGGCTGGCGACGCACACCACTGGCTTGGTTCGAGGGGCAGGAACAGGCCGGGCCGGGCTGGCGACGCGCACCACTGGCTTGGTGCGAGGGACAGGAACAGGCCGGACCGGGCTGGCGACGCGCACCACTATGTTGGTGCGAGGAGCAGGAACAGGCCGGGCCGGGCCGGGCTGGCGACACGCACCACTGTCTTGGTGCGAGGGACAGGAACAGGCCGGACCGGGCTGGCGACACGCACCACTTTCTTGGTGCGAGGAGCTGGACTGGGTTCCTTTATTAACCCCCGCTCCTTCTGCTGCCTAACCAGCTCCTCTCGCCGTGCCTCTACACTTCTCCCTTTTAGCCTCCTGTAGCCTCGTCACCCACCCCGTGTGCCCCCCACATCTTTTTTCTTGGGGTTACCTCTCGGGTCTCCGTCGTCGGCATGATTGGCGCCGCATCTCCTCTCCATCTACCTTCGCCCATGGCCCTTTCCCCGCAAATATCTCCTCCCATGACCACCATTTGCCCACCTGTGACATGGCTATTCGCTCCTCCTGGGCACGCTGCTTGGTCCTTGTTTGGTGGGATCTTCTGTCACGTTCGTTCATTGACGGGTCAGACCAAGGCGCAGCGTGATATGCATACATGTTTATTATACCGAATAAACACAACGACGACAAAACAACAAACTAAACGAAACGTGAAGTCCAAGGTACACAAACAACATACCTCACACGGAACAAGATCCCACAACCCACTAGTGTCAATAGGCTGCCTAAGTATGGACCCCAATCAGAGACAACGAGCGACAGCTGCCTCTGATTGGGAACCACACCGGCCAACATAGAAATACCCATACTAGAACCTATAACATAGAACAACACAACATAGAATATACACACCCTGACTCAACATATAAGCGTCCCCTGAGTCAGGGCGTGACAGTTTCCACCCCAACAATGGGATTCTTTGTCCCAAAGGTGGGAAGGCAGGTGACAAGCTTAGGTCTGCATACTGTATTAAGCTCATAAAAACGAATTGAGCTATTTCTGGACAGATTTTGGTGAGAGTGAATCCATATAATTATAGAATATGTCACTAAGAACAATGTAATGTCAAACTTACAGAGCCTATCTATGCATCACTACCAACTGAATCATTACCAATACGTGTTTCATTGAATTGTCTTCCCCCAGAGCTAAGAGATCTAGAACAATAGAATCCATACAATTACACATCCTCTACCTAACTCATGCCTCACTGCCATCTCCTCTGTCTCTCACTATCCCCCCAGAGCTAAGACAGTCAGGAACACAGCGTCAGTGAATCTGGAACTGACGGCAGAACAGTGGAAGAAGAAGTATGAGAAGGAGAAGGAGAAGAACAGGGTGATGAAGGAGACGGTACAGAGGCTGGAGGCTGAGCTCAACAGATGGAGGAATGGTGAGGCCACCCACGGACACCCACACCGGCACACAGGCACATAGACACTCAGGCAGATACACACACACACACAGGCACGCGCACGAGCAGAAAACACACAAACGAACACACACTCTCAAAGATGAATTGCAATCCCCCACAGTGTCCTGGTGGCAGATTTTTTTGTGCCTTTATGTTTTATAAGATTCTTATATTTTAGTAAATCCTCAGAGCATAAACATCTCCTAAGAGGCACATTATATACTGTAAACACACACATCCAAGACACACATGGACACATACATATTTTAGACTGTAGACACTCCGTCTGCTGCTCCAGAGCCACATATAGAGAGGGACACACGCATACACACACATTGGGCATCCTTGGCTAGCCCTAAAGGAGATCACACACACATACACCCATACCTCCCCCAATGAGGCCTGTCCTTCTCATGATCCATTGTCCCTCCCTCAGGTGAGGAGGACCCAGAGCTGGATCAGTTGTGTCCTGGTGCTGTGCCTGTCGAGGGTCGGCTCCCCAGAGAAGAGAGCTCCTCCTCCAGTCTGAGTCGGCTGCCTAGAGAAGACAGTTCCTCCTCTATAGTGATCAGGATCTCAGAGGAGGAGAGACAGAAGTATGAGGAGGAGATACGGAAGCTCTACAAGCAGCTGGACGACAAGGTGAGGGGGTTCACACACTAAATGTAACTTCCATTTGAAGTTGATGCTTGATGTGACATAAGTGGAGTGTAGTTCCCACATAAAAATTAGTACAGTTTACTATAGCTCCTCCCACCAGCCTCCTCTGGTAAAATACTATACTACACTGTAGTATCCCTCGATCATGTGTAGTACATACTATAGAATTTTGTAGTATACTGTAGAATACTATAGGTTGTTATCAATAAACGTCACAATACGGTGCAGATTGTTCGATTTGCCTTCTGGGAGGCAAGGAGACCTCCAGCTCACATAAAAAAATTAACAACTGCGTGCCATTTTCAAGGGACTGTGAAAAAAATGTTACAACTATTTGGTTGTAATATGACCACCTCTTGAAGAGCACAGTCTTAACTACTAATTTACGATTTATTCCATGCAAAACAATTGCCCACATTTAGATCTATCATCAGAGTTATACAGCAAGTAACTGCATGCTCTTCATGATCAGTAAAAGTCAATTTATCATGTATTTTCAGATATGTGTGGGTGGCCTATCTACAGTTGTAGTCGGGAGATTAGATACACCTTAGCCAAATACATTTAAACTTAGTTTTTCACAATTCCTGATATTTAATCCTAGTAAATATTCCCTGTCTTAGGTCAGTTAGGATCGCCACTTTATTTTAAGAATGTGAAATGTCAGAATAATAGTAGAGAGAATTATTTATTTCAGCTTTTATTTCTTTCATCACATTCCTAGTGGGTCAGAAGTTTACATACACTCAATTAGTATTTGGTAGCATTGCCTTTAAATTGTTTAACTTGGGTCAAACGTTTCGGGTAGCCTTCCACAAGCTTCCCACAATAAGTTGGGTGAATTTTGGCCCATTCCTCCTGACAGAGCTGGTGTAACTGAGTCAGGTTTGTAGGCCTCCTTGCTCTCAAACGCTTTTTCAGTTCTGCCCACAGATTTTCTATAGGATTGAGGTCAGGGCTATGTGATGGCCACTCCAATACCTTGACTTTGTTGTCCATAAGCCATTTTCCCACAACTTTGGAAGTATGCTTGGGGTCGGTGTCCATTTGGAAGACCCCTTTGCGACCAAGCTTTAACTTCCTGACTGATGTCTTGAGATGTTGCTTTAATATATCCACATCATTTTCCTTCCTCATGATGCCATCTAATTTGTGAAGTGCACCAGTCCCTCCTTGCGCAAAGCACCCCCACAACATGATGCTGCCACCCCCGTGCTTCACGGTTGGGATGGTGTTCTTTGGCTTGCAAGCATCCCCCTTTTCCTCCAAACATAACGATGGTCATTATTGCCAAACCGTTCTATTTTTGTTTCATCAGACCAGAGGACATTTCTCCAAAAAGTACGATCTTTGTCCCAATGTGCAGTTGTAAACCGTAGTCTGGCTTTTTTATGGCGGTTTTGGAGAAGTGGCTTCTTCCTTGCTTTCAGGTTATGTCGATATAGGACTCGTTTTACTGTGGATATAGATGCTTTTGTACCTGTTTCCTCCACCATCTTCACAATGTCCTTTGCTGTTGTTTTGGGATTGAGTTGCACTTTTCGCACCAAAGTACGTTCATCTCTAGGAGACAGAACGCGTCTCCTTCCTGAGCGGTATGACGGCTGCGTGGTCCCATGGTGTTTATACTTGCATACTATTGTTTGTACAGATGAACGTGCTACCTTCAGACGTTTGGAAATTGCTCCCAATGATGATCCAGACTTGTGGATGTCTACAATTCTTTTTCTGAGGTCTTGGCTGATTTCTTTTGATTTTCCCATGATGTCAAGCAAAGAGGCACTGAGTTTGAAGGTAGGCCTTGAAATACATCCACAGGTACACCTCCAATTGACTCAAATTATGTCAATTAGCCTATCAGAAGCTTCTAAAGCCATGACATCATTTTCCGGAATTTTCCAAGCTGTTTAGAGGCACAGTCAACTTAGTGTATGTAAACTTCTGACCCACTGGAGTTGTGATACAGTGAATTATAAGTGAAATAATCTGTCTGTAAACAATTGTTGTAAAAATTACTTGTGTCATGCACAAAGTAGATGTCCTAACCGACTTGCCAAAACTATAGTTTGTTAACAAGACATTTGTGGTGTGGTTGAAAAACAAGTTTTAATGACTCCAACCTAAGTGTATGTAAACTTCCGACTTCAACTGTATAATATTTCCCAGCATGGTCTATTGCAGGGAGATTTTCAGAATTGTTTGTTTTACTGTAGTATCTTTGTTTTTGCATGTACATTGATTGGTTGATACATTTTATGCTACACAAAGATAAATACCATACAGTTTTCTAAACTAATTCAATCTGTTTGTTTTCTAGACTAATCCAATTAGTTAATAATTAGATTTATTGCACCCATTACTGAGATGGTTGTTCCAGTTTAGATGATTGAGGTAGTCTCAGTGTTCAATCTTCCCTACCCTAGTAGTCATTCTGAATGCAGGTTGGGGGTGATTAAGATTAACTTGTCGGATATCGTAACTCTGGCTGGATTCCAATAGGAATTACACATCACTTTGCAAGCCTGCATAATGTGATTTGCAGGCATGATGTGGCCTGAATACCAGGAGATTCCTAACACCACTGTGTTAGGGTATAACTAGGCCCTCAATGAAAGGCCTTATGATATATGTAATGCATTGTCGTAAATAATAACAGTTTAAAGGCTAATAAGTCTGGTGGGTTCTACCCATTCATAGAGGGTTCTATGACGAACCCTCCAAAGATTAAAGGGTTGTCTGTAGAACCCTTCATAGAGGGTTCTAGGCAGAGCCCTTCATAGAGGGTTCTATGTAGAACCATATACAGTACAGGGGGTTCTAGATAGAACCCTCTGCAAAGGGTTTTACCTAGCACCAAAAATGGTTCCACTATGGGGACAAACCGAAGAACCCTGTACGGTTCTACGTAGCACCTTTTTTTCTAAGAGTGTATGGAAAGATCTAGGCAGTGGGGACTGTCTAATTGTTATGATTTTTTTTGACAACATTGCAGACAGGCAAAGGTGCAGAGAATGAAGTTGGGTTACTTCTACGTAACTTTAAGTTACTCTTAAGTCAGGCAAATACATGTCACTTCCTGTTTCAAATGCTCGTCACTTCCTGTTGAACACGGAATGAAGGATAGCTTGATTAGTTGTTTTGGAAAGTTTTGAAAGTCTATTGAAAACGTTTAGTTACTAGCTAGCTGCCTTTTGAGTTTGGATCCCATGACGCGGTTGGCATCAGTTTCTGGGACCGCTACTATCTGTCCAGTGATCCTGCCGACCAAAGCCGGGTCTGAGGAGCTGTTTGGCGTAGCAGCTAGCCTAGCTGTTAGCTAGCTGCCTGTCAAGCTAGCAGGGTTTTCTTGAGGGCTTGAACGCAGCCCGGTTTGCCATTGTGGCTGAGACCGCAGACCTGCCCTGTCTGGAACTGCGAGGAGTAACAGCGTAACCTACGTTGCTACCATGACAAAGACCAAAGCTGGCGGGAGTACCGTTGAGGACAGTGGTGTCTCTCTATCACAGGTGAAGGATCTTTTAAACAAACAAAAATAGTTCTACAAGCAGTTGTTACAACAACTACAAAATAGCTTCAAGTGTTTTGTCCAAATACTGGTGGAGTCAACTAATAAAATAATGGACGACCTAACCAGAGAGGTCCAGGACCTGAAGAACAGTTTGCAGTTCTCCCAGGGTCAGCTCTATAAGTTTAAACAGGAGAACGGAAAGATGACTGCAATCTGTAAGTCATTGAGAGAGGACATCAGTTCTGTATGTGAATCCATGATAACAATGATGGAGAAATCAGATTATCTCGAGGGACAGTCAAGGCGGAACAACATGGTTTTGGACGGAATTGCAGAATCTCCACATGAGACCTGGACGGAGTCTGAGGACAATGTGAGGGAAATGATCTCAGAGAAACTGAACATAGACCACAGGAGATTGAGGTGGAGCACGCCACCAGGACTGAAAGATCCACCACCGGCCCAGGTGACAGGCCCAGGCCGATATTGGTCAACTTCCTGAGGTACAAGGACAAGGTTGCTGTTCTGGAAAGAGCCAAGAACTTGAGGGGAACATATCTTCCTCGAGGACTATCCTGAAGCTGTGCACCAGAAGAGGAAAGAATTTATCCCAGCCATGAAAGCTGGGGACATTGCTTACATCCGCTATGACAGGCTCATTGTCCACCCTCCCTCCCAAAAGCCTGGAGGGGATGAGAGAACCAAACCTATGAGTTCGTAGCTTCAACCCAGCAGCACACACACACACACACACACTTACACACACCAACTGATTAATGGACTGCTGAATGTATATGCTTTTCTCTTGCTTTGTTTTCTCTTTTCCATATTATGACTATCTCTGATGAGCTACCCAGGAAAGGGCTGAAAATACAGTGGGGAAAAAAGTATTTAGTCAGCCACCAATTGTGCAAGTTCTCCCACTTAAAAAGATGAGAGAGGCCTGTAATTTTCATCATAGGTACACGTCAACTATGACAGACAAATTGAGATTTTTTTTCTCCAGAAAATCACATTGTAGGATTTTTGATGAATTTATTTGCAAATTATGGTGGAAAATAAGTATTTGGTCACCTACAAACAAGCAAGATTTCTGGCTCTCACAGACCTGTAACTTCTTCTTTAAGAGGCTCCTCTGTCCTCCACTCGTTACCTATATTAATGGCACCTGTTTGAACTTGTTATCAGTATAAAAGTATATCAGTATATATGAATCCAAGATGGCGTAGTAGTGCAGTCCTGTTTTTGTCGTGTGTCTGTAAATAGCCTGTAAATACCCTGTTTTTTTGTTTTTTTTCGTACATATTTCCCTATCAGACTTTTCATCCTTCTACAAAATATACTTTCCTGCAACCCGCCTCACTCAATGTGGAACGGATTCTATTATTGACTTACCTTTTATCTAGAATCTCCAGTTGAAACTAGCTAGCCAGCTAACTAGCTACTTGCTATTAGCCACAGTTAGCGGTATTTCACCCAGAACATTGGATTTTTCTGCGGGAATCACTGGACATTAATCACCGGATCGCAACTAGCTAGCCGCAACCGAATGGATGTTGCTGTCTGGCTAATCACCACTGCCCCTGATGCAAGCACCAGTTAGCCTCGAGCTAGCCTAGAGCCAGGCTCATATCTACCTCTAGGTCTACCGGACGGGAGTAGCCAGCTAACTAGCTACTTGCTATCAGCTACCGTTAGCGGTTTTTCACCATTGTCCGTGGCCTGCACCACCCACCAGCCAGCTCTAGTCTGGACTATTATTCGGCCAGTCTGCACTGTCTGCACAGCGCGTTATCGACCCAGAACATATCAGTTTTTCTGCCGGAATCACTGAATCACTGGACCTTTAACTCCGGATTCATCGCTACCAGCTAGCTGCAACAAAATGGACGTTGTGGTCTGGCTAATCATCCTGAGCTAGGCCCATCTCCCGGCTATCTACCTCTCTGTCAACCGGACGGGACCTCCTAGAGTCGACACGGAGCCCCGCCGATCCATCACGACTGGTCTGCCGACGAAATCGTCTGTGGTTTCAATAGGCTTCCCGTTGCGATGACCACGAAGATCCATCTGCTAGCCCCGGCCCGCTAGCACACGCAAACAACAGCCGTGCTTCCTGCTCACTGTGCTGTAGCACCAATTCGAACTGCTCTCGGACTCACATATTGCTGTTCACTGGACCTTATGATCACTCATTACCAGTTGTTGTCTTAGCTCTCTCTAATAACACATGTGATTGCTTTATGCCTCTCTCCCATGTCAATATGCCTTGCCTATTGCTGTTCCAGTTAGTTCTTATTATACAATTTCACTAGAACACCAAGTCATTCTCAAACTGCCTCAAATAGTTCCTTTGTTCCACCCCCCATACACGCCGAGACCGGCTCAATCTCCAGTGCCTCCAGTGATGCTATCTCTTTCATTGTTACCCAATGCTTAGGTTTACCTCCACTGTACTCATATCCTTCCATATCCTTGTCTGTACATAATGCCCTGAATCTATTAAACAACGCCCGGAAATCTGCCCCCTTTATTCTCTGTACCCAACGCACTAGAAGACCAGTTCTTAAAGCCTTTAGCCGTATCCTTATTCTAGTCCTCCTCTGTTCCTCTGGTGATGTAGAGGCTAACCCAGGCCCTGCAGCCCCCAGTATCACTCCTACTCCCCAGGAGCTATCATTTGTTGACTTCTGTAACCGTAAAAGCCTTGGTTTTCTGCACGTTAACATCAGAAGCCTCCTTCCTAAGTTTGAGTTATTCACTGCGTTAGCACACTCCGCCAACCCTGATGTTCTAGCAGTGTCTGAATCCTGGCTTAGGAAGGCCACCAAAAATTCAGAAATTTCCATCCCCAACTACAACATTTTCCGTCTAGATAGAACTGCCAAAGGGGGTGGAGTTGCAATGTACTGTAGTGATAGCCTACAGAGCTCTATCATACTATACAGGTCTGTGCCCAAACAGTTTGAGCTCCTACTTCAAAAAATCCACCTTTCCAGAAATAAGTCTCTCACTGTTGCCGCTTGCTACAGACCCCCCTCAGCCCCCAGCTGTGCCCTGGACACCATATGTGAATTGATTGCCCCCCCATCTATCCTCAGAGTTCGTACTGCTTGGTGACCTAAACTGGGATATGCTTAACACCCCGGCCATCCTACAATCCAAACTAGATGCCCTCAATCTCACACAAATTATCAAGGAACCTACCAGGTACAACCCTAAATCTGTAAACATGGGCACCCTCATAGATATCATCCTGACTAACACCCTCTAAATACACCTCCGCTGTCTTCAACCAGGATGTCAGCGATCACTGCCTTATTGTCTGCATCCGTAACGGGTCCGCGGTCAAACGACCACCCCTCATCACTGTCAAACGCTCCCTAAAACACTTTACCGAGCAGGCCTTCCTAATTGACCTGGCCTAGGTATCCTGGATGGATATCGATCTCATTCCGTCAGTAGAGGATCTTAAATAATCATGCCCCATTCAAAGAATTCAAAACTAAGAACAGATATAGCCCCTGGTTCTCCTCAGACTTGACTGCCCTTGACCAGCACAAAAACATCCTGTGGCGTACTGCATTAGTATCGAATAGCCCCCGCGATATGCAACTTTTCAGGGAAGTCAGGAACCAATATACACAAGCAGTTAGGAAGGCAAAGGCTAGCTTTTTCAAACAGAAATGTGCATCCTGTAGCACTAACTCCAAAAAGTTTTGGGACACTGTAAAGTCCATGGAGAATAAGAGCACCTCCTCTCAACCGCCCACTGCAAGAGCACCTCCTCTCAACCGCCCACTGCCACCAGCTCTGCACCCTCCGCTGCAACTTGCCCATGCCCCCCCCTTGCCCATGTCCAGGTGTGGTTGCCGTTCATGCTTTCCCCATTGAGTAGACTGTATCACGGTGACATCTAGATGGCTACCAATATTTGTTATTTATTTTGTAGTCTGCTATCCTACTTGAAATATAATAATCCTGGGAGATAAATACATTGGCCACGTTAGTAGCTACCGCCGGTGACACTGTGATAAAGCTCCCCAGTGGGAAGCGCCTTAGGTAGGCAGGCACCTCGATACAACACTGGTAATTCACACTGGCTTTAGTGGCTCGCGAGTGGTTTATGTGTAAAATGCGACATGTCAAACTTAAAAAACTGTTGTGCCGGTAATATGGGTAATATCTTTTGAACTGCTAGAAACAAGCCATTTTCTCTGTAGTGATGGTGAAAACATAACGTTCCCGAAAAACAGTATTTTTTTGCATTTTACCAATAATGCAATGCAATCTACAGCATTAATGCTGTAAAATACATTTACAGTATTTTACTGTGCATTCTACAGTGTTTTACTATTGAAATTACACAAACGTCTTACAGTGTAGTATATGTAAGGGATAAATGCCAACATTCTGCACATTACCTTGGAAATAATGGATGACGCACAGGGACGAAGCAGAGCAGAGTCCAAGGTAATGTACAGAACGGAGGTGTTTATCCCGCTTATACCACAGTTCCCAAAGAAAACGATACTAAACCACACATTTACCAATAATTAAATAAAAATGCACTGATATTTTTATGAGCAAATTCATATGTTCTCATCTTTTGGTTGCTAGAGATGAGACCCAGTCGTTCGTTCGATTAGTTTTATATTTAGGGACGCGACCCAGTTGTTCATTCTATATGTTCCGTTGCCATGCTCGCTGGCAACGTTCTTATTCCTTGCTTGCTAGCTAGCAAACTAGCTATGGCTAACACAGTCAAGACCTCTGCAGACAGAATAACAGCAAAGTAGCTGCATTAGCATTTGTTTAAGCTGTTTTCTATTGACATTCATTTTGATACATCCATAGCAATGAGCTGATGATGCCCAATTTTGCCTGGCGTAGTGCCTTCTTGTCAGGACACTCATCGACACTGTTCATTACAAGGAGATCACATTGCATATCAAACTCTAGGCTAGAAGCTAGCTAAATAGTTTGTTGCTAGCAAACTTGTCAATATGACAACCAAATTCAAAAATATCAGTTGCTGAAAACAGCTGGTCAAACTAGACATTTCATGTGGGAGGATTTGACAGCATAGCGCCACTTGTCATGTTCATCACTCACAACGTTAGGTCCATCAGATGCAAAACAAATTTGAGCTAGCTACGTTTTTCTTCGTTGGACCTGGGTTTAAAATGTATCCAATTTCGGTTTCTGTTGTTGTTGGTTTAGCTTTCTGTAACTTTTTAGTAAGTACGGTCTGCATGTGTAGGAGCATATTGCGTCATGATTGCAAGGTGTGCCAATATTTTCCAATTGTCCCGATACCTTTTACAACTGTCCCGTTATCTAGGTTTAATGTCCATTCTAGAATGCCCTTCTAGCCAATCAGAAATGAGAATTCAACAATGCTGTGGTATAAAAATATAGTAATACTACAATATTTATACCATAGTATACTATAGTATTTTTTCATGTGGTTTGTCTCTGTGCATGATGAACTACTTTACCCATAATGCTCTGTATAACATACCTGGTTTTCACTGTCTGTGTGTGTGTGTGTCTACACAGGATGATGAGATCAACCAGCAGAGTCAGCTGGCGGAGAAGCTGAAGGAGCAGATGCTGGACCAGGAAGAGGTACAACACCCTCCCTCTACTCAGCCCAATGTTCTTCCTCATCTATCTTCCTCTATCCATCTATTATTCAGCCCATCTGAGCTCCACTTAGTCTTAGTTGGCAGGAGAAGATTAATTGACATTTTTGTCATGCAAAAGAGCAGAGATCTGTGCCAGAAATACTGTAAAATGAAAAAAGAATCTGCAGGGTGATTTAATTTCATTTATACTGAACAAAAATATAAACACAATATGTAAAGTGTTGGATACAATCTATCTGCAATATTAAGCTGATCCATCCCCCCCCAAAAAAATAAAAAAAAATAAGTGTTGGTCCAATGTTTCATGAAATAAAAGATCCCATTAATTTTCTATACGCAAACATTTTTTATTTTTGTTTACATCCCTGTTAATGAGCATTTCTCCTTTGCCAAGATAATCCATACACATGACAGAAGCTGATTAAACAGCATGATCATTACAGAGGTGCACCTTGTGCGAGGACAATAAAAGGCCACGCTAAAATGTGCAGTTTTGTCACAACACAATGCCACATATGTCTCAAGTTTTTAAGGGAGCGTGCAATTGGCATGCTGACTGCAGGAATGTCCACTAGAGCTGTTACTAGAGAATTGAATGTTCATTTCTCTACCATCGTCGTTTTAGAGAATTTGGCAGGACGTCCAACCGGCCTCACTACCGCAGACCACGTGTAAACACGTCAGCCCAGGACCTCCACATCCGGCTTCTTCACCTGCGGGATCGTCTGAGACCAGCCACCCGGAGAGCTGATGAAACTGTGGGTTTGCACAAACACATAATTTCTGCACAAACTGTCAGAAACCGTCTCAGGGAAGCTGTTCTGCGTGCTCGTCGTCCTCACCAGGGTCTTGACATGACTGCAGTTTGGCGTCGTAACCAACTTTAGTGGGCAAATGCTCACCTTCGATGGCCAATGGCACGCTGGAGAAGTGTGCTCTTCACGGGTGAATCCTGGTTTCAACTGTACCGGGCAGACAACATTTATGGCATCGTGTGGGCGGGCGGTTTGCTGATGTCAAAGTTGTGAACAGAGTGCCCCATGGTGGCTGTGGGGTTATGGTATGGGCAGGGATAAGTTACGGACAGCGAACACAATTGCATTTTATCGATGGCAATTTGAATGCACAGAGATACCGTGACGAAATCCTGAGGCCCATTGTCCTGCCATTCATCCACATCCGTTGCCATCACCTCATGTTTCAGCATGATAATGCACTGCCCCATGTTGCAAGGATCTGTACACAATTCCTGGAAGCTGAAAATGTCCCAGTTCTTCCATGCCCTGCATACTCACCAGACATGTCACCCATTGAGCATGTTTGGGATGCTCTGGGTCAACGTGTACGACAGCGTGTTCTAGTTCCCGCCAATATCCAGCAACTTCGCACAGCCATTGAAGAGGTGTGGGACAACATTCCACAGGCCACAATCAACAGCCTGATCAACTCTATGCAAAGGAGATGTGTCGAGCTGCATGAGGCAAATGGTGGTCACACCAGATACTGACTGGTGTTCTGATCCACAACCCTACATTTTTTAAAAGGTATAAGTGGCCAACAGATTATTAATTTTTTAAATTTATTTTTTATTCCCAGTCATGTGAAATCCATCGATTGGGGCTTAATGAATTTATTTCAATTGACTGATTTCCTTGAACTGTAACTCAGTAAAATCTTAGAAATTGTTGCATGTTGTGGTTATTTTTGATCAGTGTAATTTCATTCGGGAATTGGAGTATTCAGAACTCAACTCACATTTGATAATCTGCCATCACTTATCTTTTATTTGTAACGCTATGGTTATGGTTATTCAGCCTGGGAACTGGCCCAAATGTTGAGGCGCTACGCTCCAAGGAGCTAGCAAAGATAAGTGAGTGATGGTTATTGTGTGTCTCCCAGATCCTAGCCTCCTCCTGTGGGGACAGTGAGAAGGTGTCATCGGAGCTGGGCAGACTACAGATGGAGAGTGACGTTGCCAAGGCAGAGGTTGGTGGGCCGATTGATTGAGTGATTGATTTAATTTATTTGACAATTTAATACATACAGTGGGGAAAAAAAGTATTTAGTCAGCCACCAATTGTGCAAGTTCTCCCACTTAAAAAGATGAGAGAGAACTGTAATTTTCATCATAGGTACACGTCAACTATGACAGACAAATTGAGATTTTCTTTTTCAGATAATCACATTGTAGGATTTTTTATGAATTTATTTGCAAATTATGGTGGAAAATAAGTATTTGGTCACCTACAAACAAGCAAGATTTCTGGCTCTCACAGACCTGTAACTTCTTCTTTAAGAGGCTCCTCTGTCCTCCACTCGTTACCTGTATTAATGGCACCTGTTTGAACTTGTTATCAGTATAAAAGACACGTGTCCACAACCTCAAACAGTCACACTCCAAACTCCACTATGGCCAAGACCAAAGAGCTGTCAAAGGACACCAGAAACAAAATGGTAGACCTGCACCAGGCTGGGAAGACTGAATCTGCAATAGGTAAGCAGCTTGGTTTGACGAAATCAACTGTGGGAGCAATTATTAGGAAATGGAAGACATACAAGACCACTGATAATCTCCCTCGATCTGGGGCTCCACGCAAGATCTCACCCCATGGGGTCAAAATGATCACAAGAACAGTGAGCAAAAATCCCAGAACCACACGTGGGGACATAGTGAATGACCTGCAGAGAGCTGGGACCAAAGTAACAAAGCCTACCATCAGTAACACACTACGCCGCCAGGGACTCAAATCCTGCAGTGCCAGACGTGTCCCCCTGCTTAAGCCAGTACATGTCCAGGCCCGTCTGAAGTTTGCTAGAGTGCATTTGGATTATCCAGAAGAGGATTGGGAGAATGTCATATGGTCAGATGAAACCAAAATATAACTTTTTGGTAAAACTCAACTCGTCGTGTTTGGAGGACAAAGAATGCTGAGTTGCATCCAAAGAACACCATACCTACTGTGAAGCATGGGGGTGGAAACATCATGCTTTGGGGCTGTTGTTCTGCAAAGGGACCAGGACGACTGATCCGTGTAAAGGAAAGAATGAATGGGACCGTGTATTGTGAGATTTTGAGTGAAAACCTCCTTCCATCAGCAAGGGCATTGAAGATGAAACGTGGCTGGGTCTTTCAGCATGACAATGATCCCAAACAAACCGCCCGGGCAACGAAGGAGTGGCTTCGTAAGAAGCATTTCAAGGTCCTGGAGTGGCCTAGCCAGTCTCCAGATCTCAACCCCATAGAAAATCTTTGGAGGGAGTTGAAAGTCTGTGTTGCCCAGCGACAGCCCCAAAACATCACTGCTCTAGAGAAGATCTGCATGGAGGAATGGGCCAAAATACCAGCAACAGTGTGTGAAAACCTTTTAAAGACTTGCAGAAAACGTTTGACCTGTGTCATTGCCAACAAAGGGTATATAACAAAGTATTGAGAAACTTTTGTTATTGACCAAATACTTATTTTCCACCATAATTTGCAAATAAATTCATTAAAAATCCTACAATGTGATTTTCTGGATTTTTTTTTCTCATTTTGTCTGTCATAGTTGACGTGTACCTATGATGAAAATTACAGGCCTCTCTCATCTTTTTAAGTGGGAGAACTTGCACAATTGGTGGCTGACTAAATACTTTTTTTCCCCACTGGATACAGCCAGTAAATTACAATAGTAACAATAATAAAGTCAATAGTAAAGTCACTTACTTTTTTTTCAATTGTGGTCTATAGGTGAAGGAGGTACTACAGGCCTTAGAGGAGCTGGCTGTGAACTACGACCAGAAGAGCCAGGAGGTGGAGGATAAGAGTCTACAGAACAAACTACTGGCTGAGGAACTGGCCAAGAAAATGGTACGCCAGGGGGAGGGGGTTACACTTAATCTGTTCGTCCGTCCTTACGTACATCTGTCCCCATCCATCCATCCGCCCATCCACATAACCCCCCATCCGTCCATCCCTACCTGCATTACTGTAATCTTTTGATCAATCCATCAATCAAGATGTGTATTTGTACAGTGCCTTTCCTCCATCCATGCATCTGTCCATCTACAGTTCTATTTATCATTATGTTCCTTTGGTGAGTGTTTATGTGTGTATCTCAGGGGGGTTAGGATAAATGAAAAAAGATACGTCACAGTCTCTTCTTCTTCTTCTTCTTCTTCTTCCCTCCCTAAATTGTTGCATTGAACGGTTCAGCAGACTTTTAGCCCTCCATAACTGGCTACGAGACTATTGCACCTCTGTGGGTGTAACATTTATTTACAGTTTTGATACCTTCTGGAAACAAAGCTCGTATTATAAGGAGGATGGGATCCACCCAAATCATTTGGGTTCCTGGATCCTTTCACAGCATTACAAGGCTGCGTTGAGACAATTACTTATCAATGACCCAAGTCCAGCTAATTTAATTTTACCGTTGTGTCGCTGAGTTGTCATAGTGATTCAGCAAATATACATTATCCTAGGGGCATTGGAAGACACAATGTAAATAACCTAATTTATGTCCCTCTTACTGCCCGGAATGCCTCTGCTGATCCTACAGCTATTGTATGCAGTAATCATATGCCCATGAACCTGAGTAATACTGTTAGCACTGAGGTGGTGTGCCCTAGTAGGAAGTCCACTGTGTGCTAAGCTTCCCAGTAAAGCAAGAAAAATAATCAAGCATCCCAGAAAAGTGTTAAAAATAGCCCACGTTAACATATGTAGCTTAAGAAACAAGGTTCATGAAATCAATAATTTGCTAGTAATAGATGACATTCATATTCTAACAATCTCTGAAACTCACTTAGATAATAACTTTGATGATACAGTGGTAGCAATACAAGGTTATAACATTTACAGAAAATACAGAAATGCCAATGTTCAGAACCACATTCCTGTAAAGCTTAGAGAGGATCTCATGTTAAATACTGTTGAAGTAATATGGCTACAGGTTCACCTGCCTCATTTAAAGCCCATTCTGGTGGGAAGCCACTATAGACCACCAAGTGCTATTTGATTTGATAATATATGTGATATCAATAGAGAGGTATACTTTCTAGGTGATTTAAATATTGACTGGCTTTCATCAGGCTGCCCACTCAAGAGAAAGCTTTAAACTGTAACTAGTGCCTGCAACCTGGTTCAGGTTATCAATCAACCTACCAGGGTAGTTACAAACAGTACAGGAATGAAATCATCAACATGTGTTGATCATATCATTACTAATGCTGCAGAAATTAGTTTGAAAGCAGTATCCAAATCCATCGGATGTAGTGATCACAATATAGTAGCCATATCTAGGAAAACCAAAGTTCCAAAGGCTGGGCCTAATATTGTGCATAAGAGGTCATACAAGAAGTTCTGTAGTGATTCCTATGTTGTTGATGTGAAGAATATGTGTTGGTCTGTGGTGTGTAATGACGAGCAACCAGATGCTGCACTTGACACATTTATGAAATTGCTTATCCCAGTTACTAGTAAGCATGCACCCATTAAGAAAATGACTGTAAAAACTGTTAAATCCCTGTGGATTGATGAGGAATTGTAAAATTGTATGGTTGAGAAGGATGAGGCAAAAGAGATGGCAAATAGGTCTGGCTGTACAACCAATTGGCAAACGTACTGCAAATTGAGAAATAATGTGACTAAACTGAATAAAAAGAATAAGAAACTACACTATGAAACAAAGATAAATGGCATAACTGAAAGAATGATAGTATAAAGCTTTGGAACACCTTAAATGAGATTTTGGGCAAAAAGGCAAACTCCTCTCCATCATTCGTTGAATCAGATGGCTCATTCATCACAAAACCCACTGAAATTGCCAACTACTTTAATGAGTTTTCCATTGGCAAGATTAGCAAATTTAGGCATGACATGCCAGCAACAAACGCTGACACTACACATCCAAGTATATCTGACCAAATTATGAAAGACAAGCATTGTAATTTTGAATTCCGTAAAGTAAGTGTGGAAGAGGTGAACAAATTATTATTGTTAATCAACAATGACTTGCCACCGGGGTCTGACAACTTGGATGGAAAATTACTGAGGATAATAGCGGACGATATTGCCACTCCTATTTGCCATATCTTCAATTTAAGCCTACTAGAAAGTGTGTGCCCTCAGACCTGGAGGGAAGAAAAAGTTATTCCCCTACCTAAGAATACTAAAGCCCCCTTTACTGGCTCAAATAGCCGACCAATCAGCCTGTTACCAACCCTTTGTAAACTCTTAGTAAAAATACACCTTATGGAACAGCGGGGACTGTGAAGCAACACGAACATAGTCACATGCATACAAACACACAATAAAATATGTACTATACAGCAGCTAATGGGGATCCATAATAAATATAAGTACAAATTCTCTTCTTCTTCTTCTCCTCCTAACTCCAGGCTCACCTGATGCGAATTGAGGCAGAGCTGTCTCGTCTACAGGAAGTGAGCGGTCATCAGAGGAAACGCATCGCTGAGGTTCTCAACGGCCTAATGAGGGACCTCTCTGAGTTCAGCGCCATAGTAGGCAACAAAGACATCAAACTGGTCAGTACTATACTTTAGTTGTAAAATACTATTTCTGAGTTGACTTTGCTTGATCGTTGATTCTTGATACTTGACTTTTACTTAAACAACAAGGACATCAAACTGGTGCGTCTGCTACAGTGGATGCTGCTGAGGGGAGATCAGCTCATAATAATGGCCGGAACGAAGCAAATGGAATGGAATCAAACACCTGGAAACCATGTTTGATGTATTTACATTTACATTTTAGTCATTTAGCAGACGCTCTTATTCAGAGCGACTTACAGTTAGTGAATACATATTTTTTTTATACTGCCCCCCGTGGGGAATCGAACCCACAACCCTGGCGTTGCAAACGCCATGCTCTATCAACTGAGCTACATCCCTGCCGGCCATTCCCTCCCCTACCCTGGACGACGCTGGGCCAATTGTGCGCCGCCCATGAGTCTCCCGGTCGCGGCCGGCGGCGACAGAGCCTGGATTCGAACCAGGATCTCTAGTGACACAGTTAGCACTGCGATGCAGTGCCTTAGACCACTGCGCCACTCAGGAGTAATGGTATTTGATACCATTCCCCTGATTCTGCTCCAGTCATTACCACGAGCCCGTTCTCCCCAATTAAGGTGCCACCAACCTCCTGTGGTCTGCTATCACCAAGACTACATTCATAGAAGTAAAGGTGCCTGGAAGAAAATGTTGGGTTGCCATACCGGCAGAACCTTTCCAGTTGAAAAAGGTTCCTTGAGGAACCCCTTTGAAAAGGGTCTTCAAGGAACCCCTGTGTAAAGGTTCAAACAGGAACCTTTTTGTGATGGGAGGGGTTACATTTGAAATATTTTTAATAATGTAATGTAGAGGTGGCAGCCTATTGGATTGAAGGTGCGGCTTATTGGAGGCGTGGCCTTCAGATAGTTATTTTTGGTCACCCGTTAGCGTAAAATGTAATTTCTGTTAATCATGTTAAGTTTGTGCAAATTAAAATGTTTTTGGATATTTTTTACAGTACATATTCTAATATAATATAAATAATATTAACATTGCTGATTACGTTCAGTAATAAAGTGGAAACTATTACAACTTTGGAATTTGCATAGGCTTTTGAGGGGATCATACACCTCTGTTAGCCTCATTGAAGCTACAAAACTGTCAGTGTTCAACCTTAACGTCTGTTGACAATACAACAGAACAGATGTAATGGCATTTGCTCTAACGAGTGGCCAAATAAATATCTATCTTAAAGCCATGCCCCTACTAAGCCACACCTCCACTCCAGGGTTCCACTACATTTACATTTACGTCATTTAGCAGATGCTCTTATCCAGAGCGACTTTCATTATTATTATTTTTCATACCCCCTGTGGGAATCGAACCCACAACCCTGGCATTGCAAACGCCATGCTCTATCAACTGAGCTACATCCCTGCCGGCCATTGCCTCCCCTACCCTGGACGACGCTGGGCCAATTGCGCGCCGCCCCATGGGTCTCCCGGTCACGGCCGGCTACGACAGAGCCTGGATTCGAACCAGGATCTCTAGTGGCACAGCTAGCACTGCGATGCAGTGCCTTAGACCACTGCGCCACTCAGGTGCACTAGGAACCTGTTCCTACGTTGAACCATTAAAGTTTCCTCCAAGAACCCCTCAACTAACTGAAGGTGCAAATATGAACCATTGACTAGCAATGGTTCCTTAAGGAACTCCAGGGGTTCCTTGAGGATCTCCAGGGTTCCTCGGGTAACCAATAATTCTAAGCGTATAAAAAAAAGTGCTGATCTAGGATGCTGATCAAGGAGGGCTGATCTAGATGCTAAACACTGTATTCTCTGAGAAACTCTCCTAGAACCCCTGAGGTCGAGGCTAGGTCCCCCTGTCCATATATCTTAGTGATTGTGATCCTGTCAGCACTCCTGACATACTTTGTGAATACAGGCGCAGATAGGCACAGCTCTCTCTCATTTTTTGATTTTAAGAGTTCATATTTTTCTAGTTAGAAAAACATTACTTTAAAGTTTTGCTCCAAAAGGCCCTCAGCGGAAGTACAGCATGCCAGATGTCAGAGAGATAGAGCAGAATTTTCTGTCAACAACAACACTGTTATCATATTTAAATTGTAATTGATGTGGCGTTTGCTAAATGATCTGTAACATAATGGATGTTTGTTTTTACAAATGAACGGCAGAGGTTTTTCTCTCTCTGCCTCATTCTCTCTCTCTCTCTCTCTCTCTCTCTCTCTCTCTCTCTCTCTCTGCTCCCTGTTCAGCTCTCTATCTCTCTATTTTCTCTGTCTCTCAAATTCAAAAGGATTTATTGCCATAGAGAGGTAGCCATATCCATTGCCAAAGCAAACATAAAGGAACATATTGAATCAATGATAATGGTCATCTTTGTCACTCCCCCCAGCCGATGGAAATAACTGGTGCGATCGAGGAGGAGTTTACGGTGGCCCGTCTCTACATCAGTAAGATCAAGTCAGAGGTCAAGTCCATGGTGAAACGCTGTCGTCAGTTGGAGAACCTTCAGATGGAGTGTCATAGGAAGATGGAGGAGACGGGAAGAGAGCTGTCCTCCTGCCAACTCCTCATCTCACAGGTCAGGGACAGGGGATACTCAGAGTACCTTTTACAATGCAGAAAGGATGAAGTGGGTACTAGAAGTACATTTGAAAAGTTGATTTCCAAAACGCTATATCCACAAATTTTTCACATTTGTGTTTTTTTCAATAGAAATGATTGCTTATGTGTACCTTCATGTATGTATAAAATATTACTGTTTTCAGATTTTTTATTCATAGATTTTAGATGTGTATTAAAATGTTTTATTTTTGTTGCACAATGGTATATATCTATTCATTATTTAGCTGGAATGGAATGGAATGGAATGACTGTGATATGTGGTTGTCTCACCTAGCGATCTAAAGATCAATGCACTAACTGTATGTCGCTATGGAGAAGAGCATTTGATAAATTACTAAAATGTCAAATGTAAATGTTTTTTCATACAGATCTCATATTACTGTATTGATTCACTTTTTTTATATTTTTATATTGATGTCACACAATATATCATTTGTACAGTTCTTTATTAAAAATTTAGTTATTTTTTTATGTTTGACTGTGTAAAACCTAGCAGTGCAACTTATTTCTCTGAGAGTGAGGCGGATATATACTACCGTTCAAAAGTTTGGGGTCACTTTGAAATGTCCTTGTTTTCGAAAGAAAATCAATTTTGTTGTCCATTAAAATAACATCAAATTGATTAGAAATACAGTGTAGACATTGTTAATGTTGTAAATGGCTATTGTAGCTGGAAACGGCTGATTGTTAATGGAATATCTACATAGGCGTACAGAGGCCCATTATCAGCAACCATCAGTCCTGTGTTCCAATGGCACGTTGTGTTTACTAATCCAAGTTGATCATTTTAAAAGGCTAATTGATCATTAGAAAACCCTTTTGCAATTATGTTACCACAGCGGAAAACTGTTGTGCTGGCTAAAGAAGCAATAAAACTGGCCTTTTTGAGACTAGTTGAGTATCTGGAGCATCAGCAATTGTGGGTTCGATTACAGGCTCAAAATGGCCAGAAACAAAGAACCTTCTTCTGAAACTCGTCAGTCTATTCTTGTTCTGAGAAATGAAGGCTATTCCATGCGAGAAATTGCCAAGAAACTGAAGATCTCGTACAACGCTGTGTACTACTCCCTTCACAGAACAGCGCAAACTGTCTCTAACCAGAATAGAAAGAGAAGTGGGAGGCCCCAGTGCACAACTGAGCAAGAGGACAAATACATTAGAGTGTCTAGTTTGAGAAACAGACTCCTCACAGGTCCTCAACTGGCAGCTTCATTAAATGGTACCCGCAAAACACCAGTCTCAACGTCAACAGTGAAGAGGCGACTCCCGTATGCTGACCTTCTAGGCAGAGTTGCAAAGAAAAAGCCATATCTCAGACTGGCCAATAAAAAGAAAAGATTAAGATGGCCAATCTGTGTTCATACGGATTCTTTAGACATTCAAAATGGTGAAAAAATGTATGCTGAGGGCAAATAGAGAGCCACTCTACAAAGGATCACTAACCCAAACTGGTCTATAATCCCACTCCTCTGGAAACCTCTTTCTCAAAGCTACGGATACGGATCACGTTATTTTACACACACATTTTTTCTACATAGCTGCTGCTCACGCCACCTCCCTTCACATTTTTCTCTTTACTCACCCTCTTCTGAACCATGATGATGTAGCCTATGTCTGTCACGCCCTGACTCAGGGGACGCTTATATGTTGAGTCAGGGTGTGTATATTCTATGTTGTGTAGTTCTATGTTTTCTATCTAGTATGGGTATTTCTATGTTGGCCGGTGTGGTTCCCAATCAGAGGCAGCTGTCGCTCGTTGTCTCTGATTGGGGACCATACTTAGGCAGCCTATTGGCACTATTGAGTTGTGGGATCTTGTTCCGTGTGAGGTATGTTGTTTGTGTACCTTGGACTTCACGTTTCGTTTAGTTTGTTGTTTATTCGGTTCAAATAAACATTTATGCATATCACGCTGCGCCTTGGTCTGACCCGTCTATGAACGAACGTGACAGAAGATCCCACCAAACAAGGACCAAGCAGCGTGCCCAGAAGGAGCAAACGCCGGGGATTCAACGGGGGGTAACTTTAGTAGATGTCCTCCTCGGTTGGGGGAGAATTACTGAGGAGGAGGCCGTCCGTTATCGGGAGGCGATGAAGGTTGATGCCCAGGTAGGAGAGGAGAAACGGCACCAACCGTGCTGACGACGGAGACCTGAGAGGCAACCCCAATATTTTTTTTGGGGGGGGGCACACGGGGTGGATGACGAGGCAGCAGGAGGCCGTGGAAGGGCGAATCTGCAGGTTAGCAGAGGAGGCCACCATGTTACGGGGGCTATTGGTTCAGAGGGAGCAGGAGTTATTCGGTCAGAGGGAGGCGCTACAGGAGGCTAAAAGGGAGAAGGAAAGTGTAGAGGCACGGCGAGAGGAGCTGGTTAGGCAGCAGAAGGAGCGAGGGTTAATAAAGGAACCCAGTCCCGCTCCTCGCACCAAGCAAGTGGTGCGTATCTCCAGTCTGGTCCGGCCCGTTCCTGCTCCCCGCACTAAGCCAGTGGTGCGTGTTCCCAGTACGGCCCGACCCGTTCCTGCTCCTCGCACCAAGCCAGTGGTGCGCGTCGCCAGCCCGGCCCGGCCTGTTCCTGCTCCTCGCACCAAGTCAGTGGTGCGCGTCACCAGCCCGGCCCGGCCTGTTCCTGCTCCTCGCACCAAGCCAATGGTGCGCGTCGCCAGCCTGGCCCGGCCTGTTCCTGCTCCTCGCACCAAGCCAGTGGTGCGCGTCGCCAGCCCGACTGTTCCTGCTCCTCGCACCAAGCCAGTGGTGCGCGTCGCCAGCCCGGCCCGGCCTGTTCCTGCTCCTCGCATCAAGCCAGTGGTGCGCGTCGCCAGCCCGGCCTGTTCCTGCCCCTCGCACCAAGCCAGTGGTGTGCGTCGCCAGCCCGGCCCGGCCTGTTCCTGCCCCTCGCACCAAGCCAGTGGTGCGCGTCGCCAGCCCGGTCCGGCCTGTTCCTGTCCCTCGCAGCAAGCCAGTGGTGTGCATCGCCAGCCCGGCCCGGCCTGTTCCTGCTCCTCGCTCCAAGCCAGTGGTGCGCGTCGCCAGCCCGACTGTTCCTGCTCCTCACACCAAGCCAGGGGGACGCTTATATGTTGAGTCAGGGTGTGTATATTCTATGTTATGTAGTTCTATGTTTTCTATCTAGTATGGGTATTTCTATGTTGGTCGGTGTGGTTCCCAATCAGAGGCAGCTGTCGCTCGTTGTCTCTGATTGGGGTCCATACTTAGGCAGCCTATTGGCACTATTGAGTTGTGGGATCTTGTTCCGTGTGAGGTATGTTGTTTGTGTACCTTGGACTTCACGGTTCGTTTAGTTTGTTGTTTATTCGGTTCAAATAAACATCTATGCATATCACGCTGCGCCTTGGTCTGACCCGTCTATGAAAGAACGTGACAATGTCTCATATTTCTGAACAGCCAAGGCAGCAGCTACTCTTCCTGGGGTCCAGCAGAATTAAGGCAGTTATATATATTTTTTAAACATTACAATACATTCACAACAGATTTCGAAACACATTACGTGTGTGTACTGTATGTTATCGTGTGTGTGTATGCATGTGCCTGTGCCTGTGTATGTGTCTCTTCACGGTCCCCGCTGTTCCATAAGGTGTATTTTTATCTGTTTTTTAAATCTAATTTTACTGCTTGCATGAGTTACTTGATGTGGAATAGAGTTCCACGTAGTACTGTGGGCCTCCCATAGTCTGTTCTGGTCTTGGGTACTGTGAAGAGACCTCTGGTGGCATGTCTTGTGGGGTATGCATGGGTGTCAGAGCTGTGCGCCAGTAGTTCAAACAGACAGCTCGGTGCAATCAGCATGTCAATACCTCTCACAAATACAAGTAGTGATGAAGTCAATTTCTCCTCCACTTTGAGCCAGGAGAGATTGACATGCATATTGTTAATGTTTGCTCTCTGTGTACATCCAAGGGCCAGCCATGCTGCCCTGTTCTGAGCCAATTACAATTTTCCTAAGTCCCTCTTTGTGGCACCTGACCACACGACTGAACAGTAGTCCAGGTGGGACAAAACTAGGGCCTGTAGGACCTGCCTTGTTGATAGTGCTATTAAGAAGGCAGAGCAGTGCTTTATTATGGACAGACTTCTCCCCATCTTAGCTAATGTTGTGTCAATATGTTTTTGACCATTCCAGGGTTACTCCAAGCAGTTTAGTCACCTCAACTTGCTCAATTTCTACATTATTCATTACAAGATTTAGTTGCGGTTTAGGGTTTAGTGAATGATTTGTCCCCAATACAATGCTTTTAGATTTTGAAATATTTAGGACAAACTTATTCCTTGCCACCCATTCTGAAAATAACTGCAGCTCTTTGTTAAGTGTTGCAGTCATTTTAATCGCTGTAGTAGCTGATGTGTATAGTGTTGAGTCATCCGCATACATAGTCACACTGGCTTTACTCAAAGCCAGTGGCATGTCATTAGTAAAGATTGAAAAAAGTAAGGGGCCTAGACAGCTGCCATGGGGAATTCCCTCTGTGTTCTGTTAGACAGGTAAACTCTTTATCCACAATATAGCAGGGGGTGTAAAGCCATAACACATACATTTTTCCAGCAGCAGACTATGATCGATAATGTCAAAAGCCACACTGAAGTCTAACAAAACAGCCCCCACAATCTTTTTATCATCAATTTCTCTCAGCCTGTCATCATTCATTTGTGTAAGTGCTGTACTTGTTGAATGTCTTTCCCTATAAGCATTGCTGAAAGTCTGTTGTCAATTTATTTACTGTAAAATAGCATTGTATCTGGTCAGACACCATTTTTTCCAAAAGTTTACTAAGGGTTGGTAATAGGCTGATTGGTCGGCTATTTGAGCCAGTAAAGGGGGGTTTACTATACTTGGGTAGCACAATTACTTTTGCTTCCCTCCAGGGCACACACTTTCTAGTAGACTTAAATTGAAGATATGGCAAATAGGAGTGGCAATATCGTCCGCTATTATCCTCAGTAACTTTCCATCCAAGTTGTCAGACCCCGGTGGCTTGTCATTGTTGATAGACAACAATCATTTTTTCACCTCTTCCACACTCACTTTACGGAATTCAAAATTACAATGCTTGTCTTTCATAATTTGGTCAGATGGATGTGTAGTGTCAGCGTTTGTTGCTGGCATGTCAAGCCTACATTTGCTAATCTTGCCAATGAAAAAATAATTAAAGTAGTTGGCCATATCAGTGGGTTTTGAGATGAATGAGGCATCTGATTCAATGAATGATGGAGCTGAGTTTGCCTTTTTGCTAAAAATTTGCTCCAATGCGTTTTACTGTCATTCTTTATATAATTTATCTTTGTTTCATAGTATAGTTTCTTCTTCCTTTTATTCAGTTTAGTGACATGATTTCTCAATTTGCAGTACGTTTGCCAATTGGTTGTGCTGCCATACCTTTTGCCTCATCCCTTTCAACCATACACTTTTTCCTCATCAATCCAAGTGGATTTACAGTCATTTTCGTAATGGGTGCATGCTTATTAGTAACCGGTATAAGCAATTTAATAATAATTTGAATAAGCCACTCCTGTAGCTCAGTTGGTAGAGCATGGTGCTTGCAATGCCAGGGTTGTGGGTTCGATTCCCACGGGGGGCCAGTATGAAAAATGTATGCACTCACTAACTGTAAGTCGCTCTGGATAAGAGCGTCTGCTAAAAATGACTAAAATGTAAATGTGTCAAGGGCAGCATCTGGTTGCTCCTCATTACAAACCACAGACCAGCAAATATTCTTTACATCATTAACATAAGAATCACTACAAAACGTATTGTATGACCTTTTATACACTATATTAGGCCCAGCATTTAGAACTTTGGTTTTCCTACATATATGGCTACTATATTGTGATCACTACATCCGATGGATTTGAATACTGCTTTAAAGCAAATTTCTGCAGCATTAGTAAAGATGTGATCAATACATGTTGATGATTTAATTCCTGTGCTGTTTGTAACTACCCTTTTCTGTAGATGTTATAACCATGTATTGCTACCACTGTATCATCAAAGGTATTATCTAAGTGAGTTTCAGAGATAGTCAGAATATGAATGTCATCTGTTACTAACATGTTATTGATTTCAGGAACCTTTTTTCTTAGGCTACATATGTTAACGTGGGCTATTTTCTGGGATGCTTGATTGTTTTCATTGCTTTACTGGGAAGCTTAGCAGAAGTACAGTTGAAGACGGAAGTTTACATACACTCTATTAGTATTTGGTAGCATTGCCTTTAAATTGTTTAACTTGGGTCAAACGTTTCAGGTAGCCTTCCACAAGCTTCCCACATTAAATTGGGTGAATTCCTCCTGACAGAGCTGGTGTAACTGAATCAGGTTTGTAGGCCCCCTTGCTCGCACACGCTTTTTCAGTTCTGCCCACAAATTTTCGATAGGATTGAGGTCAGGGCTTTGTGATGGCCACTCCAATACCTTGACTTTGTTGTCCTTAAGCCATTTTGCCACAACTTTGGAAGTATGCTTGGGGTCATTGTCCATTTGGAAGACCCCTTTGCGACCAAGCTTTAACTTCCTGACTGATGTCTTGAGATGTTGCTTCATTATATCCACATCATTTTCCTTCCTCATGATGTCATCTATTTTGTGAAGTGCACCAGTCCCTCCTGCAGCAAAGCACCCCCACAGCATTGTGCTGCCACCCCTGTGCTTCACGGTTGGGATGGTGTTCGTCGGCTTGCAAGCTATCCCCTTTTTCCTCCAAACATAACGATGGTCATTTTGGCCAAACAGTTCTATTTTTGTTTCATCAGACCAGAGGACATTTCTCCAAAAGGTACGATCTTTGTCCCCATGTGCAGTTGCAAACCGTAGTCTGGCTTTTTTATGGCGGTTTTGGAGCAGTGGCTTCTTCCTTGCTGAGCGGCCTTTCAGGTTATGTCGATATAGGACTAGTTTTACTGTGGATGTAGATACTTTTGCACCTGTTTCCTCCAGCATCTTCACAAGGTCCTTTGCTGTTGTTCTGGGATTGATTTGCACTTTTCGCACCAAAGTACGTTAATCTCTAGGAGACAGAACGCGTCTTCTTCCTGAGCGGTATGACAGCTGCGTGGTCCCATGGTGTTTATACTTGCATACTATTGTTTGTACAGATGAACGTGGTACCTTCAGGCTCCCAAGGATGAACCAGACTTGTGGAGGTCTACAATTTTTTTTCTGAGGTCTTGGCTGATTTCTTTTGATTTTCCCATGATGTCATGCATAGAGGCACTGAGTTTGAAGGTAGGCCTTGAAATACATCCACAGGTACACCTCCAATTGACTCAAATTATGTCAATTAGCCCATCAGAATCTTCTAAAGCCATTACATCATTTCTGGAATTTTCCAAGCTTTTTAAAGGCACAATCAACTTAGTGTATGTAAACTTCTGACCCACTGGAATTGTGATACAGTGAATTATAAGTGAAATAATCTGTCTGTAAACAATTGTTGTAAAATTTACTTGTGTCATGCACGAAGTAGATGTCCTAACCGACTTGCCAAAACTATAGTTTGTTAACAAGAAATTTGTGGAGTGGTTGAAAAACAAGGTTTAATGACTCCAACCTAAGTGTATGTAAACTTCCGACTTCAACTGTAGATATGCTCATGCTATTTAAGTTTAGTGCACACAGTGGACTTCCTACTAGGGCACACCGCCTCAGTGCTAACAGTATAACTCTGGTTCATAGGCACACGGTTACTGCATACAATAGCTATGGGATCAGCAGAGGCATTCAGGGCATTTAGAAGGACAGAAATTAGGTGACTTATATTGTGTCCTCCAACACCCCTGGGATAATGTACATTTGCTGAAGCATTATGACAACTCAGCGACACAATGTTAGGGATTAACTGAGCTGGGCTTGGGTCATTGATAAGTCATTGTCTCAATGCAGCCTTATAATGCAGTTGCATAAGCAAGACTCAGTCTCACTCCCTAATGGAGCAAAAACAATCAGTGTTTTGTGTGATGTAGTTGAGGGATAGGCAACACAAAAAATCTGAACTAATCAGGAGGGGCCACACTGGCTCAGGGGTCTGCATCCCCACATCCATCCCCACACATGCAGTCAGAGCCGGCTGTAGCCTTTTGGGTCCCTTAAGTTAATTTTTGTTGGTGGGGCCCCCACCTTGCTAGCAAACCCTCTTGACAGCAGAGAGAAAACATTTATTTTGCTGTTTTTAAGCAAGTTTGCTGCAATTCTAGACATTTTGCCATGGTGCAGAGAGATAAATGTGCAGTTTTACAGCTAATTTCTTGAAATTGTACACATTTTGCCATGGGGCGGAGAGAAAAATTTGCAGTTTTACAGCTAATTTCTTGAAATTCTACACATTTTACCATGGGGCGGAGAGAAAAATGTGCAGTTTTACAGCTAATTTCTTGAAATTCTACACATTTTGCCATAGGGTGGCGATAACTGTTTGCAGTTTTTCATATGACATCTGAGTGAGAGTGACTAACAAAATCAATAGGGGCCGTGGGCTGCATGCTCCCTAGCATAGCCACTAGCCAGACTTGATGAAAAAGAACACTACTACTGACTGCCTGTCTGCCTCCTGCTTAGCCAATGTTTGCAATGATGATGAAAAACGATCATTAAATCGCTAATTAGACTTCGTGTCTGTATCTTGCTTGTGTTTGATATGCTGCCTATATGGCTGCATGTAACTTCCCATTTGAGTTTTACATTAAGGCAAAAAACTATCTGTGAGTTTGTACAAACATGGTGATCATGTATTTTGTGTACAATGTAAATAGCTGCATGTAGCCTAAATTCTCTCCTGAAAAAATTACATGAAATAGTTATAGTTAGAACATTTCGACCATTTCCTTTGTGTACAACATGAAGTTTGTAGGCTACAGCAAACAAAGGTGTTCATCGCTGATCAAGGAGGGGAAGTGGCAGCAGAGCACTGAGCAGCAGCGGAGTGGGCAGAGGAGTGGGAAGCAGCTACATAAAAAACACATCCTTCAGAAATCTCTGAATCTTTAGCTGCGGCATATTGGGTTTCCAGAAAATCGGGTTTCGCAGCCACTCTGTAGATAAAATACAACGTATGTTACAACTTTCCCCGGTCTCCCCTTGCTAATAGTGAGCGCCCAACTTTCAAAACATTTCCATCACTCTTCCCTACCAGCGAATCAAGGAAATTCTGACGAGCACGACAAAGTTTGAGGATATTTTTAGTAAAGGACAGTAGTTAACTAATGTTACGAGAAAGGTAGGAAGCCCAGGTTTCAATAGGCGATAATATATTATTAATTGTCATGAAAGGAGTGTGGACATTTGGTCTGGTGATGCAGTTTAATGCGGTGATGGAATGGAAGCTGATACTGTAATTATGAGTATTTTTACTCCGCTGGTCTCTGAAAGAAATTATGAGTCCTCATTGTACGAGACCGAGTCAAGACCGAGTAAAAAAATGTCTGACTTCGAGACAAGACCGAGACACTCAATATGTGGTCTCGAGACCAGACTTGAGACCTACAACACAGCCATCAAGTAATATATTTCAAACAAATACATGTCATTTCTGAAAATGGATATATAACGTTTGGGAATGAAACTCTTCATTTAGTCTGAGTGCACCTTTCAGTTTATTCTGGAGAGCTTAGTCATTGAATTGGAAAGCTAATTTGCCCCGATGCCAGATGTGTGGATGTTACCTTGTGCTTTCATTCAAGTATCTTCCTGCACCTCATTATCTTGGATGTGCGGTTGATTCCCATTGGTCAGAACATTGGTGCTAACATTGGTTGTATCATTGATTGTGTTTTGTGTGTGCAGCATGAGGCAAAGATCCACTCCCTGACAGAGTACATGCAGAACATAGAGCTGAAGAAGAGACAGCTGGAGGATAACTACGACTCTCTGAGTGAAGAGCTGGCTAAACTACAAGCACAAGGTAAAACTCCTGGCCCAACTGACTATAGAACACACTATACACCCTGACAACACAGTATAACTATGACTCTCTGAGTGAAGAGCTGGCCAAACTCCATGCCGAAGGTACATTAGTCATCCCGATGGCTACAACATAGTACAGAGCAGAGTGTTAAACTGAGTTTTAAACTGCAGGTGCAAAGTAAAACTTCTGGCCCAGGGTACATGACTCAATGACTCACTCTACAATTAGTGCAACACTGTGTATGCATTCCAGCAAAGGTGAAATGACCAGTGAAATGACAGTAAAGTGACTAGCTATTCAGGCGTACTCTGAAATGCAAATATTTGTGTGTGTTTCAGAGAGCATGTCAGAGGTGACAAAGGGAGAGAACCAGACGGACATCAAGGAGTCTGCTGATGTTAAGGTAACTATGGTTACTGACTGTGGGGGGGGGATGATGCAATTAGCATTAATCAAATAGCTTTATTTTTTATGTGTGTGTGTGTGTGTATTAATCATTGTGTGTATTAAACGTTGTGTGTGTGTGTGTGTGTGTGTGTGTGTCATGTGTTTCTCCCTGTGTGTGTGTGTGTGAGTGCTAACTGTCTGTCTCGCTCCCTGTCTCAGAGGGCTATGGAGCAGCAAATGGAGTCTCACCGTGAGACACACCACAAGCAGCTGGGACATCTCCGAGACGAGATCAATGAGAAACAGAAGATCATTGACGACCTCACTGAGTCAGTACCTCTCTCCCCTCCATAACCCTCTATCCCCCTCTCCCACTCTCCTCCTATGTCCGTTTGTCACTCTCTCACCCTTCATCTCCCTTTCACAGAGTGAGGACCTTCCTCTCCTCCTCATCTTCCTCTCTCGCTCCCTTTCCCTCTCCTCCTCTTCCTCTCCCCCTCTCCCCCTTCGACCCCCTCTCATTGTCATTCTCTACTCTACCTCACAGTGTCACCTCGCAACACAGCCTGCAGCTGTACTGCTGTGTGTGACGACCTCAGTGAATCAGTACCTTCACCTCCTTCTTACTGTCAGTCTCTAACCTTGTCATGCTCTGTCATGCTCTGCATCTGTACCGCTGTCCTCTCTCCCCCTCCTCCTCTCTCCCTCTCTGCTCCCTCACTTCATCTCCCTCTCATTGTCATTCAACCTACCCTACCTCACAGCGTTACTTCCATCTGTACATTTCTGTACTAGTGTGAGGGTCACGAAGATCATTGACAACCTCACTGAGCCAGTACCGACCTCTCCCTCTCTCTCCCCTTCTCTCTCCCTCTCTCGCCCCTTCTCTCTCCCTCTCTCGCCCCTTCTCTCTCCCTTCATCTCCCTCTCTTTGTCATGCTCACAGTGTTACCTCAGTCACAATATAGCAGCTGTACTGCTGTGTGACGACCTCCCTGTCAGTACCTTTATTTCGTCCTACTTGTTATTCTTTACCCTACCTGTTATCCAGACAACATAGCATCTGCCTGCATATTTTAACACGCCGTGAAGCATTTTGAGCACCACATGTTGAAGAATCACCTATAGAATCTCTAAATGTCTACCCAGAATCTCAGCCTCAAGTTTGATCTTTTATACGTTCCTATCCCATTTTATTATAAGACCATAGCAAGTGCATATCTATTGCATAAATGTATATATTCATTTATACACTTTAGATATAAAATCCAATATTGTGTCCCATTTATGACCATTTCATGACCATTATGGCCATAAAAATGGGAAGTAAATGTATTTAAAATGTTGTAATGTTAACCCCCTAGAAGTCTATTAACATCAGACTGTTCCTCACAGCATCTACTCTCTCTGTCTTTGCCCTCTCTCCACCCTCCTCTTCACTCTCCTCTCCTGTCCATCAGTCATAACCAGAATCATTTTCCTTGAGCCAACATTTGTCATAAAATGGGAACTAAACGTATGACATTAGTGGTAAAGTTAACCCCCTGGTGATCTAGACTAGGAAGGCTACACCAAACTGTTTCTCATGTATTGTCCTCCTTCCTCTTCTGTCCTGATCAGTCGCAACCATCGTCTTCATCTGGAGTTGGAGCTGCTGAGGAGCGACTTTGACCGTCTTAGGAGTCAGGAGCACCACAAGACACTGCAACTGGAGGAGCTGACGTAAGTCACACACACACACACACACCGTCTCAGGAGACCCTGCAATTCACTCCCTACACTCTTAGAAAAAAAGGTGCTAAGTAGAACCATATAGGGTTCTTCGGTTTGTCCCCATAGGCAAACCCTTTTATTGTGCTAGGTAGAACCATTTGGAGATGGTTCTACCTAAAACCCTCTATGAAGGGTTATTCATAGAACCCTCTATAAAGGGTCTACCTAGAACCCTCTACAGACGTAGGATCTTATTTTAAGCCAGTTTGCTACAGCAGGAAAATAATCCTACAGCCACAGGAAATAGGAATTGTTATGTGGATTATAATGAATGGACATTTTTTCTTAGGGTTGATACATTTTTCGGTAGGGCAAATCAAGTCTGACATTTTGAAGTGGAAATCCTTATGAAGTTACAAACTTTAGAAGCCTTTTTAAACCTTGTTTGCATTTCCTGCTGTGCAGGAAAAGTCTCAGTAAGAAAATAGTGTTCAAATTAAGATCCTACATCTGTTCTTCCCAGAACCCTCCATGAACGATTCTACCAGCTTTATTTGCATATTTATGATAATACTGTACATATATCATTTCAGGGCCTAGTTATACCCTAACACAGTGGTCAGAAACTCCTGGTTTACAGGCCATGTCAGGCCTGCAAGTCCATTATGCTGACTTGCAAAGTGATGTGTAATTCCGATTGGAATCCAGCCAGAGTGAGGATATCCAACAATAGACCCTTTGCTAAGCCCCGCCCCAGAATTTTGGGCAACCAACAGCAGCGCTCCAATGTATAGCAACTTTCGTCAAGTCCGACACCTTGGACAAGCTCCCATTTGAAACACATGAAAGCAGTGGGAAATACGGATAGTTCTCTTTTTTTAAATAGTGGCGCAGCGGTCTAAGGCACTGCATCGCAGTACTAGAGGTGTCACTACAGACCCGGATTCGATCCCGCGACCGTGAGACCCATGAGGCGGCGCACAATTGGCCCAGCGTCGTCCGGAGGACGCATGGCTCTCGACTCCCATACGGGAGTTGCAGCGATGGGACAAGACTGTAACTACCAATTGGATATCACGAAATTGGGCAGAAAAAGGGGTAAAAAGTACAGAAAATTAAATAGAAAATAAGGTAAAAATGAAAAAATAAATAGTGAACAGCTTGTGGCTGGGGTGTGTGGGATCCTTGATGATGCTTCTGGCCTTCTTCGGCACCGTTTAGAGTAAACGTTGTGGATGGGTGGGGGCATGGTCCCAGTGATGTACTGGGCCATCTTCACCACCTGCTGGAGGGCCTTGCGGTCGTGGACGGAGCAATTCCCGTACCAGGCTGTGATGCAACCAGTCAGGATGCTCTTGATAGTGAATCGGTAGTATTTGGAGAGGACTTGGGGTGCCATGCCGAATTTCTTCAGCCGCCTTAGGAAGTAGAGACGCTGTTGCGCCCTCTTGTCAAAAGTGGTGGTATTGTTGTTCCCTGTCAAGTCCTCGGTGATGTGGACACAGAGGACCTTAAAACTGCTGAGATTCTCCACTGCAGTGGATCAGGGCATGTTCCCTCCTCTGCTTCCTGAAGTCAACAATCAACTCCTTTGTTTTGCTGACGTTGAGGGAGCAATGCCAGTTCACTTACCTCCTCCATATAGGCTGACACAACACTCTCTCATTGGTGCGCTAACACTAAGTCATAGGTGCACTCTTAGAAAAAAAGGTGTTAAGTAGAACCATACAGGTTTCTTCGGTTAGTCCCCATAGGGGAACCATTTTTGGTGCTGGGTAGAAACCTTTGTAGAGGCTTCTATCTAGAACCCTATATGTAAGGTTCTTCAAAGAACCCCCTGTATATGGTTCTACCTAGAACGCTCTAGGAAGGGTTCTGCCTAGAACCCTATATGAAGGGTTCTACCAAGAACCATGTTATCATCTAAAAGTTCTTCCTTCAACCGTTCTTCTATCGAGAACCCTTTTATTTTTGGAGGTTTCTTCCTAGAACCCTCTATGAACGGGTAGAACCCACCATCCTTATTTGCCTTTAAAATGTAATTATTTATGACAATACATTACATATATCATAAGGCCTTTCTTTGAGGGTGTAGTTATACCCTACACAGTGGTATTAGGACTCTCCTGGTTTACAGGCCACATCAGGCCTGCAAGTCACATTATTCCGGCTTGCAAAGTGATGTGTAATTCCTATTGGAATCCAGACAGAGTTAGGATATCCAACAAGTGGAATTGTTAATCACAAGCAACCTGCATTCAGATTGACTACTAGGGTAGGGAAGATTAAATACTGATACTACCTTAATCATCTAAACTGAAACAACCATCTCAGTAACAGGTGCACCACATCCAATTGCTAACAGATTGGATTAGTTTAGAAAACTGTACGTTATTTATCTTTGTGTAGCATAATATAAATCAACCAGTCAAAACCACAGATATTACAGTAAAACAAACAATTCAGAAAATCTCCCTGCAATAGAGCATGCTGGGAAATATTATATATGGTTCTATGTAGAACCCTTCTTGCCTTTCAAATAACTTTCTTCCAAAAACGGTTCTTAGGATGTTAAAGGTTCTAGTTAGAACCTTGTCTTCCAAAAAGGGTTCTTATAATCAAAATTATTCTTGGTAGAACCCTATCCCTCTGCATATAACCCTTTTGGAACCCTTTTTCTTAAAAGTGTAGGCTGACAGCAGCTATAACCAATCACACTTAACTCTGGTTATTAACACCAATACTGGGGTTACACCACTGAGTGTTAATTGAACTCTTTACAGAGTTAATTCAACTCCTGAATCAACACTAGTTAACACTGGCCAATTTGCTGTGTACCATACAATACACTGTAAAAACGGTACTTAGGATAAAAAGTTCAAGGTTGAACCCTTTGTCTTACAAAGAACCCTCGTCTTACAAAAAGGGTTCTTCAGATGAAAACGGTTATTGGTAGAACCCTATCCCTACGCAAATAACAATTTTTTCTAAGAGTGTACCCCACAGCTTTAGTCCAAAAAGGCCTTTCACTTGACATAGGCAAGCCGGGCACAGCCGGTTGGTTCACTCTGCACCTCTCAAGTGAAACACCCTTAACCCTTCGATTTTTGCAGAGCTCCCAACACATTGCTTCCACCTTACAGATCAGTAAACATTGAAGGGTTAGGGCCAGGGGGGTAGGGAGCGAATTGAGGCCAGCTGTTTGTTTATTTACCATTCTGACTGACCACCAAGAACCCTTAACATTTAGCTGACTGAACATAATCTGGGCCACACACACACACACACGCACACACACAAAGTAAACAAACAAAACATGCTCTGGGCTAAACACACTCTAAAAAGACTGTGTGGTAGCAGCCAAAACATAAACTTGTGTTTATAATGCATCGGCCTACATTACATATTGTCTATAAACACAGAAAAAAATTACGTTATTAATGTGTTACTGAATGTGATTGATGTATGTATGTATTTGCTCTTTCCCCGTTTTGCCAGATTTCTTCATGAGCGCCACGAGCAGTCTAAACAGGACCTTAAAGGACTGGAGGAGACTGTGGTGAGTATCTATCTTCCTCCCTCCCTCACTCCCGCTCTCCCTCTCTCCCTCTCTCTGTCTCACTTTCTCTCTCGCTGACATTCAATTGAATCCGCTGTAGGAGAATTTGATCACGATTCACTAATGCACCTCCTCTTTCTCCATCTTTCTGTCTCTTTGCCCACACTTTGTGCCCACCTCTTGTTTTGCTCGCTCTCTCTCTCGCTCCCTTCCTGTCTTTTTCACTCTCTTTATTCCACAGGCTCGTGAACTCCAGACCCTCCACAACCTGCGGAAGCTTTTTGTTCAAGACCTCACGACTCGAGTCAAAAGGGTAAGTGAGTAAAGGACGAAGACAAAGAGAGGGAGTGAAGGAGGGAGAGGAGGAGGACTGAAGAAAATAACTTCTAAATCAGTGTTCACCAATCTTTTCTGAGTCAAGATCACTTTCTGAGTAAAAATGCAAGCCGAGATCTACCGCTCAGATTTGTTTTTTAACATGACTTAAACAACGTAAGCCTATGCAACATTAACCAATTATAAACAGTCCTGTAGCAATGAGGTTTGTGCAGTACGCTATAGACCCAATACATTATTTCTGCATATTGGCTATGCTTGAATTGCCCTGCCAAAAAGTTTTAATTTTGGATAGCCCTATTTGGTAAAAGACCAAGTCCATATTATGGCAAGAACAGCTCAAATAAGCAAAGAGAAATGGCAGTCCATCATTACTTTAAGACATGAAGGTCAGTCAATACGGAACATTTCAAGAACTTTGAAAGTTTCTTCAAGTGCAGTCGCAAAAACCATCAAGCGCTATGATGAAACTGGCTCTCATAAGGACCACCACGGGAATGGAAGACCCAGAGTTACCTCTGCTGCAGAGGATAAGTTCATTAGAGTTACCAGCCTCAGAAATTGCAGCCCAAATAAATGCTTCACAGAGTTCAAGTAACAGACACATCTCAACATCAACTGTTCAGGCCTTCATGGTCGAATTACTGCAAAGAAACCACTACTAAAGGACACCAATAAGAAGAAGAGACTTGCTTGGCCAAGAAACACGAGCAATGGACATTAGACCAGTTCCAACCACCGTGACTTTGTGAGATGTGGTGTGGGTGAAGGGATGATCTCCGCATGTGTATTTCCCACCGTAAAGCATGGAGGAGGAGGTGTTATGGTGTGGGGATGCTTTGCTGGTGATACTGTCTGTGATCTATTTAGAATTCAAGGCACACTTAACCAGCATGGCTACCACAGCATTCTGCAGCGATATGCCATCCCATCTGGTTTGGGCTTAGTGGGACTATCACACCTCCAGGCTGTGTAAGGGCTATTTTACCAAGAAGCAGAGTGATGGAGTGCTTTATCAGATGACCTGGCCTCCACAATCCCCAGACCTCAACCCAATTGAGATGGTTTGGGATGAGTCGGACCACAGAGTGAAGAAAAAGCAGCCAACAAGTGCTCAGAATATGTCGGAACTCCTTTAAGACTTTTGGAAAAGCATTCCAGGTGAAGCTGGTTGAGAGAATGCCAAAAGTGTGCAAAGCTGTCATCAAGGCAAAGAATGGCTATTTGAAGAATCTTAAATCTCAAATATATTTTGATTTGTTTAACACTTTTTTGGTTACTACATGATTCCATATGTGTGATTTCATAGTTTTGATGTCTTCACTATTATTCTACAATGTAAAAAATTGTAAAAAATAAACAAAAACCCTTGAATGAGTAGGTGTTCTAAAAGTTTTGACCAGTAGTGTAAATTTGTGTTGTCATTATGGGTCATTGTGTGTAGATTGATGAGCGAAAAACAATTTAATCAATTTTAAAATAAGGCTGTAACATAACATAATGTGGAAAAAGTAAAGGGTCTGAATAGTTTCTGAATGCACTGTATATGATCACACTGGTAATAGATAATTTGTTGTATTATACTGAACAAAAATATACTGTAAATGCAACATGCAACAACGGCCCTCAAAGAACTACACTGGACTCTATGCAAACTGGAAACCATATATCCTGAGGCCGCATTTATTGTAGCCGGGGATCTCAACAAAGCTAATCTGAGGAAAATGCTACCGAAGTTCTACCAACACATTGACTGTAGCACTCACTCTGAGAAAACACTGGACCACTGCTACTCAACTTTTCAAAATGCCTACAAGGCCCTCCCCCGCCCTCCCTTCAGCAAATCTGATCACGACTCCATTTTGCTGCTCCCTTCCTATAGGCAGAAACTCAAGAAGGAAGTACCCGTGCTACGGACTATTCAACGCTGGTCTGACCAATCGGAATCCATGCTTCAAGATTGTTTTGATCACGCGGACTGGGATGTGTGCCGGGGAGTCTTTGAGAATAATATTGACGAATACACGGATACGGTGACTGAGTTTATCAGGAAACCGTGGATAGATGGCAGCATTCGCGCAAAACTGAAAGCGCGAACCACCACATTTAACCATGGCAAGGTGACTGGGAATATGGCCGAATACAAACAGTGTAGTTATTCCCTCTGTAAGGCAATCAAACAGGCAAAACGTCACTACAGAGACAAAGTGGAGTCACAATTCAACGGCTCAGACACAAGACATATGTGGCAGGGTCTAAAGACAATCACGGACTACAAAGGGAAAACCAGCCACGTCACAGATACCGACGTCTTGCTTCCGGATAAGCTAAACACCTTTTTCGCCCGCTTTGAGGATAACACAGTGCCACCGACGCGGCCAGCTACCAAGGACTGTGGGCTCTCCTTCTCCGTGGCCGATGTGAGTAAGACATTTAAGCGTGTTAACCCTCGCAAGGCTGCTGGCCCAGACGGCATCCCTATCCTCGTCCTCAGAGCATGCGCATACCAGCTGGCTGGAGTGTTTATGGACAATATCAATCTCTCCCTTTCCCAGTCTGCTCTCCCCACGTGCTTCAAGATGTCCACCATGGTTCCTGTACCCAAGAAAGTAAAGGTAACTGAACTAAATGACTATCGCCCCGTTGCACTCACTTCTGTCATCATGAAGTGCTTTGAGAGACTAGTCAAGGATCATATCACCTCTACCTTACCTGACACTCTAGACCCACTTCGATTTGCTAATCCGCCCCAATAGATCCACAGACAATGCAATTGCCATCGCACTGCACATTGCCCTATCCCATCTGGACAAGAGGAATACCTATGTAAGAATGCTGTTCATTGACTATAGATCAGCATTCAACACCATGGTACCCTCCAAGCTCATCATTAAGCTCGGGGCCCTGGGTCTGAACCCCGCCCTGTGCAACTGGGTCCTGGACTTCCTGACGGGCTGCCCCCAGGTGGTGAAGGTAGGAAACAACACCTCCACTTTGATGATCCATAACACAGGGGCCCCACAAGGATGCATGCTCAGCCCCCTGCTGTACTCCCTATTCACCCATGACTGCGTGGCCACGCATGCCTCCAACTCAATCATCAAGTTTGCAGATGACACAACAGTAGTAGGCCTGACTTCCAAAAATGACGAGTCAGCCTACAGGGAGGAGGTGAGGGCCCTGGGATTGTGGTGCCAGGAAAATAACCTCTCTCTCAACGTCAACAAAACAAAGGAGCTGATCGTGGACTTCAGGAAACAGAAGAGGGAACACCCACCTATCCACATCGATGGGACCGCAGTGGAGAAGGTGGAAAGCTTCAAGTTCCTTGGTGTACACATCACTGACAAACTGAAATGGTCCACCCACACAGACAGTGTGATGAAGAATGCGCAACAGCACCTCTTCAACCTCAGGAGGCTGAAGAAATGTGGCTTGGCACCTAAAACCCTCACAAACTTTTACAGATGCACAATTGAGAGCATCCTGTCGGGCTGTATCACCGCCTGGTATGGCAACTGCACCTCCAGGACACCTACAGCATCCAATGTCACAGGAAGGCCAAAAAGATAATCAAGGACAACAACCACCTGGGCCACTGTCTGTTCACCCCGCTATCATCCAAAAGGCGAGGTCTGTACAGGTGCATCAAAGCTGGGACCGAGAGAATGAAAAACAGCTTCTATCTCAAGGCCATCAGACTGTTAAATAGCCATCACTAGCACCTTAGAGGCTGCTGCCCTATATACCTAGACTTGAAATCACAGGCCACCTTAATAATGGAACACTAGTCACTTTAATAATGTTTACATATTTTGCTTTACTCATCTCATATATATATACTGTATTCTATACTATTCTACTGTATCTTAGTCTATGCCGCTCCAACATTGCTCGTCCAAATATTTATATATTCTTAATTCCATTCCTTTACTTTAGATTTGTGTGTATTGTGTGTATTGTTGTGAAATTGTTAGATATTACTTGTTAGATATTACTGCACTGTTGAAGCTAGAAACACAAGCATTTCACTACACCCGCAATAACATCTGCTAAACATTTGTATGTGACCAATAAAATTAGATTAGATTTGATTTTGACTTAAACATGAACTTACTCATAAAAACAGCAGCTCTTTGCTGTATTCATTGAGTCGCTCTCTACTCATGGTTTTAAACGTTTTGAAATCTCAACTTTGCTGTGTGTTCGTGGCTTCTTTTTACACTCTATGGCTCGAGGAAACTGTGCAGACACAGTGATCTGATTGGCCAGCGGTAGGCCTATAGGTGCACTTGATTTGCTCTCTGGGCCTGCCGGGTAGGCAGAGTTCTATCTTCATACACGTGAAATGGTTCAAAATGGGAACACTTTGCCTTCCCGGCGCTAGGGCTGCTGAATCAAGTGCACCTACCGCCAACAGCTCAAAACAAATTTAAAAAATAGGAACGCAATGTTGACTACATCATTGGGTTTTTTACAGGAATGTTTGGTGATCGACTAGGAATGCCTAGGATCGATCGCGACCGGATGGTGACCACTGATCTAAATGATTTAATAGTTCATGATACTAGTGTGATCTTAACCACATCATTATCTCGTTCTCTCTCTCTTTATCTCTTCTCTCTCTCTCTCTTGCTCCCTCTCTCCCTCTCCCCCTCTCTCTCTCCCACTCTGTTTTTTCCCGCTGCAGCATTCAGAGATGGAGACAGATGATAGCGGGGGATCTAGCCACCAGAAGCAAAAGATTTCCTTTCTTGAGAACAACCTGGACCAGCTTACAAAAGTTCACAAACAGGTAGGTGGATGAATGTGTTGAATGTGTGGAGCAGAGAGGCCTGGACTCTTGACAAAGTCTCAGAGTAGGAGTGCTGAAATAGTGATTAACTGAATAAGATTATAATAAAATCTGATTATAATGAATAACATTCTAATAAAAAAATCTGATTATAATGAATAAGATAATATGGACAGGTGGACCTGATCCTAGATCAGCAGTCTTATTCTGATATGCTCGATACATAGGCCCCCTGGGTTGCCTTTTACATCATAATGAATTTGATTATAAGAACAGCAGGGACCTGATCTTAGATCCTAGATCAGCAGTTCTCATTTGAGACTCTTTCTGAATAAAGGTCCTGGCCCTAGTTGTAGCCTGCATAAAAACTCCTGCCCCTGCTCTATCAAATTCCATTTCTATTCCTCTTTGTTTTCCAAACGGGTTCTTTGCGGAGGGATAAGTTCTACCAAGAACTGCTTTGATCAGAAGAACCCTTTTTTGGAAGACAGGGGTTCTTTGTAAGTCAAAGGGTTCTACCTAGAACCTTTAAAATACTAAGAAACATTTTTGGAAAAAAGAGGTAAGAAGGATTCTTTGAAAGTTTCTTCAAGTGCAGTCGCAAAAACCATCAAGCGCTATAATGAAACTGGCTCTCATGAGGACCGCCACAGGAAAGGAAGACCCAGAGTTACCTCTGCTGCATCTCAGATTGCAGCCCAGATAAATGCTTCACATAGTTCAAGTAACAGACACATCTCAACATCAACTGTTCAGAGGAGACCGCGTGAATCAGGCCTTCATGGTCGAATTGCTGCAAAGAAACTACTACTAAAGGACACCAATAAGAAGAAGAGAATGGCTTGGGCCAAGAAACACTTGCTTGGGCCAAGAAACATGAGCAATGGACATTAGACCAGTGGAAATCTGTCCTTTGGTCTGATGAGTCCAAATTTGAGATTTTTGGTTCCAACCGCCGTGTCTTTGTGAGACGCAGAGTAGGTGAACGGATGATCTCCACGTGTGGTTCCCACCGTGAAGCATGGAGGAGGAGGTGTGATGGTGTGGGGGTAGCTTTGCTGGTGACAATGTCTGTGATTTATTTAGAATTCAAGTCACACTTAACCAGCATGGCTACCACAGCATTCTGCAGCGATACGCCATCCCATCTGGTTTGTGCTTAGTGGGACTATCATTTGTTTTTCAACAGGACAATGACCCAAAACACACCTGCAGGCGGTGTAAGGGCTATTTACCAAGAAGGAGAGTGATGGAGTGCTGCATCAGATGACCTGGACTCCACAATCCCCAGACCTCAACCCAATTGAGATGGTTTGGGATGATTTGGACCGCAGAGTGAAGGAAAATCAGCCAACAAGTGCTCAGCATATTTGGGAACACCTTCAAGACTGTTGGAAAAGTATTCCTCATGAATTTGGTTGAGATAATGCCAAGAGTGTGCAAAGCTGTCATCAAGGCAAAGGGTGGCTACTTTGAAGAATCTAAAATATAACATATATTTTGATTTGTTTAACACTTTTTTGGTTACTACATGATTCCATATGTGTTATTTCATAGTTGTGATGTCTTCACTATTATTCTACAATGTAGAAAATAGTAAAAATAAAGAAAAACTCTTCAATGAGTAGGTGTGTCCAAACTTTTGACTGGTACTGTAAATATGTAATGTATTGTCATAAATAATTTAATTTTAAAGGCTAATAATGTTGGTGGGGTCTACCTGTTCTATGTAGAACCCTCCAAAGATAAAAGGGTTCTCGGTAGAACCCTTCATAGAAAGTTTGGGGAGAACCTTTTAGATGATAAAATGGTTCTTGGTAGAACCCTTCCTAGAGGGTTCTAGGTAGAACCATATACAGGGGGTTCTTTGAAGAACTCTACATAGAGTCTACAAGGGGTTCTACCCAGCAACAAAAAGGGTTCCCCAATGGGGACAAACCGAAGAACCCTGTATGGTTCTACTTAGCATCTGTCACGCTCGTTGATAGACGGTTCAGACCAAGGTGCAGCGTGGTATGCGTACATATTCCTTTATTAACTGAATACAGAATCAAAATACAAACAAACGTGAAGTTCCACAGGCTACACAAGCCAAAACAGAAACAAGCTCCCACAACTAAGGTAGGCAAAATGTCTGCCTAAGTATGATCCCCAATCAGAGACAACGATCGACAGCTGCCTCTGATTGGGAACCACACCCGGCCAACATAGAAATACAAAATCTAAAATTCACACCCTGACCAAACCAACTAGAGAAAACAGGGCTCTCAAGGTCAGGGCGTGACAGCATCAGGCCTGCAAGCACCTTTTTTTCTAAAAGTACACCTATGACTTAGTGTTAGAGCACCCGTGAGAGAGTGAAGGGAATTCAAGTAGAGCAGAATAAGTAGAAGGGAATTATATTTGTCCTGGCTGTGCTGTTCGTCATTGCTATCCTCTGGGTACCAAGTAGAGCCAGCGACATCAATCACCCTGTACTGCAGAACCAGATGGAAGTCGCTCTGAAAACACAGCAGCAGGAAACGTAATGTCACCTACTGCTACTGCTGTAATACAGGTGGCTCTACAGACTGGGTCCAACGGACACACACAGGAACATGCTTTCGTATACATATACACACACACACACACACTTACATTTGGTTGATTTAACTGCTGACTGGCACACACACCAGACCTGGGATAACTATAGTTTTAACTATGCTTTGTGGATTTTTTTTTCTTTTTCTGGAGGATACCACAAAATGACTACTTTTTAAAACCATTTGAATGTAGATCTCAGAAAGTAACTACTTTTTGTAACTATTTGAATACAGATCTGAGAAAGCAACTACTTAAAATGAATATTTTAAAACAGATCTCAGGAAGTGACTTATTTTCTGAAACTATTGGATTGGCTGCCTTCAACTAATGGCAGGGCTGTATCTGGAACTGCATGTTGAAGATATACATAGAATGAATAGAACACACACAATCTCCTATACTATTCCAATCTATCTGAGAGTCATATTGGATCTATACAATACATTTATATCTGAATATTGTGTAAATGTCCATTCTCCTGAATATCCATTGCCCCAGGTGACTATAACATGCCACTGAAAAGGTTGAAAGCTGCGATAAATGTTATGATACCTGAAAATACTGCAGAGTAATTCAAAGTCAATTTGCCAACATTGCAAACAGCAAGTTAGATGCTTAGCAAAGACAACTTGGAACCTCCTTGTCCATCTTAGGATAAGTGTTCACAGGGTAAGTATGAGGGTAAGTGTTCACACTATACCATCTTTAAAGGGATAGTTTAGTCAGAATACAAACTAATATGATTTTCCACCTACCCTGGCTGTAGTTGATTTCCTTTCGATAATTAATAGCCATATTTTGTTACTGATAGCATTCTCAGTAACACTTAATATTAAACTGTTCTTGTGCCTGTGTAATACAACTGTAAATATTTGTGAAGCAACATTTTGTTAGCATGTTGTTACATAATACTTTGGTGATTGCATTTGAATTGCATAGCAATGAGCTGAGAGTTTTTGTAACTATAGTAAACAAGAGGAATAGTGACTGTTCCTTATGCCACTTATGTAATTACTCCATTATTATGCAATTATAAAGCTTGCTATTGGAATCCAGCCAGAGTGATGATATTCCAAAAAATGAATCACACACAATCTGCATTCAGAATGACTACTATACATTTACATTTACATTTTAGTCATTTAGCAGACGCTCTTATCCAGAGCGACTTACAGTTAGTGAGTGCATACATTATTTTATTACTGGAATCGAACCCACAACCCTGGCGTTGCAAACGCCATGCTCTGAGCTACATCCCTGCCGGCCATTCCCTCCCCTACCCTGGACGACGCTGGGCCAATTGTGCGCCGCCTCATGGGTCTCCCGGTCGCGGCCGGCTACGACAGAGCCTGGATTCGAACCAGGATCTCTAGTGGCACAGCTAGCACTGCGATGCAGTGGTGAAGAACCAAGAGTACCTAAACCATCTAAACTGGAACAACCATCTCAGTAACAGGTGCGATAAATCCAACCACTTACAGATTGAATTAGTTTAGAAAATGCTAAGTTATTTATCTTTATATAATATATGATCAATTAATCAATCAATGTGGATGCAGAAACATATAAAAACAAACTATTCTAAAAATCTACCTGCAGCAAAGCATGCTGGAAAATATGATAATGAGGCCCCTCCCATGTCTTTTTCACACAGAGCGTTAACGGAAATTAACTCAGCACAGTCGAGTAACAACAACACCACGCGGTGTTGATTCCACTGTGATTCAAATAACACTTCATTTATTCACTGCAGGTGGCATCAATTTCAATCCCACTTGTGTTAAGGCCACTAGAATCAACACTCAGATATAACAATCATAACACTTTTTACCTCAACACCAAGATGTTAACGCCCATAAATTTGCTATCCAGGGAAAGCGCGACATCAATGTAATCCATTATTGTTTGTCATGGAAACACACACACGTGTGCATTTCCCACAGACAACAACTCACCTATGAGTTTCAACCGCATAAAGACACTACATAAATTCAATGCATTATTGTTTGTTCTTGTGCTGGAATTGAAAGGGTATGCGGGATATGTCATATCCCTTGTTAGAAAATTTTTAAAAAGCATACCCTTTGTTAGCTTGAACATTTTAAGGGTAAAAAAAATTATCCCAATTTATACAGTGCATTCGGAAAGTATTCAGACCCCTTGACATTTTCCAAATTGTGTTACGTTACAGCCTTATTCTAAAATGGATTAAATTGTTTTTTCCCTCATCAATCTACACACAATACCCCATAATGACAAAGCAAAAACAGGTTTTTTGAAATATCACATTTACATAAGTATTCAGACCCTTTACTCAGTACTTTGTTGAAGCACCTTTGGCAGCGATTACAGCCCGAGTCTTCTTGGGAATGATGCTACAAGCTTGGCACACCTGTATTTGGGGAGTTTCTCCCATTCTTCTCTGCAGATCCTCTCAAGCTCTGTCAGGTTAGATGGACAGCATCGCTGCACAGCTATTTTCAGGTCTATCCAGAGATGTTAGATCAGGTTGAAGTCCGGGCTCTGGCTGGGCCACTCAAGGACATTCAGAGAATTGTCCCGAAGCCACTCCTGCGTTGTCTTGGCTGTGTGCTTAGGGTCGTTGTCCTGTTGGAAGGTGAACCTTTGCCCCAGTCTGAGGTCTTGAGTGCTCTGGAGCAGGTTTTCATCAAGGATCTCTCTGTACTTTGCTCCGTTCATCTTTCCCTCAATCCTGACTAGTCTCCCAGTCCCTGCCGCTGAAAAACATCCCCACAGCATGATGCTGCCACCACCATGCTTCACCGTAGGGATGGTGCCAGGTTTCCTCCAGACGTGACACTTGGCATTCAGGCCATAGTTTCTGATGGTCAGTCCTTTAGGTGCCTTTTGGCAAACTCCAAGCGGGCTGTCATGTGCCTTTTACTGAGGAGTGGCTCCCATCTGGCCACTCTACCATAAAGGCCTGATTGGTGGAGTGCTGCAGAGATGGTTGTCCTTCTGGAAGGTTCTCCCATCTCCACAGAGGAACTCTGGAGCTCTGTCAGTGTGACCATCGGGTTCTTGGTCACCTCCCTGACCAAGGCCCTTCTCCCCCGATTGCTCAGTTTGGCCTGGCGGCCAGCTCTAGGAAGAGTCTTGGTGGTTCCAAACTTCTTCCATTTAAGAATGATGGAGGCAACTGTGTTTTTGGGGACCTTCAATGCTGCAGAACATTTTTGATCTGTGCCTTGACACAATCCTGTCTCAGAGCTCTATGGACAATTCCTTCTACCTGTGGCAAGCAGTTAACTTTTTGTCCTGAATTATGTTTGTGGCAAATCCAATACAACACTTTACTGAGTACCACTCTCCATGTTGTCAACCTTAGTGGTGGTTTCATCATGTTATGGTTTGTAATAGTTAAGGACTGGAGGGTTTTTCAAGATAAAAACAGAAATGGAATAGAGCTAGGCACAGCCAAAATTCTAGAGGAAAACCTGGTTCAGTCTGCTTTCCACCAGACACTGGGAGATTAATTCACCTTTCAGCAGGACAATAACCTAAAACACTTGGCAAAATCTATGCTGGAGTTGATTACCAAGACGACAGTGAATGTTCCTGAGTGGCCGAGTTACAGATTTAACTTAAATCTATTTGAAAATCTATGGCAAGACCTGAAAATGGTTGTGTAGCAATGATCAACAACCAATTTGACAGAACTTGAAGAATTTTGAAAAAAATAATGGGCAAATGTTGCACAATCCAAGTGTGCAAAGCTCTTAGAGACTTACCCAAAAAGACTCACAGCTGTAATCGCTGCCAAAGTATTGACTCAAAAGAAAAAAAGAAAAAAAAGGATTGACTCAGGGGTGTGAATACTTATGTAAATGAGCTATAGCTGTATTTCATTTTCAATACATTTGAAAAGATTTCTCAAAACATGTTTTCACATTATGTGGTATTGCGTGTAGACGGGTAAATTGTATCCATTTTGAAATCAGGCTGTAACACAACAAAATGTGGAATAAGTCAAGAGGAACGGATACTTTGTGAAGGCATTGTTTATCTGAACTGTTTTTCCTAAGGCCCCCTTGGGAGGAGATGAAGAAGAGAATGAATTATTGAGACTTTCATGAGACAAATATGCTTTGATTGAGACTTACATTTGAGAAGTATGAGAAATAGATTAGATCTTTTCATTGTATCCTAATGAGCTCATTCATGTATCATTCACTGCTCCAGAAAAGCCTCTCTTTTTTTTTTGGCTTCAAGGAGATATGTCCAGGAAGAGCCAGCTCTGAGCATTTGGAGTCATAACTGAGGCATAATGTTTTTTGTGCATGCATTAAACACATTACATTTCAAGTATCATGACAACAGATTATTTAATGTTAACAACGTTTAATGTTTATTGTTTTTCTAACATTGTCTAACCACATACGAAAAAAGTAACTGGGAAGATGTTAGATTGCTTGTAATACAAAAATAACAAAATAGTCAAAATATGGCCTTGTCTAAATAGGTGTGAAATTGAAAGTGCTGTCATTTAAAGCATGAACACTGAAATAGATGATTGAAAACATCTTACATGTGTCAAAATGGACTCGGGGTTCACCTGAAATGCAGCTAAACCCATATGAAATGACATTATTTATTAGGGTTGTCGCGATGCCAAATTTTACCCACAAAACAATGCCACGCCAAAGTATCACGGACCAAGGCAAAACATTTTTGTCACTGATATTCACATCTCGTATAACACTGAATTTTACCTCACATTATTCACAGACTGTGGTAGCTGCTGTGGTTGTGTGAGTGGTGGTTACAGTGTCTGCTGTGGCCTCTGGAGCCCAGGCTGTCCCGTCTGTAGACCCTCTCCCCTCTCTCTCGCTCTGTGTGGTGCGAGTGGTGTGAATACTTGGAGGAAGAGTTGGCCTCCTGGTAAGATTACCTTCTAGTGACGATCCCACTTGCACCATACTGCCCTCCTGAATCCCTGTCCCGCTCTCTGTCCCTGTCCCTGTCTGCCTGGGGTGCATCCCAGGGTGGTGTGCCATGAGCTGTCCAGCCCCCCCAGCATTAGGATATGTAAGGTAGAGCGGGGGCTCGTTAGGACGGAAGGGTGCAGTAGGGGGGTTTGTGGGGCGACCCCTGTGATAGGGGTCTTGAGGAGGGGCCTCTGGGTAACTGGGAGCTTTGTAGGCCTATGCCCCGACTAAGGAAGAGACAGCAGAGGAGGAGCAGGAGGAGGAGGGCAACATGTCCTGGGGAGGGTAGCCACTGGCCCAGCGCTGTATCCAACATACAAGTTTACACATTGAATATTGTGAACCTAATGAATAGAAAAATATATATTTGGATAATTGCTCAACTCTAACTGAGCTGTTATGCTAGTCTCTCTAGCCTCCCACAATTTTCAAATGCTCCCTTAACAGCGTCTGTATGTAATAGAACATCAGTTTGGCATAGAGGAACTACATCACTGCCTTATCTGCTTGAATAAAATACAAAATAGTAGCTAGCAAGATAGAGATCCCAGAGGTTATTTTTACTTAGTGCATTTCGCAAGTGTCGAGTTTGCATCAACTACCTCCACTAAAACCATTGCAAAGGTTTTGCCTGCAAATTTTGGTTTTGAATTGTGACATTTTGACATTGTCTGTCTCGTGATTTGTTGGGAGAGTTCTGTCTGAAGAGAACCCATCCCGGAACAATTGTCTATCCCTTATAGAATTTGCCAAAAGAGTCTGTTATTGAAACCAGACCTTAATCACTTGCCTAGGGTCAGGTTTTCATGACTACCTCATGTTATAATTTTTTTTATGATCTTCCAAAGACCCCATCAATTTCACCAGTGACAAAATAACTTTTGTTTCCTGAGAGGGAACTTTATGTGTGGTGACATGACAGACTGACCTGGCAACAGCGTAGGCCGAGTCCTGTGAGAACGGAGTCCCGGAGCGAAGGGTGTAGGGCGTTCCTCCTCCCTGGGAGGAAACAGAGGAGCCTGGAGTGTAGTGGGGCGTGTCTAGACACTGCTCACTGAAGCCTGTCTCCACAGAACAGGGGGTGGTGTTCCCGGAGTTGAGTGCCAGCATCCCTGCAGCTAAGGCTGCAGCCAGGCCAGCTATCTTAGAGGACAGCCTCCTCCTGATATCTGAAGACTGCACAGAAACAATGGGAAGAGAGGATTAGATACATTACACAAAAGCATGAGGGACCATAAAGGCCGTCCTGCTCCTCCTCTCTACCTAACTTTCCCTCGCAGTCCACTTAGTTTCACTTAGTCCCTTAGTTTGCTGTTCATGCATTTTACACATGTATCATAAGAAATACCCTATACATATTGGCACTGAGAGTTTAACACTAAATAGACACTTGCTAACTACAAATGTCACAATTCCAGAGGTAACAATGCACAAACAGTCTATTTTAGCTCCCTACAAACAGTTATTGTGCTTAAGTTGCTTCCAGAGGCAGTTTGGAACTCGGTAGTGAGTGTTGCAACCGAGGACAGGCGATTTTTACGTGCTACGTGCTACGGCACTCAGCGGTCCCGTTCTGTGAGCTTGTGTGGCTTACCACTTCGCGGCTGAGCCGTTGTTGCTCCTAGACTTTTCCACTTCACAATAACAGCACTTACAGTAGACCAGGGCAGCTCTAGCAAGGCAGACATTTTACTAACTGATTTGATGGAAAGGTGACATCCTATGATGGTGCCACATTGAAGGTCACTGAGCTCTTCAGTAAGGCCATTCTACTGCCAATATTTGTCTATGGCAGTGTTCTTCAATTCCGGTCCTGGAGGGCCGAAAACACTTCTGTTTTTTTATTTCTACCTGGTAGTTAATTGCACTCACCTGGTGTCCCAGGTCTGAATTAGCCCCTGATTAGAAGGAGAGAATGAAAAACAGAGGTGTTTCGGCCCTCCAGGACCGGAATTGAAGAACCCTGGTCTATGGAGTTGCATGGCTGTGTGCTTGATTTTATACACCTGTCAGCAACAGGTGTGGCTGAAAAAGCCAAATCCACTAATTTGAAGGGGTGTCCGTATACTTTTGTATATATAGTGTATATTCCTATAGTGAATATTAGGTGCGTTGTTATCCTCAGGCTATTTTTCTCTCTCTTTTCTCTCTCTTTTCTCTCTATTTTCTCTCTCTTTTCTCTCCAGTTGGTACGTGATAATGCAGACCTGCGTTGTGAGCTTCCTAAGCTGGAGAAGCGTCTTCGGTCTACAGCTGAGAGAGTGCGGGCGTTGGAGGGTGCACTGAAAGAGGCTAAGGAAGGGGCCATGAAGGACCGAAGACGCTATCAACAGGAAGTGGAGAGGATCAAAGACGTTATGAGGGCCAAGAACCCCCTCCGCAGGCCACATGCTGCCCAGATAGGTAATAATACGGACACACACACACAGGCACGGGCATAAACATACACGCATGCACACCACTCAGGTAGGTAACACACAGGTCTCTCACACACCCAAACACACACACCTCAGATAGGTAACACACACACAATGATGGTGATGATGATGATGACAATGTGTTTTTTATTTTTTTTATTTTTGACTAACCCTGCCTCCCCTCCCATAATTGGAGTAAACTAATGAACAACAAAACTTAGGCTTCTTCTTCCAGCTTATACATAGTATATACATTTTACGGACACAATCTATTTTACAATAGTTATCTTTTGTTTGTTTTTACTCCTGTCCTTCTGCTACCTTCAACCCCTCCCATCTATTTCTGAAGACCATCCAGTTTGATTTCTATTTGCCATATATTTCTAGTTGTGCTGTTTCACAAAAGTTCTGAACCTATATACATTTTACAGACACAGTATATTTTCCATTAGTTATCTTGTTTTTATTAGTCCCACCCTTCAGCTCCACTCAACCCACTCCCACCTATCTCTTAACACCATCCATATTGGATTTCTATTTGCCATATCTTTTTTAACTCTGCTGTGATGTTTCACAAAGGTTCTGAACCTTTCTATTCTCATAGTTTCTACGGATTGTAAATTAAAGATAAAATGTTTTGCTAAAAGTATTATTATATTATTGATCGATTGACTATGACTTTTCAGATCACCTATCTGTAGGGTTAGCTCCAGGTAAATATTGCAATCCTTCAGCCATTCCTGGACCTGTGACCAAAAGCAAGCTACAAATGGACAGTACCAAAACAAATGATCTAATAATTCTGTCTCTTCGTTGCAAAATCTGCAGAGCTGGGATGGTTGTATCCCTTATAAATATAACATTCTATTGGTTGCAAGAATTTTGTATAATAATTTAAACTGAAAAATTCAAAGTTTTGAATCCTGCGCCGTTTTGCGTATCAGTTCATAAACCATGTGCCATGATGATGACAGTGATGATTTTGATACCAACATTGCTATGTTCTCTTCCCAGCCAAGCCGGTCCGTCCGGGCCAGTTCCCACTCTGCTCCCCCACCAACCCGTGGGTTCGCGTTACTGAACAGCAGCACTCCATCCATTTTAGTAACGCCATGTTCCAGACCCCCAGCCAGACAGCTAGCCATCACAGCAGCCACCCTGCTGCTCCCCCAGCTACAGCACCAAACTCCAACCCCACCCAGACCAACAATCACCACTCCACTGAGACCAGCCTCCATCAGACCGAGACGTGAGTACAAACGTAGGAACGGAGCTCTCTGTGTATGAGCTTATAATTAAACTATTATTATTATAAATACTGTACATTCATATGACTAGATGACTGATGGGCCTATGTCTGTCCTGTAGGCTGCCAGCTGAGCCACCCAACACCACCACAGTAGACAACGGCACAGTAAAGGACTCTACAGTGCAGAAGACTACAGTGGAAAACCCAGCAGTGGACAATGCCTCCACAGTGGATAATTCCCCAGTGAAGCACCCTACAGAGAAGAACACTTCAGAAAAGGGCACTACATTGAAGAACCCTACAGTCAACTCTACAGATACGGTGGATGTGGACAGCGTCAACGGTAAGGTTAACAGCGTTCAATGTTCCCCACTTTGACCCACTCCTCACTCGGTCTGCTCCATAGAAATACAGTAGATTTAATTAGTGTAATTCTATTTCTATGGTCTGCTCTCCTCACTGTTCACTATACACTGGTCTGACTGCATCCTCACCCCTGACACCTGCTTCATCCATCCACAGGGAACACTACAGATATCAATGACAACAGGTAAGACTGCCCACCACCGTCACAGACCTGGCTGCCGTTATGTATTGGATCCCCCTGCAGGCCTGTACTATACCATGCTACTGTGTGGCATGCTTGATAACAGGGTTGTTCCACAAAATTAGTGCTTTTGTGTCCCTTTGATATTTTAAGTAAAGATTGTGGACAAATATTGAATTCTAAAAGCCTGTTATATTAAATTAAGTGCCTTTTAATATAGACTACATGGACAATTCCATAAATAAAGACTTGCTAAAGTGCAAAAATGCAGCATTTTGACATGTGCATCCTCTGTGACTTCTAGTAAGACTTTAACCCACTTAATACCAACATTTATCCATATTAGCATTTTTTGCGCATCATGTCCAAATCATCCAAAAGTATCTAAAATGTATTGTGAAGCTCAACATAGTCATTTACAGATGATTTGAACATGATGCGCAAAAGAATGCTCAGATCGGTCCCATGACTTGAATGGGATTTGTGCCATAAATGCTAACATTTTAGCATGTGGAAACAATGCCAGGGAAACTAAACCAAAGCGTGGATTGCTGTCATACCTTGTCCGTAGACTGATTACAGGGTAAGGAAATCAATATGTAATTTTGTAATTTGGGATAACTAACCTCTTGAGATGGGAAAACATGTTTTTTATTAAGAACGTGCTCTCTGTGACAGATTGTTAAAATCATGTTTTTTCCCCACCAAGTTAACCTACTCAAAAGGCACCTAATTGGTGGAACGACACATCAATGAATAATAATTGATTGGATTTATATAGCTAGTCTTTTTGTAGATGCTCAAAGACTATAATGTAGCCTACCTGGAACGCAGACAATAACTTTCAAAGCATTATTACATCTCATTAAAGATTATTTAAATTGTATGCCTTATGCCTGACACACACTCCTACACTTGTTGCCTTGTGCCTCACTGCCTCCCTTCCCTTAACTGCTATGCTGTACTGCTGCAGCCTACCTTCCTGACTGCCTCCCTTCCCTTCACTGCTATGCTGCACTGCTGCAGCCTACCTTCCTGACTGCCTCCCTTCCCTTAACTGCTATGCTGTGCTTCCTGACTGCCTCCCGCTTGCCCTGCCCTGCCTGGTGTTGCATAGCGTGTCTCTGAGTGTCCACTCTGCTGTTGCTGTTTCCAGGAGTGATGTGCAGCACTGCGACAACCAGAACCAGGACAACCCAGCCAAGCTGTACCACGTCATCCAGCCAGAACAGACTGCCAGCTAGTGACCCAGCTCGTTAGGTGAGGAGGGGGAGGGAGAATATTAAATATTGAATGAGTATGTCATAACAGACATAATCTAAGATGGCAGATTCATTTCCTTGTGTATTCCTCTCTCTGTCTCTCTCTCTCTCTCTCTCTCTCTCTCTCTCTCTCTCTCTCTCTCTCTCTCTCTCTCTCTCTCTCTCTCTCTCTCTCTCTCTCTCTCTCTCTCTCTCTCTCTCTCTCTCTCTCTCTCTCTTTTATGCTGAATTCCAAATACCCCCTATTGGGTAGAATTATGCTTATTAGTATGGCTTCATCTTGCCTTCTAATTGGCTGGGTGGACATAAGGAGTTGGACTATGGATATGTCCCAAATGGCACCCTATTCTCTATGTAGTGCACTACTTTTAACCATAAGGCTCTGGTCAAAAGTAGTGTACTATACAGGGAATATGGTGCCATTTGGGACGCAGCCTCTGAGTTAATTTCAGCATTAGACGCCAGCTGAGTCTAGTGAAATTCAACGCCACAGTTCTTCCCACTCACAATAAAGACTATATTATCAGATATAATCAAAGCCTGCAGGCTTATTTGACTCACTGCCTTGTTTATTTTTTGCTCTCTCCTTCTTCTCTCCAGGTGTCCGGTTCTGCCAAGACCTCCCTCATAAATCCGCATGCTGCTGATCAGCGACCCTCTGATCACCCCTCTTCATCCCCCTCCCCTCTTTCCCAGTAAGACCGTCTCTCTCCCTCTTCCTCCCTCTGTAGAACTCTCTGTAGTCCTCCACCCTTTCCCTTTCTCCACCTTTTCCCCTCTTCCTCTCCTGCTTGCTATCCGTCTGTCTACTCTCTTGAACCATTTGTCCAATACTTTGTAAGTGATAAATGACTTAAATGACTTAAATGTAAATGTAAATGATATGAATATAACGTACTGTACTATGTGGGTATGGGGGTATGTATAGTAGGCCTACTATATGGATTATGTATACAAAGGAACCATGGCAGCATAGACAACACTAACTGAACTGCTAGGCTTGGGTCTCAAATGGCACCCTATTCCCAAAGGGCTCTGGTCAAAGGTAGTGGACTATATAGGGAAAAGAGTGCCATTCGACACACAACCTAGAATTGGCAGCTTCCTCTTCCTCTAAGCCCTTACTATTCCTCTGACCCTGTTGGAATGAATTTAAGCTGTACTAGCCAATGAGGATTGGAGTGAGAGAGGGTGTAGTGTTCTGTGTGCGCTCATGCCGCTCTTCTCCATCTAGGCGGTACAGTACATTGTAAGGGTAAATGACGAGACATGATCTTTTTAGACTCTTTTGGCCTTTTCTGTACCTATATCAAAAAAATTCAACACAAAGAGAATCTGTTGGAAAATGGACAACAATCTAAACTAACAACCACCTTGCAATTGGAGATTGATAGAAGTAATGCGCACACACACAGAGCACGGCAAAGCCTTAATTTAAAAGTGAACATATTCATACATTACCTTTTTCACTCTATACTATTCATGTATATAGAAGTATATACAGTATGTATGTATATATGCACCCCTTTAAAGGTTGATTTTGTATTGGACAAGACTTTTACACAGCTGACTGATGTCATAGTAATAATGGTAGTGTAGGCCTAGTTGCTAACTGAGCAGGTTAACACAGCAGACAGCTGTTTCTTTAACTTCCACACTACCATTAATACAACAGATGACTTCTTCTCTTCCTTATGGCTGGTTGAGTAGTCAGGCTGAGAGCCATACATTTACTTATTTGTAAATATGGCACTGGTCAGGCCTTGTGTGGTTGGAGACTTCTAAACAGTACTGTAGGTAGAGGGCAGATCAAGAGCGCTGTGCTAGTGGCAGTTTTTTAAATGCCATGAGAAACTCACATAGAGCTTACAGCAGCATCATACTCAGAGTAAATAGCTGTTAGGTCATAGGTCATCCACAAACTTCCTCCAGCAGGTTCAGTGTTGTACTTGTATGTGGGTATATTATCCTGTCTATAGAATAACAGCAACTACAGTCAGACGCAAGCATGTCTATCTATGCTGACGCTCCAACCAAGCCCTTCAAGGCTTGCTTTCAGAGTAATGCATGCTTTAATGTATGCTTACTAATGCAGTAACTCTCTACGGTTTTCATCAAATAGGTTATCTGCTATGATGCAAACTACTGGTGTAGGAAAAGTCTGTCAAAAAAATAAGAGGACTTTTGTAGATTTTTTGGTGCTTCTCAATGCATCAATACAAGAGTGAAAGAAGGGAGCAGTATATATCTTCTATAAAGAGAGAAAGACAGAGATATTTTGGAGCTGTAACATACTACTTTATCTACATGGGTTGGAGGTTCTGTAGGGTTCTGTAGGTTCCATGGGGTTCCATAGGGTTCTGTAGTGTTCTATATGTTCCATAGGGTTCTGGAGCATTCTATATTTTCCATAGGGTTATCTATGATTCTATAGGGTCCTGGAGGGATCTATAGGTTCTCTAGGATTCTCTAGGTTCTATAGGTTTTTTCTAGATTTCTGATGTACCCTCATCTCGACATGTTTGTTCTGTTGTGGTCTGTCCAGTGGTCTTCAATTACATTCAACAACACAGAATGGAAAATATTATTTGGTAAAAAATAACAGATTTAGTAATTGTGTATCAACTATTTTTATACTGTTAATGATTTCATTTTTTATTTGTTATTATTGAATGTAATGTTATTTACTGTATATGTTTACTCTGATTTGCACATGGTTGTTGTTATGTTAATATGTACTATGTATTAATTAATTGTTTATTGAATGCTAACTGATAAATCAGAATACATTTTGGTTGTAGACAGGACTGGTACACAAAGCAGCATGACAGAATTATTATGCCAAGTTTTCAAATTACCGGTAGTTTCTTTGGAAAGATACACTGAGCCTTCAGAACAGCCACAATTCATCGGGGCATGGACTCTATAAGGTGTTGAAAGCGTTCCACTGGGTTGCTGGCCCATGTTGACGCCAATGCTTCCCACAGTTGTGGCAAATTGGCTGGATGTCCTTTGGGTGGTGGACCATTCTTGATACACATGGGAAACTGTTGAGCTCCTGGTTCATCCGTTCTACCTGCCCGTTAGACTGAGGCCGGTACCCGGAAGTGAGGCCGACCGTCACCCCCAGCTTCTCCATGAAGGCTTTCCATACCTGTGACTTGAATTGGGGGCAGGTCTGAGACCTGCTGGAACAGGTCAGCGGGAAAATAACTGTGGCAACCTTGGACCTCTCGTGGTGGGAGCACTGGAGTAGGAAGCCACGGCATTTGGATGGCATCCCGTCATATTTGTCTGGGAGGGTCAAAAGGGCATCGCTGACCTGGGCGGACTGCTGGATGCGCTGGGGTGCTGGCTCGCTGGGTCGACTCGTTGTAGAGAATCCTCCGCTAGTTGGAGGTGACGCCCCTCGGGTAATGTCGAGACATTGAAGAACGCGGAGGACCTCATCCATTTCTGTCCCCAGTTGTGCCAGCTGGTCCTGGTGTTGGCGAAGTAGGTATCCCTGGTTCTTCCAATGGTCACGGACTAACGTACGGAAAAGAGAGGTGCGCACCTGCAGCAGTAACACTGTGAATGCCTCTGCCTAGTGGTAGCGCTAAGTATAGATGTATATCAATGCAACACCATGGAGGACTACAAAAATAATGGAGTGGATGCCTCATAAATAATAACTAAATATTTTTAACACACTTTAATTATTATACTCTGACAGGTTAAGTAATCATTTGTGGAAAACATTGCTACTGCAACATAACACCACCTTTTCATATGTGAGGAGAATAAGTGGTTAGGAGCGTTGGGCCAGTAATCGAAAGGTCGCTAGTTCAAATCCCAAGCTGACTAAGTGAAAAATCTGTCGAAGTCACTTGAGCAAGACACTTAACCCTAATTGCTCCTGTAAGTTGGTCTGGATAAAATCGTCTGCTAAATGACTAAAATGTAAACAATACTATTTCACTTGCAATTCCACGTGTGGAAGTGAGATTTACATATGGGGTTTTTTTTTGTGAAACTGCAAATGTGATTTTCACACGTTAATGTTTTTCAAATGTAAACTTGCAATTCACATGTGAGGTGAAAACATGTTATTTTCCTCACATGTGAAAGGTGGCGTTAACATGTGAACTTTACATTTAATTCATGTGAAAATATGGTTTCACATGTGAAATTTCAGCTCAATGTGAAAACCGCCATTTCATATGTGCTTTAGGTAAACAACTTGTTTGAACAATATTTGAACGCAACAGCCTTTCCTTATTAAATAAACGCTAGCACTTGTTCAGTTAGAGTTTGAACTCTAGGTGTAAAAGGTTGATGTATTGATGTAAAACGGTTTACAACAGAGTGTAAGAAGTGTACAGTATCCTATGGTAACCCTAGTCTAACTCAGTACAGACCACCTAGGAACAGATAGTGGGTTGGATCTCTGCACTCTGCAGGTTTAGACGTGGAATTTGTAATGTTTGGGTGATGGTGATTTTGATGATGGTGATGATGAAACTGAGTGTCTGTTTGTGTCTGTTGTCCGACTTGTAAATCAATCTGGAAAATGTTCCGGTCATATCTCTGATACTGTAGCATCTACAGAGCATTATGGGTACTGTAGTACATCATGCTACAGGTATCACAAGCATAAAATAATGGCTAATACAGTCTACTATAAAATAATACTAAAAAACTATGTACCAATGTACAGGCAAGTGGAACCGTCTGTTTGTTTGTTTGTTTGTTTGTTTGTTTGATTATAGTGTTTGGGATAGTGCATGCACTACATGCCTCTGTAGCTGCTGTGAAACAAAAAAATGTTATTAGAATAATGATGAAACTCTTTCAATAAAGATTATCCATATCACGACACTTAGGCCTCGATATTAAGTTACTCACAGTGTGTATGGTGTTATTACTACAAATAGTGTTGTGGGGTTTTTAAGCTGTAGCACTATGTCTTAATGTAATGAGAAAACAGATTACAATATCACAGCTAATGAACCATTAGTAACAATAATATGAAACATTTAAAAGGCCCAGTCCAGTTACAATTCAGTTTTTCCTCTGTTTTATATCATATTGTACAACAGCTGATGAAACAATATTTTTTATCAGTGTTATTTCCTGATAGTTGCTGGTTGAAAATAAAATCTACACAGGACCTTCTAATCAGCAGGTTTGCATGGGGGGAGTGTCGGCTTTCCATGGTGACATCACCATCTCTGCCAATAACAGCTAGTTTTCAGTTTTCGCCTTCACACTCAGGCCACTCCCAGACAGTACTAGCAAAATTCTTGCTTGAGAAATCGTTTTTTGCTAAAAAGCTATTTTTGCCCATTTTAATGGAAATCTATTGCAGGAAGGTACTTGATTGTTACCCAGAAAGGACTTCCTAATATTGAGTTGCCCTCAGAACAGCCTCAATTCGTTGGGGAGTGGACTCTACAAGGTGTCGAAAGTGTTCCACAGGGATGCTGGCCCACAGTTGTGTAAAGTTGGCTGGATGTCCTTTGGGTGGTGGACCATTCTTAACACACACGGGAAACTGTTGAGCGTGAAAAACACATCAGCATTGCAGTTCTTAACACAAACTGGTGCACCTGGCACCTACTACAATACCCTGTGCAAAGGCACTTACATTTTTTGAATGGCACACATACAGAATCCATGTCTCAATTATATCCAGGCTTAAAAATCTGTTTTTATCCTGTCTCCTCCCCTTCACCTACACTGATTGAAGTGGATTTAACAAGTACTGTAACATCAATAAGGGATCATAGCTTTCACCTGGATTCACCTCGTCAGTCTATGTCATGGAAAGAGCATGTTAATGTTTTGTATACTCAGTGTATAAAAGTTGAGTACAGCCAACAAAAAAAATTCATTTTTCATCTCTATTAAACAATAGTAAGATAAGATGTATTTTTTATTGTCCATTAACTTACAGAGAATGGAAATGTGTCTTTATGCACATAATATAGAAGTTAGTGCTCCATAAAAACTGTTATTATCAAATGGATGTAGGTCAAACGGTGATCAGGAGAACTCTATCAACAGCCAACTGAGACAGGGGAGAAAGAGGAGCTCTGAGGACAGAGAGCTTGGTCTAGTCTAAAACAGATCGATGGCCAGAGGAACACGGTGTGAAAGAGCCCTGGCCATGAGGGCAGCCTGGCAGTAGGCCTCACCGTGGACTCACACCTCTGGACTGGGGCCACACACACACGCGCCGGCAGGTATGCAGGAACACACACAAACACTCATACACAGGCATGTCAAATGGACAGAATGACTCACTATGGACCCACATACAGCTCTGAACTAGATCCACTAGTCGGCCAGACAAGAGAAGGGTAGGACCTCAGCCAAGCCATGAGCCAAACAGGGCAAAGATAAACCTCTCAGCTGAGGTAAGAGAGGAACACAAAGCTCGCAATCACTCACTCACTAGCGAGGTACTCAGTGACACACACACTGCTTCTCCCCGAGGATCACTCCCTGGAGCATAGAGCCTGATGCCTGGAGCCTGTCGCTGGTAGACCAGAACCTGAGACCAATTCAATGTGAGTATAAAGAGATCAACATTGAACCCAATGTATATTATTGTTTACAGTATCTCCCATTTATGACTCTGATCCAAATGTACAATACCAGTCAAATGTTTGGACACACCTACTCATTCAAGGGTTTTTATTTATTTTTACTATTTTCTACATTGTACAATAATAGTGAAGACATCAAAACCATGAAATAGCACATATGGAATTATGAAGTAACCAAAAAAGTGTTAAAAAAATCAATTATATTTTCTATTTGAGATTCTTCAAAGTAGCCACCCTTTGCCTTGATGACAGCCTTGCACACTCTTGGCATTCTATCAACCAACTTCATGAGGAATGCTTTTCCAACAGTCTTGAAGGAGTTCCCACATATGCTGAGCACTTGTTGGCTGCTTTTCCTTCACTCTGCCGTCCGACTCATCCCAAACCATCTCAATTGGTTTGAGGTCGGGGGATTGTGGAGGCCAGGTCATCTGATGCAGCACTCCATCACTCCATCACTGTCCGTCTAGATCAAATAGCCCTTACACAGCCTGGAAGTGTGTTTTGGGTCATTGTCCTGTTGAAAAACAAATGATAGTCCCACTAAGCGCAACCCAGATGGGATGGTGTATCGCTGCAGAATGCTTTGGTAGCCATGCTGGTTAAGTGTGCCTTGAATTGTAAATAAATCACTGACAGTGTGTCAAGGGGTGCTGAAGGTGGGTGTGGTGCATGAATCAAGCGCAGGACGCAGAAGCTCAGTCCAAAAGACTTTAGTGCAATGATCACGTAGAAAATAAGCACAATAAGCCCGAAGGCGAAATCACGGCGCACACAGGCGTCAAACAAACGGCGCACTAACATGTGCGAAAACCCTCTCCAAAACACTGGAGGGAAGTACGTAGCTCCAACACGAAAACAGATGAGCAATCACACACAAAGACAAACACAACCAACGAGAACTAAATAGGACACTAACGAGGACTAACAAGACACAGGTGTACAACATAAAGACAAAACCAAACGAACATGAAACATCGATCGGTGGCAGCTAGTACTCCGGGGACGACGACCGCAGAAGCCTGCACGAACCAGGAGGAGGAGCAGCCTCGGCCGAAACCGTAACAGTACCCCCCCCTTGACGCGCGGCTCCAGCCGTGCGCCGACCCCGGCCTCGGGGACGACCAGGAGGACGCGGAGCAGGGCGTGCGGGATGGTCCCGGTGGAACTCCGACAGGAGAGATGGGTCTAGGATGTCCCTCCGCGGCACCCAGCACCACTCCTCCGGGCCGTACCCCTCCCACTCCACGAGATACTGGAGACCCCCATCCGGCGTCTGGAGTCCAAGATGGACCGAACGGTGTACGCCGGAGCCCCCTCGATGTCCAGTGGGGGCGGAGGAGTCTCTCCTATCTCATTGTCCTGGAGTGGACCAGCTACCACCGGCCTGAGAAGAGACACATGGAACGAGGGGTTAATATTCTTATACTCAACAGGTAGATGTAACCTATAACACACCTCGTTCAATCTTCTCAGGACTTTAAAGGGCCCCCACAAACCGCTGACCCAGCTTCCGGCAGGGCAGGCGGAGGGGTAGGTTTCTGGTAGAGAGCCAGACTCGATCTCCAGGTGCGTACACCGGCCCCTCACTGCGGTGGAGATCGGCGCTCGCCATTGTGACGAAGGACGGCCCGCTGCAGGTGGACGTGGGCAGCGTTCCACGTCTCTTCCGAGCGCCTCATCCAATCATCCACCGCAGGGGCCTCGATCTGGCTCTGCTGCCACGGTGCCAGAACCGGCTGGTAACCTAACACACATTGGAAGGGGGTTAGGTTGGTAGAGAGTGGCGGAGAGAGTTCTGGGCCATCTCGGCCCAGGGAATGTACCGTGCCCACTCCTCAGGCCGGTCCTGGCAATACGACCTCAGAAACCTACCCACATCCTGGTTGACACGTTCTACCTGCCCGTTACTCTCCGGGTGGTACCCTGAGGTAAGGCTAACCGAGACCCCCAAACGCTCCATGAACGCTCTCCAAACACGGGAGGTAAACTGGGGGCCCTCGATCAGACACTATATCCTCGGGTACCCGTAATGCCGGAAGACGTGGGTAAATAGGGCCTCAGCGGTCTGTAGGGCAGTAGGAAGACCCGACATAGGGAGAAGACGACAGGCCTTTGAGAACCGGTCCACAACGACCAGGATGGTGGTATTCCCCTGAGAGAGGGGAAGGTCTGTCACAAAATCCACCGAGAGGTGGGACCATGGTCATTGTGGAACGGGCGGGGGTTGTAACTTACCCCTGGGCAGATGTCGGGGCGCCTTACACTGGGCGCACACCGAGCAGGAGGAGACATAAACCCTCACATCCCTAGCCAAAGTAGGCCACCAGTATTTAGTGCTAAGGCAATGCACTGTCCGGCCAATACCCGGATGTCCAGAGGAGGGTGACGTGTGAGCCCAGTAAATGAGTCGATCCCGAATCTCGAGCGGAACGTATTCCGACCCTCAGGACACTGTGGAGGGCTGGGGTCGGTACGCAACGCTCGCTCGATTTCGGCATCGACCTCCCCACACCACCGGTGCCACAAGGCAAGACTCCGGTAGTATGGGAGTAGGCTCAACGGACCTCTCCTCCGTGTCATACCGCCGGGACAGTGCATCGGCCTTACCATTCTGGGACCCAGGGATGTACGTGATTTTAAATACGAACCTGGTGAGAAACATACTCCATCGAGCCTGGCGAGGGTTCAGTCTCCTCGCTGCCCGGATGTACTCCAGGTTCCGATGGTCAGTCAAAATGAGGAAAGGGTGTTAAGCCCCCCTCAAGCCAATGCTTCCACACCTTAAGGGCTTGAACTACAGCTAACAGCTCCCTGTCCCCAACGTCATAGTTACGCTCCGCCGGGCTGAGCTTTTTTGAGTAAAAAGCACAGGGGCGGAGTTTAGGTGGCGAGCCGGACCGTTGAGAGAGAACGGCCCCTATACCTGCCTCAGACGCGTCCACCTCAACCTGAAAGGGTAATGCGGGATCCGGATGCGCCAGCACCGGAGCCGACGTAAACAGGTCCTTCAGTCTCCCAAAGGCCCTGTCCGCATCAGCTGACCACTGCAGGCGCACCTGACCCCCTTTCAGAAGGGACGTGATGGGAGCTGCCACCTGTCCAAAACCCCCGGATAAACCTCCGGTAGTAATTCGCAAAGCCCAAGAACTGCTGCACCTCTTTTACAGTGGTTGGGGTTTGCCAATTACGCACAGCGGACACACGATCCACCTCCATTCTCACCCCTGACGCGGACAACCGATAACCCAAAAAGGAGACCGACTCCTGGAAAAACAGACATTTCTCTGCCTTGACATATAGGTCGTGCTCCAACAGCCTCCTCAATACACGACGCACCAGGGTTACATGCTCGGCTCGGGTAGACGAGTACACCAGAATATCATCAATGTACACGACCACCCCTTGTCCCTGCATATCCCGGAAAATGTCATCTACGAAGGATTGGAAGACTGATGGAGCATTCATCAACCCATATGGCATGACAAGATACTCGAAATGACCTGACGTGGTACTAAACGCTGTCTTCCATTCGTTGCCCTCCCTAATGCGCACCAAGTTATACGCGCTCCTGAGATCCAGTTTTGTGAAAAACCGCGCTCCATGCAATGACTCCGTCATGGTCGCAATCAGAGGGAGTGGATAACTGTATTTCACAGTAATCTGATTGAGACCACGGTAATCAATGCACGGGCGCAACCCTTCATCTTTCTTTTTCACAAAAAAGAAGCTCGAGGAGGCAGGAGAAGTGGAGGGCCGAATGTATCCCTGTCTCAAAGATTCGGCTATGTAAGTCTCCATAGCTTTTCTCTCCTCTTGAGACAAAGGATACACATGGCTCCGTGGGAGCGCTGCTCCTGCCTGGAGATCAATCGCACAATCCCCCTGTCTATGAGGAGGCAACTGCGTCGCCCTAGTCTTGCTAAAAACGAGAGCTAAATCCCCATATTCAGGCGGAATGTGCAGTGCGGGCACTTGGTTTGGACTTTCCACCGAAGTCGCCCCCCACGGAAACACCCAGACATCGCCCCTCGCACTGAGCAGACCACCCATCGAGCCCTCTGTTGCCACGAAATAGCAGGGTTATGGGTGCTTAACCAGGGAATTCCCAGCACCACTGGGTACGCAGGAGAGTCGATCAGATACAGCTGTATAGTCTCTTCATGACCCCCCTGCGCACACATCCTAAGTGGCGCTGTGATCTCCCTAATCAACCCCGACCCCAACGGGCGGCTATCTAAGGCATGAACGGGAAAAGGTTTGTCAACAGGTAGGAGAGGGATCCCTAAATCTACACAAAACTTCCGATCAACAAAATTCCCAGCTGCGCCTGAATCTACTAGCGCCTTATGCTGGGAATGAGGTGCAACCTGTGGAAAACAAACAGGTATACAAAAGTGCGCAACAGAAAGCTCTGGGGAAGTGGGACGTCTACTCACCTGGGAGGCCCCCCCAGTGCGTGGCCTGTTGTCTTCTCCCCCGGAGAACCCTCCCCAGCACCTGGCCGCAGTGTGCCCTCCACGACCGCACTTGGTGCAGGAGACAGGCCCCCTCGGGCTCCTCCTCCTCCTTTCTCTAGCGCCGCACCCCCGAGCTCCATAGGGCTTGGCTCGGAGGTGCCGGAGGGCGAATGGACGGACCCCCTCGGGGCGTCCACGGGTGGCCAGCAGGGTGTCCAGACGGATGGACATATCGACCAACTGGTCGAAGGTAAGATGGGTATCCCTGCAGGCCAACTCACGTTGAACGTCCTCCCGTAGGCTACATCGAAAATGGTCAATGAGGGCCCGTTCATTCCACCCTGCGTCCGCCGCTAGAGTCCGGAACTCTAGAGCAAACGCCTGTGCGCTCCCCCTCCCCTGTCTCAAGTGGACTAGACGCTCCCCCGCCGCTTTGCCCTCCGGTGGATGGTCGAACACGGCCTTGAAGCGACGGGAGAACTCGGCGTAGGAGATGGTGTTGGCGTCCATCTTCCTCCACTCGGCGTTAGCCCACTCCAACGCCTTGCCCGTGAGACAGGAGATGAGGGCGGAAACGCTCTCGTGTCCCGAGGGCACCGGGTGTACAGTGGCCAGATAGAGCTTCACCTGCAGGAGAAACCCCTGACACCCGGCAGCTGTTCCGTCATACGCCCTCGGGAGCGAGAGCCGAATCCCCCTGGGTTCCGGACCTGGGACTGGTGGACCGGCCGATGGGGTTGGCAGAGTAGGTGGAGGCGTGGGTACCCTGCTGGCCTCCCATCGGTGTAAGGTGTTGATGACGTCCTGTAGAGCGGTCCCCAGTTGTCGTATCTGGTCATCTTGGCCGCGGACATGCTCCTCGAGCGACTCAGGCGTAACTGCAGATCCTGCTGATTCCATTCTGGTGTGTGATTCTGTCAAGGGGTGCTGAAGGTGGGTGTGGTGCATGAATCAAGCGCAGGACGCAGAAGCTCAGTCCAAAAGACTTTAGTGCAATAATCACGTAGAAAATAAGCACAATAAGCCCGAAGACGAAATCACGGCGCACACAGGCGTCAAACAAACGGCGCACTAACATGTGCGAAAACCCTCTCCAAAACACTGGAGGGAAGTACGTAGCTCCAACACGAAAACAGATGAGCAATCACACACAAAGACAAACACAACCAACGAGAACTAAATAGGACACTAACGAGGACTAACAAGACACAGGTGTACAACATAAAGACAAAACCAAACGAACATGAAACATCGATCGGTGGCAGCTAGTACTCCGGGGACGACGACCGCCGAAGCCTGCCCGAACCAGGAGGAGGAGCAGCCTCGGCCGAAACCGTGACACAGTGTCACCAGCAAAGCACCCCCACACCATCACACCTCCTCCTCCATGCTTTACGATGGGAACCACACATGCAGAGATCATCCGTTCACCTACTCTGCGTCTCACAAAGACACGGCGGTTGGAACCAAAAATCTCTAATTTGGACTCATCAGACCAAAGGACAGATTTCCACCATATGGTTCCCTATAACTCCCTGCAGCTTGTCTGGGTATGGCAATGACATGCAATGGAGATAAAACTTCTCGTTGTAGCTGTGTGGAGATGGGAGTAACAATGGAACTAGTGTTGTCACTTGTTTGTGCTTATGACCTGACACACATAGCCACATGCACATAGTCACAAGGAAAAATCATAATGGCTCGAGGTCCAGGGAGGATGGCTGTTGGGAAAGGCTTAAAAGTATTAATTGATATGTTTTATAATGTGTTATGAAATGATAAGGGTAAAACAGAATGAACATGATTGATACTTTGTACTCCAGATGCATGCCTGGATAGTGAATATAGTCAATACAGAGTGTGATTGTTCTTTAACGTACGTATGTATATAATTTTTTGAGTCACGCCACCAATATAATGAGATAAGTGACAGAGGCCCCATTTAGAGAAGCGCACGTAACCCTCGTGAGTAAACAACATGTGACACCGAAGGATGTTAATCATGTACATATAATGGAGTAACTGTGTAGGTTGTATAAGCATGACTATGCATTTGTGTCTGTATAAAAGGAGAGCTCCGAGTCAGGGAAAACAGATGTTCTGCAGACCATCTCGGATTTTCGTTACTTCGTGTAATAAAAGTCTATTTTCATTCTACAAAAACTCTGGAAGAACTTTTGATTTTTAACAAGTATAGTGATAATTATCCACGACATCTACAATGTAGAAATTAGTAAAAATAAAGAAAAACACTTTGATGAGTAGGTGTGTCCACACTTTTGACTGGTACTGTATGTTATTGACAGTATCTAGAGCTATACAGTGCCTTCAGAAAGTATTCACACCCTTTGACTTTTTCCACATTTTGTTGTTTTACAAAGTCGGATTAAAATGGATTAACTTGTCATTTTTTGGTCAACAATCTACACAAAATACTCTAATGTCGAAGTGGAAGATTAATTTTTTTATTAATGGAAAATAAGTGTTCAACCCCCTGAGTCAATACATGTTCGAATCACCTTTGGCAGTGATTACAGCTGTGAGTCTTTCTGGGTAAGTCTCTAAGAGCTTTGCACATCTGGACTGTACAATATCTGCCCATAATTATTTTTAGAATTCTTTAAGCTCTTTCAAGTTGGTTGTTGATCATTGCTAGACAGCCATTTCAAGTCTTGCATAGATTTTCAAGCCGATTTAAATCAAAACTGCAACTAGGCCACTCAGGATTATTCCATGTTGTATTGGTAAGCAACTACAGTGTATATTTAGCCTTGTGTTTTAGATAATTGTCCTGCTGAAACGTGAATTTGTCTCCCAGTGTATGTTGGAAAGCAGACTAAACCAAGTTTTCCATTAGGATTTTGCCTGTGCTTAGGTCTATTCCATGTATTTTTATCCTAAAAAAATCCCTAGTCCTTGCCCGATGACAAGCATACCCATAACATGATGCAGCCACCACCATGCTTGAAAATATGAAGAGTGGTACTCAGTGAAGTGTTGTTTTTTTCCCTAACATAACGCTTTGTATTCAGGACAAAAAGTTAATTTTCTTTGCCAAATGTTTTGCAGTATTACTTTAGTGCTTTATTGCAAACAGGATGCATGTTTTGGAATATTTGTATCCTGTACAGGCTTCCTTTTTTTCACTCTGTCATTAATGTTAGTATTGTGGAGTAACTACAAGGTTGTTGATCCATCCTCAGTTATCTCCTATCAAAGCCATTGAATGCTGTAACTGTTTTAAAATCACCATTGGCCTCATGGTGAAATCCCTGAGCGGTTTCCTTCCTCTCCGGCAACTGAGTTAGGAAGGGCGCCTGTATCTTTGTAGTGACTGGGTGTATTGATACACCATCCAAGTGTAATTAATAACTGCACCATGCTCAAAGGGATATTCAATGTCTGTTTTTTTTTTACCCATCTACCAATAGGTGCCCTTCTTTGCGAATCATTGGAAAACCTCCCTGGTCTTTGTGGCTGAATCTGTGCTTAAAATACACTACTCAACTGAGGTACCATACAGATAATTGTATGTGTGGGGTACAGAGATTTAAAAATCATGTTAAACACTACTATTGCACACAGAGTCCATGCAACTTATTATGTGACTTGTTAACCACATTTTCACTCCTGAACTTATTTAGACTTGCCATAACAAAAGGGTTGAATACTTATTGACTCAATACATTTCTAATAACATAATTCAACTTTGACATTATGGGGTATTGTGTGTAGATCAGTGGCACACAATTTCAATTTAATCCATTTTAAATTCAGGCTGTAACAACAAAATGTGGAATCTTTTATTTAATTTTAATTTTATTTAACCTTTATTTAACTAGGCAAGTCAGTTAAGAACAAATTCTTATTTTTACAATGACGGCCTTGAATAAGTCAAGGGGTGTGAATACTTTCTGAAGGCACTCTATATGGCTCAGATTGAACCCTGCTTGGGTTTCAGCAAGTTGAGCAAGTTGAGGTGACTAAACTGCTTGGAGTAACCCTGGATTGCAAACTGTCATGGTCAAAACATGTTGATAAAACAGTGGCTAAGATGGGGAAAAGTCTGTCCATAATAAAGCGCTGCTCTGCCTTCATAACAACACTATCAACAAGGCAGGTCCTTTAGACCCTAGTTTTGTCCCACCTGGACTACTGTTCAGTCGTGTGGTCAGGTGCCACAAAGAGGGACTTTACAATTGGCTCAGAACAGGGCAGCATGGCTGGACCTTAAATGTACACGGAGAGCTAACATTAATAATATGCATGTCAATCTCTCATGGCTCAAATTGGAGGAGAGATTGACTTCATCACTACTTGTTTTTGTAAGAAGTGTTGACAAGCTGAATGCACCGAGCTGTCTGTTTAAACTATTTGGACACCCATGCATACCCTACAAGACATGCCACCAGAGGTCTCTTCACAATCTCCAAATCCAGAACAGACTATGGGATGCGCACAGTACTACATAGAGCCATGACTACATGGAACTCTATTCCACATCAGGTAACTGATGCAAGGAGATTAAAAAAACAGATTAAAATACACCTTATGGAACAGTGGGTACTGTGAAGAGACACACACACAGGTACAGACACACGCATACGCACACAAACGCTAGCACACGCACTCTACACACACGTACATTGTAATATATTATACATTTTGTATTGTAGATATGTAGTGGTGTAATAATGTGTGATGTACTGTTTTATCTTTTGTTTTAACTGTGATGTAAGTGCCTTAATGTGTTTGGACCACAGGAAGAGTAGCTGCTGCCTTGGCAGCAGCTAATGGGGATCCCTAATAAATACAAATACAAATACAAATACAAAAGGTCAATGAGAGAGGTCAGATATGGGGACAGAGCATTGTACAGTTGAAGTCGGAAGTTTACATACACCTTAGCCAAATACATTTAAACTCAGTTTTTTATGGCGGTTTTGGAGCAGTGGCTTCTTCCTTGCTGAGCGGCCTTTCAGGTTATGTCGATATAGGACTTGTTTTACTGTGGCTATAGATACTTTTGTACCTGTTTCCTCCAGCATCTTCACAAGGTCCTTTGCTGTTGTTCTGGGATTGATTTGCACTTTTCACACCAAAGTACGTTCATCTCTAGGAGACAGAACGCTGTGTGGTCCCATGGTGTTTATACTTGCGTATTATTGATTGTACAGATGAACGTGGTACCTTCAGGCGTTTGGAAATTGCTCCCAAGGATGAACCAAACTTGTGAAGGTCTACATTTTTTTTTCTGAGGTCTTGGCTGATTTCTTTTGATTTTCCCATGATGTCAAGCATGAGTTTGAAGGTAGGCCTTGAAATACATCCACAGATACACCTCCAAATGACTCAAATGATGTCAATTAGCCAATCAGAAGCTTCTAATTCCATGACATCATTTTCTGGAATTTTCCAAACTGTTTAAAGGCACAGTCAATTTAGTGTATGTAAACTTCTGACCCACTGGATACAGTGAATTATAAGTGAAATAATCTGTCTGTAAACAATTGTTGGAAAAATGACTTGTGTCATGCACAAAGTAGATGTCCTAACAGACTTGCCAAAACTATAGTTTGTTAACAAGACATTTGTGGAGTGGTTGAAAAACGAGTTTTAATGACTCCAACCTAAGTGTATGTAAACTTCCGACTTCAACTGTATATGTGAAAGAACCAAATGGCTGATAAATATACGTAGTGCTTGCTAATGTAACTTAACAAGTTATTTATTCATTTACAGCTCTAGAAGATAATCGAATGACATAAAGCAATAACAAGTAGGTATGCATGAAATTAAACAGAAAATCACAAACATACAGTATAATATATGGTGTGGGATTGGTAAGATCTTGGTGGCAACACTCTTAGAAATAAGGGTTCCAAAAGGGTTCTTCAGCTGTCCCCATAGGATAACCATTTTTGGTTCCATGTAGAACCCTCTGTGGAAAGGGTTCTACACATATTAGTAGACATAAACTCTTAGAAAAGAAGGTGCTATCTAGAACCTAAAAGGGTTCCCATAAAAGGGTCCCCATAGGATAACCATTTGAAGAGACCATTTTGGTTCCAAGTAGAACCCTTTTGGTTCCAGGTAGAACCCTTATGGGGTCAATGTGGATGTGCTACTAATGATTAATATATTTTAAGTAAAAAATAAAAATGTTTCTACCATGTTTATTTTGGGACGTGCAAAGTTCAATTGAATTGGATGGGGATGGTGGTATAACAACAGGATCTCACTGTACTATGTCTCTTTTAATGGCCAGTGACTCAACACTGACAGTTCAAACCCAGATGATACAGAGACCCAGACGAAACCCAGGCGATACATCCATTTACCTATGGATTTCACACAAATGACTACCAGTATAAGCATTGATCATTGATCTTTCGTGTAAAATGCAATGTGTTGTTGATTTTATTGTATCATGCTGGATTTTTTTTCCAATTCACACCTGGACTTTAATGTCATCAACCTTTACAATGTCATATCATCAAATTGTGCAATTAGTTCATATTGAAAGAACAGCCTCTACTGCAATGTAAATAATAATTGAGAAAATAATTGCATTAGTAAGAGAAAGAGAGAAAGATAGAGAGAGAAAAATAGAAGAGAGAGATGGGAGAGAGGGAGAGAAAAGGAAAACACAAAACACGCACACACAGAGTAGAGAAACTTTAGTCAACTCTTACATCGATCAAACTAAAGATAATTCAACCTTTACTACTACTTTTAGGGGTACATACTCTATATGGCTTGTTTTTGTCCAATGGGCCATCAGGAATAACATGTTTTTCATAATCTAGTAGCTTTTCAAATCATCTTCAAATCAGCTACAGATTAAACTGCTGTCATCAGCAATCATCATATCTGTAGACAGAGCTCATCTGCCATTTACAAATCAAACCTTTCCAAGAAGATACATTATAGGGAATCAACGAGATGGGAGGATGAGGAATAACGGGATGGAGAGAGACCGAGAGAGGAGCATAAGGGGCGCTACGGTTACTCTTTGTCATGACAAACCCTCTGTATCTTTCTCCCCTACAGTACTGGGAAATCATCTTTAGTTTAGACAAAGCTCATTTGATACAGTATTTATGAATCAAATCCTTCCAAGAAGTTACAGTACAGGGAACAGGAGTCAACAAAATTGGATGGATAAGGAACTCTAGGGTCACTATTGGTCATGACAAACCCTCTGTATCTTTCTCCGGATGAGACAGAGAGAGAAAAATACAGAGACAGAAAGAGCGACAAAGACCGAGATAGAGACAGAGGGGTGCTAAGGTTACTCTTGGTCATGACAAACCCTCTTCATCTTTCTTCCCTACCGTACTGCAGTAGGCTAATCATAATATCTTTAGACAGAGCTCACCTGCTATTTACAAATCAAACCCTTTCAGGAAGATACCGTAAAGGGAACAGCTTGAACAGCTTGAATAAATAAAAAATTTCATACTTGAATAAATGTAAAGTTACGTTAATAGAAAATGTCTTAAGTAAAAGGGAAAGTCACCCAGTAAAATACTACTTGATTAAAAGTCTAAAAGTATTTGGTTTTAAATATACTTAAGTATCAAAAGTAAATGTAATTGCTAAAATATACTTATGTATCAAAAGTAAAAGTAAAAGTATAGATGATTTCAAATTCCTTATAGTAAGCAAACAAGACAGCACGATTTTCTAGTTTTTTGAAATTTACAGATAGCCAGAGGCACACTCCAACACTCAGACATCAATTACAAACAAAAAATGTGTGTTTAGTGAGTCCACAAGATCAGAGGCAATAGGGACGACCAGGGATTTTCTCTTGATAAGTGTGTGAATTTGACCATTTTCCTGTCCTGCTAAGCATTACAAATGTAACAATTATTTTGGGTGTCAGGGAAAATGTATAAAGTAAAAGTTGTCCAAAATATAAATAGCAAAGTAAAGTAAAGTACAGATACCAAAGAAAATGTAATACTTCAAAGTATTTTTACTTAAGTACTTTACACCGCTGCTATTGGTGTTGACAGACCCTATTTATCTTTCTCCCCTTCCAAGAGAGAGAGAGAGAGAGAGAGAGAGAGAGAGAGAGAGAGAGAGAGAGAGAGAGAGAGAGAGAGAGAGAGAGAGAGGGCATTCTATGCAGGGCATTCTACGCAATTAAAAAACACATTCAAATTGAAATACCTATTAAAATTAGTCTAAATAAATTGAATGTGTCATTAAACCAATTGCACTTTATGGCAGCGAGGTGTGGGGTCCACTTGCAAAACAAGATTTCACCAAATGGGACAAACACCCCATTGAAACCCTGCATGCAGAGTTCTGTAAGATTCTCCTAGATGTCCAGAGGAAAACTACAAACAATGAATGCAGGGCAGAATTAGACCAATATCCACTAATAATAAAAACTAAAAAAAGAGCAATTAAGTTTTGGAAACATCTAAAATAGAGTGACCCCCTCTCATTTCATTACCAAGCCCTGCAATGCCAAGAGCTGAGCAAAGAAAATAGTCCCCTCATCCAGCTGGTCCTGGGGCTGAGTTCACAAACCTGTTCTACTAACACACTGAAGCCTCAGGACCAGAACATCCAATCAATCAGAATAAACCAAATTACAACACAGTCAAAACAAAACTACATTGCTTATTGGGAAACACATGAACAAGCACAAAGTAAAATGCAGTGGTATCTGGCCCTAAATCGACAGTACACCGTGGCTAACTATTTGACCATGGTTACTGATCAATACCTTAGAAATACCTTGACAAAGTACAGGCTCAGTGAGCACAGCCTTATCATTGAGAAGGGTAGACACAGGAAAACCTGTCTCCCTGTAGAGGAAAGGCTGTGCAACCACTGCACCACAGCAGAACCTGAGACAGAGATGCATTTCCTGACAAAATGTCAAAAATATAAAACAATTAGAGAGTGTAATTTTCCCAAATTTGAGAATAGGCTACCCGTCCTGTTGCGGGAGGACGCAGAGAGCTGTGGGTTGGCAGCGCACTACATTGCTGCCTGCCATAAGATGAGGGACAGTGTCTGACAGACCAACCAACCTGCACATGTCCTCTATATTGTTATTGTTCAATGGTTATTTTGACCCTTGGTTATTGTTGTTACTGTTGTCCCGTTGACAATATTGATTATTATTATTTTAATTATGTTAATAGTGTAAATATCCTAAGTAAGCTTTGGCAATACAGTTGAAGTCGGAAGTTTACATACACTTAGGTTGGAGTCATTAAAACTTGTTTTTCAACCACTCCACAAATTTCTTGTTAACAAACTATAGTTTTGGCAAGTCGGTTAGGACATCTACTTTGTGCATGAAACAAGTAATTTTTCCAACAATTGTTTACAGACAGATTATTTCACTCACAATTCCAGTGGGTCAGAAGTTTACATACACTAAGTTCACAAAAAATCCAGACTACTGTTTGCAACTGCACATGGGGACAAAGATCGTACTTTTTGGAGAAATGTCCTCTGGTCTGATGAAACAAAAAGATAACTGTTTGGCTATAATGACCATCGTTATGTTTGGAGGAAAAAGGGGATAGCTTGCAAGCCGAAGAACACCATCCCAACCGTTAGGCACGGGGGTGGCAGCATCATGCTGTGGGGGTGCTTTGCTGCAGGAGGGACTGGTGCACTTCACAAAATAGAAGGCATCATGAGGAAGGAAAATTATGTGGATATATTCAAGCAACATCTCAAGACATCAGTCAGGAAGTTAAAGCTTGGTCGCAAATGGGTCTTCCAAATGGAAAATGACCCCAAGCATACTTCCAAAGTTGTGGCAAAATGGCTTAAGGACAACAATGTCAAGGTATTGGAGTGGCCATCACAAAGCCCTGACCTCCATCCTATAGAAAATGTGTGGGCAGAACTGAAAAAGCGTGTGCGAGCATGGAGGCCTACAAACCTGACCAAAATTCACCCAACTTATTGTGGGAAGCTTGTGGAAGGCTACCCGAAACGTTTGACCCAAGTTAAACAATTTAAAGGCAATGCTACCAAATACTAATTGAGTGTATGTAAACTTCTGACCCACTGGGAATGTGATGAAATAAATAAAAGCTTAAATAAATAATTATCTCTACTATTATTCTGACATTTAACATTCTTAAAATAAAGTGGTGATCCTAACTGACCTAAGACGGGACATTTTTACTAGGATTAAATGTCAGGAATTGTGAAAAACTGAGTTTAAATGTATTTGGCTAAGGTGTATGTAAACTTCCGACTTCAACTGTATGTACTGTGATGTCACGAGAGGCTACACAGCTTTCAGCGGGATTGCTCAAGTAGTGCAAGGAGACCAGGTTCAATCAAAACAAGGATTTTATTAAAGGTCTTGGGAAACTAACGAAAGTATAACACAATTCTGTTCTCTTGTGGCTCTTTAAGGGTTAACAGTTCAGGGATGTCTCTTCCACATCCAAAATCATAACTCTCACTCGCTCAAATAACTTTTCCCCAGTCTTACTGTATTCCACGTTGCAGCTAGTGGCCAACCCAGCAAAACGTCCTTCCAAAATCCCACACGTATTTCCACAGGTGCATATATCCAAAGGTGAGTATTTCCCAAAGGTAAGTATCTCCAAATCCTTATATTCCTCATGGAAGTGGACGTGCAGCACTCTTGTCCTCCAGAGAGCCCAGCCTGGAGACCGTGTCTCTTCCCTTCAACAAACCTTCAGCTCATCAGCTCCTCATTTGTTTCAGCTGCGTGGGAAGATTGGCCATAGAGGGGTGGAGTTCCCGACCATACCAGCAGATGGAGCCATAGCTGTCTGGGTTTGCAGCCACCTCAGGGGGATGTAACGTCCCTCCAGGACACAGCCTCTCGTGACATCACACATCCCCCTCTCGGGACCGACGTCCTCGCCGGGTAAAGGCAGCGAAGAAGGCATCACGCCGGGAGAGGGCGTCCGCATTGCGTGGTGCTTGCCAGCCTGCTCTCTCTTCAACTCCTCCACCTCTAGGACCAGGGACTCAGCCTCCTGTTGTCTCTCCTTGAGTTTCTTACTGAACGCATCAGCCTTGGTTTTAGCAGAGTTTAGCTTCTGTTGAGCAGCTTTCAGTTCCTTCTCTCTCTCTGCCTCCGCATTCTTCATCTTGTTCTCCAACACCTTGTACTTCTCCTCTGCCTTCTTCTGTACCTCCTTACTACTGCGCAGGGTCTCCTCACACTCCTCGATGGTCCTGCGCAGCCTCTCCAGCTCCTCCTGTTGCTTATGGAAGGAGCTCTGTTGGAGTTTAGCCTGGAGGATATCTAACTCTTCTGTCTTCATGTCTAACTGTTGCTTTAACAAACGATACCTCTCAGCGGTCCCCTTCAGACCAGACAGTTCTTTGTCCAGATTCTGTAGCTCCGTCTCTGTGTCGGTCTGGGCACCTGCCATCCCCTATCAGAGCCCGGGCGGGAGTGAGTAACTCGGAGGATTGCACCGGAGCCTTCCCAGGATGAGTCTTGCCTCTCCGTTTCCGAGGTACTCGGGTTATCCTCTCCTGAGACTCTCTCCAGAGTGGGTAAAAGGCTGGGCAGTCTCGTCCCAATTAGGACAGGGACGGGGAGGGAATCAACCACCCCCGCCGTCGTGTGTATGGTTCCCCGTGTGCTGGTCATTGTAAGTTCAGTAATGGGGTATTCTCTGGTGTCCCCATGGACACAGGAAACTGGGAGGACTTTCCCCGGGGTCAGACACGTTGGGCCCACCAAATCCTTACGCACCAGGGTGGCCCGGCTACTAGAATCCAGTAAGGCCTCCACATCATGGTGATTCACAGTTACCGGGCAGGTGGGGGTCGATCTGGGCCGCCATCTACGACTCCCAAGAGCGAGGCAAAACGGTGTGTGGGTGCTGAGCTGGAGGACTCCGCAGTGGGCATAGGTTCATCGGCTGGTTTCCCACACTGCCAGGAGATATGTCCCATCTCCCCACACCGGTAACACTGTCGAAGTTTCCCCCCCCTGGTGTACTCTTCTTGGACCCGCCTGGTTTCTGGCTCCCCCTGGAGCCGGATAAGTCCTGACGTGGCTGGGTTCGAGACCTTGGGGTCCTTTGGACGGGTTCTTCCCATTTGTGGTGGGAGCCGCCCTCCTGGGGTCTTTTTCGGGAAGCATTCAGCATCTCCGCTGCGGCCTGGTACTTTTCCACAGCTTCCACGGTCCAGATCAGCCGTGGTCAAGGCCTGTTGACTGATGAACCGTTTTGCCTCATAAGGCAGGGCGCGTAGGTAACGATCCACCACAACGGCCTCCACCACCGCCGCTGCTGTATTCCTCTGCGGATCCAGCCATTTCCTTGCGATTCGGACAAGTTCATGCATCTGCGCCCGAGGAGGTTGGTCTGGTTGGAAGGTCCAGCTGTGAAAGCGCTGGGCCATACCAAACTTTGTGAGTCCATATCTGCTGAGGATCTCAGACTTCAGGGCATCATAGTCAGTAACCTGGTCAGGGCCCAGGTCCCGGACAGCATTCAGCGCTTCCCCGGTTAGAAAGGGGGCTAACAGACCAACCCACTGTTGCTTGGGCCAGGCTTCCCTAGTGGCCGTGGCCTCAAATGCATGCAGGTATGCCTCAATGTCATCGGTAGCTCCCATCTTAGATATAAAGTCACTTGCCTTTATTGGGCGGGTATTTTGGACCACCCTCTGTCTCTTGCAACTGCAATTCCTCTGCCTTCAGAAGGTTGGCTTTCTTTTGCTCCTCCAAGAGAGCCACGTTTGCTTGCATCTGGGGCGTGCTGGCCAGCAACAAGGGCTTTCAATATGTCCTCCATTTCAGTCGGCGGGAGCCTACGGCCAACTTGGAAAACTGGGTGATCAAACCTTCGGTATCCTCCTCTGCCATGCACTATTAACGCTTGAGCGTGCCTGTATTCTCCACCATCTGTGATGTCACGAGAGGCTACACAGCTTTCAGCGGGATTGCTCAAGTAGTGCAAGGAGACCAGGTTCAATCAAAACAAGGATTTTATTAAAGGTCTTGGGAAACTAACGAAAGTATAACACAATTCTGTTCTCTTGTGGCTCTTTAAGGGTTAACAGTTCAGGGATGTCTCTTCCACATCCAAAATCATAACTCTCACTCGCTCAAATAACTTTTCCCCAGTCTTACTGTATTCCACGTTGCAGCTAGTGGCCAACCCAGCAAAACGTCCTTCCAAAATCCCACACGTATTTCCACAGGTGCATATATCCAAAGGTGAGTATTTCCCAAAGGTAAGTATCTCCAAATCCTTATATTCCTCATGGAAGTGGACGTGCAGCACTCTTGTCCTCCAGAGAGCCCAGCCTGGAGACCGTGTCTCTTCCCTTCAACAAACCTTCAGCTCATCAGCTCCTCATTTGTTTCAGCTGCGTGGGAAGATTGGCCATAGAGGGGTGGAGTTCCCGACCATACCAGCAGATGGAGCCATAGCTGTCTGGGTTTGCAGCCACCTCAGGGGGATGTAACGTCCCTCCAGGACACAGCCTCTCGTGACATCACAGTACATTGTTACGTCATGCCAATAAAGCAAATTAAATTGTATTGGAGAGAGAGAGAAAGAGAGAGAGAGAGAAAGGGGAGTATTAGGGACACTATAAGGTCACTCGGCCATGACAGCACCTCTTTATCTTTCTCTGCTAGAGTACATACAAGTCAAATCCCCCAAAAAAAGACAGTACAGGGAGTACAGGGAGTCCAGGGAGTACAGGGAGTACAGGGAGTACATGGAGTACAGGGAGTACAGGGAGTACAAGGAGTACAGGGAGTACAGACAGTACAGGGAGTACAGGGAGTCAATGGAAATAGATAAGGATAAGGAGCACATTCGCTCTCGGTCAGAGACAAAACATTTGAATCTTTCCTCTACCATATTGCCTACTGTACCTAAATGTCATAACCCTCTGAAGTCTTCAGTGGTGTTATGTGGACTGTGTCAATGAGCATTCCGTAGGAAGTGCACCCCTATTGATAAAACTAACACAAATGTATGGGTGTATTGGACATGTAAGGCATGCACTTCTATGTTTCCGTTCCACTGGATGATTCCGACTGTGTATCTCTCTAAGTTGGGCAGGATATCAACCCTGATAACATGTTCTTTAACCCATTAGATATTAATGAAGTGAATGATAAATATAATGATTGTGTTGATCCAGTTTCAAATTTCCTGAAATGTAACAGAAATAAGTCTATCACTTGTGATTACTATAATGTTAAGCAATTTAACAACCTGTATAGCAGTTTATCTAATTCCAAGACAAGCTTATTTTCTACCTTTCATTTGAATCCCCTAAAAATATCTGTCTTCTCTCAGTCATGAATGTTCCATTGTTGCCCTTTCAGAAACATGGTTGACTGAAGAGACAACCATGCTTATGACATGTCTCCTTGTAATGCTGTTCACCAATGTAGAACATCAAGCGTGGGAGGAGGACTGTGCATTTTTGTTCATAAACATTTTAAATTATTTGTAAGAGTGAACTTCGCACTTACATCTGATAACATTGATGTTGAATCTCTTTTCATAGAAATTCCCTCCTGTTCATTTTTTGGTGGTAAAAAAGTGGTAATGGATGCATCTATCGTTCACGCGATTCTGACATTGGTAGTTTCATTGATATCCTTTCATCAACCTTGCATGGTCCTCTGTAGCTCAGCTGGTAGAGCACGGCGCTTGTAACGCCAAGGTAGTGGGTTCGATCCCCGGGACCACCCATACACAAAAAATTAAATAAATAAAAATAATGTATGCACGCATGACTGTAAGTCGCTTTGGATAAAAGCGTCTGCTAAATGGCATATTATTATTAACCTTGGATTTGATTAATAATGAAGATAACGTTTGTTTTCTATTAGGTGATTACAACATAAATTTGTTTAAAAGTGAGAACCACTCACTGACATCAGATTTTTTAATTCCTTTATACTCCAGCTATCTGTATCCCCTCATCTGAGCCCACAAGAGTGACCAGTTCTTCTGCCACCCTTATTGATCATATTTTTTTACAAATTATTTGAATAATGTGGCTAATACAGGTGTACTTTATACTGACATTTCTGACCACTTTCCAATTTTCCACTTCTCTTTGGCAGCTGGAAATGAACTGATGGGAATGATTAGTAGCATTAAATGTAGAATATTTAACAAAAGTAATTGTGAGCGCTTTAAGATGTTGATTGATGCTATTTCATGGGAATATGTTTATAATCAGGCAGATGTGGAGTCTGCTTACCAGACTTTTCTCACATCTTTCAATTCTATATTTCACCACTGCTTTCCCTTAGTTAAATCACGTAAGAGAGCAGCAGAAGGGTTCTGGAAACCTTGGTTTACAACTGGTCTCAAAAAAGTTGTATAAAAAGTTTATCGCAAATCCCTCTCCCCTGAATTCTGCAAATTACAAAAAGTATAAGAACAAATTTACTCACCTACTTCGGATATACCCCAAAATATATTTTACTAACAAATTCCAAGAATCCTTAAATAATATAAAGTCAACTTGGAAAATCATCAATCAAATGTTAAAAAGAAAAAGGCATCCACAACGATTCCATCTCAATTTTTTGTTGGAAATAATATCTATAGTGATCCTGGTGTTATTTCATGTGAATTTAATAACTTTTTTTGTGAATGTGGGTTCCTCTCTGTCAAATAAAATTGAAGAAACTGATGGAAATCCCTTGGATTACATTAAGGGACATTTCCCTTCTCTGCTTCAGTTTGATCCTCCTGATGTAATGGAGATTAAGGAGGTAACTGGTAACTTAAAGATATCAGCAGCAGGTCATGATGAGACTGATGCCTCTTTGGTGAAATCTGTGTCTTCCTTGATTACTGAGCCTCTAACGTATATCTTCACCAAATCATTGCAAACTGGTATTGTTCCTAAATATTTGAAAATTGCCAAAGTTATCCACCTCTATAAATCTGGGGATCCAAGATATTTTATAAATTATTGCCCACTACCATGTTTTTCTCAAAACGAAGAAAAAATGGTGTATAACAGAATGTTTAAACATTTAAATCAACACTGTATTCTATATGAGCACCAATATGGGTTTCGTAAACACTACTCCACAGATATGGCTCTTTTGCAACTTGTGGATAAAATCTTAACAGCCGTTAACAACAATGAATACGCTCTTGGCATCTTTTTAGATTTATCCAAAGCATTTGACACGGTTGATCATGAAATATTACTTTCTTGCATTATTACAGTTTTCATGATTATACATATAATTGGTTATATAGTTATGTTTATGATAGAGAACAATTTGTTTATGCAAATGCTGTGCATCTACCAGGGCCAAGATATCCTGTGGTGTGCCACAGGGTTTGATAATTGGACCTTTGTTATTCCTAATCTATATCAATGACCTTGCTGCTGTGTCTTCTACTGTACTTCCCATTCTCTTTGCTGATGATACCATTTGGATTTTATCACACAATCATTTTGATTCACTAATTAATGAAGCCAACTCAGGTTTGGCCACATTTTCTGAATGGTTCCAGTATATAGAAATTATCTTTAAATGTGAAAAAATCAAACTTTATTGTATTCACTAGTAAGAATAACAAATATTGTAATTTTTTTTTTTTTAAGTAAAAGAAAATAGCCAGAATCTCAATTGGTAAGAATGAAATGGAACAAGTCACATCTACTAGATTTCTCTGAGTTCTAATTTATGAAAAGATAATGTTCAATTTGTCTGTAGCAAAGTGAGGAAATCTGTTGGTATCATCAGAAAGATTAGTGATTTGATTTGGTTCATCAGGCTTGCTTCATAACTCTATACTATAGCTTAATTTACCCATATCTCATATTTACTGTACTATTGTCTGGGCCAGTTCATACGCCTCCTACCTACACAAATTACTCATCATACAAAATACATTTGCAAGACTAGCCACCTCCTCTAATTACCTGGCTCCATCTGCACCTTTGTTTAAGAAACTCAATATCTTGTCTATTTACGACATGAATGTACGCCAATTATGCACTTTCATCTACAAATACTCATACAATCCCAGACAGTTGTTGGATCAAATCCCCGAGCTGACAAGGTAAGAATCTGTCGCTCTGCCCCTGAGCAAGGCAGTTAACCCACTGTTCCCCGGGCACCGATGACGTGGATGTCGATTAAGGCAGCCCCCCTGCACCTCTTGGGTTTATTGCGGAAGACACATTTCAGTAAAATGCATTCAGTTGTACAACTGACTAGATATCATCCTTTCCCTTTTCCTAAACCCTTCAATGGATTCTTCCAGATTAATTCTGAAATCCATCTACAGCGGGGAGAACAAGTATTTGATACACTGCCGATTTTGCAGGTTTTCCTACTTACAAAGCATGTAGAGGTCTGTACTTTTTATCATAGGTACACTTCAACTGTGAGAGACAGAATCTAAAACAAAAATCCAGAAAATCACATTGTATGATTTTTAAGTAATGAATTTGCATTTTATTGCATGACATAAGTATTTGATCACCTACCAACCAGTAAGAATTCCGTCGCTCACAGACCTGTTAGTTTTTCTTTAAGAAGCCCTCCTGTTCTCCACTCATTACCTGTATTAACTGCACCTGTTTGAACTCGTTACCTGTATAAAAGACACCTGTCCACACACTCAATCAAACAGACTCCAACCTCTCCACAATGGCCAAGACCAGAGAGCTGTGTAAGGACATCAGGGATAAAATAGTAGACCTGCACAAGGCTGGGATGGGCTACAGGACAATAGACAAGCAGCTTGGGGAGAAGGCAACAACTGTTGGCACAATTATTAGAAAATGGAAGAAGTTCAAGATGACGGTCAATCACCCTCGGTCTGGGGCTCCATGCAAGCTCTCACCTCGTGGGGCATCAATGATCATGAGGAAGGTGAGGGATCATCCCAGAAATACACGGCAGGACCTGGTCAATTACCTGAAGAGAGCTGGGACCACAGTCTCAAAGAAAACCATTAGTAACACACTACGCCGTCATGGATTAAAATCCTGCAGCGCACGCAAGGTCCCCCTGCTCAAGACAGCGCATGTCCAGGCACGTCTGAAGTTTGCCAATGACCATCTGGATGATCCAGAGGAGGAATTGGAGAAGGCCATGTGGTCTGATGAGAAAAAAATAGAGCTTTTTGGTCTAAACTCCACTCGCCGTGTTTGGAGGAAGAAGAAGGATGAGTACAACCCCAAGAACACCATCCCAACCGTGAAGCATGGAGGTGGAAACATCATTCTTTGGGGATGCTTTTCTGCAAAGGGGACAGGACGACTGCACCGTATTGAGGGGAGGATGGATGGGGCCATGTATCGTGAGATCTTGGCCAACAACCTCCTTCCCTCAGTAAGAGCATTGAAGATGGGTCGTGACTGGGTCTTCCAGCATGACAACGACCCAAAACACACAGCCAGGGCAACTAAGGAGTGGTAAGAAGCATCTCAAGGTCCTGGAGTGGCCTAGCCAGTCTCCAGACCTGAACCCAATAGAAAATCTTTGGAGGGAGCTGAATGTCCGTATTGCCCAGCGACAGCCCCGAAACCTGAATGATCTGGAGAAGGTCTGTATGGAGGAGTGGGCCAAAATCCCTGCAGCAGTGTGTGCAAAACTGGTCAAGACCTACAGGAAATATATGATCTCTGTAATTGCAAACAAAGGTTTCTGTACCAAATATTAAGTTCTGCTTTTCTGATGTATAAAATACTAATGTCATGCAATAAAATGCAAATTAATTACTTAAAAATCATACAATGTGATTTTCTGGATTTTCATCCTCCCCACTGCCGCATCTCACATAGTCAATTCTCTATCAGATACAGAGGTACCATACTCTGGAATTCTTATCTTCACATTGCCAAAACCTCATCATCCCTCAATAAGCGAAGACTGTGGGTCAGCCTGATGAACCAAACTACCCAAGAATCCCCTCCATGTAGCCTAACTCTCACACTCACAGACACACACATAATCAAACATGTTTTTTCTTGTATACTGAGTATATCATGTACAATTATAATTAATATGCTTTTTTTAACTGATTAAACAGACTATAATTTTTTGTACTTATATTTGTGGTGTTGTTTTCATATAAGCCCTTTTGGGCTTCCAACCTCACCTGCACATCGTTTTTACCAGTTTTTTTATCTGTACTGTTTTGTCTTTCACATATTTTCTTTGATGCAAATAAATAAAACCTAAATAAAACCTAAAACTTACCTTCCTCTCAGTATTCCCTCTCAACTGTGTGTTGTCTGGCGAGTGTCCACTTCTGACCAATGCAAAGCTTATCATTGTTTACATTGTGTAACCCTGTGACTGGAGGTGACATTCCTGCCCTGGAACAGCACGGCAGGCAACCTCAGTTCAGAATATAGAATAGATAGGGTCTGAGAGGACTTCAGGCATACATGACTGCAAGATATAGGATCCGATAGGACGTTTCCCTATACTGCATGATGGAGCACCTTGCCATAAGGCAAAAGTGATAACTAAGTGGCTCGGGGAACAAAACATCGACATTTTGGGTCCATGGCCAGGAAACTCCCCAGACCTTAATCCCATTGAGAACTTGTGGTCGATCCTCAAGAGGCGGGTGGACAAACAAAAACCCACAAATTCTGACAAACTCCAAGCATTGATTATGCAAGAATGGGCTGCCATCAGTCAGGATGTGGCCCAGAAGTTAATTGACAGCATGCCAGGGCGGATTGCAGAGGTCTTGAAAAAGAAGGGTCAACAATGCAAATATTGACTTAACTTAATGTAATTGTCAATAAAAGCCTTTGACACTTATGGAATGCTTGTAATTATACTTCAGTATACCATAGTAACAATTTACAAAAATATCTCATAACACTGCAGCAGCGAACTTTGTGAAGACCAATACTTTTGACCACGACTGTAGGTAACCTTGTTGATCCTCCTCAGGACTTTGAACGGCCCCACAAACCATGGGCTCAGCTTCCGGCAGGGCAGGCAGAGGGGCAGATTCCGGGTCGAGAGCCAGACCAGATCACCCGTTACGAAGACCGGGGCCTCACTGCGGTGGCGGTCAGCGTTGGCATTCTGACGACGCACGGCGTGTTGGAGGTGGACGTGAGCAGCGTCCCACGTCTCCTCCGTGCACCGAAACCAGTCATCCACCCCAGGAGCCTTGGTCTGGCTCTAGTGCCACGGTGCCAGAACCGGTTGGTAACTGTTACGTGAATTATTTAACAAACTATTTCAGTTTCTCTGTGCGTCTCCCAAAAGGTTGTAAGTCTTTTGGGATTTAAGTAACGGCCAGAGTCCCGGTCTGCATAGTCAGAGATATTTATTCATTGAGAATTCTGCCATCACAATTTCAGAGTCCATCTTTTATACTCATACGTCATACAAAAAGAAATCCCTTCCCTCTGTAGGCGGGCTGTAGTTTTGTCACGGATTCTGCCGAGGCTGCTCCTCCTCCTTGTTTGGGCAGGCTTCGGCGTTCGTCGTCCCCGGAGTACTAGCTGCCACCGTTGAATGTTTCGATGTTTGATTGCTTTTGTCTGTCTGTTGCACCTGTGTCCGTTTGTGTCTAATTGTGTGTCCTATAAGTTGCCTGTTTGGTGTTGGTTAGTTTGTGTGTTGTTATCCGCCTGTCCGTTAGTGCTGCGTGTTTTTCTCTGTTTATTGTTTTATTGGTTTACGCACAGTTTGTGTAATCGCTTGCCTCTGTTTATTGTTGAGGCCGTTCATTGTATTGTGCTTTGGTTTGCACTAGTAAACTTTGTTGGACTAAGCTTCGGTGTCCTGCGCCTGACTCCCACACCACATTAACCTCAGCCATTGACAAGTTTTCCACTCTAAAACTGCTCTACTGACCTTCAGTTCACACACACACACACACATATACACACATGCATACACACATACATACACACACACACACACATATCCTACTCCCTGCTTTACTCAGTTATTGCCGTTCTCACAATATTCTGCACCATGTTTTCATAACAGTTTCTCCCCTCCCTAAATTGGGAGGCCTCTTTATCTTAGTTTCTCAGTTGTCTTTGTTGTCTGGCCTAACTCTTACTCACATTGCTAAGTAGTGGCTCAATGCCATAGCCTTTACTGGTCCTACACTCACACATTTCTAACACATTATACACAGTTTCAGGGTGTAATAATTAGTCATTAATAATTATTCTATCAATTCCACCCTTTGACTAAATATTACACATACAAAATATATGTTGTTATAGAAATGAATCACACTCATTAGAAGTATATAAGTTGGTTTGCATATAAAATCATTACAGGTTCATCAGTGTTACCCCATGATTAAAAGCGTAACGTTACTTTTTTAGCAATGGTAACTAGTACATCATACTTAAAACGAGACTTTAATACACAAAAGATCATTACAATAACTTTTAAACTAGAGATTTATAGTTCTAGGAAACATCCAGTCTCAAACTATCTGGATCGTCGTCGTCCTCCACCAAGCCTGGTGAGGTCTTATCCTTAATTCCTTAGGTCGGAGTCCGGGATTGGGCCGTATCTCACCATCTGTTGGGAAACCACCTTCTCCATCTCCTTTTCTCACCAACCCTCAGGCACAGGAAATAAGACAACATCCATAAAGAACAAGTATACCCATAGAAGCTATAACTTCACCCAGAATAGTTACAACAATAGTTTTCCATTTACCAAATATGTTATCAAACCAACCATTTATGGAGCTATCAATACCAGAGTTCTCAGCCAGTTCGTTTGCCAGCGTGGTGAGTCCCTGAAGCGCTTTGGTCACGGACCCGTCCGGTGCTGTATTGTTGGGGATGAAAGTACAGCACATAGATCCAAACAGAACACAAACTCCGCCCCGCTCAGCCTAAAGCATATCTAAAGCTATTCTATTCTGCCATGTCATTAAGCTAGTTGCCGCTGTCTGCTCAGCTAATCCCTTTATTGCATCACGAGTGTGGTTTATAAATCTTTACTGGTTATAGTACATATAATTTATCCAACCTACGCTTTTATTAATTGTTGACCACCAGAAAATACTTGATTCAAACCCAGCTGCGATTTGATTCCTAGCTTTGAATTCTTCTGGAACCCCTCGAGGTACTCTTATCCCATCAATATATATCCTTTCATCAAAGGATCCCGGGAGGAGGTCCCACTTTCTACGTAACAACTCACCAATCTCTGACACGTTTGATTGTGTGCGTATGTAGGTGAGTTCACAATCTGTTATCACCACACAACCATCAGATGTCAGCACGGGCCTGGTTTTGGTTCCTAAAATCCTCTGGCTGCAACAAAGAGGAGAGTTTAGTCATGGTCTCTTTAGTTGTGACATTCTCTGTGTGGGAGCAGGAGCTAAGATGCCCAACCCTGTATCCTATCTTACTAGTCCTAGAAAAACAATAAGAATCCCCTGAGACTTCAAACGGAGGCAACCTAGGTTGGGGTGACTTTGTTATCGGGGGATACAGATAGTGCAAGTTACTACAAGACTCCTTCACCACAGCCCCGGTCTGACTACCTCCCTCAGAGAGGTTTACAATATAGGGTGCCCCAGTTGAAGAGGATATCTCACTTGTTCAGGTCTGTAACCTGTTTTAGCATAATTCAGACTTTCAGACAGTACCTACCCTTATATGGGTCGCACTGCCATTTCTGGTAATTCCCTACTTTCACAATACTACACCTGTCCTTAAACTGTGTATGGAGATTGACATATCCCCCCCGCTTGGTATGAGCAACTACATAGTCCCAGGATATACATGGTGACATACATACATGGTGATGTCCTTCCCTACAGTCCCTAGTACTTCCCCTTTCCCTACGTCTAGTTGTCTCCTATGCCTTCATAGACTGTGTTAAGGTATTATTTTATCAACTTGTTGTTAGGTTAACTACTACTTCTGGCGGATCAGGAGAGTTTGAGTGTGTTAGGAATATGGCCCCCCACAATCAGACAGCTACCTACCGTCAGGAGACCTGTGAATCCCCACCTCGCTCTGAGAACATGTCAGACGCCAGAGGCCAACCCATTGCTTTTACCTTCTATCGAACTCACACAGGGATGATCAGACAGGGTAAGGGAATCTTCGTTAAGGAGCCAACCCCGAGCCCTAGTGGTGATCGGTTCTTTCTCCTAACTCTGTGTTTGTTCGTCAGGTGTAACTGGGTTTACCTTTTTGCAGTGAGTGACATGCACCAAGGTGGATCTTTCGGCGATTCTTACAGCGAAGGCCGTCACCAACAGGACCTGATATAGACCTTCCCAACGGGGCTGCTTCCAGTTTTTCTTCTTTAGGGACTGGATCCACACCCAGTCTCCTGGTTAGATAGAGTGGGTCACATTCTCCTTTAGTTCACCTGTGGGGCACAAAACCTCTGACATACAGGTGTGGTTAATAAACTACCTTCTCACGTGTTCTGCTAGGGTGCTCTCTAGTTCTATGTCTGCCTGTCTGGTCCTGCCAACTGTGGCATTCTGTGAGGTCTTCCAAACACTTTCTCAAAGGGGGATAACCCATCTTAATCTGGGGTTACTCTAAATGTCTTCCCTTCACTCCGTGATAACTCTATAAAATCCATTTCCAATTGCTGGAAAGGGTACTTAGCCGGAGGATACTCACCCTGAGGTGCCCTTTGTCTGCCCTGTTGATTATTTTGAGCACAGATAACACATCTTGAACAAAAGTTTTTTTTTGTTATTATTATTTTTTTTTTTATAATTAGTAATCCAATGTGCAACAAAGTGTTGTCTAATCTGTTCTACCATCCATCCCTCCTTTTGACACATGTCACTGCCCATGTGTCAATATTATCACCTACCTAACAATCACTTAGGTAATATTGGTAATTTATCATCCAATTGCCATCCCTTATTTTTATTTATTGGTAAAATAAACTATCTTAAAGTCCTCCTCTCATGCCTTTAGAATTTACTAGTGTGGATGATTAATTAACACCAGAAAGTTAAAACAGAGTTCAGAGGCAATTGAAATTCCATCCCATAGTATACCAAACATTACCATTATTCTAAATATTTAAAAAATGTTACTTATCCCAAGTGTTCATTAATCCTCATGACATACATTCTCATAAGAAATCATATATACCCCAAACTCAGCCAAAACCTAAAAAACTCCATAAAATTCACTGTGTGCTCCTCTAAGACCTATCACCCTTGACCTGCTGAAAACCCCCCAAAATTGAAACAACAAGGCTTTATAAACATCATACTAGGTGTGTTGTTTTTTTATTTGAAAACCCCAATTAAAAAACAACAACCAAACAGCCAGGTCATGAGGACTCCTGATTTCTCTCTTCCCCTTCTGCCTACAGTTTCTTAACTGGTGCCCTTTCCTTGCACAGTAACTACACGGTTCCTCACATTCTCTAGCAAAATGTCCCGTTTTGTCACAATTGTAACACTTCCACTCACTCCTGTCTCCACTATTACCATTTCCTTCTTGTCTGTCTTTGCTACCGTAACCTCTCTTCTCTCCTAGGTATTGACTAATAGTCTCACTGTCTCTAATTCAACACAAAACCCATCATCCAATGTACTCCCAGCAGAACTGAAAAAAACAAAACAGACTGTGATTTCCAGGACACTGCACCTTTGTTTCTGGCCTCACTATCTCCCCAAGAATTGGCCCTCCCTCAAGGTCCCTCACAATCTGCTCTTGGTAAACTGCAAACCTTTTATTGCTTCTGGTTTCATAAGGTATTGCTTCTGATACGGCCTATGATTAGATTTGGGTATCACCTGTACTGGAATTACCCCTTTTATTAATCATACGTATGCTGGACCCCGGGACCACAAATGCTCTGGAACTTCTTTTAAATCTGACTCCTGTTGTTCTGTCAACAGGTATTCCTCTCCTCAGCATCTGCTATTCTCATCTAAATGTACTATCTGTGGATGGGCTGTGTTGATCGCCACTCACAATATTGACCCAATCAGTGATCCTCTTACCCTTGGATACCCACTGGCCCATGTCTTTCCAGTCCTCTGCTGGCTCCTTTGCTAGGGACACATGTGGGCTCCATATTTCCCTGAACAGTCTCTGACTTTGGGGCCCTAGTTCCACCTCCACTACTGCGTGGGTGTTGTCATAGTGAAACCATTTCAAGGCTATAGTCCTTTCTGTGGTTTTAAATAATGCTTCCTCATATATTGCATCTGGACCTGGGTGTTTGTTATACCAGAGAGTACAGTGTAGGTCATCGGGGACATTTTAGTGGGGCCTGGTACTACATCATCAGCAAGTTCCATCAAGGTTCGGGAATATCAATTATTCCCCCTTAACAAATCTTGCCTACACCAATAACATGGCTCCTCTTCCCCACAGACCACCATATTGTCTCTGACTATGTGTACTTTCATTCCCCTCTCAGCGGAAATGACAGCCACATTCAATTTAGTCATTACATCACGTCCTAGTAAATTTACCCGACACAGCTTAGATATCAGGATGGGTATGGTTGCCTCTCATCCTGATTGGTCATGTTTTAGGGTTATTGGGGCTGATAACCTTTCAATAAATTGATGACCAGAGGCAGATCGCACTATGATTTTCTCCCCATCAATCCTGACTCCATCTGGCTTGTCTGTTGCACAGATTGCTGTCCTGCAGGCTCCCATATCACAAAGGAATTTAATTTTCATACCCATTACTGTCAATGTCAAATAAGGTTTCTGTTCCTGTTGAAGTGCTAAGTCAATAGTAGCCAATTCAAACACCTCACAATTTGGATCAAAGGGTTACTTAGTCTTCCCCCCACTAGAGTCTACTATTTCTCCCTCAAGGACTAGTCACGCCTTATCTTCCTCTTCCTCACGCTCAAAGCTGGGGGATGGACTTCTCTCTCTCTCTCTTCTCTCTTTTCTCTCTTTTCTCTCCCCGGTTTCCCTTCTTGCCCTCTCCTTTATGTTTGCAGCGGGAAAAGTTATGGCCTATCTTGCCACAGTATTTACACGGGGCCTCACATTCTTTGGCGAAGTGCCCTCCCTTGTTACAGTTAAAGCCCCTATTCTCCCCCCCCCCCCCCGTGGCCTTCACTCTTTCCTGCCTTATCTCCTCTCTCTCCTAAGTTTCTAGTTCTACCCGCCATCTCTCCCAGAGTGGCAATTAGTTACTCTGCATCTTCCTCTTCTTTATTGGCTCTGTCCTGTCTGTTATTCTGCTCATGATGGATTGCATGTCTCTCTGAGGCTATTACACAATTCAGTTATTTTCCCAACATACTCTCCGTGATCGGCCCATGGCAAAAGTGTCCTCTGGGCATCCCCTGAAACCCACTGCCCTCTAACGGCAGCCCAAACCTTACTATTCCTGTTTTGGGGTGGGTCATTCCTTCTACCGCTCTGGCCACGTCCTCTGTGTTCATGGCTTGTCTGCTAAATGGCATATTATTATTATTACTGTATACATCTAAGGTTGCTGGGGCCCCTTTCATTCCCCGCCAATAGATTAGGTAAGGCTATCAGTGGGTACTGGCCCCCTCCTACTCTCTCTCTCTCTCACTGCTTATTTCTCCTTTACACACATTATGTATCTGTTTAAGCATGGATTCGAGTTTATCTGCGTCTAGACGTCCCTCAAAACCATACCTCTCCCTCCACCTGGTTACATAATGGAGATTTCTTCTATCCCTGGATTCCATTTTAATTACATCAAGTATTTCTCGTCCCCAGTAAATTCTGGGACCTCTTGTGAGGATTTGCCCCCCATGGTTGGTACTGTTAAAAATCCCTTAGCCACCTCTTCTATATAACAAGTCAATTTAACAAGTAATTCAAAATAGCTTCACACAACAACACCTTGAATCACCCCTTCCTGTATATGTAATCTTGACTAGTCCCCCAGAATTATCTCATACTTTTACAGAGGGATTGATCCCCACAATGTAATCTTGATAATTCCTGACAGTCTCATACAACAGGAATGGGTTCTCCCTCCTCTATACAACAACCTGGAATTATTCATGTGACTTTTGAGCAAACATTAGGTCTCACACGTATACAACCTTACATGATTATTGGTGTTATATCGGTAACCTGGAGTTTATGAGGCTCCAGAACGGATAGAGTTACAGCAAAATCTACAGTTGTTTGTGACTTTTGACTTTACTAATATTCTATTTGTTACACATGCTATTTTAATTCCTTCTGGTGTACTTTTTGTATTTGTTTAACCCGGATTATTTGTTGACTGTTCAATAATCTCTTACAGGTTCCATCCCATAGGTGTACTTTTAATAGTTCCTTCTATTTCAACACCGGGTAGTTTCTTTTGGTAATGGCCTATTACCGTGAATCGTTACGGACCCACCAACAGGTTGACTAGTCCCCCAGAATGATCTCCTACTCTACGGAGGAGTCTATCCTCACATTGTAATCTTGATAATTCCTGACAGTCCCCTACATTTCACTTAAAATGGCTACGCATTGATCAATTTGCTACTTTTCAATATTTTAGCAAGTTCTCAAATCAATTTCACCAAGTAATGAATAAAGACTACTGACCTTATCCTTGCAGCCGAGATTCATTGTAGGTTTGGATTCCGTCACCGTCTCTGTCATTAATCAGGTGTCCTCTGGCCTGTTTTAACCCTTAATGTCAAAGGGCAGGACTTTCTATTTACGAATGTATCATTCGCCCGTCGACGGTTTTCAGAGTAACCTGGAATGACAGAAACAGGGTATTGGAATCCGGCTCGAAGGACCAAGCAGTTACGTGAATTATTTAACAAACTATTTCAGTTTCTCTGTGCGTCTCCCAAAAGGTTGTAAGTCTTTTGGGATTTAAGTAACGGCCAGAGTCCCGGTCTGCATAGTCAGAGATATTTATTCATTGAGAATTCTGCCATCACAATTTCAGAGTCCATCTTTTATACTCATACGTCATACAAAAATAAATCCCTTCCCTCTGTAGGCGGGCTGTAGTTTTCCACTCTAAAACTGCTCTACTGACCTTCAGTTCACACACACACACACATGCATACACACATACATACACACACACACACGTATCCTACTCCCTGCTTTACTCAGCTATTGCCATTCTCACAATATTCTGCACCATGTTTTCATAACAGTTTCTCCCCTCCCTAAATTGGGAGGCCTCTTTATCTCAGTTTCTCAGTTGTCTTTGTTGTCTGGCCTAACTCTTACTCACATTGCTAAATAGTGGCTCAATGCCATAGCCTTTACTGGTCCTACAGTCACACATTTCTAACACATTATACACAGTTTCAGGGTGTAATAATTAGTCATTAATAATTAATCTATCAGTAACCTAAAACACATTGGAATGGTGTTAGGTTAGTGGAGGAGTGACGGAGAGAGTTCTGGGCATATTCGGCCCATGGCAAGAACACCGACCACTCCCCCGGCCGGTCCTGGCAGTAGGACCGCAGGAAACTACCCACATCCTGATTTACCCCATTCCAACTGTCCATTAGACTCGGGGTGGAAACCAGAGGTCAGGCTGACCGAGACCCCCAGACGTTCCATGAATGCCTTCCAGACCAAGGATGTGAACTGGGGACCCCGGTCAGACACTTTATCCTCTGGTACCCCGTAGTGCCGGAAGATGTGTGTAAACAGGGCCTCCGCAGTCTACAGGGCCGTGGGGAGACCGGGCAGAGGAAGGAGGCGGCAGGCCTTGGAAAAGCGGTCCACAACGACCAGGATGGTGGTGTTACCTTGAGAGAGGGGAAGATCAGTAAGGAAATCAATACTAAGGTGAGACCATGGTCGTTGTGGAACTGGTAAAGGCTGTAAATTACCCGCTGGGAGGTGCCTAGGTGCCTTACTCTGGGCGCACACCGAGCAGGAGGAGACATACAACCTCACGTCCTTAGCCAAGGTAGGCCACCAGTACTTTCCAGTCACGCAGCGCACTGTACGACCGATACCTGGGTGACCAGAGGAGGGTGATGTGTGTGCCTAGTAGATCAGACGGTCACAGGCAAGAGCAGGCACATACTGCAGCCCAGCTGGACACTGAGGTGGAGATGGCTCTGTGCGTAACGCCTGCTCTATATCTGCGTCCATCGCCAATACTACCGGCGCCACAATGCAGTAGGCCGGGAGTATGGGGGTGTTGTCTCTGGGCCCCTCCTCTGTGTCATACAGCCGTGACAATGCGTCTGCCTTCACGTTCTTCGTACCCGGGATGTATGATAGAGTGAAATCAAACCGGGTGAAGAATAGGGCACACCTGGCCTGGCGAGGATTCAGCCTCCTCGCTGCCCAGATGTACTCCAGGTTACGGTGGTCCGTCCAGACGAGGAAAGGGTGTTTCGCCCCTTCGAGCCAGTGCCTCCACACGGTCAGGGCTCGGACAACAGCCAACAGCTCCCGATCACCAACGTCGTAGTTCTGCTCCGCCGGGCTGAGCTTCTTGGAGAAGAAGGCACAGGGGCGGAGCTTGGGTGGCGTGCCCGAGTATTGAGATAGGACAGTGCCTATCCCTACCTTGGACGCACCCACCTCCACTACGAATGGTAGTGATGGATTGGGGTGGGCCAGTACCGGGGCTGAGGTGAACAGACCCCTCAGGTTACTGAAGGCCCTGTCAGCCTCAGCAGACCAGCGGAGCCGGGATAGCAAAACCTTCAACAGAGATGTAATGGGAGCTGTGACCTTGCCAAAGCCCCGGATAAACCTCCAATAGTAGTTGGCAAAGCAAATAAAGCGCTGCACCTCCTTAACCGTGGTTGGAGTCGGCCAATTACGCACGGCTGAAATGCGATCTCCCTCCATCTCCACACCTGAGGTGGTAATGCGGTATCCGAGTAAGGAGACGGACTGCTGGAAAAACAGACACTTTTCTGCCTTGGCATAAAGGTCATTTTCCAACATTCAGGCCAGCACTTTGCGAACCAGGGCCACATGCTCGGACGGGAAGACAGATGGAGCATTCATCAAACCGTAGGGCATCTCCAGGTATTCATAATGCCCCGTGGTTGTGCTGAATGCCGTCTTCCACTCATCCCCCTCTCGGACACGCACCAGGTTGTACACACTCCGGAGATCTAATTTGGTGAAGAAGCGCGCCCCATGCATTGACTCGATCACTGAAGGAATGAGGGGGAGAGGATAACTAAATCGTAACGTCTCCTTGTTCAGTGATCAATAATCAATGCAAGGGCGCATCAAAAAAGAAGCTTGAGGAGGCGGGCGAAGTGAGGGGACGTATAAACCCCTGGCGCAGGGACTCGGTGACGTATGTTTCCATAGCCTCCGTTTCAGCCTGTGACAGGGGATACACATGACTCCTGGAAGGCACAGTGTCTACCCGGAGGTTTATCGCGCAATCCCCTGCCCAATGAGGTGGTAACTTGGTCGCCTGCGTTTTGGAAAATGCGTGCTCCAAATCGAGGTATTCGGGGGGAATGCGCACGGTGGAGGTACTGTCTGGACTTTCCACAGTGGTTGCACCAATGGAAACACCGAGACACCTACCCTGACACTCTCGTGACCACCCCGTGAGGACCCTCTGCGGCCATGAGAAGGTGGGGTTGTGGAGTGCTAACCAAGGATTACCTAATACCACAGGGAATG